>NC_052624.1:47698813-48323813 GCF_016161935.1 Mauremys reevesii
AAATACTTCATTCCCTTCAAGGGCTCTGAATTCCTTTTCTCACATTCTGTGCCAAACTCACTGGTAGTGGACGCAGCCAATCAAAGGAACAAACAACAGTATTCCCGCCATACCCCAGCCAACAAGGAAGGCAAATGCTTAGACCTGCTGGGTCGCAAAGTGTATGCCTCTTCAACCTTACAATTTCGAATTGCCAATTATACCGCAGTTCTGGCAAAGTACGACCATAGAAACTATAACAAGTTGATGGACTTTATTGAACACATTCCAGACCAGAAGAAACAACAGTTTACAGCTTTAGTTTCCGAGGGCCAAATCATATCACGCACGGCTCTTCAAGCAGCTCTGGATGCAGCCAATACCGCAGCAAGGTCCGCCGCTACGGCGATGGTCATGCGCCGAGGTTCATGGCTCTCCTCTTCCCTCTTTCCCCGCGAGGTTCAGAGCACCATAGAGGATCTCCCTTTTGATGGTGATAAACTCTTTGCTTCCACCACGAATGAGGTGCTTCACTCAATTAAGGACTCAAGGGCAACTCTTCGATTCTTAGGCATCCAAACCCCTACAGCCAGAAGGCGACAGTACAGATATCAACCTTACCACTGTCCATGCTACCCCCCCATATACTCAGCAGTTCCCAAGATCTCAGGATCAACAACAGCAACACCAACGCCAGAAATCCAGATACCAGAGGCGTCGCCCCAATTCTTCCGGGATACCCCAGCTTCCTCCAACTAATAAGCAGATTTGAACCTTTGGTCGAGGGTCTCGTAAACATCGTCCCAACTTCAGCGTATGCACCGCTTACAACTATCTTTGGACACCGCCTACAGCCATTTTTGCACCAATGGCAGAATATTATCACCGACAAGTGGGTTCTAGAGGTCATCACAACTGGGTATTCTATCCCCTTCCTCTCCTTCCCTCCCACCCACCCACCCTCCCCGTCCCTCTTCAGGGACCCCTCTCACAAGCTACACCTCCAGCAAGAAGTACATCATCTCCTTCACCTGGGGGCTATCAAACTCGTGCCAGAATGCCACAAGGGAAAAGGGTTTTACTCCCATTATTTCTTAGCAGAAAAGAAAACTGGAGGATGGCGACCGATCCTCGACCTCACGCGGCTCAACAAGTTTATCAAAAAGCAAAAGTTCAAGATGGTTACTCTCACCACCATAATTCCAGCCCTGGAGCAGGGCGATTGGTTTTCAGCCCTTGACCTACAAGATGCCTATTTTCATGTCACTATCCACCCGGCCCACAGACGTTTCCTTCGTTTTACCGTCGGCTCAACGCATTTCCAATACAGAGTTCTGCCCTTCGGCCTTTCCACTGCCCCCCCGAGTTTTCTCCAAGCTCCTAGCGGTAGTCACTGTCTACCTCAGGAAAAAAGGGGTCATAATATTCCTTTACCTCGACAATTGCCTCCTGAAGGCCTCCACATTCGACGAGGCCCTCCGCTTCACACAACTCACCATCGATTGCTTCCAATCCCTGGGCCTTCAAATAATGAAGCAAATCCACATTAAGTCCTACCCAGCACCTGGAGTTTATAGGAGTGAGCCTCGACTCCACAACCGGGCTGGTATCTCTCCCACCCGACCGATTCAATACCATAAAACTACTGGCTACGAGACTTCGCAACAGCCCCCAGGTCAACGCCCGAGACTGCCTCCAACTACTAGGGCACATGGCCTCGTGCACCTTCGTGGTCCAGAATGCACGTCTCTACATGAGGTGCTTCCAAGCTTGGCTGGCCACGGTTTACAAACCAAACGTGCACTCACTAAACAAACACCTGGCCATACCCTACCGAGTCAAAGACTCTCTTCTATGGTGGACAGTCCCCTACAACCTCTGTTCTGGAGTCCCCTTCCTCCAGACTTCCCCAACTCTGATAATGGCGACCGATGCATCTGTCACTGGCTGGGGGGCCCACATCTCTCACCAAACAGTCCACGGGCTATGGTCTCCTTCTGAGACCTCCCTGCACATAAATGTTCTAGAACTTCGAGCTATACGGAATGCCTGCCGCCACTTCCTACCACTGATCAAGAATCAGCATGTACGCATAATGACAGACAGCATTGCCTGCATGTTCTACGTAAACAGACAAGGAGGGGCTCGCTCCCACTCTCTTTGCTCAGAGGCCATAAAACTCTGGAATTGTTGCCTTGCAAACCACATCCGCATATCAGCTGCTTATCTCCCAGGGGTGATGAACACCACTGCCGACGAGTTAAGCAGACATTTCCCTTCGGACCAAGAATGGGAGATAGACGAGGGAATCATTTACAACATATTTCGCACTTGGGGTCACCCAACCATAGATCTCTTTGCAACCGCGAAAAACACGAAATGCCTCAATTTTTCCCCAAGGCGGAACTGGGCAAACACTCCCTCGGAGACGCATTCATGATCCTGTGGCACTGGGACTTGCTTTGTTCATTTCCCCCAATACCATTGCTCAACAGGGTCCTCATAAAGATACGAACGGACCTTGCCAGGGTGATCTTGATCGCACCTTCATGGCCGAGACAACCGTGGTTCCCTTTCCTCACCAGAATGTCACCAATCTCACTGCCTCTCATCCCAAACCTTTTATCACAGCAACACGGCCGGCTTCTTCACCCGAATCTATCCATGCTTCATCTCAAAGCCTGGTACCTGCATGGTTCTCCCAACGAGAACTAGACTGTTCCGATCAAGTTCAGAGGGTGCTTCTACACAGCAGAACACAATCCACCCATACCACCTATCTCCGAAAGTGGAAACGATTCACAGAATGGTGTTCAACTAAACAACTGTCTCCTACCTCGGCACCTCTTCCCTGCATACTCGACTACCTATTGAGCATTAAGCAATCCGGCCTTTCTTTCAGCTCCATCAGAGTCCATTTAGCTGCCATCACAACCTTTCATGGTACAGTTGACAATACCTCGGTCTTTGCTCATCCCATCACCAAGCGTTTCCTGAAGGGACTCCAAACCTTATATCCAGACATTAAGCCACATACCCCTCCATGGGATCTTCACCTAGTATTGTCCTGTTTAACTCATCAACCCTTTGAGCCCTTAGCCACCTGCTCCCTCTTGCACCTCTCGATGAAAACGGCCTTTTTGGTGGCGATTACCTCCACCAGACGGGCAGGAGAGATAGCAGCCCTTATGGCAGATCCACCATATACGCTCTTCTTCAAGGACAAAGTTACTCTACGCCTACACCCGAAATTCCTTCCAAAAGTTCACACTTCATTTCACATCAATGAACCAATACATCTACCAACTTTCTTTCCAAAACCACATGCAAACTCCTTCAAAGCCACAATGCACACACTTGATGTGCGCAGGGCCTTATCCTTCTATTTGGACAGAACCAAACCCTTCAGAAACTCTCCTAGGCTCTTTGTCTCCATCGCGGAGCATTCCAAAGGCATGCCTGTCTCTCCTCAGAGACTGTCAAACTGGATCTCCGATTGCATACGACTCTGCTATCAGATAAAAAACGTTACACCGCCAGCATTGATCAGAACACATTCCACTAGATCTGTATCTACCTCTGTAGCCTTCTTACGTAAAGTGCCATTGACTGACATCTGTAAAGCAGCCACTTGGTCCTCCGAGCACACATTTGTCAAACACTATGCCCTTACTCAGGGCCCTCTCTCTGACACTCGATTAGGCAGGGCAGTATTAACTACGGCATTCCTGCCAGATCCGAAGTCCCTATCTCCTTGAGATACACTGCTTCGAAGTCACCTAAAGTGGAGCACCCACAGGGACATCTCTCTCGAAGAAGAGGAGGTTACTCACCTTGTGCAGTAACTGACGTTCTTCGAGATGAGTGTTCTTCGAGATGGGTGTTCCACTACCCACCCTCCTCCCCTCTACTTCGGAGTTGGGGTAGCCTCCGTTGTAGAGAAGGAACTGAGGGAACTGGCCGCGCATGCTCACTAGAGGTATACTCAGAATGGGGGCAGGGGGCAGGCTCTGAGCATGTGTGGCCGGTACGAGTACTGCTGCAGAAATCTCCGATCAAAGGCACAGGGACGCACCAACACCTAAAGTGGAGTACCCATAGGGACACTCATCTTGAAGAACGTCAGTTACTGCACAAGGTGAGTAACCTCCTCTTCTTGACTGTAGGGGTGCTCCACTTTAGGTTTGCACGTGTCTGTGCATTTTGTGGCCCTCAACATCCAGTGTGCCCACTCTCATATAGCTATGCATCTTGCTCCACAGACATTTTCTATGGTTCGTCATTGTAACACTCATGGTTTGTAGTGAGTGCTTCTCTCCAGCCTTTCAACTGCTCTGAGAGTCTTCACAAAGGTTTCTTGGTCATTGTGGCTCATCTTCTACAAGTGTGAATAGTCATTTCCCCTACCTGGATAACTGGATCCTCAAGGGTCATTCCTTCCACACCGTTTGCTAGCAGCCAACAAGGCCCTAGCTCTCACCCACTTTCTGGGTCTTTGGCTCAGTGCAAAAAAATCTGGACACCTGTCCAGGGCATCGACTTCATTTGAAGCCACCCTGAAATCTACAGCTTAGAGAGCATACCTACCCACAGACAGATTTCCCATGATGTCCAACTTCATCTCTACACAACAGCAGAGCCCTCAAATCAGAACAATGTCTTTCTTCAACTTTTAGGATACATGCCGGTCAGCGTTTTTGATGCCTCCAAAGCTGGCTTAGAACTGTTTATATTCCCACCAAGCACAGTTTGTCCATGCAAGTATCCATCCCTCAGAGAGTCTTTGATTCTCTGAGTTGGTGGAAGGACCCCCACAAGGTTTGTGTGGGAGCGCCATTCTTGTGTCAACTCCTTACAAAGATCGTTGCTACTGATGCCTAACTGCTAGGTTGGGGAGCGGACTTCCAGGACTTAACATTGCAAGACAAGTGGATTCCCCAGGAGTCATCACTATACATCAATCTGCTTGATCTCAGGGCAGTTTCAGTATACTTGGCATCATTTCCTACCCAAGATCAAAGGTCATTCAGTCAGGGTAATGACAGACAACAGAGCAGCCATATTCTGTATATACTGCCAAGGAAGAGGAAGATCCCAATCCTTAAATCCAGAAGCCATAAAACTTTGGAATTGGTTGATATCTGACCAAGTCAACATCTCATTGGCTTACCTACTAGATCTGCAAAACATCATAGCAGACACTTTGAGCAGACATTTCTGCCTGGATCACACATGGCAGCTGAGTGCTTTGGTAGTTCAAAAGATTTCTCTCTTCTGGGGCATTCCATGGAGAGACCTCTTTGTGATGCTACCCATCATGAAATGCTGGCACATCTGTTCAAGAGGAGGACATGGTCACAAGTCATAGAATCATAAATTATTAGGGTTGGAAGGGACCTCAAGAGATCATCTAGTCCAACCCCCTGCTCAAAGCAAATGCTGTCCTCGTTCCTAGCCTTGAACACTGATATATGCCTATCCCCGAATACCATTGCTTCTTAGGGTCCTCGTCAGATTAAGACAAGAAAAGATAGTAATCATTCTCATACTACTGGCCTGGCTGAGCCAAGTATGGTTTAGAGACCTGATTCACCTGTCTCTCCGGTCACCTTTTCATCTCCCTCTGACAGCAGACATAGGAATTGGGCACCATAACCCATTCCAGACTCTCCTCACTTCATCTCAAAGTCTGGCTCCTCAATACTCTGAGGCTTAGGAAAAAGTCTGTTTTCTTGAGTTACAGACTGTGCTGTTGGACAATAGGAAACCTGCTACAAGACTTACCTGCAGAAGTGGACGAATTTCCAGTATTTTTGGTATTGCTCATCCTACCACTGAGACACTCGTCAAGGGCTGGAACAATCTTTTCCTTAGTGTTAGAGAGCCTGCCTACTTTGGGACCTTACTCTACTTCTTGATGCCTTGTGGAAAACACCCTTTGTACTCACTGGGAGTTGTTCCCATCTCCATTTATCCTTCAAAACCTCATTTCTCATAGCCATCACTTCAGTCAGCAGGATAGAGGAATATGGAATGCTTATGGCTGATCTGCCATACATAATATTCTGCCAGGACAAAGTGATTTAGTGACCCCATCTTCACTTCCTACCTAAGTTCTCATTGGACTTCCACATCAACCAAGACATTCAATTATTAGTATTTACCCAAACCTCATGCTTCCAGGGAATAAGCCAGTCTCCACACTCTTGATGTAAGAAGAGCCATTACCTTCTATCTCGACAGGACTAAACCACTTAGGACCTCCTCTAGATTTTTTGTTGCCTTTGCAGAAAGACTGAAGGGAGCCTCTGTTTCTAGGCAAAGACTATTTAAATCAATATCAGGATGCATGCACCATCTGCCTCTACAGCCCTACTTAAGAGCATACCCATCACAGACATATCCAAAGCTGCTACCTGGTCATTTGTGCACATCTTCTCTCGGCACTATGCATTCATGCTTCCAGAGCAGATATAGCCTTGGGGAAGGCTATTCTCTGAATATACTGAATCCGCCTCTTCACCACCGTCCTCCATAATTGAGGCTCTGCTTGGGATTCACTTGAAGTGAAGGATCCATAGGGACAATAATGCAAAGAAGGAGAGACTACTTACCTATACAGCAACTAGAGTTCTTTGAGATGTTTTGTCTCTATGAGTGCTCCGCTGCCCTCTCTCTTTTCCCCTTTGCTTTGGAATCCTTGGACATCAGAGTTGAGAAGGAACTGGAGCGGCTGCGATCTGCTTCTCCCTTTATGCCCTCAGTCTGGAGCACATGGAGATATAGAGCAGACGTGTTCTCCTGAGGACATTGCAGGCAAAAATCTCTGATCAGAAGGACATAGACATGCACACACATAAAGTGGAGGATCCATAGGGACAAAACAGCTTGAAGAACTCCAATTACTGTACAGGTAAGTAACCTCTCCTTCCTAACACAGCTTGCAGAAACACTGGATTTGGGGAGATTTTGAAAGACAGCCAGCTGCTAAGGAACTGCAGCAGGCGCTAGTTGAGCTGTTTCCCTCCATGCTAGCACTAAAACAGTTCATGTTGAAATGGTCCTTAGACTTGAAAGCGAGTCTAATGAAAATGTTTTTCAGAGCAAACTAAAGATAGTTGGAGTACTTTGGTATGAGGTGTTTTACAAGCTTTCCTGGGGGTTAGAAAAGTTCATATACAAAAGTAAATTTCTTTAGAGTAGGCAAGGCCAATGGGACTGCTTGTATGAATCAGGGTTTGCAGGGTCATGTCCTTCATTTATACCCTGGAAATCATTATCACTTCCAAGACTATGTGACTCTGTAAGTGCTTCATATTACTCCAGTGTTTGTAGAAGGTGAAATTTTCAACTAGCTTTATAAGTTTGCTTATAATAGGAGGAGGAACCCAACCCTCTATGTGATTTATTTCAGAGAAATGCACAAAAGAGTTACATGGCTGACCTTGCTTAATGTTACAGCTTCAGTGTGACTTGGTGCTAAGGATTGCTTTTTACCCCTCCCCATGGGATAGCAATAACATCTCTCCCGCTCAATCAAATAGAGCATAGGAAAATGAGGAGGTGATAATCTACTTGAGATCACTTGATAACTTTGGTATTTCCGGAGGTTAGTGCAATGTAACCCAGTATAGGAAGTCTGAAAATCTATTGAAAAGCTTTGAGGCAATTCACTGTAGCTCAAATCCTGAAGTCCTTAGTCAGATTAGAAACTGTTATCAATCTCAGGCCTGGTCCACACTTATAAGGGGGTTCGAATTAGGGTACGCAAATTCAGCTACGTGAATAACGTAGCTGAATTTGAAGTACCCTAATTCGAACCACTTACCCGTCCAGACGCGGCGGGGTCGAAGTCCGCGGCTCTCCTGTCGACTCCACCACCGCCATTTGCGGTGGTGGAGTACCGGAGTCGACCGCGGCGCTTCCGGAGTTCGAACTATCACGTCTATATCAGACGCGATAGTTCGAACTCCAAGAAGTCAAACTCGCCGCGTCGACGGGGCAGGTAAGTGAAGACCTACCCTCAGTAGGAGACTGCCTGAGTAGAAAAAATTAATTAAGTACCTCGGGATTTGCAAAGGTCCATCTAGCCCACTATCCTGTCTTCCAACACTGGCCAATGCCAGATGCATCAGAGGGAATGAACAGAATAGGTAATCATCACATGTCCATATACACACACAATACTTTAATAGTTGCAAGCTATACAGGTGCTCAATTTTCTTTTTTTTCACAATAAAGACTAATATACTGAGTTCTGTGTATATAAAATATTTGTGTCTTGTTCAAGAATTGCACAACTTGGCCTCTGTTGATCTCTGATCGGCCGAGGTTGGAATAGGAGCCAGTTTATCCCAGCCAAGATTTCCACCTGGTTACTATCTAGTTGTACAAGAAACATACATTTAATTACTGTGTTATGAATGCTGTAGTTATTGTCTGTCTTTATAAGCAGATCAAGTTTGGAAGTTCCCCAACTTGGCTATGCAGACTTGGAACTTGACCCAGAAGGCATCTCAGTAATTGACAAAACCACAACTCTTGCATTGTACATACAGAAGTATAGTAAGCTTGTGGGTTCTAATACAGATTGTGTTTGAGAGATTAGTAGGCAAAGGGAAAATTGAAACTGTAAGGAATTTATTTTCTTTCTTGGCATGCAATAAGAGAACAAATTTTAAAAGATTGATTGCATCTTATTACTCTATCACAAAATGTTTAGTTTGCCAAAATATTCAAGCCTCTTTCAAGTGAAAGATAAAGAGCTTTCTAGAAATACTGCAATTATGTTAACACAATTTGTTGAGAGAGTCATGTATTTAAGTTTAAGCTGACTAATGCCCTTTGTTCACAAGGCATTTTTGAGCAGATCACCTTTGAGCCCAGGTTTGTCTTTTGTGAAAATGTAGCTGTTTCCTTGTTCTGTTGTTTGTGAAATGTTATTTTTGAGCATGTGCTCCAGCTATGGTGTAGGTCAGCCCATGGTTGAGGGAAGAGAGAAGTTCTAAAAGGGCAAGCCTTCTATTTCCATTTGACAATTGGGTTGACAGAGTTTCATGGTAGGCAGGCACGCACATGTGTGTAAGGGGAGGGGGGAGATGGGAGGGTACTGGTACCCAGTTCTTTTTATCCATGTTAATAATCATGTGTCTGTAATCTCTTCATATGGACTGTTGGTGAAATTCACCCCTCCCTGTAAAAATCCCAAGTGTTAAGGCTTTGTACAGAGAGGTAGGTAGGGTGGCGGAGTTCAGCCCTCTGTGGTAGCTGTTCCTCTCTGTGGGGTCAGACAACAAGTACTACCCTGCATGGGGATTTTGAGCCACTTGGTCAGCATAATGGCAGATCTAGGAGTCCTTCTCATGGCCCATCTTCAGCAACTCCTTTGTCAGCTTTTCAGCATGGGCACAAAATGCCCCTCCATCTCACATATGGGAACACCGGTATGAACTTTTCATCTGTGCCTCTATCCTACGAGGCCAAAGCAATGCTTCCAAGGTGCAGAGTGCCTTTCATAGACCCTCCTGTGTTGATTAATTTAATCCTATCTGCGCTGTCATGACAAGGCTCAGGAAATGCCTTCGACATTTTCTTGCATGGAAATTGTATTTCGAACCTCTTGAGGTTTTCACACAAAGCTGTCACATTCACTTGCTTGATGACCATATGAAGTCATTTTATTGTGGGAAAGGTCAGAAACAGCTGTAAGTGGCTAAGGAGGTTGTGCTAAAGGGATGATCAGAGTGAAGACTGCCTTCTCCAGAGTCCTACTACAGAATGGTAATTTGAGGAGAAGCTAATGACACATGGTTTACGTGAAGATGAGGTTGTTTTTGTATTACAGTAACCCTAAATCCCCGTTGTGCTAGGACCATTGGTTCTAGAGTGCTGGTGGGTTTGGTTTGGTTTTTTGGTTGGTTGGTTGGGGGGCTTGGGTTTGTTTTTTTTTTTTTTTTTTTTTTGCTTTAGAAGGCTTCAGATGTTTGAAAGAGTTCTGAATAAGACAGGGAAAGACCCAGTGTGATGATGAGAGGAGCAATTCTAAAGGGGGCAAGGAGGCATAAAGCAGCATCTGAGGTTGGTAATGGTCCATTAAGAAAATGCTTTTGTTCACAGAGCAGATGGGGATAGGAATGCATAAGCCATGTTTGTATTGTCAGACATAAACCTGGAAACCAAACTCCTTCAATCTCCAGAGAAAGACCAGGATTCCTCCTCATGCCACCTCCTTTCCTTTATTTATTTGACTAATGAATTGCAACTCTCAGAATTGTATTGCATACCAGCAGGAATTTAAAAACAATCTGATCAGTTAGATTCCTCATTTCATAGAACAGATACATAGATATACTGTGTGTATACACACACACACAATTGGCTGAATCCCTGGAAAGGTTTGCAACATGGAGAAATGCCTTCTTAGAGTTTCTTTTAAAAACACAAGGGCCAAATTCATAAGTTATATGTAGCTTAGACTCATTTACACTCACTCAGATGTCATTTATGCTCAGATACCATTAGCCTGTTTATACCCACACATGAGGGAGCAGCTTCTTTCCTGAGCCAAGATCAGCTTGGCACAGGACAGCATCTGTTATGGTTTTCTTAAGCTGCAGAGGCCCTGATAGAATTTAGAGCAGCTTAGGGGCTGCTGTAACTTGAATCAGTTGGAAATGGTCCCTAATAGCGATGATCATATGCAAGCTATGAGCTGAAATAGTTGAGAAGAGATGCAGCCTGCTTCTCCCTGTCATCATCCTGCTCCTCTACCTTTAGGTGGCTGGGGTGAGCAATTGGCAAACCAAGCTCCTATGCCAGTTGAAAATTCCCCTTTGCCATAGAAATTATTAATAGATGAGCTGTGGCCAGATTCCGGCCCTTTGCAGTGCTCAGGGGGCTAAAAAGGACCAGGCCAGGGACAGATAACTTGGCCCTGTGAGTCTAAATTGGTGTAATTTATTTGCCAAGGAGCTGGAAGAAGGTGTACATTAAAGATGGGTGAGGGTTACTTTAATATACGTCTTCTTCGTGTTCTTAGTCGTGTAAATTACAATGATGTGGACTTCCTTGCATGTGGATAGAGTGGGTATGAGGGAGTCTAAGTAGGTCTAGTTTACACAACTTTACGGATCACTTACGTATTTGGCATCATGAGATGTTTCATTGTTTTGTATTATGACTGTTATATTATGTTATGACTGATTGTTATAACTTTACAAAATATTGCACTGATTTACTGGGTCTAATTTTTCAGTGTGTGCAACTTTGTGCCTATTTTCCATGCACAGTTACTGAAATTGCATTTGTAGATATGCTAATAGCTTATGCAAATGCCTGGCTTTTGTACATGCATATGGTTAATTTGTACAGCCAGTTTCAGTGATTGCACTTGCAAATAAGGCATGTAAAAGTGCATGCACGTTTGGACATACATTTGCAGATCAGGACTCTGTGTGTAATCTGACAAGAGTTAAGTTGCTAATTTTATCCAAAGAATGTTGTTATTAAATATCTTTGAATCCTGTTTCCGTAGATTTCAATGAAGCAGTCCCAGAAACAGAGAGGCTGGACTCCAAAGCACTGAAAACTCGAGCCCAGCTTTCAGTAAGGAACAAACGGCAGAGACCTACTAGAACAAGGCTCTATGACAGTATCAGTTCAACTGATGGAGAGGACAGCATTGAACGAAAGGTGAGAAGGTCTTCCCTTTCTCTTATTCATAGGATGATGTGCTAGATTCCTCTTGTTATTTGTTTCATCCTGTATCTTCGTCCTTTCATTTTAGTGTAGGTAGAATGTATTCATCTGTGGCCAGCATATTCTGGATAATTGTCTGAACAGTGTGCAAGTCGTGTCGCCTTGGAGGCAGCACATCTGTTTTTGTCACAGGAACAGCAGAATTCCTGTCTTATTTTCATGTATTATGCTGTTGTTATGAAGGTCACTTCATTGTTTTCCCCATTTGAACTAACAATGAGCACTATGCTTAGCGGGTCATTTAATTTATGTAGGAGGAGAAGCAAACTCGAATCGTGCATTGTTTATTTCTCTGTGTGAATGACAGTTAATTTAATATCTACTCTTTGATTTTTGCTGATCTTGAACCTGTAAGCAAATTATTAGTATGAAACACCTATGTGTGATATAAAAGGTAACAGTGTGACTTACTAGAACATTGCTTAAAAATATAAAGGCTCTACAAACTGTTGTTAAATAAAAGGATTGCATGTTCAAAATAAATGTTGCTCTGATTGGTTCCTAAATGGCATAACTTGCTTTATAATCTCTTATACCCACAGCCTTCAGACAGTTACAGTAGTCCCATGCACATTTCAAAATCACCTCTGCCCATATGTGTGAGAGCATCCTCACCAGCATCAGATTCTGGTGCTTCCTCCCTCTCCCCAGTGGCTAGCAGTGCAGCCTTCTCATTTGACAACGTAGCTGAAAACCAAGAAGGAGGACAGCAGCACAAAGGAGGTGTGCTTTCCCATTATGCTCGGGGAGACACTCCACTTTCGTCTCCTTCAAAATCCAGTCACAGTTCTGAAACATCTCCTTTGCATCACCCAACCAACAGGAATGTTTTACAAGACGAAGGTATAATTATTTTTTACAAATGAGTCAGTGCGTCACTTTGCTCGCTTACATTTATGCAGTGCACTCTTCTTGTTTTATTAGCACTCAAGTCTCTAACAGGCCCTGTAGACACCTTGAAGTCAGAAAATAGCAGTTCTCTTCATTTGGTGGTAGGTGGAAGGGACACAGATGAAGTCAAGACAAGGAATTGTTTCCTCTTTTTCCCCTTGAGCTGGTTGAAAAAAGGAGGGGGGAAATCACAGAAGTATTTTGGAATTTTTATCCCATGTTTATTGTTTTTTTAATTTGGAAATTTAAAAAATTCAGACATTTGTCAAAATTCAAAATGTTTCAGTCAGCTCCACCTACTTCCTGAGTAGAGCATACCGGACTAGTGCTTAAGAACATTCTTCAGTGTTTATATTGAAATCCTGAGAGGCACTTTAATAAAACTGTTAGTAACTCAAAATCTGTGGGTTGGACATTGGTACCTGTGTTTCATGGTGGAGGTTATATGGCGAAGAGCATAGCATAGATGTTGTAGTTTTGTTAATAGATGAGAGGCTATGTTGTCTTCTGGGTTAAGCAAGAGACCAAAAACCAGGAACTCCTCTGTTTTAAACTCGGTATTTCTTATTGCTTGTGACGCTTTAGCCAAATCATTAGTTTTCTAACTCGGTTTCCTGAGATGTAAAATAGGGATAATGATACAGTACATTTTTATGTAGCTCACGCAGGTGTTTCAAAGATTAGTTTGGTTGTGCTGCAGTTTGAAACTACAGTGTAGTACAGAGTACTACTCCTTTTCCAACTCCAGTGTAGTGCCAGTGTGTCTGATTTAGGCATTTGAACGTATAATGTCTCTCTTTACTTAGATCTGGGCATTCCTTAATCATTAGTGAAGCAAAACTAGCATTAATGTCAATGGGAATTCTGTCCAATAAGGACTTATGTCGGGACCTTTAACATCTTCATAAAAGACACTCACTGAATTAAATTAACTAAAAATAAATACTTACTCTGGTTTTGTTGATCTGCTGAAAAATTTTGCCATTGTTTTATTAGGAGTCAAGTTTTTCCCCATCATAATATGATAGACAATAAGGCCCTCTCCAACAGATTCTTACCAAGATACTGGGTTTGGAAAAGGTGAACCCTAATATCAGCATTCTGACCTTGACACCAGAAATTCCTATTATATATCCCTGTGTATGGTACTCTAATTGTGGGATAGCTAATACATTGGAGTAAAATTCAAAGCTTGAGTGCAATGTGTCAACTGATAAAAAACTGTAGTTCTGGGTAAATGTGTTCATTGGTGAAACCATAAGTGCTGCATGACCGCAGTGAAAATCACATTTGATGAGAACTTGGCTGAAACTGATGGTTTTAGATCTCAAAATCTAGTGGAATATACCCTTGCATGGTAAACCGTCCTTCATTCCTCACTATTGTCTTTTTATATGTGTTTAATGATATCATTAATTGTAACAAGGGGATTTGAAGCCCACTCAGTGCCCTCTCCCCCATTGTAGGTCCTGGAACTAATCTATATTTTAATTGATACAGAGGTGATATGCTTTTCCCACTATGAACATTATATGAAGAGCCCAGTGTTCTGTGGGTAACCAGAGTATGTTAAAATCAAAGTAGAACAAGTTAGTTTCAGACAGAAACATTTGCATTTAATATGTTCTCCAGTACAGCGATATCCTCAAGTGTTTGGCAGCCAGTGTTCCAGTGACTGCTTTATAATAGCATTTAATTGATTATTAACTAGTCTTAAAAATTCTTATTGTACAGGAAATGGGCCAGTAACTAAACACAGTAGATTCTCTTGTTGTGTTTGTGGTGTGGGTTGAGCTGGGTTTGTTTTAAAGACTGAGAGTAGTCACGGGTGCATGCACACTCCTGTGTATGTAAGTGACTAATGACTAACCCTGTAATATTGCACCGTTCTATATTCTCTGGTTAATGAACATGGCACCTTTCAAGTATTTGTCTGAAGTGTTATGGAAAACCATAGCTCTAAACAGTTACAACACAATGAGAGAGATTACATTCCAAAGTTATTTTAAAGTTTCTTAGTTTTTTAGACTAGTTCTAGCTTAGATTCTCTCTTGGGGTGTGACCATTTTTTACAGCAATATCAGCATCCCAACTCTAAAGACAGCAGATGTGGTTACTGACGGATCCTCTGGTGCTGTAAAGTTACTTCTCCTACCCTACTGCTGCTGGCGTAGGAAGTGTGGTTCTGGGAAGAGCTAGGCCTGGACGTCGCTATCAGCTCCTTGGTGCTGTTAGCTGTGGATGTGAGTTAGAGTACTGCTTTCCCTGAATTACACTGTGTACTGCTTGGCTGTAGCTGAAAATCTGGGCTTTTGTTTACAAAGCAGCCCCCTTCAAAATTACTAGGCACTAAAAAAACAGCCAACCAAAACCCAGTTAAAGTAAGATTAAAACATTAGAAAAATTAAACAAAATATTAAAAACCCAAACAACATGATCAAAACAGATTATCAAGGAGACATTCAGTCATAGGGGCCAATTACACCACTGATGTGAACGGCACATCTCCAATAACTTAAATAGAATCATGAGCACAGAAAACTTGCCCCAGTATTTTTAGAAATATCTCCTTTACCACCAAGGAAAAATGTAGTACATCTCTACCTTGATATAACACTGTCCTCAGGAGCCAAAAAATCTTGCTGCGTTATAGGTGAAACCGCATTATATCAAACTTGCTTTGACCTGCCGGAGTGTGCAGGCCCCCCCCCTCCCCCCCGGAGCACTGCTTTACTGCGATATAGCCGAATTTGTGTTATATTAGGTCGCATTATATTGCGGTAGAGGTGTATAACTATTTAATTGGCTTACATTTCTCTGCTACTGTGCTATCATAGAAATAACATCCCGAATTATAACAATAAAGGAAGTATACAAATTGAAATCTTAATTTTCCTGGACCAACATGTAGTCTTTTGATATTTGAAAATGTGCAGGATGTTATTCACAAGGTCAGATTAAATTATCATATTGGTTTCCTCTGGCCTTAAAATCTATTAAATCTATGAAAGTATTGTTTGATCATTAGCAAATAATATATTAGTATCAGAGGGGTAGCCGTGTTAGTCTGGATCTGTAAAAAGCGACAGAGTCCTATGGCACCTTATAGACTAACAGACGTATTGGAGCATAAGCTTTTGTGGCTGAGTACCCACTTCGTCAGACACAACTAATATATTAATAGTTTTTCATCTAATGTTATAAAAATATATTTTTGTGTATAACTGGTTTAATAAAACACCTGTATGGATATTGTGTAGCATTCTAGTTAGTGACAAGTTCTGAAGGAACATAAATATGAATTCGGAGAACTATTAACTGTGGTGTGTAACCCACTTAAATCAGCCTCTGTACCAGATGACTAGAGGTGAGCTAATGTAACGCGGATTTTTTTTTAACGGTTCCAGAATCAGTCCTGGCAATAACAGGCTGGTAAGCCTAATTTCAGTACCAGACAAATTGGTTGGAATGTAGTAAAAAACAGAATTATCAGACACATAGATTAACATGATTTAGTACGAAAGAGTGAACATGGCTTTTGTAAAGGGAAATCATGCCTCACCAATGTAGTAGAATTTTTTGAGGGGGTCAGCAAACATATGGACAAAGGTGATCCAGTGAACATAGTATACTTGAACTTTCAGAAAGCCTTTGACAAGATCCCTCACCAAAAGCTCTTAAGCAAAGTAAGTAGATATAAGATAAGAGGGAAGGTCCTTTCATGGATGAGTAACTGGTTAAAAGACAGGAAACAAAGGACAGGAATAAATAGTTTTCAGAATGGAGAGAGGTAAATAGTGGTGTCCCCCAAGCATCTGTTCTGGGACCAGTGCTGTTCAACATATTTGTAAATGATCTGGAAAAAGAGGTAAACAGTGAGGTGGCAAAGTTTGCAAACAATACAAAATTACTCAAGGTAGTTAAGTCCAAAGCTGACTGCAAAGAGCTACAAAGCAATCTCACAAAACTGGGTGGCTAGGACACAAAATGACAGATGAAATTCAATATTGATAAATGCAAAGTAATACATATAGGAAAATATCATTCCAACAATGTATACAAAACGATGGGGTCTAAATTAGCTGTTACCGCTCAAGAAAGATCTTGGATCATTGTGGATAGTTCTCTGAAAACATCCGCTCAATGTGTAGTGGTGGTCAAAAAAGCTAACAGAATGTTAGGAACCGTTAGGAAAGCGTTAGATAATCAGACCGTAAATATTATAATACCACTATATAAATCCATGGTATGCCCATACCTTGAATACTGTGTGCAGTTCTGGTCTCCCCATCTCAAAAAATATATATTAGAATTGGAAAAGGTATAAAAATGGTAATGTTTAGGGGTATGGAATGATTCCATAGGAGGAGAGATTAAAAAGACTCGAACTGTTCAGCTTGGAAAAGAGACGACTAAGGGAGGTTATGACAGCGGCCTATAAAATCATGAATAGTGTCAAGGAAGTGAATAAGGAAGTGCTGTTTGCCCCTTCACATAACATAAGTACTAGGGGGCCACCTGATTAAATTAATAGGCAGTAGGTTTAAAACAAAAGGAAGTATTTCATACAACACACAGTCAACCTGTGGAACTTGTTGCCAGGCGATGTTGTGAAGGACAAAAATATAACTGGGTTCAAAAAAGTGTTAGATAATGTTCATGGAGGAAAGGACCATCAATGTCTATTAGCCAAGATGGTCAGGGATGCAACCCCATTCTCTGGATGTCCCTAAACCTCTGACTGCCAGATGCTGAGACTGGACAACGGCGGATGGATCACTTGATAATTGCCCTATTCTGTTCATTCCCTCTGAAGCATCTAGCATCAGCCACTGTCCGAAAACAGAATACTGGGCTAGATGGACCATTGTGTCCAGTCTTATGTTCTTCCAGCATTATGATCCAGGCATGCACATTTACTAGGAGATAATGGAATGCAATCTAATCCTTTTCAGTCAATCTGTTTATATGCAAACTAGTTAGTTTATAATATCTCTTGCATGATGCTAGGGACAGCCAGACAATGGCACAAGTAGGCAGTTCATTTCTGTACTCCATTCAGAAGGCTGTCCATTTCACAGTTTCAGAATGCAAGGCCCTCATGAACCTATTATCAAGGAGGAGGGCAGGTAGTTTTGGCAGGGATAACGTGGAAAGTTGTTAAAATGTGCCAGTGCAGACTATTCTGAAACATCTAATTTTCTCAGAAAGAGACACGTTTTCAGTATACACAGAAAGCACTGACAGAATAAATTGTGCCAGATCGATAGAACTGTGTCAAGGCCCTTACTGTATTTGTTGTGGGGGCAATACTTCCAGAAGGTGACCAGGCAGCAAGATTGAAAGTCAGGGTAACGGAGGCAGGTAGGGAAGCTCCACAAATGTGATGGAGTGAAAAGGGGCTATTTCTTTTATACTCTAAATTAGCAAAAGACCAGTTCCTTCTAAAATCTAGAATTAATTTACTACCAGTGTAAATCCTTATCTGCAGATCCTAACTCACCAAAATAGTCTCATTGAGTCCCATGGAAATAAATAAGGTTTTACAGGACTGGCCCCAAAACATATATAATCCAGAAAAGCCACGTTTGTTTTTCAGTTGTTAGTAACATTTTATTTAAAAAAAAATGAAATGTGTTTCACAACTTTTGTAGTATTCGTCTCCCCAATTGTTTCAGCTCTGCTCTTCTTCCTCTCGTTCTTTTTTCATTGTCTTCTCTTCATGGTAGATCCTCAAAGCTCTTTGTTATAATAATGAAAAATGTACAAAAAACCTCTATCTCAGCTTGTTTCTCTGCTTTGAGTTATGGATATAGATGATATTCTAATGCACAAACTGGGCTTCTCTGTACATAGCACAAACATTTAAAAATCGGGACACAATTTCAAACCGAAGTGAATGCTGAATATCAACCTGGATTTGATCTTGTTTTGTAGCTGGTGTTTTGGTGTTTTCACTCTGTCACTTTCCTGTGTGCCTGTCACAAACCCTACACACATTGTAGATTCATTCAGTTCAATTTTATTCTGATTTTAAATAACAGTGATAAAATAAGGGGAGTAGTCTGGGAATTCCTAATGCTAAAGAAAACACAGCACAATCTTTTCACTGAGAATCTGAAAAGTTTTAAAACTGTTAAATGACAAGAATACACAATAAAGACAAAAGAGACAACTTAAGACAATCTACTTTCTGTACACTGGGGTAAAAATTGCATAGTAGTCTCATTAGCCTTTGTTGTAGGATGGATTGCTGCTCAAGAGAGTTCGGCATGTGTTTTGCCGCTTTGTGTACTACCACTTTTATTCCTGGGAGAATTCTGCTCCAAAAAATTAAAAATTCTGTGCCCAATATTTTAAAATTCTGCATATTTTATTTGTCAAAATAACAATATAATCAGGCTAGTTTCAATTTTTTTGTAATTTATTTCAAAATACCTGTCAGCAAGTATGTCTGTAACAATACAGACAACAAAAAAGATGCAAGAATTGTTTTTTGACAAATAGATTCCTTACTAGGCGTATTAATACAGAACTTTGAGTCATATTCATTTAAACTACAATACAGAACTGTATTTCCCACACCCCTCAGAAGCAGTGGAAAGGTTTCAGGGGGTTGGGGTAATGGAAGAACTGAGAGAGAGGGAAATAATTGCTGGCAAGAAGCCTGGGAGTGAACTGGGAGGGTTATTGGGTGTGGGTGGGAGAAGTATGGAACGTTTTTTTGGGGGGGGAGGAGACCCTCCCCCATGCAGACCCTGGCTTACTCCTAGCCTCTCCCATTCAGTCAGGCACATCTGCTCCTGTCCCTGTGTGTCCCTGCACATCGCTGCCCCATCCCCATATATCCCTGCACCCTCACTCAGATACCACTCCTCCCCTCTGTCCCCATGTCCCTGCACCTCCATTCAGCCACTCCTCTTTTCCCATGTTGCCCATACTCCCACTCAGCCACCTTATCTCCATGTGTCCCTGAACCCCCATTTGGCCTGCACCCCCACTTAACAGCCCCTGGCTCAATGCTGTCACCCCACTAGCTCCTGTGTCCCTCCCCCAGTTTGTCACCCCTCCCACTAGCCCTTCTGAATAGGGTTTCCATGTTTCCAGTTTTCGACTGGAACGAAAAGGCATCCTGGCAGCTCTGCTGACCAGGCCACTGCAAGTCTGGTCAGCGGGGCTAAGGCAGGCTCTGTGCAGCTCCCAGAAGCAGCCACCACGTCCCTGTGGCCCCTAGGTACAGGGGCAGCCAGGGGGCTCCATGCGTGGCACCACCACCCCCCAAACGCCGGGTCCGCAGCGCCTATTGGCTGGGAACTGTGGCCAATGGGAACTGCGGGGGCAGTGCCTGTGGACAGCACATAGAGGCCCCCGGCCCCTCCACCTAGGGGCCGTAGGGACATGCCATCCACTTCTGGAAGCTGCGCAGAGCCATAGACCCGCTGTGCCGTGGGCCGGGAGCCGCCTGAGGTAAGCGCCACCCGGCCGCAGCCTGCACCCCAAACCCTCCCCTGCACCCCAACCCCTGCCCCAAAATCGGAACCCTCTCCCATACCCTAATTCCCTCCTAGAGCCCTCACCCCCCAACCCTCTGCCCCAGCCCAGAGCACCCTCCTGTACCCCAAACCCCTCATCTCCAGCCCCACCCCAGAGCCTGCACCCCCTCCTGCACCCAAGCCCCATCCTGGAGCTCTGATCCCCACCCACACTCCAACCTCCTGCCCCAGCCTGGTGAAAGTGAGTGAGAGTAGGGGAGAGCGTGTGATGGGGGGGGGGAGATGGAGTGAGCGGGGCAGGGGCCTCAGAAGGGGCAGGACAGGGTTGGGGCCTCAGGGAAGAGGCGAGTAAGGGTGTTCAGCTTTGTGCGATTAGGAAGTTGGCAACCCTGCTTATGAACCCCCCATGTGCCTCCCCACTGTCCATCTCTCCATATCCTGTCTCCCCTCCCCTGGTCTCGTGGGCAGGGTGCTGTGATGAAAGCAGCCTCTTCTCCTCCCTAGCCACAGCTTCCTGCCCTCTGATCTGGTGCCACAGCAGCCTCTGGTGGGCAAAATGTGTAACTGCAGCACCTGTCCAGAATCTATTTTCTGCAGAGACAAAAATCTTCAGGGGACGTGAATTCTGCACATGCACAGTGGCACAGAATTCCACCAGGAGTATATTCTTTGGCTCTCCTTTTGGAAATTTGATGCTTGTTTTCTGTTTCAGCATAAGGCCAGGTGTCAGATCTTCATGAATGCCTTACGTAAGACAAACCATGGTTGCTGAAAACAACTTGTTTTTAGAGTGTGTTGTATTTCTTGGCCTACCACATCATGCTTCATGGGTCGCTTGTGCATTGCTTTTATTTCATGAACAAAAAATGCCAAAATGTTATTTCCAGTGTAAAATATTTGTTTCTTAGTTGCTGCACTGCAGCAAACTATTTTTGAGGAAGCCCTTAATGATTCTGCAAGCTGTTCATACCAGTGCAGCCCTGTGCCTCTGAAAAACCCCTTTGAATGGGTAGCATGCAGGGTTAGGGGACTTAGAGGGCAAAGCTGTGCTTGTGATAGTTTTTGTTTTTTGCTTGTATAACGTCAACAGACCCCGGTCGTCGTTGGCCGGGATCAAACCCTGGGACCTTGGGATCTTAACGCATGAGCCTCTACTGCATGAGCTAAAAGACACATGTCTCTTAGCCAAAGCTGTAGCAGTCTCATCAATGTCGAGCTGGTTTAGCTGCCACTAGAGGGGAGCAGATTGCCACGCCAAGCAGGTATGGGTTACATTTGCTTGCTTATTTATTCTTAATTCTGAGGGCTTGATTTACCCCAGTGAAAGCAGGAGCGAAAGCCAATGGAGTTGTTCCAGTGTAGAACCAATGTAAATGTGATCTGAATCAGGATGGTAGACTATAGTGTAAAAGACACGAAGAAACCTAAGGAAACGAATGACTGATCTTCTTTCATTCCCTGTGGAACACTTAGACATGGTCAGTCAAACCCACATTTTTGTCTGAAATTTTTTAACTGCTATATTTTGTTTTATTTTGTTTGCTTTAAGGATTTTACAGCACTTTTGTATAGTCAGTTTTACTGTTTTGACTGTATGGGGCTGTTATCTGTTTCCCCTTTTGTTTTTTTAGGGTTATCACACAGTCACAGAGAGAGGAAACATATGATTGTAAAATGGCAGAGATTGCCACAGGGTCTCAGAGCAGGTGTAGAAATGGAAGCTATTTTAAACTCATTTTTACAAATTGACTAGATTACAAGATGACAATGTCTCCTTTGATCAAGTCATGAAAACAAAATAGTTTATTACCTCTTGGCACTCCCGTCATAAAAATTATCCAGTTCTCCAAAGCTGCTGGAGTCTTTCAGAACAGATATTCAACAGCCATCTTTGACAGTAAAGTATACTCCCAAAAAAAGCTTGTTCTTGGCAAAAATAGAGATTAGATAGATCCTCCAGGGGTTTAAAAATGACTCATTTTTTGTATTTCTCCTTATTAGCCTTATGTGTGGCTTGCCTTAGTACAAATTATTACATTAAAACTCAGTTCAAATAAGTCCCCCCCACCTCCCATTTTCCCCTCAGTACTTTCTCTCAAGTTTCAAAGCAGTTCATTGAGGTACTTCTTATACCATTTTTACCACTTCTTCTGAAAGAAGGGAAGTTATTTCTGTAGCTGCACCTAATTATATGACATGCCCCACTATTTATATAGATATATAGTGTGTAAGTATGTACAAATGCACATGTACACAAACTCTTCTGGAGTTACTGTTTACTATCAGATAAAATAATAATGTATATTTTTTTCACGTATAAAGATATCCTAGGTGGTCACACAGGTCCCCAATCATCAAGAGCAACCAGCCCTACTATGGGGCAGGCAGAAAAAATAAAGCGAAAGCTTGTGGATCTTGGGTAAGCATTTATTTATTTAAAAACTAGATTACTATTAGAAGGGAATGGAAAGCTAAGTTTCAAATGACATTTGTTGATGGTCTCTAATCTTGTTATAGGGCTCCCTTGAGAAGGAGTTCCCACAAGGGCAAGAAATGGAAAGAGAGAGAAGTCATTAGGGTGGCCTGTGGCACCAGGTATGGGTAAAACAACAAAGATGTTATCTGTCTCATCCCAAAATCCTCGGCAAAACTGTGCTATCCAGGAGATGAAACCATTGATAGTCCACCTTTCCTGTGTGTATTGCTAAAATAAAGTTATACCCCGGGGGCCAAATTCTGCTCTTATTAGCTTCCATGAACCCCTGTTATAGCCAGTTGTTTTTAAGGAGAAACTGACATTGATGGGAGAATATTTTAACAAATAGCAAAATAATAAGTACTCATACCTTAAAAATAGATTGAGCCACATAATGCCCAAGATAGGCCTATGCGCCCATTGACAACGATGGGAGTGGCACACATAGATTAGTAGAATTCACACACACATACCTATATAAAATATTAGGGCCGTCAAGTGATTAAAAAAATGAATCACGATTAATCGTACTGTTAAACAACAAAATAATACCGTTTATTTAAATATTTTTGGATGTTTTCTACATTTTCAAATATATTGATTTCAATTACAACACAGAATACAGAGTGTACAGTGCTCACTTTATATTTATTTTTTATTACAAATATTTGCACTGTAAAAAAAACAAAAGAAAAGATATTTTTCAATTCACCTAATACAAATACCTTAGTGCAATCTCTTTATCATGAAAGTTGAACTTACAAATGTAGAATTATGTACAAAAAATACAGGCTGAGAATCAGTAAATAGTGAAATATAATCCTGATCATTCATTTCTAATAGCCTTTCATTTTTCACTGCTGAATATGCCTGCTTTTGGATTCAGTTGTTGAAGGCAAAGATTGTTATTGCCTCTCTCAAAATTCATGAGCTTTTACAACTCTCATTATGCCTCTGTAAACGGGAACGTTATTATCACTGTGTAACATTTTAAAGACTGCTTGTACTTTCCTTTGCTTCTGACACTAAAGAATTTGCTTCTCAAGATCTTTGGATTCTAGGGAAGGATGCTCTCCCTAGAATCCAAAGATGAAGAAACTCTTTGAACCCGACCGATCCCATGACAACATCCTATTATAATGCTTTGTTCCCACTAGAGCGACTGATTGATGTAGAATTAATCATTTTGTCAGATACATGCTTCATGCACTATTTTGCCATTGTTGGCATTTGTACTGATAGTACTCTCCTCTGTGACCACCACTGGTCATAGATAAATCAGAACTGCCTCAGTTCTGCAATGTGGGTGGGAAACATGAGCTCTCCTGCCCATGTAGCAGAATGAGCCTACATGTTATCAAGCCCAGCAATGTAGAGAACACCTCTATTCTTCCCTGCACAGCAAGATTTTAGGAAAGATCTGGGGTAAGCTTAAGGGAGGAGCAGGAGTGAGTCTGATGGATCTTCCACTGTGTGGATGGCCATCTTTACTGGGGAGGGGGATTCCTGCTCTGCAGCTGTGGGTGGACCTTATGCCAAACGTGGCTACTCATTGGCCTAGGTGCTAGAGCCTAGAGCAATCAGGCTTGTCTGCTCCAGCTGGAGAACAGCTGATCATTTTCTGCTTACTGTAGTTAAATAAGCTGCTTTTTTTTACGAGCTGAAGTTGCATTACATGTTTTTGTAAACGTACATGGTCATTTGTCCAGCATTTCTCTGGGCTGGCAATAGAGTTCAGTTAGTATTAATGGCCTGTACTTTGAGATATGGTATGGTCAGAAAAAACAACACTTAGGCACTGTTCAGTTCTCATCTACCACCAGCTTGCTTTGGTGGTCATTTACCCTCTCTTTACCTCAGTTTCTCTATCAGCAAAATGTTGCAATACTTCCTACTTCACAGAGCTGCTGAGGATTAATAAGTAGGTAAATGGTTGTAAATCAGTTTGAAGGCTTGAAGTGGTAAGTATTACTTCCCCTTCTTAAAAATACTGCAGCATGCTAATATATGGGGATATTTGGAAATTGAATTTTTAAAATAAATATGGCTCTAGGTTTTGTACAATCATTATAACTACATCCAGATTTCCTTAGAGCAAATAAACGTCTCCACCCAACAAAATATACTTAGCTCCGTGTGCCTGCTCTGAAACCCTAATGAGCCCTCTTGATCTAGATTGTATTATTCTAAAGTTAGGGTAACCAACTAAAATGATGTGTATGCATGAAAGAAGAGCCTTTTGAAGTGTCCCAGCCTTACAAATATACCCACCATATACAGATAAAAAGCACTAGAAAGACAGAGGGCTAAAATCCTGCTCTGACACCACTATAAAATTCAGGGGGACTCCATTAATTCCAATGGAATTATGCCAGATTTACATTGGTGGCCAAGGGTGCTGAAACAATTTGTATAGTAGGAGTGCTGATTGCTATTGAACCAAACTGTAAGCCCTCTCTGTGATGGAAACCACTTCAAGCCAGGGGGTGCTGCTGCACCCCAAGTTCTAGCACCTATGCTGGTGCAACTAAATACAGACTTTTGCTGTGAGATCCGGGGGCAGAGTTAAATACATGTATTTTAAAGCAATAGAACCATTCAATTCTGAAACAGGCTGTCATAAATCCTGCTCAAAAGGTATCTCAAATTATAGCCAAAACTCATGAGCTCAAATTCTGGCCTCAGTTAGGTCCCGGCAGCCTCAGTGATTCTAGAATGTAAAATCTTTGGGCCAGGGGCCAAGACTTTATAGCTTGTCCATAAAGCACCTAACACATTTGGACACAATATAGGTAATAATTTACCCTGTTATTCTTATAACTGTTAGCTTTTCCTCAGTGATGACATTCCATTCATTCTATTTTTGTTTTAGCAAAGATAAGCTCATCATTTGATTAGGCTTACCTAAAAAAAACTTAATATAGAAAAGTCTTTAAAATTTATATCAGGATAGTGATATTACCTATAGAGAACTTGAGTTCAAAAACTACCCTTTTCTCCCTTTATCTAATGGTATGTTTTCAGAATGCCAATACCTACAAGTTATTTTAGTGTTCAACCATGTTTTTAGAAGTAATTACTCTTTTTGTAATTATGTTATTTTAAATAATTATTAATTTGTTTATTGAGTTTTATACCCTAACACAGATCCCGGCTCCTTTCTCTTAAACAGGACCACTAGAGAGATGCTGGAGAGCTCAGCAAGCAATGCATCTATGTCAGAGCGATCCTCCTCTCTCCCCTATAGCATACCATTCACATGGTATGGAGAGAGTGGCAGGGGATCCAATTCTTCCAGCAACCTGCCTTCATCTAGCAGCTCAACTGAACCATCCTCTGAAAATCTAAGTCCAGCTAAAAAAGAGTCCAAGGTAGAAAACAAAAAACTACTGTATTCCCAGTATGTGGGAAGCTCAATGCTTCAGGAGAAATAAAGAGCCAATGTGGTAATACTGCAATAAACAATGCATGGTGTTCATTGTACAGTAAAAACACATCATTTTTAATACTACCATTCCAGATTGTATATTCCTTTTTATTCCGTCTCTCTTTTGATGTATGTTACTAGTAAGATAGGTATGATGTGCTGCGCCATACCAAATGGCACTAGTGGAAAATAACATTTTTATCCACGGAACAAATGCTAGATTTGTGTATTAAATTACAGATATTTTACTGCATTTTTCAGGACTGATTGTCAAGGGGAGGGAATATCTAACGCCGTTTAACCTCTCAAAGTGAGATGTTTACAAACTAAGAAATGTCAATAATGTACACTGTTTGCAGTGTTGTTGTACCCTGTCGGTCCCAGGATATTAGAGAGACAAGGTGGGTGAGGTAATAGCTTCTATGGGACCAGCTTTTGTTGGTGGAAGAGATCACTTTCGAACTTCACTGTTAGTTATTTGCCTTTTTTCCTCAATAACAAATCTGCCTTTTGCACATGTTGGATATCAGATTTAATTCCATTTCTGAAAATATTTGAAGTTAAAAACATGAATTATTTAAAATATTTCTGTGATTCCTTTCTATGTGCACAAAAGCTTTCAGCATGATAGCCCTAAAATGTATTGTACATAACTTTCCTGTGTTGTTTAATCTGTTTTCATCTGTGGGAAATATTTCTCTAGCAGAATATATCTTGTTAGAGCCTGTGCACGTCACTATTTATATTCGGCTGGAAAGGAAACTGGAGTGGTTCTGACCCTCCTTTTCAGGAGTGTGACTCCAAGTGACATTCATTTTTCACATATGCAGTAGCAATTTTCGAAGTTTTCAAGGGCATTTACCATTCCTTAGGGCCTACAAAGGATCCTACAAGATTGCAGAACTCTGACTGGAAACAAAATCTTACCATTATGCGGAGAGAAATTACCTGATATGGATTAAGCAAAAATAGGGCACATAAAAGCGACACAGGCTGTGTGTGTGTGGGGGGGGGATTTTCAAAGGGATAAAGAGTATAGTTGGGTGTACCCAACTTTCATGTGATGTCATTATCCCACTAGTTCTCCAGAGGGACTTCCAGCAGAAAAGGGGAGATCAAGGCTTGATATTCTTCATATTTTTTTAAAAGAGCTAGTTGAAAAACGTGTGGGTATTTTTGTTGTTTGTTTCTTTGCACTGACTTACACTTTTTACATTATTTCACGTTTGTCTCTGGATTTTAACACCAAGGATGTGGAGCCTGGATCTGTTTGTTTTTTATTGACCCTCAGGCGCGTCAGGAATTTCTTAATTTTTGTTGTTTTGAAATTGAACTGTTTTCCAAACTCTAATGCAGATCTGTTGCCAATTGTTGTGTTCCCCAATGGTGATTTTTATGAATTTCTAGGAATATATATGAATCATGGAGTAATATTTTGCTCATCCTTGCTATACAGTATAATATTTGTCATTTCATTTTTAAGGAAAATGTCTATTTTGTGGTTACTGTTGCAGTGAATAGCAGCACCTAACATCAGAAGGTCTCCTTTACCTTCTGTCTTATCTAAAGGTTTAGGCAAAGAGGGAAGCACCTCTCATTTCTGAAAGAGTTTATTTAGGGCCCAATCCAAAATGGATTCACAGGATGATTTTCTTGCCTTTTCAATAGTGACTTTCATTTCTCCCTCATAATCCACCCTTTCTCCTACCCATTGTGTAACTGCATGTGCTGTGTTTGTCCCAAATGTGTGGAGGGCAGGCATTCTGGAAGACTGCAAATGCTATTGATCAGCCATGAGAAGCAGTGAAGTTGGCAGCCTCAGAAGGGGCAGGGAGTGTCATCTCTAAGTGGAAGCCTGGAAATTGCTCTCAGACATCTTTGTTACTAAGACACTAACCTGGCAAAAATGTCTCTTAAGTACATACCACAGTAATATGTTGTTTGCACTGTTTTTGTAGCTGTGTTGGTCTCTCTAATACCACAGTAATAGACATATTACATATTATTTCACAAATCATTAACAGTAATAAAGATTGGGCGTCCTTATAATAATTGGTTCAGTAAATTATTGAAATCACTCCTGAACTATGCCAGCCTGGAGGGAAAAAGCAAGTCTCCTACAAGATGTGTGTATAAGATCTTATGTTGACTTTGACCCATCTTTTTGTCCTCAGAATTTCACATTCACTGATGACTTCAGTCCCAGCAGCACAAGCTCAGCTGATCTGAGTGGTTTAGGAGCAGAACCGAAAACCCCTGGTTTCTCTCATTCCTTAGCATTATCATCAGATGAGGTATGTCTCTGTCATTCTTACAATGGGCAAGAGTTAATTTCTTTCTCCAATAGGATTTTTCTTAATAAGTATTCAAATGATAGTTTTTCTAGAAAACTTCATTGGAAAAGAATAATATGATTCCTGGTTTGTCTTTTATTACAGTATTTTTCATACTTCGGTATATATAGGAAATAAAATAGGGAAATAACAAAATAAGATTGGATTCCTAACAGGGCTTTGGAGCTGTGCTCTGGCTCCGCTCTAGCTCTAGGCAAAAACCTGCAGCTCCACTGCTCCGGAGCTGCTCCGCATTCCAGCTCCGGGCTCTGCTCCAAATCCCATGCCTTTGCCACCATTTCATTTCTGTATATTTTTCCTATATTTACATTTAAGTACATGCAAAGGGACCAATATACACAGTTTGTTAATGTCATTTGTTAAAATAAATATAACTGGGATGCCTTTGAGGGAATATGGAGTGTGGGCTAGCTAGGTTGTAGAGGTATGGTATAGGCAGACAAGCTGGTGAAGCCATTTATGATTGAATTTTAAGGACAAAACTTCAACGGTGCCTCCACCCAACCTCCGTGTGTGTGATGAGTAAAAAATCACCCGTCTGTGCAGTTTTTGCACATTATTACATGTCTTATAATATGTAAACTTTATATCATGCACATTTGCATTCAGTTTGTGCTTGCTTTGTGCAGGCACAGTAGAGTTGACCTAAATTCTGTGCTGTTTTTTGACCAGAGGTTTGTCTTGTTTTGTTTCTTTGTGCTAGTGTGCAAAAATTGTGTCCATTGGATTGGGTGCCAGAATTACAGGTCGCAAACAGAAGCTATGTTTTGATAATGGGGTCCTAAACCGAGCTTGCTAAAGGCACTGGGCCAGCTCCTCTGTGGAGCTACAGTTACTTACACTAGCGGAGGATGGGGACTGCTGACTCACTGAGCAGCAGATCGTGTCTCGGTCTCGTGAACCCAGATGAGGTGCAGATGAGCATCTTTATCTTTTTATAAACACAGAACCTGTAATCCACGGTAAATGTTATGGTGAACTCCATATTTTCTTGTGTGAGATACATGCCAGAATTTGCTCTAGAGAGCTTGATTTTGAAACATCTGTTTCTATTATTTTAGGGCACTTATGTTTGTTATTAATATATTACTACAGATTAATATTAATGCCTGCTCTGCATGTGTTTAAAAGGAGCTGACTGTTACATACAGCCACAGTTGTCAAAATTTAAGTCTACAAGGCTAGAAGTCCTATAGACGCAACTTACTATGGTAGGAATATTGCTGCTGTTTAAGAGTAGATGTTTTCTATGCCCACAGTAGACTGCTGGGCAGTGGTCATGTGAGAATTGTCTGTACTAATGAGAATAGCAAACTGTAAAGATCTGTTCATTTAGGCTCATTCATTCTACATGATCTTTCTATTTTGACAGTACATTTCACTAAAACCTACATTATTAAATATTTTTGCTTTCTTATTATTTCACATAATTTTTATTGTGCTATGTATCTTAGTGTAGATAATACTCTGTATCCAGTACGCCAAATGATAAGTTTGAAAATGCTCCCATTTTTCTTTTTAAGCCCTCTCTCCTAATACTTTGCTGTCTCTGCAATATCTAATATAAATAGGCCTATAAAAATAAAATAAAATAAAATAATGGTCTCTCTGTCCTCTGCTGCATACTAAATAGCAGTTTCTGAATCAGTCAGTGTGTCCAGTGAGTGCCGCAGAGGATACCTACCCAGCCCTTGTTGTAGAGGATGCTGCTTGGATCAGTCTTTAGCCATTCACTGCTGACTGCTACAGATCTGGGGTTATTACTGGCACTGCCAGGAACCTCTCCCACAGACCTCCCTGCTGGAGACAACATAACCACTTGTGAGGCAAAAGAATGATAAGCAAGGGGGGAGGAGGAACACACATTCTTATTCCACTTCATACCCCAGAAATTGAGGGTCTTTGCTGCTTCCGTTGTAGTCATTGGCAAAGCTCCCATTGACCAGTGGTGCAGGATCAGGACAGGCCCTAACTAGAAAATTGTGTGCATTGTAGTTAAGCTTTTATCATAACCTTTCTGGGTTTGGAAATAGTTTTAAAAGCGCTCTGTTTTCAATAAGCAGATCTGTTTGCAAATCGCGGTGCTGCCCTTGCCTGAACTCTCTCGCACGCTATTACATGTTCTGTATTTTGTTTCTATAATGCTTTTCTTTCCCATTTCTTTGTTGCTCCCTCACTCAGAGCCTGGATATGATTGATGATGAGGTGAGATACTAGTGAGCTCTTTGTGGTGGACTGTGTGACCGTGGCGTGGCAATTTGTCATCTCATTTGCAGATTTGCATTTTTGATCTTATTCTGTTGTGCAGCAAATCTCCCTGTTAAAGCACAAACACAAGCCCACAGGTGTCACCCTCACCCTTCCTGCTGCAGTTTTCGGGGTTATAGCAAATTACATTCCTTGTGGTTTATTGAGGTGTTTTGTGGGGCTGGATTCCAGAACAAGTACACTGGACTGGATCCTCCGCTGTGCTGAGCTCATGCTTGGTGCAGAGTTGGCAAAAGCTTCGGGTTTAGGGTTTATGCCATCTTTCCCCATCCCTGATCCAGGGGCCTGCTGGGGGCTGAATCAGCCCCCAGTGCAATTTAAACCAGCCTAAAGACTGTTCTAAATTACGCCAACTGCAGCGGTCCCATAGCAACTGCTTCACTGATCAAGAATTGATCAGAGCATCATGTGTTCCAGCTCAGCACCAGCATACCCCACATGCGGCACGGGGGGGAGGAGCTATGCCGGCTTCACATCACCCAGGAATCCCCAGCTGTCTCCTTTAGCACAGCTTTCCTGCTGTTTCCTTCACACAGCACAGAGCAGCCAAATCAGGGGCCATGGATATGGCTTACTGTCTGTTTTGTACTGGAACTATGTGTCTTCTCATAGCCTTCCATAGACAATAACTTTGACTATTTATTATCCTCATCTTGAATTTTGGAGTGGTTTTTTTAAGGAATTTTTTGAATTTCATATTTTAAACTTTCCAAACGTACTGTAATGCTCCTTTAAGGTAGACCACAACATTCCAGTATATCCTTAAAAACATTCTGTCCAAAGACATGTTAAAAGATTAAAACCTGGAGAGGGGATGGGAATCTTCCCATTGTGAGTTGTGCTGCCTAGCCCTAGTCAGTCATTGTCTGTGACTTCCTCTTTCTTGTGCCTGCATACAGAAAACTAAAATTACCAAGCTATTTCTGTTGCACTATGTGATATCTGGGTAGATACTGTTGTAATATATTGGTGTACCACTACTGAAGTGTTGTAATGAAGATAGTACAAATACCTCTACTGTAGTGTTGCAAGTATGTGCAGCAATATGCCATTACTAGTCAGTTCTGCCCTTTTAATTATATGCATCATATTTTTGTCACAGATCCTTGACGATGGACAGTCTCCTAAACACAGTCAGTGTCAGAATCGTGCTGTCCAGGAATGGAGCATACAGCAAGTTTCCCACTGGTTAATGAGCCTCAACTTTGAACAGTATGTTTCTGAATTCACCGCCCAAAACATTAATGGAGAGCATCTCCTTCAGCTGGATGGGAGTAAGCTTAAGGTAATGGACTATCTTGGGGACAAACTTTGAATGTTGTGTATTGTCACTGGAGATATTCTTAGAGAAAAAGAGAATTCCTTAGGAGTACAAAAAAGGACTGTGTATGGAATGAAGACAGACTATAATAATAGACATGGTACAGAGGGCCAGAGTATTACTAGAATCATTTAGACCCATTTTTTAAAGAAATTGAGGCCCATTTGCTTTGCAAAAAATGTGGGTGTACAATGTACCCACATCTGCATGCACAGATCAGATAATTGCATGCATAAGTGGTATTTGCATGCACATATTTCTCATCCAACTCCATTTTGTAAAAATGTGAGCCGTGTAGGATGTTAAATATCAGCACAGAAGAAGTAGAGATAAAATATCTGTAGGCTTGGCAGAATTCAAACTTTTGTTATAATTTTCAGCAAATAATATCTGTTTATTCTCAAGCATTTTTTTTCCAGTTTGCATTGATTTCAGTTTTCACAGTTGCAAGAAATTATGGGTGGGTGGGTCAGATAGTAATTATTTAATGAGACTGTATATACTGAGATTCAAGAAGTTAAAGCTTTATAACTGTTAAAACACAAATTGTTAACAGCACATTTAAGGATATTTACTTTGAATATTTTGAAATCAACCTCTGAAAAGTTCTCAAGCAGCGTTTTTCTCACTTTTGTCTGTTAATTTCTGTTGTTACCAATGGAAATATTTTCCCCCAGTTTGTGTGTGTATGGTGAAATCAGCGTTTACTGACATATATCGATTGAAAAAAATCAAATCCTTCCAAGCCTAAATATTGGACTGCTAGTGAAGAGAGTGTCTTGTGCAGCTTTACCTTTTTTCATCAGTCCATTTATATGCTTCATTGTCAGTCTCTTTCTACTACACATTTGTCTTTCATATATATCAGGGAAGGGGTTGACCGTGGATAGTATATTAGAACTAGATACACAGTTTAAAAGTTTTGATATACAAAATGTGCATTAATTTGTTGCAATGAAATTATGAGCATATTGCTGATAAAATAAATAAAATCTGGCGTCATAGAGGCTCAGCATATGTGAAATTCAGGCCCTTAGTGTCTCAGTTGGGCACACAAAATTTACCAACTATTTGAAAATTTGGGTTTTAACCTTTCTGTATCTCCAGGATTTTTTATGGCGGAAAGAATGGTCTTGTGGCAAAAGCAAAGGCTAGGACTCAGGAAATATGGGGTCTGTTCCTAGCTCTGCCACACACTTCTCCGACGCTGGGCAACTCACTTAACCTCTGTGTGCCTGTGTTTCTCAGTTGATCAGAATCATTAATATTCTATAAAGTGTTTTGCTTTCCTTATGTGTAAGGCAACATACAATAGAAGGGCAAAGTATTATTATTTTCAGTGCACTAACTTGAACTCCTGTTTCCTACCTGACTTTAACTCAAGTTTTCACTGTCTTCAGTTTAGTTGAGTTTGTTCAGTTTTCACTGTCTTCTAGTTTAGTTATGTTATTATTTAATTTACATAATTTGGCCATAAATGAAACTGTATAGGATTCTTTAATTCTCTTTCTTTCTTTAATATTAGGCCCTTGGTATGACATCTTCCCAGGACAGAGCAATCATTAAAAAAAAGCTAAAGGAAATGAAAGTGTCCATCGAGAGAGCTCGAAAAGCTCAAGAAAAAATGGAAAAGCAAAGGGAAAAGCTTAGGAAGAAAGAACAAGAGCGGCTTCAAAGGAAGTCAAAGAAACTAGACAAGTCTTCATCAGATGCAACAGAGGGCGCTAATGAGCAATGATGAGCCAGAACTACTACTATGTTAGTTAATGTGGAGATGCTTCAGGCAAAGAAACTCAAGTTGTCTACAGTACCCCTGCCATTTTCTTGTGGTCATTACACAGGAATATGTACACAAATATGATGCTATACATCGAATGAATAGGGAAGTTTATATTGTTTGGCTACATTTTCCTGCAGTTACAATACACACTCTTATTTTTGATCTGCTGAACAATCCAAAACCATTATTTTATTTTATTTGTTATTGTTGTTATTTGCAGGCCAAGTATCCTATTTTGGAGAAACATTGAGGGGTTTTCCTTTCAAACTGCTATTTTGTATTGGGTTGCTTGTGTTTGGTCACATTGGTAACCAGTGTGACAAAGAGGGATGTGGTCCATTGCATCACAACCACATTTTGAACAGGATCCCTGTGGTAGATTGCAATGATCAGTGGAGATTTTTGATTTTGGGTAACTGGAGTTGTTCCCACATCTTTTACCATTGACTCATCTTTCTAACTGGAATCTCAACTCTTTCACTGACTCTGATATTTAGTTCTGTCTGCTGGAGCAGGCTACAGCTCGCATCAGTACCTTGAAATGCCGCTGTTTTGCAAACTCAGTTGTTCAGTGATTTGTAATTATATGCTGGAGATAAGGACAGGAGAGTCATTATCTTTTCTGGGCAACCGAGGAGAGGTTGACACGCTTGTGAACTGTACAGTAATTTAATACGAGAAGGAGGCAAAGCTGCTTTACAAGGGGTTCTGAGGGTAACATTTATCCTCCTAATATCGGAGCAAGGCTGACTTTCTAACCTTGGCACAACAGCTAGATCTTTAGAGTACACTGGTCATTGTGCTCATGGGGTATACAGATAAACTTTCCTGTAACACACTATAAGCTTCCTTTTTAAACAGATTCTGGAAGAAAAAAAAACTGGGTGTTTGGAGGGGGTTGTATTTTTAAGGAAAATACCACAGCTTCAGATTCCATCTCCACTGAGCGCTGGGGGCAGCGAGCTTTGTGCTCTGACCTGCAGGGCTGTGATCTAATCACAACTGCTGTCTGCTGAAATGATCTCCAAATCGGAGCCTGCTAAAGGCTTTCAGTTTTCAATGAAGTGCACTTTAAAAAAAAAAAAAGAAAATGCTGTTCAAATCAAAACAAGATTTACTAATATTAAGGCCAACTAATATAGGCTACAATACGGAAGAAGGCTACTAAATGCAAAGCTGTCATGCACTACCTGTTTTAAATAGAGTGTCCAGAGGACACCCCCCACTAAAAAATCAGCCTTGAGGCTTACTTTGCAGAATGTTTGGAATGCTTAAATTGGCTGTTGCGCTACATACTTCAGAGATTTCTCATATAGAGATATGTCTATTAATGAAGCAAACAGTATAGTCTGGCACTGTGTGGTATTACAGTCTCTTAGCAGCCTCTATTTAAATTTTCATTATTTCTCCCAATGAATGGGAGGACAATGAACAAGCTTACATAATGGGAAGACGAAGATATTACGTTATTGCTTTATAGTCAGTGCTTACTGTGTAGTAGCATTCATAGGTTATAGCAACATCCGTTCCCTTCAATGCATTCCATAGGTATTGACATAAGTACTAATCTCTGTGGAGTACTAATCTCCGTCATGCCAGGAGTTAACTCTTGTTTTGTTAGTTATTGATGCAAAATTAAAAACTTGGAGTTTCAGCAGACTGAAAGTTAACTGCACATGCTGAATGATTTTTAAAGGGAGTTTTTTCCCATCGTGTATTTTGACATTTACCTTCTTTTTTTTTTCTTTTTTCTTTTTTTTAGCTCCTCTGAAGCTCAGAGTTCTGGAATGTCTTTACTGGGATGCTATGCTCATGTTATCTAACATTTGTCAAATTTTCATTTTAATGATAATAGTATTTTTACCTGCAGAAAGCTCTGTAAATAGATATAACTTAGTTCATTCCATGCGAATAATCTGACAAATCTACTTAGTAATGGCTTCCTTTTTGTTTCCAAATCTACTTTCTACATGTTTCTAGTATATATTTCATTGATCTGTAGACATAAAGTAATGAAACTGCTGTGAAGGACACTCTATTAAAACAGCGTTGATATTTCTGGTAGGTCTTGATGTTTCCTAATGCTGCCAGAGAGAAAAAGAGGCCATTAGTGGAGAAATATAATTGTGGGGAGAAATCATCTCTTCAGTTGAATCTTTCTTTCTCCTTTCTAGGAGACAAATTAAACTACAGTGTCATGGCGACCTGGTGAAATTAATGCTCAGTTATTTTAGGAGCTTATGAAGTTATATTTAGGTAAGAGAAAGTTATCTGGAAGAAACTGGAAATGTACTATTTTAAATACAATGTTGATTAATGCATTAGATGATTATTTTCTCCTTAAGTTATGTTTACATGATGGTAATGTTTTAAGTGGTTGTACATAATAGACTGTGGGCGTGTTCCTATTTATGTTCTTTGTTTTCTTAAAAGCCCAAGGCAGACTACTGTGTGTGTTATGCATTGATTTTTCATTCTTGCTGTTTAGAGCAGTGTCTAGTTAACCTCGTTGTAAATCAGGTTCTGATTCTGCAGATAGCTAATTTGATTTATGTGCTAGTAATTATTGTTTTTACTGTTTTATAGAAACTTTAGAGCTAAATGGTGAATTTAAACTTTTTGTAATTATTTGAGTTTAAAATCTAACTTTAAAAAATAGATTTAATCAGTTAAAAATAAAAGTATAAAATGCAAAGTGACTAATGAAAACAAAGTGGACCAAGCAGTATCTGAGTTCTGCTCTTCCTTCTATGATAAGGTATATTTTTAAGATTCCTTTTTATTAAAGATAGTCATTGATGTATGACACACACAGTCATGTCACAATCACAGTGGTTTGTGACCAATACAGTTTGAGTGGTTTCTACAAAACCATAAAAGGTTTGTCACAATTTTTCTTTCCCATATTGAGACATGATATGCATTTGCCCATTATATATCTAATTAAAAACTCAGAATGACTTTAACCACCTCACTGTAAGCTTCCCCTAAGAACAATTCTAGCTTAGAATAGTGTGTTACCGCTATCATAAGAAGGAACAGAATGGACACATGTCCTGTACTGAATGAATAGATGAATCTTCTGCTCCCAGCCTAGCTGGCAGGGTATCTTCTACAAATGTGACTCTAATAAGCTACTTCTGTGGCTTCCTGATCCCTGGACATCCAGTCACCAGTCCCAATGAGTAATTTAAAGCAGTCTCAGGTATTCTGTAAGGTGTGCTAGCTTCCTAGGCTATTCTGCAGCCTGGTGTCCCTGAAGCACATCTACACTCTGGCCATATTCTCTAATCCAGCCATACAGCCTATGCCAGCTCTACCCCAGTTAGTTATTCTCCTGTGCTGGTGCACTCACAGCTAACTGGTTAGGTAACGTTCACCCTGTTTTGTATGTGATAACTGAGTTCTGGATCTGCTAGTGCCAATAGGTTTGGCAGCCCTAGTCTATGTACGTATGCACATCTTCTAGCAGTGAAAAGACTGTGAAAGCGTGAATGAAGGAGGCAGAGAGTGGGATTTTTAAGATGTAGGAAATAGAAGATGCAAAGGTGCTCTCATAAGCTTAGCCCCAGAAAAGCTAGTGTCATGACTGAAATCCAGCAGTAGCATTGAAACCGTTCTGGAGCAAAAGGCCATGGTTTGTTCTGTACAAACTGCCAAATATGTATGGGTCTCATTCCCCATTGCCTGGTACCTTGTGGAGCCATTTGCATCTGGGCGAGTGAGTGCTAAAGCTGTCATTCTGATTAGGTGGTGTTGGACTCCCACTGTGTAGCCGTGTAAATGATCACCAAGTGCAAAGCAATGAGGAGCTCAGCCCATTTAATGTTGCATAATGCAGATTAGTATTGTCCACCAGTTTCTGCATTTCATCTGCCTGCCTTAGCAGAGCTAATGATGTTCATGTACATAAAGCCCATCACAATTAATGGAGTAAAACTAAATAATGGAGCAAAAAAGTAACAAAAGCTGTACAGAGCTGGGTTATGTTTCTATATCAGCTTGGGTAGGTGCTTTTATGTCAGTAACCATTTATTGTGCCATGATGGAGCTGAGACAATGCTGCATTTCTAAGCAAGAGTGTTCACAGGATCTAGAGCAGCATTTCCCAGAAGCCACTTCAGTCCTCAACTCCCATTGATGTTAGTGGGAATTCAGGATGTTTATCATCTGGCAGCCTCAGGTCTCAGCATGTCCACTGCGCGTACAAGCACCAGCTGCCATCCATGCAATTGTGTGATCTCTAACTCATCAGCAATTGCTGTTTAGAGCACACACAGTTGAGACAGGCAACCAGAGGCAATGATGCCCCACCACAGAAGCTCATCTGCTGATGTGTTCCTGTTGAAATCAAAGAAGGCATAGGCAGCAGTATCATGTTGTGTATGTGGGGCTGGGATATACTGTTCTAGTCTAGTATCCTGTGCTATGGAACTGAAAATCAGAAGGAAAGTTTTGTGTTTGCATAGCCGTATTTCTTTAAAAAGTATCTTAAAGAGCGATTTGTACAGGGTGCCAGATCTGGGATTTAAGGACCATTTTCAAAAACAAGGTTTATGTGTCAATTCCTTAGCAGTGCTTTCAAATGGATAGAAAAATTTTGTGTCTGAGAGGGAGACAAGCAAAGTGATGTTGTTTTGGGACCTAATCCTGTTCCCACTGGAGTTTTGTCATTGAGTTCAGTGGGGGCAGGATTGAGCCTTTTAATAGCACTTGCTTAGTCCTGTGCTGTGCCTCAGCTAGAGAGCAGGCAAACTGGTTTATAGCTTTTGTTTTGTAAGCTTTCAAATCTCAGAAAACCCGTAACTTGGCCCAAAAAGCTGAAAAATAGAAAGTTGGTTGAAAAAGCCAGCACATATTTGAGCAACTTGGATGTCTTTAACAGTTCAAATGAAAGGGGCAGAGTTCACAGAGAATTTTTTTTATCAATGATTCAGAATAATGAAAGAAATTATGATTTCTAGAAATGAAAATGATTAAGTGATGGGGCTTGTGGTTTGCTTTTTAACAAATACTTTTGCATTTCTGTGTGTATGTAAACATACACAAACTTACACACTGTATTGAAGAGACTAGTAGCAGTTAATATGTAGGTAATTGTGAGTTTTAGGGCTACATGCACATAAGACACACATCAAGGGTTCTGATAACATCATAAGAGCAAAGCTCTAGCAGTTTGTACCAGTTGTATAATAACTCCGATGTGTTTTTAGCCTCACTCACAGTTTTCATGTTATGTTTTATATACTTGCTGGATCACAAGATTTTAAACAAAAAATTTTATTAAAACCATATACAGACTGTTCCTCTGTACATTTCTCTGCATGTTGTCCTTGTGTTCTTTTGGCAGGATAGAATTAGTATTACAAGAAGAAAAACTTTTTGTACATTTTGTAAACTTAGCTGAGATGTCTATTGGAGAGCTTTGAGCAGTTGATTATGGGGCAGGATTGTGATGTCAGAAGTGACTCATCCAGTCACCACACAATTAGCTATACGTCAGGTGCATGTTGCACAGTCCTTTTCATCAAAGCTCTGTATATGTTTTATTGCATTTTCGCACATTTTAAACCTGTCCTATTTGAAAGCTGTGATATCACTGTCATGAAACTGAGCCCTCTGATTCCCTCCTGGTCCTGAGACAGGCCTTCTTTCACTACCTGGCAGTGGGACTGGGACTTGTTATAGCCAGTAAATAATGACTAAAAGGACGTGTATGTCTTGTTGGGAGGTTTTGCCTTTAGCTCTTTGTGCTGCTTGTTTCTTTCGGAAGTTGGGACTCTTTTTATTAGGCACAAATCTCCTAATTTATCCAGCTTAACCCTGTGCGGTGTTAAGGGCTTTCAGCACTGTTTGGCTTTGGAGGAAGGTGCTCAGCATTTTACAGGATCAGCCCCAAACTGAGCAAAAAAAGGGGCCTAATCCTGCTATTGTTTTCAGTGTGAGTTTTGCCATTGACCACAGTGGGAGCAGACAGCAGTGTAAATGCGGGAAGATTCACAATATTGATGGAGTGTCCAGAAGAAACAAGAATCACATGGCACGAAAGACAATAAGGAACAAATAAGCCTCCTCAAATGGAGATGACATAGTGCACAGTGAACCTCCCCAAAATAGATTTGCTTTCCCTGACGCATTTATTGTCATAACTACTGCTTTTGTATTTTTCAGTGATGTTGCACTTATAAATCACTGGTAACTAACAGGTGTTATACATATTGCTAAAAGACTGGGCAGCTAAAAAACAGAAATGCACTGTGTGCCACTGTAAAAACTGGCTTTTTATTATTTCTTTTTAATTTAGCGAGGGAGATGGTTGTGTTTCAGAATTTAAGATCAAATGTGTATGAATTGCATGTAATCCTGGACTTTTCATTTGTACATCTTGGTGTCTAATCATCTGCATGGAAGAGACAGTAGTGCCCTGTCTGATCTTGTTCTCTTGTGCTTGGTTAATACGTACTTCTCTGGATTGTTGAGTTTCCAAAAACAACATTCCTTTACATTTGGTTATTTGGAGGCATTCAAAGCAAAACATCATGGTGGCCCTTTGTTTTCTTACAGATTTAAAAAAAAAAACCAATCACCTTTGATTAAAATTAATTTGTTAGTGTAAATACATTTCTTGCCAATGAGTATTATTGTTAGACAACGAATGCAATAAAAAGAGAACTACTGAAACTTGGTACAAGAATTTTTATTTAGTCTTCGCGCCTCTGTTATTCATTCCAGAATTAATAAACTGTTACTCAGATTGGACAACTACTGCCATGTGTTAGGGTCTGTCTATTGCAGAATAAGATGGGATGTGACTTTAAAGTACAATAGCTGTTCCAAAGAAGATTAAGCTACAAAAAGGCACTCTTAGTGCAGAATAAGTGTCCACATGGCAAGCTAGCTATTCTGGGCTATTTCTCCTTGTAGGCGAGCACTTAGTTATGCTTTTGGTGGCTTTCACATAATTGTTCTTCCCTTCTTTTCCCAGCAAGTCTAAAGTTCATTTTAAACTCATTTGTTAGCCGGAAGATCAGGACAAATGGTGCAGGATTCAGGTTTGATCTTATTACACTCCATGATTCTTATTGCAGGTCCTAGTGAGTGCCCCTTCCAGGCCACTCTGGGAAGGGAATCCAAGCCTCTGTGCTTTGGATGCCCCATAGGTGGTTTAAACCTTTGGAGCCTTGGCAGGCTGCAACAGGGGTTTCTCCCTTGGCTTCTCTGCAACATTTCCTGGGCCCTGAGGCTGTCTGTTACCCCTTAGAAATGGAGCTCCTAAGTCCACCTGGCTCAGTCTTCTCTTGGGAGTACTTAGGGATCATCGGTGTCCACGAAGGCAAGCAGGGTGTACATGATGGGAGCTCTCCCCTCCTGCAAAGCCCCTTACCCAGCTTGTGTGACCTTGCTCTCTCTTGCCTGATGCTTCCTGATGGGCACCCCCCGTTCCAGTGGGTTCCCTTATTTAAACAACTCTTGGTCACCTATCTGCCTTTGTTTGTAAGGATGCAGCTGTTTTTTAGCATACCAAGGTCTAAGTACTGTTAGTAGGAACCTTAAGTATTTTCCATTGTCCCTGTCGGGTGTGTACCAGCTACAGGACTGTCGACAAAGGTAGAACAACATACACATAGTTATTCATGACATAGTCGTTTTTCATAATACAACTTCACAAAATCAACCAGAAATCATAAATTGTAGAGACATTCTCAGTGCATCACAATTCTGTTAAAAACCATACTACCATGGCATTATATGGCTGATTTTTCTTAATGCAGTGTTGAAATGTAACACACGTGCTGATATATGATCTTCCTACGTAGACCTAGAAAGTAGGCCATTAGCTAGCAGTTCAGTGCAATGTAAATCATTGGGGCTAGCCAAGGCAGAACTTTTTAAAGAGAGCTGTATCTCTTTTGGTAAGGCATGTACAGTATCACGTCAATTCACTCGTCGCCAAACTGAAAATTGTAATGGGCATTTCTCAAACCACCTGATGGTGCTGTTCTGCTCAGCACAAATGTAATAACTGTATGTAGTAAGTAACAGCCATCACTGCAGTGGAGTTACTCCTGGCAGTATCTAGACCAAAATAGTCACCATTGAATCTCGATGGAAAAGGTTCTGAGTTCAGGCTCTAAGTTTTCCAATAGCTGGTGTCACCAAGTGTCATGTTTCAACAACATGGTCACCACCTGCAAGAGGGTGAAAGGATCATTTTAACCCTTTAAACAATAAGGTACTAATGGTGTACTTGTTTATTGGTAGATTGTATAACTCGCTCTTCCAACCCTGCCCTCGTCCCGCCACTCACACTCTCAACACAGTTGCATCTGTCCATCCTCCCTGCCACTCCTCACCGCAAACTGGTTCTATGCAGTTTACTCCACAGTCCAGCAATGGCCTGCCTCCTATCTACTGTGTAGAAGATAGGTGCCTCACAGTGTAGTTTTCATCAGTATTTCCTGCTGGTCCTGTTTGGTGAGTGGTACCTTATGCTATGTTGAAAAGTGTATGTTCCACAATCTACCACTTGGACTGTAGGGGGGCTTTAAAAGAAGATCAAAGAAAGCCATCACTTGGAATTTCTGACCTCAATCTCCCAAGGGAGGAGTTGTCGTGTAGAAGAGTTTTACTGTCTACAAGCACAGGCTGGTCTGCCTCCTCTTCCATGTATTTTAGCAGCTGTATGGGAAATTGCAACCATAGCTTTGCATAAGTTGTTTCATGTGCTCTAGTTGTTCTTTACAGCAAATGCATGTGGGAAGAAGGCAAGTAAGAGGACTGTGTGCCCAGGCCACAGCCAAGTAGAGAAACTGGAAAAACGCCATGCAGAAAAAACAGACTTGAACCATCGTTAGGTCAGGCTTGAAATGTGGCTGAGTCATTTGGTCCTGTGACTAGAGATTTCTGCTAGAAATCACTTTACATGTAGAGTTGTGTTTAACATCAGTTTTTCTGCTACATAATTAAGTGAAGTTTAAAGGTCATTCTATACTAACTTTTTTGAGACAGCACTAACAGGGCCTATATTGAAGATAGTGCTGTGTCCAACTGCCAGTGATTAACGTAGAAAACTTAGGAGCTACAGGTAACCCTGTGCTCCTCACAGCAGGGCAAACTGTTAGTGACTGGGACCCTACAGGATTCAGACAGACACATGTCTTGTGCCTGTACAAAAGACAGACCAGATGAGATGGCCAGCTCAGCACAGGGCCCCAGTGCTAACAACACAGAGTTTTGTAAGCATAACATAATGCATTTGCCTGATTTTTGATGTGATGTGAGGTACTACTACATTATATATATATATATAAAAATGCCTGTAGCTAGTCATTTAATTTTTCCCCATTCCATTGTTACAACTTCATTCATGACTGACAGCAGAACATATATACCACAGCTATGGGCTCAATATAAAAGCCGTGAAGAAGAGAGACAACAACAATTAAAATAAAAACCAGGATCAATACAGGCTTTATTTTTCCCAGAACCAAAAATTCGGATAATGGACAAAACGATTCCAAATAATTTTACATTTGAAGAAGATTTAATCTAAAGGATAAGAGGTAAGATGGGTCACATTTTGTATAAGAATCCTGTGGTGTAATATCTTTTCATAAAGATGAGAACATTCATGGTTTACAATCAAATAAATTTGACACTGTACATCAATTAATGAATTAGGAAAAGCACAGGGAGTAGTAAAGCTAAACATTGTTTATAATGATCCACTGGGTATTATGATGCCACAATTTAAAATAAAAAAAATCAGTATTTATATTAATCATCAGAAGCATGATATTGTAAAGATCAAAATGTTACGTCAGGTGATGTTTTTCCTTATGAGAATTTTGTTTACACAGTAATTAACCACAAGACTAGAGCATATTCCAGAACTAAGTATATTTGAAGACATGTGACTTTCTATTAGTACTTCCCCCAAAAGGGCCCAGTTTGTCCTTTGGAAAAAGTGGGGGAGGAGGAAGCTGTGCTTTCCCTGCTGTTCATATTAAACGAATGCTGCAGGGAGAGAAGCTGCTGGGCCAGCCAGTTTGCTCTCCCTAAACTAAAGGCAAATGAGCATACAGTGCATTCTCTGGGATTCGGGGGTTAGCTTCATGCTGGTACTGATGCAGAGATCCTCAGAGTAGGTGCAGTTCGCACCAGATGCAAGGCACCTCCCCTCTGTTCCAGACCCAGGCTCTTCACTGCCATGACTTAGCCCCCACACTGGCAGGCAATCACACTTGGCTTCTAGTTAGCTTCCAGTTCAGGTGGGGCAGCCCTAACCTGTGCTCTGGTCCCTATGAGCTCTGGGGCTGTTACAGCAGCAAGCAAGTAGCCAGGTCACAGGAATGCCTTGGCCATGCCTCTCCCCACCCCCACTAGAGTGGGGCTCATCAGTGGAGAGGGGGTGCAGGACTGATTCTGCACATGCTGGCATGACCCCTAGAGCAACCAGTGAGGGGGCCATACAGTTGCTTTGTATTCCCCTTGAGCCAGACCCCCCCAGGCCCTTCTCTGTTTCTGTAAAAACAAACACATTCTCTATCCAACTGCAGTTGCTGCTGCCAAACTGCTGCGATTAGAGAGTAATCTAGTATTGCAGCTTCTTAGAGCGCAGTCACAACAACCTAGCCACCACGGTACAGGAAATTGACCATGTTATCACCTTGTAACTCACTGGTAGCATCCACACCTGAGTTGCTCACTTAGCACAGTGCTCTCTCCCCACTAGCAGCACTGATGCTAGAGCCAGATGTGTTTGGAAAGGTGGCTCAGACAGCACAGAGAGATTTGGAGTGAGCAGAGTCTAACCGGATCATGGAGGCAGGGGTAGCAATAGGGAAGGGAACCAATAGCAGTTATCTCTATTCCTAGGTTGATAATGCACGGGGCCTTTTTTAACCATGGGCTAGAATTCTACCCTTCTATTGTATGTGGATTTTTTTATATAGAGGATCATTAAAAATGACCCAAGTCAGAGCTCCTGGTAGTTGTTTCCCAGTGCAGTCAACAGTTAGAGTTTAAGCCACAGGATGAGTACGACAGCCAGAGCTTCAGGCCAGGTTGCCTCGATACTTGCTTCTGTAGCAGTGTTCTACCCGATCCAGTACAGCGTCCCCGCCATTGCAGATCAGGGAGCTAGCAGTGAGGTGATGCTGCTTTCACATTTTCTATCATTCCTCATAACTGTTCTGTGCCCTTGGCATCTCTCTCCCCAGTCTACAGCTGAAGAAAGGGTGAGAGAGTGGTTAAGTAACCTGTCCCCAGCAACACAGCTCAGCCAGGGCAGAAGTATGATTAGAATGCAGCTGTCCCTGATTCTAAGTCCTGAGTTCACTCTCCAAGACTATACTGCCTGTCTTCTTGCCAGAGAAACAGTGGCAGAATGCTTTAGCAGACAAAGATCATACGAGCCTCACCAATACAATGATTACACAGTGTGGACTGTGTCATTCTAGCAAACGGCGTTACAATCGTTTGGTAGAATCCTTTGCCGTGAGTGTGGCAGTTTCACACAGTGTGGAAATTAAACACACAGTGCATGAACTGCACTCTCTGCGCTAAAGGCCTTCGCTGTGGTGCAGCTTTCACCACTGCTCCTCTGGCTGTACACGGAGACTGCAGGCTGCAAGGCACTGTTTGGTTAAGGAATTTCAGACCTCTTCAGAAAGTGGAGATTTTTGAACTCATTCTTTGAAGGGTTATTTAAATCATGCACCTAATATTCTTGTATGCAGGCAAGAGTATGGCCGAGAACAGGTTCATGAGAAGGCAACCCATGGGTTTCAAATAATTTCTGACAGCCTGGGGAAAAATGATGGAGGGGTGAAAACGAGCCCCTCCTCCCCGCCAAAGTATTTGGGTCACTGATCCAAACCACGAAACGACGTGTTTATTCAACACTGCCTCCATTATTTTACACAGTAGGCAGATCATCAACTCAACTCTCCCAGAAGTCTGATCACAGTTGGCAACCCAAGAACCAACTAATTTTCAGCCATTTTCTTTTAATGTTGAATTTGTAATTGACATCCACAGTTTGTTATTGGCCTGGGATCTTCCACATTAATCCCCACACACTCACACACATTCTTTTACCTTTAAATCCATTTCCGTTCACCACTGAATAGAACTGACGTTAGTTCCTTGAGGCGAGGAAGGCTAGGGATACATTGTCATAACTCTTATTGCAATGTAGCTTGGAATTAGCAATTTAGAAGCAACTGAACCCTCCCCCCAACAAAGTCTATCCAGAGTGAACTATAGTTCACAGTAAAGAGCTCTATGGAACACGGTGCCTATGAGCAGTTTCCCAGAATACACTGCAGCAACTGAACTTCCCTGAAGCACTGAGCCATTCTCAGCATACACCTGGGTCACTGTAGGTTTTGCAGAAAGAATGTTCTGGATCCGGATTACCTGAAGAGGGAAGCGTTACGTTTAGTCAATACAGAAGTTGTACTACTTTTATAGAAGCTGATAAGAGTTCAGCAGAGACAAGACCTTTTAAATAGTATATTAATTTAAGCTAAATAGTTAAATTCATAGGCTAGATCATCATAATGGTCCCTTCTGGCCTTAAGATCTGTGCCCTCGCATAACACAGGTCATAGAATTTCACCAAATGATTCCTGCATTAAGCTTACAACTGGAGCATACTATTCAGAAAGCTATCCAGTCTTGATTTAAAGTGACAGAGAATCCACCACATCCCAAGGTAAGTTGTTCCAACAGCTACTTACCCTCACTATTAAAAATTTGCACATTATTTCTAGTCTGTATTTATCTAGCTTCAGCTTTCAGCCATTAGATTGCTCAATACCTTCGTCTTCTAGATTTAAAAAAAAACCTAATTCAGAAGTCTTCTCCCTCCGTAGGTACTTTTAGACTGTGATCAAGTCACCTCTTAACCTTCTCTTTGTTAAGCTAAATAGATGGGACTTCTTTGGTCTCTCTTCAGACCTTGGATAATTCTTGGTGCACTTTTCTGAACCCCTTCCAATTTGTCAATATCCTTTTGAAGTGTGAATACCAAAACCGACACAATGTTCCAATGATTGTCTAAGGTAGCAGAATACTTGAAGGTGGAAAGTTCCACTGCTATGAAAGTTACAATTTCAGTGTCAACAGATCCCTGAGCTCAGAGTTTCTTGATGATGGCAACAAGAGTGCATACAAAAAAAGCCACTCTTATTCACACTAAGTAGCATCATACTGTGCAAGTACTCCCATTGGTATTTTAACTGAATACTCTCAGTTAAATCACAGAAAAGCAAGGATTGCAGAAAGTAGCTCACTAAGGGCCATTATAAAATCTAAAGAGTAAATGAGAAAGAACAAGGACAAATTTGTCCTTATTTCTCTTCTCAGGCAATATTTCTTTTACGAATACAATTAAACTGAGCTAGCACCAAACATGTAATTCGTCAACATTTAATTAGACCGCAGCTGCAGAGAAAGCAGCCTGGCATTGATTGAACTATCAGATGGAGATTTTTTCTGGTGGTCACTGAGGCATTTTAAGAGATGTTATCTGGCAAGGCTCACAATAGTCAAGTACTCGGAGTTCATTCCCTTCAAGTAAATTTGGAGTCTAGCCACTAGTTAGGAGGGAAATGGAGTCTGAAAAGGTTGTTCACAGGTAATTCCTTTTGATATGAAATGTTAGCTAAGGGGTGGGATTTTCCAAAAGCACTGAAGTGACCTAGGAGCACTAGTCAGTCCATGGAACTTGAGCACCCTACCTCAGTTTAGTCCTTTTGGACATCCCACCTTACCCAGCCATGTATCACCTTTCCCATGGCTGTGAGCTGCTCTCTCTTGGCAGTTGCCATCTTGCAGGTCAAAAAGCAAAGCAGGCTGTGGCTTTTTCCAGACCCATCTACTTTGCACTATTCCTGACCACAGCCCACACCTTCCCAGTCTTCTTCACTGTACATACGTCCTGCCCTTCCATTACCCTGCCTGAAGAAGTATCTCCTGCTTCGTGGTTCACAGAATCCAGGGTGAAGTCAGCTCAGGTTCAGGATCAAGGTCCAAGCAGCTGGAGGGATTGTTTCAGTCAGGGTGGCTGAGAGGTTGCAACTGTGCAGCATGTGGAACATAACTTATTGGGAAAGTGGGAGTGTAGCCATGACAGTGCAGGGGCATTGGGCAGATCAGACTTTCTGCTCTGTCCTGTAAGCCATGCATGCCATGCATCTGGTCAGTTTTACCGCTATCTGATAGACACCAAGATGACACAGATTTAAAGAGGTACCAATATGGAGTTCATAGCTTTTTTTAGCAAGTCAAGGCATGGCATGTTGCTTGTCTGTTCCTGGGAAGGCAGAGGTGAGGATCACAGCTTTGGCGAGTCTACACTCCAGAGGGAGCACCATCTCCACACGCTCTCTCAGGTGACCTGCTGAAGTAGTGCCCACTCCACACAAGAACTATCTGAGCCCAATTATTCTCTGTGCTGCTCCAGTTAATGTTAGCATAGCTCCTCAGATATCAGTGCAGTTACTCAAGCCTAGGACCAGAGTAACACAGTTGTAAATCAGGTACTTCAGCTGGGATTTTCTAAGGGACCTAAATGAGTTTACACCCATGACTCCCATTGGAAGTCAGTTGCTTAACTCCAGCTGAGATTTCCAAAGGGGCCTTTCTGCTTAACTTATTTCCTGATTCCGATGCATTTAGTTTTACTCAGGAATGTTAACAAAAATACTTGCATTCACATAACCTCAAAGCACTGGTTATTGTGGATTATGGCTAAAGATTCCATATGACAGAACTGATTTTTTTTCTCCCCTTCAGCTCTGAACAATTAGCATTAATACAGATGTGTTACATTACCTACACCCACCATTCAGCGCCATTGAATGCTACAGAAATTAGCATCAATAGCTGATTTTTCTGACTGATAGCATTACTACCTTATGTCATCAATATAAGATACAAGTACTATTCCATAGAAACCAGACTGAAGTATTCCTTTAAAGCTCTGCATTGTTCTTCTATTTTGTTTTAGAAGACACATCAATGTCTTGTCTACACACAGATTTTGTACTAGTATAGCTATTTTGGTTAGGAATATGGAGAGAGGGAGTAAATTTGTTTGTTTTAATGGAAATAATTATTCTAGTGTGGGCATAGTCATACCTGTAAGGTACCTTACACCAGAATAGCTTATTCTCCTTCCCATAATGGAATAATCTGTAGCAGTATAAACACTTTCATACTTATATAACTGCATCCACACTCAGGGGAGGGAGGGTGCAGTTGTACCACTTTAGTTATATTGTTCTAGTTAAAGCAATACAGTTTTACAGTATAGACAAGGTCTAATCTTCCAATAGAATCTGTCAAACTAACCTCAGAACCAGGAAGATTCTCAGGATCATAGAAGAGTAGCTTCATGCCATTGGGATGACATCCTCCCCAAATATCCCCAGTGTAAGGCTCAACAAATAAGTTATCGACTAGCGTATCCAATTCCAGCACCTATCAAACATGGGAGAACACAACACAGTGACACACATGTCAAAGTCACTAACTTCATTTATGGCCTCTCTTTATTCATTTATAATCAGCATATTTGCCTTACAAAAATTTGGACTGAAAGCATCATAAGAGTTTCCCTTCACTACACCTTTTGTCAACATGCACCGTCTGCTGTACTGCCCAGATATGAGGGTGATGGGCACATTATAAATACTTACATACTTGCTTCAGCAACTCATTCCAGCTTCTAGAGCTGCAGGAAGGGTCATGTTATTAGCCCTAGTCACCTTATGTTTTTATATAGGTGTGCATGCTGCATTACAGGCATGAAAGTTGGCAGTGTCCCTCCGAGCTAGGACTGACAACCTGAATTAAAAAAGAAAAGGGGAGACTGACTCTTGGGGTCAGCAAGGAGAAGGCCCAGATCATGTGGAAAGGAATGCTGTCCTTGGGAAAGTTATCTGCTGGGATGCTATCAGCTGCCACACTGGATCATACCCATGGTTCATCTTGTCCAATATCCTGCCACCAACAGTGGCCAGGCACCCGATGCTTCAAAGTGTAAGAAGTTGAAATTGGGAAATCATGGAAAAACCTGCCCAGAGGGGTTTATATCCTTTCCACAACCATTTTATTCATAAATAATCTTATCCAGTGTAACTGCAGCTGTTCCCATTTCCATGTAACTATCCAAACAAAGGCCTCTTCCTTATAAATTGCTCAGGGCAGTGGCAATGTCTTTGAATATCTACGTACAGTGGCATCATGTACAAATATTCAATATTAAAAATAGATCATCTGCATAGTGGGCTCAATCCTTGCTCCCCTTTGGCTGGTTTGTGCTGCTCCAGTGGCATAACACAGCCTTAAAGCTGGTGTAATCAGCCCCTTGAGAATTTCCCCAGCCTAGGGGAAAAGCCTATAGCAGCGGGTACTAAGTCATCAACTCAGCACCTGGTATAGGGAGTGCGAATAGAACATCTTTACATCTGCTGATCCCCAGCTACTGGAATGGCCCTGGAGGAGTGTTGACAGTCTTGGTATTTCAGAACAGCCCTGAGGTTGCTCTGGATTTTTGCTGGGGACTAGGATGCAGCAGAACCAATTCCAGAATCTGGGATCTGAGTAAGAAATCCCTGGAAAGGAAAGGAATTGAAAATATGGAAGAGTTAAAGGGTTAATCCTGCCTCAGCAGGGTGGACTAGATGATCTGTTAAGGTCCCTTCCAGCCCTATGTTTCTATGATCCTTTGTGTAGGTGTGGGGAGGGAAAGACACATGATTGGCTGAAGAGACGTTAAAAAGCTGGCATTAGAAATAGCTAGAGTGAATTGGTCCCCAAATCAGAATATCTGAATTCCTACCTGGAATTGTCACTGTTAAATGCCTGCGGAGTGAATTATTTCATCATCTGGAATTTTACCCAATGTGTGTGTTAACCCCATGGATCCTATTATTAAATAGGGAACAGTAACCAATCTGGGGTGATTTACAGAAATACTGACCACAGGAGCCCCTCAGCTAATACAGATGTGTGAAATGTGCTACAGCATGTTCTACAGGCCACAGCAACCACAAGCCATGATTACCCTAGCATACCATATGTGTTGCCACCATCTCATAACACCAGCCTTGTATGCTATGGGCCCAGATATCTCTAGGCAGGAGCGAAGTAACTCTCATTGACATAAAAAGGGAGATTGCCAAATCCCAAGGCAGGAGAATTGGAATATTTACGTTCTGTAAATTGCCCTCTGTTTCCCAGTCAGATACTACTTGCTGCTCTGAAAGCTGTTTCTGCTTGCAGGCTGCATTAATGAACACTAACTGCATCAACAGGTCGATAGCGCCCCAAAGGAGAACTTGATTGGTGCCAAACTCAAGGTTCATTTTAAGGTTGCTGGTATTAGGATGAAGTGAACAATAATAATTGCTCACATGAAATTCCACAGGAACACCTCTCCCCTCAGTACCACAAGAGCCAACCACAGCCCCCCAGCCCTTTGGTTTGCATGTATATGAACACATTCTCTACCCATAATCAGGCTATGACTGAAAGAGATCTAGACTCCCTAAAGGGCACACACTAAATTTCAAACATAGATTAGGCTCTTGTTCTAAGTGGCAAACCGCTTACCTTCAACTGAGTTAGACTCCAGTTAGCATGTTTTTCCATAACATGGACATGATGAGCCATCAGGTCAGCAATATAAACATACCTTCAAACGAAAGAGTCAATTAACAAGGTAGCTACACAGAGATAAAAGTAAATTGATTCTTTATGTGCAAGCCTTGATTTTCAGATGCTTTAAACCAGGGATTGCCAACCTCTGGCACGCGGCCCATCAGGGAAATCCACTGGCGGGCTGGGACGGTTTGTTTACCTGCAGCATCCGCAGGTTCGGCCAATCATGGGTTCCAGGCCAATGGGGGTTGCGGGAAGCGGTGCAGGCCCAGAGATGTAGTGGCTACTGCTTCCCGCAGCCCCATTTGGCCTTGAACGGTGAACCACAGCCACTGGGAGCCGCAATCGGCCGAACCTGCGGACTCAGCAGGTAAACAAACCATCCCAGCCCGCCAGCAGCTTTCCCTGATGGGCTGCGTGCCAAAGGTTGGCAATCCCTGGTTTAAACTGATATTTTGAAATATTTATAAAAATTCCAAGCTGTCCATCACACACTGAACTCAAGATAAATGGCTGAAGTACAAATGGTGTTCCAAGGTGTTTTAATGTAACAACAATGTATTGACTCTGATCAATAGTGTCATAAATACATATTTTGTAAAAATACCAGTCACAAATTGTATAAATGGTTAACACTCTGAAATAGGCTCCCAGTACATGGTAGTCTGTACAAGTTAAAAGAACAGTTGCCCTTATTACAATTTTAGAAGGAATTTTATCAATTAATTCTTGCAAGCAATGCTAGCATTTAAAAATTGTAAGTATCAGTTTGGGTAAAAAGTAATTTTTGATATTATTGGCTAAATTACCCTCAATAGTTGAATTAAAAAAAACAGAGGAACATACGGTTTATCTCCTGTTATATAATCACTTCAGATTACTTATTACAACCGTAATTTACAACGAGCACCCAATCAACTAACCAAATATACACCCGCAAGTCAATTTAGATGTCTAACCACACAATCTGCACATGCAAATATTTGCATGTAAAAGTCAGGAATATTGTCTGAGTTTCTTTTCATCATCATTTGGTCCATCAAACATAAGAGAGACTTACTTTTTGTCTGGTGAAATGTTAATTCCATTGGCTGAGTAAAACCCAGAGGCTACCTCTTTAACTTCTGTTGGACTGTAGTAGACAACATTTGTCCAGCTCAAGCCCAAAAACAACTCCAAGAACATCAAGATGGAGTCAGAGAAATAGTGGTCATTAGTAGCATAGAAATGATCAGGTCCCAGAGCCACAATATCATTCACACTGAAATGAGAAGATAGAGAGAACAAATACAAAGGTTTGAGAATTAGTGTTCTGAAAAGTTTTATGGGATTATATTTAAATTTGGCAAGGATTAAGAGCTCTCTTTAAAGAAACATTGTGGATGATTGTTCTTGTATTGCTGGAAGTTTCTCCGCATCTTGAAGTCTTTAAACCATGATTTGAGGACTTCAATGGCTCAGACACAGGTTTGATACAGGAGTGGGTGGGTGAGATTCTGTGGCCTGCATTGTGCAGGTCAGACTAGATGATCATAATGGTCCCTTCTGACCTTAAAGTCTATGATTCTATAGACTAGAGGAGAAGATGAAAGAGATTTCCTAAACCACAACAAGAAATTACAGTAAGTTTTCTGTTTGATAATGTAAGATTCTAAATAAAATATCTGGAGGAATGTTCATATAGTGAAAATTATAATTATGTATGAAACTGGATTACAATAGAGAAGAGAGAGAGGTGCCATATGCACCTTTGAACAAACTTAAAGGGGTATCTGAGGCACTGGTAAACCGGATACCAGCTCATGCCAAGGCTCCTAGGCCTCACTGAACATTGTTAACCTAGATATAGGGTTTTCAAACTTCATTGCACCGCAACCTCCTTCTGACAACAAAAATTACTACATGACTCCAGGAGTGGAGAATCAAAGTCTGAGCCTACCCGAGCCCCACCAGCTCAGGGGGCGGAGGCAGCAAAGCCAAAGCCCAAGCCCCACCACTCAGGGCAGGGAAGCTAAAGTCCAAAGGCTTCAGCCCCAGTGGGGGCCCTGTAACCTGAGTCCTGCCACCAAGGGCTGAAGCCCTTTGGCTTTGGCCCCAGGTGGTGGGGTTTGGGCTTCACCTTCAGCCCTAGACCCCAGCAAGTCTAATGCCAGCCCTGGCAACCCCATTAAAATGGGTTTGCGACCCACCGTTTGAGACTCCCTGACCTAGATCTTAAGTTGTTAAGAATATGTTTAGACCTGATGAAATGCTTGTTGGATGTCCATCTACTGATCTCACTTATAACATCTGTAGCCCAGGGTACAAAGTTATATTGAGTGTTTGCACTGTAAACATCTATAACTGTGTAACTCAAACAGGAGAGAAGTCATCTCTAATGCAAAGGCTGGCTTCCTACAGGCCGCCTTTGAAACCAAATGAGCCATTGTGAGACATCGAAGAACAAAGACTGTTAATTGCACTCCTCACCCTCTCTCTCGTCCCCTCCCTCCCAGAAAGAGGAGACCTGTGCATGAACTCATCCAGCGGCTTGGACTCTGGGGAGAAGGGGATAAAAATCCCTGACAAGGAGAAACAGGGTTCTTTTTGCTGCTTGGACTCTAAAGGGGCAAGAATCACTAAGCACAAGCAGAAGACCCCCAGCTGTGTTGCCTGAGTTAGCCCTAAAGGACATATGGAGTTTGCTTATTATAGAAGTTTCTATTACCTTCTGTCATCTAAGACTAACTCATTTCTGCGTATATGTTACCTGCTTTAACCTTGTTTAGTTCCTTTTCCTAATTAATAAATCTTTAGTTAGTTTATTACAGGACTGGCTACAAGAGTTTCCTTTGGTGAGAGATGTGGGGTACAACTGACTTAGGGTAAATGACTGGTCCCCCTGGGAATGGGAGCAATCTGATGATTGTTGTGATTTTTGGTCGAAGGAACCATCCATCACTGAAGCAGGCTTGCCTGGTCGGCAAGATAGCCCAAGGGCACTGTCTGTGACTCCATGGTAAGGCTGTTATAGCACTTGTGGAGTTCACACTTGTTACTTGGTTGGTGAAATCTAATTACAGAACATACAACCAGTGTGGTGCTTATGCCCTATTTCCTGACTGTTTGCCCTGTGGCTGGACCCCACATTCGTGATCCAGTCCAGACAGTGTGACATTATCATCCTGAGCGCACTGGTCAGGGTTGGTTCAGTGTTTGGGAGGGTTTGTATCATTCTACTCCCAAATATGGAATGAAGTCATGTAGGACCAGATCCACAAAGGGACTTAGCATTGTAGTGCTCAGCATTGCAACACCTAGCTTATATGTGCCTTGAAAATCACTGAAATACACAAAACGTGAGTTAGGGTATGTCTTCACTACAAGCGTTAAAGCTCTGAGGTGAGGGCCCTAGCCGCTGAACTATGAGACGTTTCGACGTGGGTCTCTCTCAATCTCTCTTGTTGAAGCTGTTCCACTTTAATTAAATACTGATAGGGTCAGAGGCAGAGTGAAAAATCACGCTGTCCAGCAGCTAGGGCACTCACTTGAGAGGTGGGAGACCCCTGTTCAAATCCTGTCTCATCAGGTAGTGGGAAGAATTGAACGAGGGTCTCCTACATCTCAGGTGGGAACCCTAACCACTGGGCTAATAGGCTATAAGCATAGGCGTGCGCACGGGGTGTGCCCAGGCACACCCTAATGCCCGTGGGCCGCATCCGGCCCCTCAGGGCTTTGGATCCGGGCCGTGGGATCTGCCCCCCGTGGTGCTGCAGGCCCTGTGCCACTCTCAGAAGCATCCGGAATGGCACCATATCCCTGCGGCGGGCAGGGGGCTCTGTGCGTTGATCCAGGCACCACCCCCCTGCAGCTCCCATTGGCCAGGAATGGGGAACAGCAGCCAATGGGAGCTTCGGGGGAGGTACTTAGAGGTGTGGCAAGGGCAGTGCACGGAGCCCTGTGCCTGCTGCGCAGGGACGTGGTGAGCGGCGTGGGGCCAGGGCACGCAGGCAGGGGGTGTGCCGCTGCAGGTAAGCAGCGCTGGGCCAGAGCCCGAACCCCTCCTGCACCCCACCCCCCCAACTCCCTGCCCTGAGCCCCCTGCCTGCACCCTGCACCCCTCCTGCACCCCAACTCCCTGTCCTGAGCCCCCTGCCACACCCCTCCTGCACCCCAACTCCCTGTCCTGAGCCCCCTGCCGCACCCCTCCTGCACCCCAACTCCCTGTCCTGAGCCCCCTGCCACACCCCTCCTCCACCCGAACCCCCGGCCCTGAGCCCCCTGCCTGCACCCTACACCCCTCCTGCACCCCAACTCCCTGCCCTGAGCCCCCTGCCGCACCCCAACCCCTTGCCCTGAGCCCTCTCCTGCATACGGCACCCCCTCCCACACCCCAACCTTTATGATGTTCGCCTTTAAAAAAATATATAAATAAAATTCCCTGGGTGCACACCCTAATGAAATGTGCTGCACACGCCTATGGCTATAAGGGATGTTTGCCTTCTCTTTCGCCCCCCATTTGTTTTGTATAGACTTACAGGTATCCTGAGGACACCTACTGGAATGGCTCTTGCAGGCACGATAGGCATTCCCCCGCCTATCTTCCCCCAGTCAGAGTGGCTTAGGCATCCAAATGCATGCCGGAGGCAACAGTACACATGCCCAGGTGCAGAAACTTAGGTGCTTAGAGGACTTTTACAGCAAAAATGTAGGTGCCAAGTGAATTTAAGTGCCTGTGCCTTTAGGCAGGGGTTATGGATTGCCGTGGTGCCTAAAACTGTGACACAGGCACCTAAATCTGGGCTTTTAGGCACCCACATCCCTTTGTGGTCCAGGCCTTAACTTACAAAGGAGACAGGCGAGAAGTGTAGTAGCTTGGCAGTATATAGCTGTGAGGTACTGATGAAAGCAACGGGAAAACATCAAATGGAAAGGTCCTCTAAGGTTTACATTGCCTTGAATATAAATTAAGCTTTAACTAAAACAGCCATTAGCCAAATGGAAACGGGTGCTATGGTTTGGATTGAGTACCTTGACAGAAGTTCGTGTCGGATAGTTTTCAGGTGTACAAGAGAATTTTCATCTTCTACAAATTTAAACACCTCAACTGTGCTCTTGAACTCTGGATGATTCACAACGAAGAGATACACGGAGTCATCTAAAGAAAGAATGTGGAAAAATTGTTGAGTTTCACAAAAATGACACAGCAGCTTAAATGTCTGTGTCTGGTATGTATCTACCTCCACTGCTGTAGTATATAAACACCTTTTGATGTATTTACACTGAACACCCTTGTGAGGTGGTAGAGGAGGATGCCAATAGACTGAAGGGCCTTCTACTGACAGAAAGAGCCTTTAGAGGATGGCGTGTCTCTATCAGTCATTCAGTACCAAAAATCTGCAGAACCAGAGCTTCATTTCAGTCACAAGCCAGTCTCCCTTTTTGGTCACTACTGTGCAGTGAGCTAGAAGAGAAATGCTCATTGTGCACAGGCTCTAGATGCCGGACAACAAAGTTTCAGTTAAGGCTCATAGCACCAGAACTGCAGCATCTGAACAGTGATGGAGGCATTATATTCCATACAATGAGTTGTATTCTCCCACTCCCCTTACTAAACACCCATGCTGTAAAGCATTCAAATACTGCAATTGGTTACGGCGGCGATATTACAGGGCGTGCTGTGCCTCCAACTCTTTTGCTGTCTTTCTGGGAGTGGGACCTTAGTGATACCTTATGGGTCTACCCTCTGCTCAAGAGGGAGCCCCACAGCTCAAAGACTGGGTCCCTGGCTTCAGCACCTGTTTCCCACTGGAGCTCCTCCACAGGGCCGGCTATAGGCCGATTCCCCTGAATCGGGCCCCGCGCCCTAAAGAAGAGCATCTAACTTAGGCGCCTTTTTAATTTTTACTCACCCGGCAGCGCTCCGGGTCTTCGGCGGCGGGTCTTTCACTCGCTCCGGGTCCTTCAGTGCCACCGAAGACTTGGAGCGAGTGAAGGACCCGCTGCCAAAGTGCCGCCGAAGACCCGGAGCGCCACCGGGTGAGTCATCCCTGCCAGGGCCTCGTCAAAACTATTCAAATCAGGCCCCGCACTTCCTAAAGCCGGCCCTGCTCCTCCAACAGGTCCAAATGATCTTGAATGCCTGTTGGAGACTTCCCCTCTGGGGAAATATACAACCAGTGTGTTTGCAGTGACACAAGACAACCTTTCCAAAACAAGCCATCATTTATTAGTCCGCAGGAACCCAGTGTGCGGGGACATCATGTTAAAATGGTAAAGAAAAGGCTAAAACACACAACTCTCCCCACCTGGCAGCTTTTCCTTCCTTGGTTAGGAGAGTCCCTCTTTGCCCTGGCCTGGAAGACAGACAGCATGCCTGCAGCTGCCCAACAGTCCCAGACTGGAATACTCTTCTCCAAAGGGGAGGACAAGTTCCTTCTACGAGCCCCTTAACACTTATGTCCTTTTTTTCAAGTTCCAGTGAAGGTGTTTTCATGTGTGCTGCCCTTCCCAGTGTTCAGTTTGTGGTCAGATAGGTAATTCATTCATGCCAACCCAGGCATAAATATGTGACCCCGCCCACCCAATTCAATGCTTATTCCTTCACTCCTGATGAGGCTCTCTGGAAAAAAGTTAATCCCTTGAGACCAAGTAGGCGTAAGCAACAATACAAAAGTGAGTGAGTAAACTGAGTCACACATAATATGCATAAAAATACACATTCTCCATAGTTATATTCAATATACGGGGCATATTTCTATGTTGAAGATAGAGTGTGTCAGATTATATAAACCCATGTACAACCTCAAACAGCCAGCTCTTTTGTTTTAATATACAAATATCTGCTGGAGCATCACACTTTTTTTCCCCACCCATGTATCAGGTTACCGATGGTGCAACATGGAGTGTAACAGAGATAGCAAAGGGTTTTAACTATAATAAATAATAAATATAAATCTCTAGGTTGAGATTTCTTGTCTTCATTTACCAGTCTTCTTACCTTTGTCTATGTACACGCTGATCCCATGAGGGTTAAATGATGCCAGATCAAACCCGCGGCTGATTCTCAGTTCTACTGCTCTTGGGTTTTCATCGTTCAAATCCATCAGAAATATTTCACCTGGCTTGTCTGGAGCAAAGCTTTTTAACCCTGGATATTTTAAACCCTTTAAGATTAAGTAAACACAACAAGAAAGTTAAGGGGATCCTAACAAAGCTGCCGGGACTAACTCTGTTTTGGTTTGTGGATATATCTCATGATATAGCAACAACTGTACTAATCTGTCTCTTTCCTGTTTTTTTTTTGTTTCATGTTCTCCCTAATCAATTGATCCCTCCTTAACTCTCACTATTCTGCCTGCATCCTCCTCATGTTGCAACCCACCCACCCCAGACACATTTGTGCATCCTCTGCACCATATACTGCTGATGCCCCCATCACCACTGAATATTCTCACAGTGCTACTGCCTCTCCACATCCATCTGTTGCTACAACACTCTTCCACAAAGAAGCTCCCTCATTTTGCTGCATCCCAGAGACATCCCTTCCCCACTGTTTTTCTAAACACCCCATCTCACAAACTGCCACAGCATCCACAGTGCTGCTCCAGCACTCTCATTCAGTGCTGGTAATTCCCCTCTATAGCCACCAGCCACTACTGCTCTGCCCAGAGCCAGTCTGAGCACCCCTGTTTTTTGTGATGCTAGCCCCCCCCAAGGCATCTACCTTCCCTGTGCTGGTTATCCCAAGACAATGCTGCATATCCACTGCCGACTCCCACAGTGCAGATTCCCCACTTGCAATATGCACCCAGCCACTCTGTGCTGGTCCTTTCAAAACAAGCACCTCTCACCACAGCTTTCCTGCCTCCCGCTCCCCATTCTTCTCCTCCCACCTCAAGTGACTTCTAAGGGCCTATATCCATCGTGTCTCTACCCCTTTTGGCTCCTAACTGTCAGTCCCACGTTCCCCCACTTTAACATTTCTTCAGGACACAGCATCATTGCTTTCAGACAGCTCAGATGACTGCAGCTTTGTTAACACCACCACTGTGCAAGGTCATACAGGGAATCTCTGAACTGCTCCAAGCTATCTGGTCAAAAAGTTTTCAAAATATGGGCAAACAAAGCTGCAGTGCCACAGTTAAGCGCACCTGAGTGGGTAAGGAGACTACCTAGTACAGTTCCTCTAGGCAAAATCGCAAAAGTTGGCGACACAGATGCTATCGCACGTATTGCAATATTGGTTGTTTTTCTAATAGTGATATTAGCTGGAATCACATGAATGAGACTCTCAGCATTCATATAGCAAAACACAGTTCCTAGTCCTCATGGCTGTGGAGAAAAGATTGAATATGTGAACCCTAAGGGCTCAATAACCAGGAGGTAAGCAAAAAGAATCCAAAAGTTAATTTCAGAAAAAAAATCATGATTTTTAAGCCAATCTCCTGATTTGGGGAGACTGACTCAAATGTTGAACACTTTGGGTTGGCAATACATCAGCAGCATGGAAAGTCACACGTGCCAATGGTAAAGGTTGTATAACAATAGCCACAACAACACTGCAAGGTTAAGAAATGAACTTGCCCAAGTAGGAGGAAATGCAGTTTGAGCTAACTTAAGTCTGCATTATTCCCAGGAAGCAGTGGGCACAGAAAATGTTCAGCCTGTAATTTGCATAATAAATTAGTACTCAAGCACCTGCATGGGTGGGGAGGTGGGAGCTCAGATACTTACAGAACTAATGAAAGCCAGACCATCAGGAAGGATGTAAATATCTTCTGCACCTCTTTCTGCAAAGACAGACAGAGAAGTGGTTTATTCAGAAAGTGTTTACTGCTCAATTCTTTGCTCTCTCTCACATAATTCCACTTTCAAGAGATAGTAAATAGATACCGTTTTTAGCTACTGTGCTACTTGTACCATGTGTCTAAAGAATTAACAGAAGCTTCAGTAGCTATTGAAAATAACAACAGTGCACGACTTCCAAGTTAGTGTTCAGGTTTACCCCCTCTCTAGGATCTAGGCTTGTCTGACAACTCAGACATGTGCTTCCTCCATCCACCACTGAATTTTGTGTTTGAAAGGTTGACCTCCAGGTGCCCTTCTGTCCTAGCTACCTAGTCCCCTCTGACCCTGAACCCTAGTCCACACTAGAAAATGTATCCATTTCTGACAATAAGATCAGCAGCGGAACCAGCAGTGAACACTGTTTAACTGCAAGTGTAGACCATAGATTTTAAGGCCAGAATCATCACAATAATCTAGTCCAACCTCCTACATAACAGAGCCCATAGAATTTCACCCAGCAGTTCCAATAGCCCAATAACTTGTGGTTGGCCTGGAACATCTCATTAAGACAGACATCCAATCTTGACGTTCAGACTCCAAGTGATGGAGCATCAACCACATCGCAAGCTGCTCCAGTGGTTAACTGCCCTCACTGTTAAAAATTTGTCTCATTTTCAATTTGTACTTTGCCAGCTTAAACTTCCAGCCACTGGATATTATAACATCTGTGCCTGCTAGAATAACGAATCCTCTGGTGTCAGTGATCTTCTCCCTGTGTAGGTAGTTTAAGACCTTGATTAAGTCATTCCTCAGCCTTCTCTTCAATATACTAAAGAAACTGAACTATTTTAGTCTCATTGTAAAGGGTATTTTTCCAGACCACACATTCTCATAGCTCCTCTCAGGACCCTTTCCCATTTTTCAGGAGACCAGCACAAAACAGATTTCTAACAAGTTTTTAAAGTGACAACTTAAAGGTCCTGCAGAAAGTATTTCCTTCTTAAAGAGGAAAACCTCTGCAGACTCATCAAGAGAGCAGACAAGAAACTACACCTAGGGCTTTTCCATTCCTGCTGTGGCACCACCAACCTGTGATCCTGGCCAAGCCACTTACTCTCTGTGGCTCAGTTGCCCAGCTGTAAAAATGGGGATAATGGCATTTCCTTACCTCACAGGGGTGTTGTGAGGTGCTCCAATACTACAGTGGTGGGGGCCATACAAGTACCATAGACAGACTGTGCTGGCAGAATATGCTGGTTTGTGAACAAGTGAATCATGAGCTGTGAGCATTTCATCTCCACTAAAATCAAAGGAGTTCTCCCAAGTTTGGGAACGGAAAATGAAATTACAGGTTTATGAAGCGGATAAACTAGAGAAAATCTACACACTAAAGTGTTCATTACTACCTTAAAGAGATTGCACAACATATCAAATATTGGCCATTCATTTCTCAACTACCTTCTAGTTAGAGAAGAAAGGCTGAGACTGCCATTCAAATATTTGTTGGATCAGGTCTTGCTAAACAACCTCCCTCATCCACTATGAGTGCACAAGAGGGAGTATTCTTTTACAGAAGAAATTATTAAACTGTAGATCGATTATCCCACTCCTACAGGCCTGTGTCTACTTTGACCTTTTTCCAGAAAGTTTTTCATTGTTGCTATTGCTCTGAACAGTTAGGTGGCATGATAGTTAAGATTCCCATCTACCACTGGTGAAGCTTCACTTGGCATAAGGAAGTCACACCACAAGAAAAAGATGAGGAGTGGGAAAGCTGGGGCGGAGGGGGAAGCAGGAAAAGCCTTTAAAAGATGCTTTATTTACTAACTGTTAGCAAGAGAATTGAGGTGTGTTTTTAATTTCCTTGCTGAAGGTGTTTCTCCAGTGTTTGAACTAGAGCTCACTGAAGCTTATTCCCATTTATCTTTCATTGCAGAACTTCACTGTAGGATTTTCCGTATTACAAACCCTATCTCTACAAAAAGAACAGGAGTACTTGTGGCAACTTAGAGACTGAAGTGAGCTGTAGCCCACAGAAGCTTACGCTCAAATAAATTTGTTAGTCTCTAAGGTGCCACAAGTACTCCTGTTCTTTTTGCGGATACAGACTAACATGGCTGCTACTCTGAAACCTATCTCTACACAGCATGAAAGAATGCCAAGGGTCAGAAACAAACCACCAAAACCCTATCACACTCACATGGAGGGGAAACATGTTTTCAGTTAAATATGGTGAATGAACAGTGGTGAATGCTACATTAGAGGATTGGTCTGCTTCGCTACAGCCAACAAAAGCCACATAATGCTCCATTGTTACGTCATAGCTGTCAATATTTGCATTAATAATAGGGGTTTATAGCACTAAGCAGAGTCAATAAGATAGAGAAATCTTTGAAAGTTGCAGTAGAACTTAATGATGTTATCCAAGAGGTGTAGAATATATGCACTTTTTTAACAGAACTTGTTAACTGATCAAATCATTTTTACTCTGGGTATCTAACCAGCTCTAACTGCAAAGTGAAAGACAAAGGTCCTCAAATTGTACCTATGGCAGGAAAGGACTTCTAGTATTTTTAGTCTTAATCAAGATTAAATAGTTATGATGTCTGTAAGGTCCATGTTTAAGTACATGCTAAATGTCCCAGATAGCCATGACAGATTCATAGATTACAAAGCCAGAAGGGACAATTGTGATAATCTAGTCTGATCCCTGAAGGATAAGGCATTCAGCACATAAAACCCACTCCTTCAGGCCTCGCAAAAATTGCACCAGTGCTTTCTCTAAGTCAGGGGTCTCCAATGCGGTGCCCGTGGGCGACATAGCATTTTATTTACTTTTATTGCATTTCACCAACTGAGGCAAGATTTAAGAACACAGCATTTTAAAAGTAAGATGTTCTCTATAGCAAAATACAGAATTTCACTGCAAGGGTACAGCAAGGAATACTTTTATAAATCAGGATACATAAAACAGGAGGAATCTGACAGCTATGAGTATTTCTCACTATAGAGCACCAGCATGAGCTGAAAAAACTCATTACTCTCCTACCCATGTGCCCATGAAAGAGGAAAATGTATTAATACTTTTTCGTAGCTGTTCAGGCAGAGTAATGTTTATATTTCATATATAATAGGCAGGGCCGGCTTTAGGAGGTGCGGGGCCCAATTCGAACAGTTTTGATGGGGCCCCGGCAGGGATGACTTAAAAAAAAAAAAAACGTAAAAAAAACACGCGGGGCTTGTATTCACTGGGCGGTGAGCCAAGTCTTTGGCAGCACTTCGGCGGCGGGTCCTTCACTCACTCCAGGTCATCAGAGGCACTGAAGGACCCGCCGCCGAAGACCCAGAGCAAGTGAAGGACCTGCTGCCGAAGTGCCGCTGAAGACCCAGAGCACCGCCAGGTGAATAAACATTAAAAAGGTGCTTCTAGCCAGGGAAGGGATTCTCACTGGGTGCGGGGCCCGATTCGGGGGAATAGGCCTAAAGCTGGCCCTGATAATAGGGTACAGGACTGTAACTGAATTACTTTTCAATATAGACCCCCATTCTTAATATTTTTAGGACAACATCGTAATGAAATTTTGGCAATCCTATTTATGAGCTTGGGGAATCCTCTACCACTCATTAAATAAAGTTTGTAGAGAGCATGGAGGGTGGGGAAAAGGGCATAGATGACAAAGATATGCACCCATCATGATTAGACCAAGAATGGACTTTACTTACTGATAAAAGGAAGCCATCCTCTACATGCTAAAGGAAAACTACATGTCTTTATTAGATTAGAACCTCACCTACATCCAGCTGCAGAAAGCACGTGACAGGGGTGTGCTGTAAAGGGGACTTGAAGTTAATCTTTGCACTCCCAATCCTACAGCTTCTCTGTGTAGGCAGATCCTCTTGTCAGAAGGTAAAGCAGCCCTCAGGCTTCTCTAAATTTACACCAGGCTACAACAGCTACCAGGGTCCAAAAATGTCGCTAACGCAACCTAGCTAGACACACCTCTTGCCATGCCCTGTTTTCCCCTGTAACATCAGCTCCAGTGCGTAAGAGACCATGTCAGTTCTGCAGAACCACAGTATCACACCTACATAAAGGCTGATTAAACTGGCTTTACACTACATCAGCAATACAAAGGACCTGCCCCAGCCCACTGGATCCAGCCTAATGTGCATATACACATGTGTACACACTCACACAAATACACACTGGGTGAAGTTCACAATATGTTCTATTCGCACTACTGTTTCTATCCTGCTCTTAACACTGTCACATGCTCCTTACACAACAAGAGGCATAAAGGAGGGGAGAGGGAAGGGAAGAAACACTCCTGTCAGTCAACTCTGTTCTTGTCTACTGTTGGAAATGGGCCACATCCACCCTGATTGAATTGGCCTCGTTAGCACTGACCCCCCACTTGGTAAGGCAACTCCCATCTTTTCATGTGCTGTGTACTTGTACCTGCCTACTGTATTTTCCACTGCATGCATCTGATGAAGCAGGTTTTGGCCCACGAAAGCTTATGCCCAAATAAATTTGTTAGTCTCTGAGGTGCCACAAGGATGCCTCGTTGGTTTTGCTGATACAGACTAACACAGCTACCAGTCTGAAACCTGATGCTCTGTGTGCCTGCACCAGGTGGCTTTATGATTTGTGCTAGGTTATAGCACCTAGAGATCTCAATTTGGCATTTCCTACATTTTCGCCATAAAGCTTTGCACGTGTCTCTACAGCAGCACAGATTGGGCACTTGAGCCTTCTCAATCCATATTACATGGTACTATACTTCGGTGAAGTATCGCTTTGCTTTTTCCTTTTGTAGGGTCAGGATACAGACAGCATTCGTGGCTAGGGCAGTCTGCTACCATTATACCTTAGTCACCATTACTGCCTGCTGTTCATGATTCACAGTTAGGATCATTACTACTCTTAATAGGTATAGTTGCTTAATGATACATGCAGGACACCTTCCCTCCCAGGGAAAACTAAACAACCCTAGAATTCCCTCTCTGGTGCAGCTCTAACCACTGTTCAATCCTCAGACAGACACTCACGGAAGAACTACTCAGCCACACCTATTCCCTCCTGAGGTGAACACAACTCATTATCTCCCCTTCTCGTTGCAAACCTGGGAGCAGTTTACCACACAGCATGCTTTAGCTTCACTGTGAGAAACTCTGAGTAGTGTATAATCTAACTCTCATAGAATACATTATAAGGCACTGTTGGGGAGGCATTGTCCTGTTCCTGACGTACAGGATAAAATCATCAGAATCAACGCCCAACAACTGTATGAGCACAAAACACACAGACACTGATAATGGACATTTGAGAATATAAAACTTGTTTTATTCTTTTATTACAGTATTAAAGCATTTAAAAAAATGCTCTTCCATCTGCAGTCAACAGCAAAATACATACTCCAAATGTCTGAATGCAATGTTACAAGTAAACTTTTGTTAAGAATAGGTCAAAGTTTAGTTTGATGTCAGAGCTTACACGAAGTCACAAATTTTTGTTCCAGTTAGTTTTACTCATGCAAACTGCCCCTTAAAACACAGTAATGCCAGCTTGAATAAGGTTCTTGGAAACAGCCATAGCTTTTTTGGCTTTCTCTCATAGATCACCTTGTTGTGGCAGCTTTTGTAACAGTCACATGTATGTGGCACTTGAATACAGGAAAATCATCACTCCCATGGCTTCCCAAAGAAGCTGGTTGTCCAGCTTCTGGGTTAACAATACAAAAGCTGCTGAATTGACAGGATTCCATATTTTGTGATAAGAATACCATTTGGGTCATGGGACTACGTTGCTTTTGCATTTCCAACCTGCTGCAATTTATGCATCTCTCTTGTTTTGCAGTCTCCACTGAGATATTCTTCATGATCTCATTCACACTTTGAATCTTCAGTGGGATTTCAGGTGGTTAAACAAACACCATAGGTGTGCTACATTAATTGAGATGTCCAACTTTACACCTGTATGTGTGACATTCTGTTGCAGTTCTGTGTGTTAATTGGTTACACTGCACTCTAGGGTTGCCAGGTGTCCAGTTTTAGACTGCAATGCCCGGTCAAAAATGGACCCTGGTCGCTCTGGTCAGCACCGCTGGCCGGGCCATTCAAAGTCCGGTCAGTGGCACAAGCAGGGCTAAGGCAGGCTCCCTGCCTGGCATGGCTCTGCACAGCTCCTGGAAACAGCAGCATGTCACCCCTACGGCTCCTAGACTTAGGCATCCAAGGGGCTCCGCACGCTGCCCCCATCCCAAGCACCGCTCCTGACCGGGAACTGCGGCCAATGGAAGCTGTGGGGGCGATGCCTGCAGAGGGGACGGCGCATAGGGCTGCCTGGCCACGCCTCCACGTAGGAGCCGGAGGGGGGACATGCCACTGCTTTCAGGAGCCAAATGACATAAGTGCTGTCCAGAGCCTGCACCCCTCACCCCATCCTATACCCCAACCCCCTATTCTAGCCCTGATCGCCCTCCCACCCTCCAAACCCCTCGGTCCCAGCCAGGAGCACCCTCCTTCACCCAAAGCCCCTATCCCAGCCCAGAGTCCCCTCCCGCACTCCAAATCCCTCATCCCTGGCCCTACACCAGAGCCCACCCCAGCACCCCAACCCCCTACCCCAGCCCAGTGAAAATGAGTGAGTGAGTGAGGGTGGCGAGAGCAAGCAACAGGGGGAGGGGGGTTGGAGTGAGCAGTGGGCAGGGCCTCAGAGAAGGGGCAAGGCAGGGGTGGGGTGAGGCCTCAGAGGAGGAGGGCAGGGGGCAGGTGTTTGGTTTTGTGCGAGTAGAAAGTTGGCAACCCTAGTGGGGCTCTGTGCAGATTCAGGGATCTGGTCATACAGAACTCACTGCAGGGTTGGGATCTGTAAAGAAATCTCTACAGGAAATCACATTGCAGACTGTGCAGCAATTACTTTGCCTGATGCTGAAATACAGCCACCTCTGGCTTGGAAGAAATGTGGTAATTGCTTAGCAGCCCATAGCAGCATTACACAATCATTTAGGACAGCAGACTGGAGAACAGCATACTAACTGAAACTGCAGGCAAAAATTTAAAGAAACAGAAAGCAATCGCCCAGTGATACATAATCGAATGGGTTCCTATTTCCAGTTCATGTAGTCTTTCCATGCCGTTATACACAATATTTTATTTTGTTCCATACGCTTTCTTTGTGGGGATTGTGTCTACTAAGATCATTCAATTTCCTCCCTTTTGTTTGCCTGGGACCACCTCAAAGTCACTGACATTACAGCACCCTCACTGACATTACCGCATTTATTGAATAATTTAAATAATCAATTATCTTTTTTTTTTAATCATTCTAAATGCACCACAATGTGGAAATGACTCACGGATGCTAAGTGTTTGTCCTGCAGCATGGAACAACTTTCCTGGGAGGTTCAAGAGCCCAGCAGGAGGGATGTCGGTTTTGGAGTACAGCCAACTGAGGAAGTTGTCTACACTATGAATATTTACCAACAAAACTTGCCTCCTCTTGGCACAACCTTGCATGCATCTACACTCAAACTGGAGTCCTAACAATACCCAAACTTCTGTCAGTGAAGTTAAACCACTTCCCTGAGTGACAGAAATCTCTACTGGTATGCTTCTACTGGGACAATGCCTGTGTGGATGCTATATTATGTGTATCAGCACAAACATTTCTCCAGAAACAAGCCTGCAATGCCACTGTCTCCACAACAGTGACAGATCTGGTGGAATTTTGAACTCTGCTGCCCAGGCAGCAAAAAAAATATGGTTCTGTCCCCCAGACCTGTCTCAACTATGTAGGGCTAGATGCTATACTGAGCGGGGATCCCACCTGTGAGTGACAGCAGACACCTCATGACACCCAGAATAAGGCACCCTAGATTTGCACAGTGAGGAAGAGCTTGTTGAGGATGGGGCCCATGGAGGATTCAGAATCAACAGACAACCAGGACCTCTTCAAGACCAAGCTGAACCCAGAGAAAACCCACTGAGGAAAGGGACAGGGGCTCTAATTGATGTGATTTACTGCCCTTATTAATGCACTTGTTTCCTCCATAGCTTGAGAAATGTTGTCCCCGTTTCCTTTCCTGCCCTCCCGTTCCCAAAATGGCAGCTGACTGCACATGGTCAGGGAGCAAAGGAATTCTGTTTTAAAGTAGCCTGTTTATTTTAAGAGCATGCAATGTCAGTACAACAGAAAAAAAAATCAATAGAAAGAAAACAGGATATATACCCTTGTAAATACCTTAGGTGCATTCGAAGCACATTCCTCTGCAGGCAAAATAATTCAAATAAAATTACAAAATGCAACTAATATTCGATGCATTCAGAACAAAAAAAAAAAAGAAATACTTCCAGTGATTGATAGCTACATGAACCAACACTTGAAAATTCAAATTAAACACACTGAGCCTTCAAAAGAATGTTTGCAAGCAAGCCAGAATCTGGGCATTCATACTACATGATTTGGCAGAAAAAAAAAACAACCCACTAACAATATTTGAGTCCAAAACAAATTACTTGCTATGGTCAGATTCAGGAAAGAGATAGACCATTTTGTGGCTGGTTCAGGGGGCTTGTCTTGGACAGGCTCACAAAGCTAGCCAGCAGTCATGACCTGCCTCTTCTTGCAGTGATGCAAGTTTGTCTTGACCCAGACATCTTTCCTGTTCTCTGGCACAATTTCACTGAACTTTTCAAGCAGGAAGTGTTTGAGCTTTGCTCACACATTTCTAGCCGGAGTACCTTTTTGCTTCTGCCATGGTAGGACACGCCACAATGAGCTCTGGGAGGACATGGGGCTGGTGGTATATGGGCCCAGGTACCCATGAGCCATCTCAAGTGGCTGCCTTTTCTGGGCCTTTGGAACCTGTATGAGCGATATACTTGCCAGGACCCCTACTTCCTGTAATAAGAAGTTGAGCAGTGTTTACTATACTATCCCAAAAGTTACCTGGGCCGCCAGCTCCTAACAGCCAGTGGGATTGAAAAGTGCCCCCATATACTCACCAGACTGCGTGCTGTTTCCATGACCCTGAATAGGGTTGCCAGGTGTCTGGAACGCCCGGTAGAAAAGGGACCCTGGCGGCTCCAGTCAGCACCACCGACCAGGCCGTTAAAAGTCCAGTCGGCAGTGCAGCGGGATCCCAGGGCTAAGGCAGGCTCCCTACCTGCCCTGGCTCCGTGCTGCTCCCAGAAGTGGCCACCAGGTCCTGTGGCCCCTAGGTGCTGGGGTAGCCAGGCACTGCGAGGCTCCGCATGCTGCTCCCCGCCAGTGCCGGCTCCGCAGCTACCATTGGCCGGGAACTGCGACCAATGGGAACTGTGGGGGTCGGCGTCTGTGGGCATGCAGGCAGCGTGCACCACACAGAGCCACCTGGCCGCCCTTGCACCTAGAGGCCTCAGGGACCTGGTGGCCACTTCCTCGGAGCTGCAATAAGCACCGCCGGGACACCGCACCCCAAGCCCCTTCCCCGAGCCCCCTCCTGTATGCCAAACCCCTCATCCCCAGCCCCATCCTCAGACAGAGCCCTCAACCCCCTCTCCCGCACCCTAACTCCCTGCCCCAGCCTGGAGTCCCCTCCCACACCCCAACCCCCTCATCCCCAGCCCCACCCTAGAGCCCACACTCCCAGCAGGAGCCCACACCCCCTTCCGCACCCCAACCCCCTGCCCCAGCCTGGCGAAAGTGAGTGAGGGTGGAGAAGAGCAAGCAACGGAGGGTGGTGGGATGGAGCAAGCAGGGGTGGGGCATGGATGGGGCCGAGGTGTTCGGTTTTGTGCGATTAGGAAGTTGGCATTCCTACTGCATTTCTGTCACTAGCTACAAATGACATTCACATGCAAGACCTCAGAGTGATTCCCAACAAGAGTTGCTATGCATCAATCCCACTATATGAGATCACAGTTTTTAGGAGCCATCACTGGGGCATACACGGAGATAGCGCAGCACCAATCAAATCACTGTGCTGGTCTACAGAATGAGCAGATCCCATCAATAGGTCCAGCCTTTGCATACACCTGCAGTCACCACTACACTGAAAGACCCATGAAGAGATCCACTCATAAATGTACATTGCAATTAGAGTGTGATACCACCCACAAACCATATTTCAAGTGCATATTCAATTTTCATAGCTACAGTAAAGACTGGTTGTGGAAAACTAACCTAAAGCATCCGTCTTACTATGATCTCAATGTATTGAAATACATTATAAAAATAATGGAGGAAGTTAATTAGCAGACAATACCTAAAATGCATTTACATAGCCAAGGTAGGTTTGATATCACCATAAACAAGCAATTATAAAACCTACCCAGAAATCCCATGGATGGCATTATGCAGAAGCTAGATAAACCACAAAACTAATTCTGAAAATTTTGGGACACCGTACGTGTATGTTAACTGTGTACAGCAGGGGTCGGCAACCTACAGCACGCGTGCTAAACACGGCACGCAAGCCGATTTTGAGTGGCGCGCTGCCGCGGTCCCGGCCCCCAGCCCCGACCCCCAGCCCCTGACCCACTGCTCTCCCCTGCGGGGGCAGAAGACTGAAGCTTGGTCTTGCGGCAGCCAAGCTTCCCCCCTCCCCCACTTCTTCCCCCAGCATTGTGCTTTCCTGCCCCTCCCCCTCTCCTTCCCTGCGCTGATCAGCTGATCGCCCTTGCAAGGGGGAGGGGGAAGACTGGCAGCCTGCATGAGCTCCGTAGAGGAGGCAGAGAGAGGTAGGGACGGGGCCTTGGGGAAGGGGGTGGAACAGGGCATATCCCTTCCAGCCCCCTGCCCTGAGCTGCTCAGGGCAGGGCGCTGGGAGTACCCCTATGAGTCGAGCACCCCAGCCCTCTGCCCTGACCCCCCCACACACACTCAGCCTTCTGCCCTGCATCTCCCCACACCCTCCAGCCCTCTGCCCTGACCCCCACCCTAACACACACACAGCCTTCTGCCCTGCATCCCCACAGCCCCATCCCTCTGCCCTGAACCCCCCCACACACACTCAGCCTTCTGTCCTACACCCCCACGCCCCCCAGCCCTCTGCCCTGACCCTTGAACCCCCACACACACCCAGCCTTCTGCCCTGCACCCCCCACCCCTCTTCCTTGACCCCTGAGAACCCCCCCACAGCTTTCAGCCCTGCATCCCCCACACCCTCCAGCCCTCTGCCCTGACCCCATACCCAGCCTTCTGCCCCACACTCCCACTTGACCTAACCTCACCACAGACCCCGCCATCTGCCCTGCACCCCCACATCCCCCATCCCTCTGCCCTGACCCCTGAACCCCTGCACACACCCAGCCTTCTGCCCTACACCCCTCACACCCTCTAGCCCTCTGCCCTGACCCCCCCATACCCAGCCTTCTGCCCCACACTCCCACTGGCCCAAACCTCCCCACACACCCAGCCATCTGCCCTGCACCCCCACATCCCCCATCCCTCTGCCCTGACCCCTGACCCCCCACACACACCCAGCCTTCTGCCCTGAACCCCCCCCCCAAACACACACCCAGCCCTCTGCCCTGACCCCTGAACCCCCCCCAGATCTGGGGTCCCAGCCGCAGGCCCCGCTCAGCCCACTGTCGGCCTAGGTGAACAGAACCCCAGGCTGGCAGCGAGTTGAGCAGCCTGGCGGCGTAAGATCAGCATTTTAATTTAATTTTAAATGAAGCTTCTTAAACATTTTGAAAACCTTGTTTACTTTACATACAACAATAGTTTAGTTATATATTATAGACTTATAGAAAGAGACCTTCTAAAAACGTTAAAATGCATTACCGGCACGCGAAACCTTAAGTTAGAGTGAATAAATGAAGACTCGGCACACCACTTCTGAAAGGTTGCCGACCCTTGGTGTACAGTCATGATGAGTCTTCTATTTAGTCCTCTGACCACTGCCTGCCCATTCAAGATGTGAAGAAAAAGAAATGCAAGCATCAAGCCAAAAGATGGATTAATGCTAGACAGACATTTGATGATGTTATCTTCACAGATAAGACAATTGTGGAGATGGAGACATACAGCAAGATGAGTCTCTCTCGCTTAGGACTTCACTATCCCAAGCCATGATTAAAGCATACATGGAAGCTTTGTTTTGGAAGCAATAAGTAGACAGTGTCAGTCCTAAATTCATATTTAAAAGCCACAGTAAATACAAGCAGACAGACCCAGAAAGGAGAAAATGTGAGTGCAGTCTACTACTGTAATTAAAGTTGATCGGGAATTTTTCAACTAAATGTTTCATCAGACAATGCCAGTTCCTCAAAACCAAAACTGTTCATTGACTCCTTATGCTTAACGATCTGTTCCATCTTGTATACAGTTGTGATACTCTGATTATGTTTCCCAGACCTGAAGAAGAGCTCTGCGTAAGCTCGAAAGCTTGTCTCTCTCATCAATAGAAATAAAAGCTATTACCTCACCCAGAGGAAACAGCCTATTTCAGCAATTTCTTTTACTTGAAAAAAAACATTTTTAAAGTTGTCAGTTTCATTTCAAAATAAACAGTTCAATTTTCCCAGTCCGAGATTACTTTTGGTTTCAAAATTTTAGCTAAATTATAGTAAGAAAAAAATTTAAATGGTCAGAATCAGAACAAAACATTACAGTTGACCAGAACTAACTTTTTTTCTCCACCAGTTTGCAAAATTTTGTTGAGATTTTGACATTCCATCCCAATATTTCAGGGTGGGGGGAAGATTTTGAAATCTCAAACATTTTTGTGGGATAGGAAAATCATTTGCTGCCCAGCATGAACTATAATCTCAATATGAGATTTGATAGGCACTGGGGTGACGTTGGAGGATGCAATCCTGGATGGGGGAGCAAGGAGCTGTCTGGAGTTAAATTTATATATTCGTTTTTAATGCTGTTTTAGGCCATTGGAAGTTTGTTAGCGCTTGTATGCTGGTGCATCTTTTACATTGTTAAATCTAAATAAATTGATTAAATAAACTTAATTACTGTATTTGTCACTGTCACATTAAGAACAGTCCCAGGGCAGAGGGTAAGGGAAACCCAGATATCTAGCAGTGAGTTTGGGCTGCCCTGACCAGCCCAGTGTAACCCAACTCACTATTGTTATAATCTGGATCTAAAAACGGTCATTCGACATGTCACTGGAAAGCTCAGAACTCACTGGTTATTCATACCATTGTGTAATGTGGGTGCAAGCAACTGACGCAAGTTATGGACAACTGAAGTCATAATTCTTAAAATGCGTTTGCCAGTCAGACAGGCGTTATCCCACCCTAAACAAAGGAATGTGGTTTCTGCATCAGGCAGTTACTTCCAAAGTACTTTGAGGGCCTATCTCCATGTACAGCATTACACAGGTGCCGCTCTAGCGCTTTAGTGAAGACGCTACTACGCCGATGGGAGAGCTGTTCCCATCGGCATAGTTAATCCACCTCCCTGAGAGTAGCTATGTTGACGGGAGAAGCTCTCCTGTAGACATAGTGCTGTCTATACGGGATGTTAGATCAGTATAACTATGTCACTCAGGGATATGGATTTTTCACACCCCGAGTGACCTAGTTATAATCGATATAGGTCTGTAGTGTAGATCTGTTCTCATGGACAATGAGAATGTATTTACATAAGTCAGATAAACAAAGCTCTCAAGCTAGCAAGTTGGGAAAAGAGACAGTGTCGCCACACCCCAGCAAGGAAAATAAACTTTTCTGAACTAGAGAGACAGGGGGTCTAAACCTCACTTAAGCAAATTAATCAACTGACTGAATACAATGTTAGTGTATCATGTAAGATTTTATGAATGCCTGTAACACACTGGTGATTAATATACTTGTAAATGGCATGTGTTAACACTATAAGAGGAATTATGAATACTCACTGATATTATGTTTGAATGTGTGTGGCTGAACAAAGGAAAGAAGTGTTCCCATCCAATCTCCTACGTAGATTAAAACATGGTCAAATCAAAACAATGGAAGCCCCATTTAACATACCGGGGGATGGGAAGCCCACAGGAAGGGAAGAACAGTGTGAGGTCAGCTTCCCACTGGGCACAGCAAGCTGAGCACACAGGAGGGCTTCCTGCCTCCTGAAACAAGGTCACTGAACTTTGGGAGATAGAAGCAAGGACAGAAAGCCATTTTAGGCAACCATCACTAGACCGACAAGGGAACAGAGCCCTTGCAAGCTGAGAAAAATGGGTCCTTCAACCCAAGGGGATGGGGTTTGAAGTCCGTGGAACTGAATATAGGTAAGCAATCTGTCTAGGAAAAGGTCTTCCACCTGGGACAACAAAGGAAGCCAGCACCTTGTACTTTTGTAGAAAAATTGCAAAAAAAAAATGTAAAAATATAATTAGGAAGGCCAAAAAAGAATTTGAACAGCTAGCCCAAGACTCAAAAAGTAACAGCTAAAAAAATCTGTAAGTACATCAGAAGCAGGAAGCTGCTGAACAACCAGTGTGGCCGCTGGACAATTGAGCTCCTAAAGGAGAACTCAGGGAAGATAAGGCCATTGCAGAGAAACTAAATGAATTTTTTGCATCTGTCTTCACGGTTGAGGATGTGAGGGAGATTCCCAAACCTGAGCCATTCTTTTTAGATGACAAATCTGAGGAACTGCCCCAGACTGAAGTGTCATTAGAGGAGGTTTTGGAACAAACTGATAAATTAAACAACAAGAAGTTACCAGGACCAGATGGTATTCACACAAGAGTTCTGAAGGAACTCAAATGTGAAATTGCAGAACAACTAACTGTGGTATGTAACCTATCACTCAAATCAGCTTCTGTACCAGATGACTGAAGGATAGCTAATGTGACACAATTAAAAAAAAAAAAAAAAACACCACAAGAAGACTCCAGAGGCTATCCTGGCAATTAAAAGCTGGTAAACCTAACTTCAGTACCAGACAAATTGATTGAAACTATAGTCAAGAACAGAATTATCAGACACATTATAATCCATGAACTATTGTTGGGGATGAGTCTACACGGTTTTTGTAAGGGGAAATCATGCCTCACCAATCTACTAGAATTCTTGGAGGGGGTCAACAAGCATGTGGACAAGAGTGATCGAGTGGATATAGTGTACTTAGATGTTCAGAAAGCCTTTGACAAGGTCCCTTAAGCAAAGTAAACTATCATGGGAAAAGAGGGAAGGCCCTCTCATGGACCAGTAACTGGTAAAAAGATAGTAAACAAAGGGTAGGAACAAATGGTCAGTTTTCAGAATGGAGAAAGGTAAATAGTGGTGTCTGCCAGGGATCTGTACTGGGACCAGTACAGTTCAACATATTCATAAATGATCTAGAAAAAGGATTAAACAGTGAGGTGGCCAGATTTGCAGATACTCAAGATAGTTAAATCCAAAGCCGACTGTGAAGGGTCACAAAGGAATCTCACAAAACTGGGTGACTGGGCAACAAAATGGCAGATGAAACTGAATGTTCATAAATGCAAAGTAATGCACATTGGAAAACATAATCCCAACTGTATATATAAAATGATGGAGTCTAAATTAGCTGTTACCACTCAAGAAAGAGATATTGGAGTCACTGTGGATAGTTCTCTGAAAACATCCACTCAATGTGCAGCAGCAGTCAAAAAAGCTAACAATGTTGGGAATCATTAGGAAAGGGTTAGATAATAAGACAGAAAATATCATATTGCCTCTAGATAAATCCGTGGTATGCCCACATGTTGAATACCGCATGTAGATGTGGTTGCCCCATCTCAAAAAAGATACACTGGAACTAGAAAAGGTACAGAAAAGGGAAACAAAAATTATTAGGGGTATGGAACAGCTTCCATATGAGTAGAGATTGAAAAGACTGGGACTTTTCAGCTTGGAAAAGAGATGACTAAGGAGGAATATGATAGAGGTCTATAAAATCATGACTGGTATAGAGAAAGTAACTAACTAACTTGTGGAACTCCTTGCCTGAGGAGGTTGTGAAGGCTAGGACTATAACAGGGTTTAAAAGAGAACTGGATAAATTCATGGAGGTTTGAATTCATTCATTAATGGCTACTAGCCAGGATGGGTAAGGAATGGTGTCCCTAGTCTCTGTTTGTCAGAGGGTGGTGATGGACTGCAGGAGAGAGATCACTTGCTCATTACCTGTTAGGTTCACTCCCTCTGGGGCACCTGCCATTGGCCACTGTTGGTAGACAGGATACTGGGCTGGATGGACCTTTGGTCTGACCCAGTATGGCCATTCTTATGTTCTTAGGAAATGTTAATTACTCCTTCTCAAGACACAAGAACTAGGGGCCCCCAAATGAAATGAAGAGGCAGCAGATTTAAAACAAACAAAAGGAAGTAAGTATTTCTTCACACAACGCACAATCAACCTGTGGAACTCTTTGCCAGAGGATGCTGTGAAGGCCAAAACTATAACAGGGTTCAAAAAAGAACTAGGTAAGTTTATGAAGGATTGGTCAATCAATGGCTATTAGCCTGGATGGGCAGGGATGCAAAACCATGCTCTGAAGCATCCCTAGCCTCTCTTTGCCAGAAGCTGGGAATGGGCAACAGGGGATGGATCACTTGATGATTACCTGTTCCATTCATTCCCTCTGAAGCATCTGGCACTGGCCACTGTTAGAAGACAGGATATTGGGCAAGATGGACCATTTGCCTGATCCAGTATGGCCGTTCTTAGTGTACTGACGGAAGAAGAGGCAAGTTGGGAGATGATTGATTGGTGAGAGAAACCATTTTGAACAAAGCCTGCATCCTGTTACATTTGACATGTGCTTTTAGAGGTGTTTTCACTTTTATTTGCTTGTAACCCTTTCTAACTTTGTTCCTTTTACTTAGCACCACTTAAGTCCTATTGTTAATACATTTATTTATTTTCATGATGAACTAACTCTGTGCACTGTTTAGATAATAATCTGTGATGCAGTTTGTCTCTTTACAGGTGCAACAAACATTTCTCAAAGCTGTCCAGGAGAAGGCTAGACATTTTAGGGCAGTGGTTTTCAAACTTTTTTTCTGGGGACCCAGTTGAAGAAAATTGTTGATGCCCACGACCCAACGGAGCTGGGGATGAGGGGCTCCACGTTTGGGGGTGCTCAGGGCTGGGGTCTGGGATGACGGGTTTGGGATGCAGGAGGGGCTCTGGCTTTGGGGGGGGCTCAGGGCTGGGGGTGCAGGCTCTCAGATGGGGCCGGGGATGAGGGAGTTGGGGTGCAGGAAGGGGTTCCAGGTTTGGGGGGCGGGGGCTCAGGCGCAAACTTACTTCTGGTGGCTCCCGATCAGCAGCACAGCTGGGGTGCAGAGGCAGGCTTCCTGCCTGTCCTGGCACTGCAGACCACACTGCACCCCGGAAGCAGCCAGCAGCAGGTCCAGCTCCTAGGCGGGCTCCTCCGCAAGCAGGTCCGCACAGCTCTTGCCCGCAGGCACCACCACTCCCGGCTCCCATTGGCCAGGAAGCGGCCAATGGGAGTGTGGAGCTGGTGCTTGGGGTGGGGGCAGAACGTGGAGCCCCATGTCCCCCCCACTCAGAAGCGGGACCCGCTGCTGGCCGCTGCCAGGATGCAGCACGGTGTCGGAACGGGTAGGCACTAGCCTCTCTTAGCTAGGCAGCACCACAGACGGGACTTTTAACATCCCAGTCGGCAGTGCTGACCAGAGCCACTAGGGTCCCTGGGTGCTGAACAAGGCGACCCAGTGACTTACACGCTGCGACCCAGTACTGGGTGGCGACACAAACTTCGAAAAATACTGGTTTAGGGCACACAATTTTGGGAAAATTCAGGACTGGGAATGTGTTGGAATCATCCGGCTGGTTGTAACCCAGGCTGGTGGAAGCCAAAGTGAGGCTGTGACAGGCTGTTGGGATCGGAGCTGCTGAACCAGGGCTATGTAAGCACACAGAGGCTCAGGGTGTGACCCACATGCTTCTAGGCTTGTTGTAAGTGGCCCAGGTTTGGAGCTACAGCAACAGAGCATTGTGAGGCTCCCAGAGTTATGGGTAAGTGGTGACAACCCCCCACTGATCCTGGATTGCACCCCTGAACCCTGACCAGACTGTCACAGTCACTTCCTGCAGTGATGAGTACCCTAGAAATATTTACTACAAAGGTCCTTTTTTCCTTCTTCTGTCAGGATATGGAATTATTTTGTACTTGCACCATACTACATTAAATGAAACTTCAAATTCACCTGCCTAAGGATATGAAATGCAATTCCATCATGTTTCTGAGGATAATGTACACAAGTTAGACAAAGCAATAGGGTTCATGAGGAGAAACTCCTAAGAGAATTATTTCCATGAATTCTTAATTAAGAGGCAGTAATACGAATAGAGCTAGGTAAACAATTCACAAATGATCACTTATTCAAATGTACTCTTTTCTTTGTGATACACACAAACAACTCACCATTTTTTACCAATGTGTTCACTATTTGCACTTGTTCAATGAATTGTTTAAACTAAGCTTTGTTAGCCTATGGGTTATTCACAAACTGTCAGTTACAAGTATTTGATATTCATACTGCACAACTGGCCCACTTATGACAAAGTTTCAGCTCACTAATTGACTGATGCACTTTCTTGAACAGAAGGAGGGAAATCAAAGAGAATTTGGGGTAGTCATGAGAGCACTTCCAACGTGAATACTCACTTGAGTGTTTCATGAAACTTCTTTCTGCAAACATTCTTGTGAATAATAAAAAAGGATTCACCAAGAAGGGGTCAAATAAAAGCAAAACAAATTGGAGGGTTCAGCTATATAACAATTCCTGGTTTTGCCCAACTGTAAACACAAGTGGAATGTACCCTTTTCCCACCCAGGATGTAGATTTCTAACAATTAAAAAGATCACCATGGACTGAAGTTTGCAATTCAGGTGTGCAGTTATGCCAACTTGAAAGACATTTGCTTTTTTTAAGAGAATAACCTTCTCCCCCCCATCCTCCCACCAAGATTAGTTTCTGACTTTTTTTTTAAGTTGGCCTTCGAAAGCAAAGTGAACAAGAGTCTAAAAACATGAAGTGGGAAATTCTATGTGGAAAAACAAACAAAAGTGAACTAGATAGCAAAACCAAGCCTGCAGTAACTTGAAAACTAGCACTGGTGAATGGTTTTTAACATAATGACAACAGACTGGAAGAGCTGCTCCATTCTCCCATGTACAAAATGAGTAATTTAAGATTACTTTATTCAGTGCCAAGATAGTCAATTAATCACATGCCCACTCAAGAGTCCAGTTTTGCAGATTAATACAGATATTACAACATTTGATTGGGGGATTTTAAGAAAAAACACTGACATACCCATGCAAATATTCTTATGTAATTACAGTGGGACAGATCCTGTAAACACATGAGCAACCTTACATGGCTGAGTTCAACAAAAACACACAAGTGAGTAATTTTATTCAGATAGGTAGAAGTGTTTCAATTTCCTGGCTTCCTTTATGAATTCCATGGCAAAACTATGTTAATGTAGAGTTGAGGAGGTTGGTGGTATGTCATTTCCTTGCAGAAAGCTGAGTTGAACTAAACTCAAACTTCTGAAAACTAGGAAACTCGGAGTTAAGGTTGCCCATGCCCATGTCACCTTAACTCTGCGCTCTTTCAGCAATGCCCCAATATGCCCCATTAACACAAAACCTTTACTGTGCCGGCCTCACTATTGCTGAAATGTACAAGCTCTTCACCTCTTTTTACAGCCCATTCACACTCACCCACAGAAATGCCATCTAACATTATTAACGGACAAAAGGAAAAGAAAATGGTTGGCAGAGTAAAAGGTATGTATGTTAACAGCGTGTATTGGGGCACTGCTGAAAGGGGCAAAGTTAAAACTGCATAGGCAACCTTAACTGCTCATTTCCTGCTTTTCAGAAGTGTGAGTTTTGCTCAACTAAATATCCACAATGGGATGACACACACACCAACCAACCTCAACTCTGCGGTAATGTAATTTTTTGCCGTTGAATTTCCTAGAGTTATTTTTAAATAGGAGAAATATGTTGTTGGTAGGAATTAGTAATACTTCCAGACTGCTGTCCACGCAAGTAAAGAAGTGAACATGTTCTTAAACACTGTTCCCAATTTCAGTCCCCCAAAGATTCAGTGGGCACCGTGCACTACCTTGAGTAAAACTTGAAAAATTGAGATCTTTTTGACCCACGTAACAACAATAGTTTGACCTCCGGCTCTGTGCAAGAAGAACCCACCTTGAAACTATTTAAAAAATGGATATTTTGGGGGACTTATATCTCCACAACTCCTAGCCCAATTTTGGGTCATTAACCCTGCGCTGCCCCCTCCTGAGCAGGGGCGGCTCTAGGCACCAGCGGGCCAAGCGCCCACTTGGGGCGGCATCCTGGGGAGGGCGGCATTTGGCTCCGGTGGAGCTCCCGCCGGCATGCCTGCGGCAGGTCCACCGGAGCCCGGGACGAGCGGACCTGCCGCAGTCATGCCTGTGGCGGGTCCCGTCTTCCCGCGGCTCCGGTTGAGCTCCCGCAGGCATAACTGCGGCAGGTCCGCTCGTCCCGGGCTCCGGTGGACCTGCCGCAGGCATGCCGGCGGGAGCTCCACCGGAGCCAAATGCCGCCCTCCCCAGGATGCCGGAGCCGCGGGAAGAGGGGACCCGCCGCGGGACTGGGGAAGGGCGGCACAGCACTCCGCGCTGCTTGGGGCAGCCTACTTTGTAGAGCCGCCCCTGCTCCTGAGGCAAACCACATTTCAAAGGACTCCAACTAAGCATGTTGATTTTAGAGGACTTAGAAAGGTCAATCTTTAAATACAAGTTGTGATGCAACCTCTCCTATCTTGGTGCTGCCATTCGACTATTATTTGGGACCCCAATCCGGTGAAGTGAATTTTGGAGTGACGTTTTCAATTTCATATCAATATGCTGACTTTTTAACTTGCAGCAACTTCTTGACATTATTAGTTTGTTCTCTGTTTATACAACGTCTACCACAACGGGGTCCTGGTCCATGACTCTGGCTCGTAGGTGCTAGAAGAATACTGCTACTATTAACAGTCACCCACTGATATCTGGAGCCACTGAGTCTGTTCCCTTGCTTTGACTTTGCTCTGAGGACCAGCAGATGACAGGAATGCACCTGAGCAAAATGCTCAGCTAGGATTGGGAACGTTATGACAGAGGAGTAAGGAGGATAGCTGTAACATTGTGTATTTCTCAACCCCAGTCTTTGGGCAAAAGAGGGGCGTCACCATTCAGCTAATCTTCATATAAATATCAGGCTCCAAGATGTGTGTGAGGGACAGTTAATTATCTTGTTCATAAGTTAATCAAATTATTTTTGCCATTTAGAGTTCTATTTTCCTGAACAAAATGAGCATTTTGCAAACGCAACAAGGAGTCCGGTGCCATCGGACTCCTTGTTGTTTTTGTGGATACAGACTAACACAGCTACCCCTTGACACTTGACATTTTGCAAACGGTTTGGTAAAGAACCATTTCCTTTTCCCAAATGGTAGCGAACACACCAGTTTACAGGGATCACTCAAGAATACCTTTTACATGAAATATTATCAAGGGAAATGAATATTCTGCCTCTTCCTCTAACAAATATGGGCTCAACTCAGAAGAATGAAATGCTTTCAAACGTATGTTCTGCTGACCCCCCAAGATATACAGACATGCTAAGTTACACATAAATATTGTATTTGTTTCTATAAAGAAAAGGAGATGAAGAAATTTACATTTTTGTTTTCTTCATAAACAGGTCACATATTAAAATTAATTTGTATGGGACAGTGCTAAGGTCTGCACAAATAAACACGCACAAAAATAGCTTCAGTGCTTAGTATTTTCAGGCATGTCCTACAGAGAAAGTAATGGCAATCCCCTTTTCCTAACTTGGCTAGTCACAAGCATGGTTCTGTCTTTCAAGTGTTATAGCTCACTTGCATATTCAGGTTAAATTATGCAATACATTGAACTTTGGGATACCATAACGTGAGAAAGGGGAGTGTGCTGCTGTATGTATCTCATATACTAAACACCTTTTCTATTTCTCCACATCCTCTTTGACTGGACTCTGATCTTAAAACTACCAACTCTGCCCAGCATTTTGCCAGCTTGCTTTTATCAGCACGCCAGTTAACTCTGTGTCTGTTGCTGTCTCTGAAAACCTTCACACTCGCAGAAACTCCTGTGGGAAATGTATTACCAGCAGATAGGCATCTGAAGGTGTGTCCCACTAGCATGGCCACACCTCACCGTGTGCATTTCAAATATGCAACAGAACTTTAGCTGGTCTCTCCATCTTCATGGTACTGTGACAAAGGTTATGAAAAGACAAACAACAATGACAATGTACTTATACAGCCTCCCATCCCAGTACTAACTGAAACTTTCCTTCGATTCTGAACATCCAGCTGTTCACAACAGAATTTTCTGTCTGCCGACTCTTTTCTTCCCCACTGGAGTTCAGGAAATTCACAATAGCAAAAAGAGTATTTATAGGCCACAATTATTTTTGTTTCCAGAGTCAGCTTTTTAAAACCTGGCTTTAGTGGCTAACTTCAAAGCAAAGCTCCCAATACAAAAGTACTTAGTCCTATCACATACATACCAATTCCTTTAATAAGGTGGCAGTTGGGAAGTTCCACTGGTTCCACCTCTCTGGAGCCATTCAGTTTACGTCTGTAAGAGGACATAATGAAGTTTAGTGTAACAGATCAAAGAGAGTTTTACAAACTGAAACGGTGTTGACTGATATATCCTGGAGAGCATATAAATAGATTTCATAATACTATGTATTATCTGCACCATATACACAAGTATGCAGTAAGTACAAATATTGTAACAGTGATACAGCTTAAACTGATCTATACCATAATCCTTTTCACTTATGCTAAGTATCCCATAATGCCTTGCACTTATTGAAGCAGGCATTTGGCACAAGGACATAGGAAACTTGTCAAAATCAAGATACATTCATTCTAAGTCTTAGTACAAGCTAGGGAGGTACCTTCGCGGACCAGTAACTGGAATGTGAGTATCTAAAACAAAGATAAGGAAGGAACATGGGAACTGGGACAAACTCATGGTTTGGGTTTTAGTAACGTATAAAGGGGTGTGCAACTTGTAAAATCATACAAATAATACCAGCTGAAATGTGTACCTTGGGGAGCACACTTTCTGCATAAGGTGAATATAACATCGCTGCAGGAGACTGCTCTTTGGAGACTGGTATCGTACAGAACTTTTTTTCTGTACCATATTAATAAACCTGACTGACATTGGTTACATGGTCTCTTGAATATATTTCATAATGTACCAAAGCGTGGACAAGCAATTGCCTATACAATTTATCAACAGGCTAATGCTCAAAAGGTCCCCACTTACCTTTACTTTAGCTATAGAACCAGCCATTTCTCAGTAAAATGCTAATGCTAAAATATAAAATAAGCATCAGAGTGATCTTCATATATTAATCTGTATAACTGCCAGATCCAAACATTCAAAAATCATGAGTCAGACTTCAAAAAAAAAATCACCCACAATCATGGGATATTTATAAATAATAATTCTGGAGCTTTTGTTAATCTCCTATTTGTTAGCTTTTCGAGTACACCCACATCATGTTTTCAAGCTTCTCTCTGAAATGATGATGGCTAGACACTTTCATTAAAAAGTACCGTAAGCTGAAATTCTCACATAACTCAATGACTCCAGGAGCTGGGACTTTAGAAAGTCATCCATTATTGTGGCATAAAACGGAAAGCATTGGGAACACTGTATAGACTGAGCAAATATAACTTTAAAAATAATTGTTGTAAACTTTGATGTCCAGAAGTTAAGCAACTCTAGCTAGATGGGTTTTGTAAAGTTACACTTTATGCCTAAATTACAATACTCTAGATACCAGGGTCCCACATAGGGCCTAACGCACTAAGTCACTATTTCAGAAAGAAGGGTCACATTCTTTCCCCCCAGTCCAATTGCTATTTTGGGGGTCCATTAATTCCATCCTACCCTATCACTCCTATTGCTTTCCAATGCCGAAGTATTTTTAGGGGCAGCACTCCCTGTTGGTGAATGACAGGAGGTACTGTTCTTGGTACAGCATGTTTGGTCTACGACTGTTTTGTTTCCTCCTGTGGTCTCTGACCTCCCCCTTCCCAGCATCACCTTTTTGCTACTCTTACCCCTCCCCAATACTTATAGCATCAGACACTGTGGGCCAGATGTCAGATGATAGACCAAGTGATAAGAAATAACACGGTATCTGTAGGACAGACTGACCCAGTCTCCTGGTACGCCAGGGAGATTCCCATTTACAAGCAAAAAACCTCCCAACTCCTGATTTAATAATGTTATCTCCTGCAACAGCAATACTGCCTCTCCTGCTCGGCTCCAGCCACTCCAAACCCTTTCCAGGTGTCTATTACTTTAGGCTGGGAGGGAGAAGCGGAGGGACAGATATACTCCATGTTCTATTTGTTGGGCGTCAGTGTGTGCACGCAGCCCATGCAGCTAGTCCCCGCCCCCAGCAGCAGCCGTAGGGTTGTCAGCTTTCTAATCGCACAAAACTGAACATCCTTGCCTCATCCTCTGCCCCACCCCTTCTGAGGCCCCACTTCTGCTCCGCCCCTTCCCTGAGGCCCCACCTCCACTCACTCCATCCCCTCTCTCTCTATCGCTCACTCTCCCTCACCCTCACCTCACTTTCACCGGGCTGGGCCAAGGGGTTGGAATGTGGGAGGGGATGAGGGCTCCAACTGGGGGTGGAGGCAGAAATGAGGGGTTCATGGTGCAGGAGGGGGTTCCGACCTGGGGCAGGAGGTTGGAGCATGGGAGGGGGTTCGGGCTCTGGGCAGTGCTCACCTCAGATGGCTCCCGAAGTGGCCAGCATGTCCAGCTCCTAGGCAGACGGGGAGGGGGTTCTGCGCGCTGCTCACGCCCGTAGGCACCACCCCTACAGCTCCCACTGGCCACATTTCCTGGCCATGGGACCTGCAGAGCCAGGGCAGGAGCAGTGTGCAGAGCCCCCGTGGCCACCCCTGCGCCTAGGAGCCGGACATACTGCCGCTTCCAGGAGCTGCTTGGAGCCAGGCAGGCAGGGAGCCTGCCAGCCCTGCTGCGCTGCCAAAAGGACTTTTAAGAGCCCAGTCAGCAGTGTTGAACGGAGCTGCCAGGGTCCCTTTTCACCTGGGCGTTCTGGTCAAAAACCAGACCGCTGGCAACCCTAAGAGGCGGGTGTGGCTACGCCCTGGCCAATCAAGCTGTCTCGCTTGTGTTCTGCTGCAGGAGGGAGATGTTGATGGCCTCCAAGAAGGTGCTGTGGCCACCATGCACAGTCAGCAGCTTCAGGGAGGTGAGTGTCACATGCTCCTGTCCCACCACAAATCTCCCTAAAACTAGTTTCAGAACGTTGGTCAGCAGGCGGCAGGTGGATATTAGTAGTGAGAAAGCTTCATCTCTCATTTCTCCCCCGCCCCCACCTCCCGTTGTAAGAAACAGATTGACACTGAATGAAATGCACCCTACCGGGACTGGTGTGTTTCAAGGGGTGTGTTTCCAACCCCCACATTCAAATGTCTTTGAGTAGGAGCACAGTGTCAAATAAATGTTTCAGAATGTTTCTCTTTTTAAAGAAAATTATTGCACTAACATTTCTGTCTCCTTCCCCCCTCCAATTAAAGCTGAGAACGTATGTGATCAAGAGTCGGGAATTTCAAGAATCAAAGACCATAGAATATCAGGGTTGGAAGGGACCTCAGGAGGTCATATAGTCTAACCCCCTGCTCAAAGCAGGACCAATCCCCAGACAGGTTTTTGCCCCAAACTGCCCCTCAAGAACTGAACTCACAACACTGGGTTTAGCAGGCCAATGCTCAAACCACTGAGCTATAGCAACAGCTGGCTGCAATGCACTTCTACCTCAAGGCATATATTTAACTGCAGGATCATTTCAAGACACTAGAAGACAGCCACATAGTTGAGTTAGCATTAGCATTGCCAACTTACTGATTGCCAAACACTGAACACTCTTGCCACATCCCCTGCCACAAGGCCCTGCCCTCCACTCACACCATGCTCCCTCCCTCCGTCGCTCGCTCTCCCCCACCCTCACTCATTTTCACTGTGCTGGCACAGGGGGTGACGGCCCCAGCTGGGGGTGCAGGCTCTGGGGTGTGGGCGGGTGTGACATTCCCTTGGTGTTATCCGGACCAGTGATCTGCTAGGTCACTCCAGTCCTTGACTCTGGGAGCCAGCCTTACCCTGCTCTGCTGTAAGAACCTCCACTCCTGGGCTGTTCACGCACAGCCTCTGGCATGTAACCTGCTCCTGGGGTTGTGCAATTGAATGACACTAGCCAATATCTCCGGTCCCAGACCCAACCCTAGGAACCTCCGTCTTGCACTGTCCAGTTATGCCTGCCAGACGCTGCAAGCTTATATGAGTTTGTCAATTTAACAAAGAAATTGATATGTAGGCTTGTTATTCCATCCATGAAGATACTGGTACCGTGCCAATAGAGGCCTTATGCTATTTGAGGATATGGTTTAACTTGGCTGACAGAGAATCAGGATGTTAGCAGCAGGACTCAAAATTGCCTGTGGGTGCACATACAGATGTGATAAAATAAGGCAAGTGTTACCAGCATAACTGTGTAGTATAGGCCTGGCTTTGGTATGTAGCTAGGTACTGGGAGCTGTATACAGTACAATAACACCCCACAATCTATGTTCGCATTGTCCTTCTGCTCAAGAAAACCGTTGCAAATGGCTAGTGAATCTGAGACATTTCTTTGCTGCATTACCTTTTCCTTCAGCCACAGTCCCACAATGACTCGCCGAGAATGACCGCTCTGGTCACAATTCTAAAATCAGTTGTTCAGGGGTCACAGTGACCAGAAGCCTGACCTCCTTTAAAATACCCGCTGTGTTCCTCCTACTAGCTTACCTTTATAAGCATAGGGGTCTGGCTCCATGTAAAGCTACAGGTAAGCTTCGCACTGCTGTCTTGTCTAGAAAAGAAGGCCTAGATTTCCTTGCCCTGTGGGGAGGTGTGGTGCAAGCCCAGCTGCGGAATAACCGCAGGAATATAGAGGTCTATTCCGCCATTACAGAGAAGATGCTGAAGCTGGGGTAGAAAAAGGTGATGAGCAGAAATGCAGAGTCATGGGGAAGGGAGTCCAACAGAAGAGCTGGGGCTAGCCCCTAATACTTGCTGCTTCTATGCAATTCTGGCAGGGACCCCATCAGCAATCTGTAAGTAAGAGTGGACACCTCATGAGACCCAGAGGAAGGAGCCCCAGTAGTGCAGCAATGACAAGAGTGTTGGGAAGGGAGGTGAGGAGGATACAGACCCCGCAGAGAGCCAGCTCTTCAGGAGACTAATGGACCCCACCCAGACACAGAATCCATTAAGGACAGGTAAGGGAGCTCAGGGAGCTATATTAAAGCATAATTTTCTCTCTTTACTTTCTTCGTGGGCTCCAAATCACCTCCACTCCCTTTCAAAATGGCAGCCGAATGTGCACAGTCAGAGAATAAAAGAATTCCCTTTTGAAGTAGCCAGAGCCAGTTTATTTTAAAAATGTGCCGGCAGCAAAATAAGAAACTATCGCAGCCATTTAGTAGCCAGCAGCTTTTGGTAGCAAGATAAAATATCCATCACCATAAATCCATTAAATGCAAACCTAAACAGATATATTCTGAAGCGATACCAGAGCATCAGAAAATGACAAAAACCTTGCAAGCACTTCAGTGATTAGTCAGGCAGACTATGGTAGAACCTCAGAGTTACAAACTTTAGGAATGGAGGTTGTTCGTAACACTGAAATGTTTGTAACTCTCAACAAAACTTTTTGGTTGTTCTTTCAAAAGTTTACAACTAAACATTGACTTAATACAGCTTTGAAACTTTACTAGGCAGAAGAAAAATGCTGCTTTTAACCATCTTAATTTACATGAAATAAGCACAGAAACGGTTTCCTTACCTTATCAAATCTTTTTTTTAAAAAAACTTTCCCCTTTTTTCCCCCAGTAGTTTGCATTTAACACAGTGCTGTATTCGCGCATGTGTGTGTGTCTCTGCTGCTGCTTGATTGCATACTTCTGGTTCCAAAGAGGTGTGTGGTTCACTGGTCAGTTCATAACTCTGGTGTTTGTAACTCTACTGTACATGATTTTTATGTAAACATTGCGAATGGCAGTGCTTTGGTTTTCCAGTCCTAGAGTCTTTGTTCAAAACGTGCATGCTGTGTGCTTTGATTCAGAGGTAGGAAGTGGTACAGATGATGCTGGTGGCTCAGGGAGGGTGATTTTGCTTTGGCTTGCAGAGGTAGGCAATGGCAAGAACCTTCTCCTCTCATGGGGGCTTTGGACGATACGGGCATGAATTTACCTTGTGTCTCTGGCACAATCTCGCCAAGTATTTTCGAGCAGATGCTCTTTACTCATTTCCTGGCCATTTCTAGGAAGCGTGGTCTTGTTCTTTCTGTCACACTAGGCAAAAAAGGCTGGGCCCCCCAGCGCTGGTGTGCAGCGCGCCGCTTCCTCGGCCCCGCGGTCGTCGGTCCCCCTTCGCTCGCCTCCAGGTGGTCTCGCGAGCACGTCCACCGGGAGGGGCGGAGGACCTGCATGGAGGCCCGCGGAGCTCGAGCTGAGCGGCCGGAACAGCGGACCAGCGCGGGGGCGGCGGGCGCGGGCGCGGCGGCCGGTCGGGGTCGGGCCGCTTGCCCGCCGTCAGTCTGCTGGAGGGGCAGCCCAGCCGAGCAGCGGCGACGCGCCCCCCCCGTCATGCCTGCGCGCAGTGCGTCATCCGTTCATGCTCTCCGGTGAGGCATGACTGCGGCACTGCCACAGGCCCAGCCGCCGCCGCCGCCGCCCTAGCCGCCGCGGGCTAGGCAGCAGCTTGGTTGCTGCCAGAGCCGCCCTGACACTAGGACACCTTCTGTGAACCATCACCAACTGGCAGCATATGGGCTACGGCGACTTTAAGCCTCCTTGAGCAGCTGTCTACCCTGGGGGCCCTTGCCAGCCTTAGGAGTGATATCACCCATGATCACCACTGCCTGTAATCAAGTTATCAATATTTACTGCACTATCCCTACACTTATTGCCCAGGACACTCAACAGTCCTTGCGCCCCCAGCGGCAGGCTTTGAACAGCACTCTTATGCACTCACTATGCTGGGAGCTGCGGAGCAGTCCTGAACCAAACCCGACCCTCTGCATATTTTTATGTAAATCTTTGTCTCAAAACTCCCTACGCTTTTTCACATGGCTTTTCCTTTCTGTACTGTCTTTAAATAACAAGACAGACGTTGTTAGATTTATCAGTGGCCTTGGCTTGGGCATCCTTGAGAGGCGCAGCCTCGACTCCTGCTGAAAGACTGACCTTGCCCAGGAAGGAAAGAAAAAAGGACCAGGGAGGACATGTTCTCTGAGCTCCTCCATTACTCAGAGCCCCATGCATGAGAGAATAGAGATTCAAGTAAATCCCTGGATTCCCTTTATGCTGGAGGAAGGACCTAGAGGTGCATTGAGAAGGACCAAGAGATGCATCAAGATGTGCACAAAAACATCATGCAGCTCTACACGCAGACGCAGCTGTTACAAAACATAATGGAGCAAAATGCCCAAAGACTTCCACCCCAGCAGCCATTGTATTGCATGGACAATTCTACGTTCCAGGGACTATCCATCCCCTACACTCTCAAGGCACCGGCATCACCTGCAGCAATGCCTGTCCATATTGCCCAGTGCCAGTGACAACTGAGAACGGCACAGTAAAACTGAGTTTTGTGAAAGTCATGCTTTATTTACTGTTTCTTACAAAGCAAAACATGTGACTGCCCAAGTCAGCACCACTATTTCCAGACTCATAGCAAGTGTTTACATATCATTTAACATTCATACACAAGCACAGAGTGATAGATGTGGCAATTTCCTGTAATAAACTTAATAAGGTTTTTCAAGGGTAAGTGTCTTTGGAATCTGTTGTATTAAATGCAAAGATGATATATTACTGTGGGCTGGGATTGCATGTCATCTCTCTCGGGATAGATGGGATGGGTCAGATAAGAATGAATTTTTGGGACAAACAGTGTCAAGTGTTTGTCTGGGAAATCTCTAGAGGGAGGTGAATACAAATTCCCTACTTCCAGTTACGCAAAAACTCAATCTTTTGAAGCTATGCCCTGAGGAAAGAACCATTGTCTGCTGATAATCTGTTCTCAGAGTCTCAAGATCAAAGGCACAAGCTGTAGAAGGGAAAGACTAAAGACTAATCCACTAATCCATGGGTGGGCCAGTTCTGAGTTGAGGCTGTTATGAACTTGTAGCCACAGAAAAACTCCTTAATGGGGTTTGAAGAATTGACTCTTACCAGAGCCCTCCTTGGAGTTGGGAGGTGATCTCTAGTAAGCTTATTAGCATGTGTGTAACTTCTATTGTTTTCTCTTAAAGTGAAACCATTACAGAATAAACATACATGGTTAGAGAGGGCTGTGTGGTAACTTATAACTGCTGGCAACTACACTGCTTATAGCTTCTGGAGAGAAAGCAAAGCTCAGAAGCAGGCCTTTCAAGCAGCCTGGCTTGCTGGGAATATCAAAGCGTAGGCAGAGAACTGCCTGGAAAAACCTTGGTCAGGAAAGTGAGAGACGAGAGTCTCTGCCCCAGGGGGGAGATGGCTGATAAATTGGGAGCCTACCTAGAGTGGTAGCCCTTGATAGACCATGGAGGGGGAATACAGGTGCAGTTGCCCAGAACGGTGACACCTAGTCATGAGGCATTTCTAGCATCCTTTCAATCTACCAAACGCACATTCAACAGTCATCCTGCACCTGCTCAGGTGGGAGTTAAATCTTTCCTTGCTGCCATCCAGGGCTTTGTCAGCCAAGGAAACAAAGGCTAGGGGAGATCCCCAAGAATCACTGTTGGCATTTCACCCCCACCAACATGTATGCGCCAGTCTGAGAAAAGTGTCCCTGATTGTGACTTTCAAAAAAAGTCCAGTATTTTTGAAGATGTGAGCGTCAAGCTCCTTCCCTGATCAGCCAATGTTAATGCTAATTGATATGATAATATCCTTGAAGCCCAGGTGGCAAACTTCATGTGCCAGGCCATGTCAACACTAAAGTTTTGCCAGCATTTTTTCTAGTATACAGCTGTTGACATTAGTGTCACAAGAACATGTGAAAGCTTTGCTGCCTTTGCTGATGCCATGTATCCTCTGTGCGAGAGATTGCGTCAGCAAAACCCACAGTGCAGGAAGGATATGCATCCACCACACCATCGTTTGTCTCATTTTCTTGTGGGGTGTTTTTGCAGTGCGTTGTGGGATACCAGCATTCTCAGGGAATTATGGCAACTTGGGGTCACGTTGCCACAATTCTCTTTGTTCCATCACATAATCTTTTTTTCACGCTGTTATTAAAATACCGTCTGGTCTTCTCTTTGCTTTTCAATTTCTCTGCTATCTCGCTGGGAGAAGCATAGATGCTGAAGAGATCAGCGGAATTTTCATTGTTTTAGAGACTGAGTGAGTAATTCTTCTGTATTCTGAACTTCAACTAGCACCACTAGTAGTCCTACAGCAGCAAAAATGAGAATGACAGTCCCAGTTGCTTCAGGCATTCACTGACCAGTTACAAACAGTGGAGAAGTGCATCTGTACCTGTGAAATGAGAACCAAGTGGTGGGATTGGATAATGATGTAAATCTGGATGATCAGCAGTGGCCAGAGCACTTTTGGACACAGAAGGCCATGTTCCTGGAGGTGAGTGCCACGCTTCCCCAGTCCTCCAGCTCAGGGATACTAGAATGGGTGCTGCATTGAGAATGGAGACATGAGTGGTGATTGTGCTCTGGAGGCTTGCAATTCTGGGCTGCTATTAGTTAGTAGTCAATCACCTTGGTGTTGGAAAATCTATGGTATGGGGTGGGGGGAAATCCATTAAGTATATCCTGCTGCACAGGATTGTGACTCTGGGCAATGTGCAGGAAATAATAGAGGAATTTGATGGAACGGGCTTCAAGGATATTATCATTTCTACCAACGTCTCAAAATTTATAACTGAGAAACTGATCCTCATCTCTTTAGGAAATTCATTTGGAAACGTCTCAAAAAAATAACGTTTGTACACACTCCCAGCCAACCCCTACCCCACCACTGCAACACAAAAAATGTGACACTGAACATCCTCATGTGACCAGCACAGCGTTTCTCCTGCTTTTAAAGAGTTTCTTGCTTGAGACCTATTTCTTCTACATCTGAGGAATACAAAAATGGTTTAAAAACAACAACAAAAATTCAAAGCAATAGAAGCTTTTGAAGTACACTCTGCATCAAGCATTCAGGAGAAAGTTATCATCTGCCAGAAGTCAATGGAAGCTTTAGCATTTATTTCCATGGACATTGGATCAGGACCTTATTTATTATTATGAATTTTTTAAACTAAAGCATAATAAGAACAAGAGGAAAATAAGTAGAGTGTCAATGCCTTTAACAATCACACATCTGAAAATACAGCAGTTCAGCTACATCAAGAATTGTTCTTTTAAGGAGTGGAGGCAAAAGTCCATGAATAGTGTGAATTCTTACTATCCTCAGACCCCACAGCAGAGATAGGATGTGAATAAGCTGCCTCCATTGCTATAGATATTAGCAATACAGTATGACGCATAAACCAATTTAATACAAAATTAATCACTTTTCATCTCCAGGAATATTAGAAATTATGTTAAATGTGTTTGAAAAAAGACAGAGATTGATAGGACCCTTTTCACTATCATATCACCAGACCACAATGTGCCAGAACTCGAGGGATTAATGTGAACAGCAGCAAAGCTATAGAGAACTTCTTAATTTTCATTTTCTTTTGGAGTGGGAGATGGGTGTGGAGAGATATCAAGAAAAAAAAAATCTCACTTTCCAATCTCCTCCTTCCAGTACATATTAGAGGAAACTAGACAGCACTCTCAACTCTTATCTGAAGTTGTACATTTCCAGTCACCAGGCAGTACTGCTGTATTAGCAAGGTTGCAATATAGCAGGCTTATAATGCAGCACATGCACACATCAGAAAAAAAGTAATAAAAATAGAATATTCACAAAGTGCTTTTAGTTTGATCTGTTTCTAGCATATAACTTTATTTTACCCGTTTTCAATATTATTTCAATCCTGCTTATTCAGCTTTTGACAGGGGCCTGCTACTTACTATGCTCTGAAACAGCTCACCCAAAAAATAAACTGGGAATGCTAGAACTTTATCAAGATCCCTATAATGTAACAGCAGCAGTTTTTTGTTGCCAATAAATTTCCCAATTAGTGCTCAGACTAGTGGTAGAACCAGCACTGAACTGAATTTAGTTCAAAACACAATACTTCTCTTAATACACTTGTACTGCACTCTACCCTGTACAAAAGTAAGTAGTAAAAAGTTTCTTTGTAATTAGCTACAATGTTAGATCTAAAATTTAAATAATTTCTATGTTGTTCCTTTGATTTCTTGCAAATATTTTTACATCACTCATTATTACCAGGGTAATGACTCCACTGTCACCTAACAAAGTAATTTCACATTCACTTTTCTAGCCTAAAGCTACTAAAGTTACGTGGTTATGTTTCCAGAGAAGCTATTTCTGTAATATTGTATTACTAGCCTTTGCTATATGAATTCTCTACTTCTAGGGTTTAATAGCTTTGATTTGTTTAGTATTCATCTGACTACTCAAAACAACTCCTCTGAAAGTTGAAATTGCCGTGTTCCCTTACTGGAAGTATATTGGTTCCAGTTCCAGATAGTACACAAACTGGTTTGCTAGTGGCTGTTTATTCACAAGTTCTGGCTTAAAAAAAAAAAGTTCCTTATTTTTGCAATCTAAGTTATTTCGCAACACAGATTTTTTTTAAATGACTGATTGATGAAATTGTATTTACCATCTTGACGGTGTGTCAACATACCCTCAGTCATTATGACCTCTGTTGGAAGAGGAACACGCAAGTAAACAAAGCTATTCCCTTAAGGTTCATACTTCACGGACCCCATTAGCTCGGGTTAGCAAAGGATTTGACATATCCAGCTACGACATCACCCTGTAAATCTGATTTATCTGGGGCGAGTATTTCTGAAGTTAGTTTCAAGCCTGGCTGACAACGACCAATGAAAAAGCAAACAAAGCAAGTGCTCCGATTGCATCTGGAGGATAACAGGGTAGTTTACATTAACCTCTCCCTTCCTCCGACAAATTCAGTGGCATTTCTATACGGGCAGGCTGCATGCCATGCTAGACAACGAGATGAACTGCAATCCCCTGCTGGGAAGACAGACAGCCACTTTTTAAAACTGTGATGTAATCTCGGTTGCTCAGCGATCCAGGCTCCACAAAGCCAGGCTCTTCCGTCCTGCGCCGCTTTGCTCCAGCCAGCTTTGCACTCAGCCTGAAGCCCGCGGGCAAGCTTTGCCAGCCGATGAGGGCACGGGAGCAATGCACAATCGAGCCTTCTCTTCATGGCACTGCTGCTCTGCAAGCCCCGTGCAGAAGGGCAAGAACTCTGGGCGATAAGGACGTGCGGGACCAATGAGCTCCCACTAGACCGGAGTGACTTCTAATTCGCTTCCGCAGCCGGGGCCGTTCCATTTCAAGCGGCGACCCCGCGAGGGAAGGAAAGCACGAGCTAGCCGGACAGACCCCGGGGCTCCCCAGAGCTCGCCAGTCTCCCCAGCCAGGGGACCACGCTCCCGACGTGCCCCGGCTCGGGCCAGCTCCCTGAGGCGGGGCTGGAGCCACTTACCGAAACTCCACTAGCCTCTCCCCGAGGAGGGCGGCAAGGATCCCGGCCAGGGCGAGCACCAGCACTTTCCCCATGGCGCTGCGCTGGAGGCCGGTCCGTGCCCGCCTCGCGAACCAGGCCGGGCGCGCCCGCCTTCGAGCGAGGGCTCCGAGCTCCGCCCCCGGCCGCTGACTGTCCTGTCCCGGCTGCGAGAGCCTCGGGCCGGGCCGCTAGTGCGGGCAGGGACTCCGCCTCCCGCCACGCGCTCGCCCCGCCCCGCGCCCCGGGAGCCTGGCCGGGGCTGGCAACGGGAGAGACACAAACTCCCCGAGCAGGAGAGAAGGGGCAGGGGACGCTTCTGGCTCCAGCCTAGCGAACACCAGCCGCAGGAGAAAGACCCTGGGCCAGAGTCACACAGGAACTTGGGGCAAGTCTGTGCTACAGAATTAATTCCACCTGGGTTAGGTCGACGTACAAGCCACTGCAGTAATTGAATCGATTGTACACGTGCACACTATGCTCCTGGTGTTGGCGATGTGCGTCCTCGCCAGGCGTGCTGGCACCCATTTAACTGTCAGTGTGGGGCATTATGGGATGGCTTCTGAAAGGCAGCAGCAGTCCGTGTAAGCAACACTGTGTCTACACTGACACCACCTCGCCCTAACTACATTGACCTAAGCGCTGCGCCTCTCACACAGGTGGAGTTAAGTGGGTGTAGTGGGCAATATACATCGGCAGGCGCTACATTTTAGTGTGGATTAGGTTGATGTAAGCTGCCTTATGTCCAGTGGCAGCTCCAGGCACCAGTGCTCCAAGCACATGCCTGGGGCAGTAAGCTGCGTGGGGGCGCCCTGCCGGTCTCTGCGAGGGCAGCAGTCAGGCAGCCTTCGACGGCTTGCCTGCGGGAGGTCCACCGGTCCCGCGGATTCGGCGGCAATTTGGTTGACTCGATGTTTGCCAGCTTTTTTCTGAAACCATGAGGGCTAGAAATTTACTTTAAAAAAAATGGAAGCTGAGATTCTCCTGTAATCTCTTCATTTCAGCTTCTATGGCAAATCAGCTGTCGGAAAGCAGATGCATTCCCCTCCATCCCTTTGCATTACCCTTTGATGTCCCACTCTGCATGCGTGTGGGACTCAGACATTTTTATTCTTGATTCCATACAGAGTTTTTACATGTAGGGAACCTAGGCACACCAAGATCAAGTGGTTTAGCAAAGGTCACTCAGGAAGACTATTGCAGACCTAGGAATTGAACCAAGACCACCTGATTCCCACTCCAGTGTTTTAACAGAAAAACTAAGTCCCTCATGTCACTGTGGCAATAACATTTTGTAGGGATGCTCCTTGCAATAGCAACCTCACTATAGAATGGCACCTGCCCAGCTACCCCTCCTTCCAATCACAGAGGGAAGAGGTGTTTCTGGTCTGAATGTCTCTTTGTGCTCCATGGCTTTTCTAGAAACAGAGATGCTTGTCCTTTTGTGGAAAAGCACCAGAAAGCTTCAGAAAGCAGCAGCTCTCCCAGGCTGTTTACAAGAGTGTTCAAAACACTATGCAACTATCAACATTCATCCCTGTGTAAATCCATTGGCCTGAGATTTGCAGCTCCCAAAGCTACAAGTTAGAACAAAATAAAAATATGTGAAGTACAGAGAACAGCTATCCTAGGGCAGAGATGCTAAATAGATATTAGAGCTGGACTGTATTTCTTCTGTTAACATTTACAATTTTGAAGTTTCACAATAGCAACATTTTGCTATTTGAAAAATTTTGACAGGCCTTGTAGTTGGTTGAAAAACTGGGGAGAAGTTGTAAATCTATTGTTGAAAATTTTCCATTTCCCCCCTCAAAATTCAAGATGTTGAGAAAAATTTTCACCAAAATTCAAATCAATCTGACCAGTTTTAATAGACACTATTTTAAAATAGTCCTCATCAATTGTAAACGGTAGCACCATTAACTTCAACAGAGCTTTGCTAGTTTACACCATCTGAGTTTCTGAACTAATATTTAAATTTATATTGTCCCTTTAAGTTATCTGAACTGGACAAGTCAGTGATGCATTTTGCCAGATGTGATCCAAAATAAATATACAGGAATTGCACTTGATGTTTTTAACATTTTAACAATAATTTGTGAATGTTTTCCTTTGCTTAGTAAATATTTCCTTAAAATCCTTCATTTTGGATTGTAACATGGCTAGAAGTAACAAACAATCGATAGCTTATCTGAAACTGCCCCAGATGTCTGAATATGTGCAAGGCTACATGTTAGTGACTTCTAGGTGCATACAGCTGAGACATGAAATTTAATTTAGTCAGAATCTACCTAAAGATATTTTCTCAGGCCTTCTAATATATGCTGCCTGTTTCATTCCAATTTCCATCAAACTCCCCCCTTCCCTCTCCCACCCCCACAATATGCCTAAAACAAAAAAATATTTTTTATAATTTGGGACTCTTAGCAGGCTACTGACAACATCTGTTTCTTCACAAGCTGATATAAAACTGAGAGGGCTGGAATTGTATTTGCCAATCTTTGTAATGCATTTTGAAATTCTCAGATGAAAAGCATCAAAAGAACAAAGTGATATCGTTATTATTTGATTGTTCTATTTCTGTAATAAAAATCCACACAGAGCTATTAATGAAGCACTGAGCAATAAAGGAACACTGTTGACCCATTTTTCTGTAAAGCTTATACATGTTTTGCCTAACAGAAATGTTTGTTCTTCTCTTCTTGACCATATGAATTTTCCACACTAATCTATATTTTAAAATGGAATATTCCATCAAATGAAGAGCAGATGGTCACCCTAATTAGAAAGGGACATCAGTGATTTTAAAATCCTGTGACAAAGAATACATCACTCCATCAGTGTCCCTGAGGTACAGTGTCACCTACCATATGGCCAGCTTTCTTTGAAACTGCTGAGCAACTCAGTTACGAAGTTGCACCTTTGTTCATTCAGTCGTGTCTCTAGTGGAGCCTATTTACTCTAACTTCTGCAAATGAAGGTGTTTATGCCATGCATTGAAACTACTTTGCTAGAGTGCAGAGTCATAGTGTCCATTCCAACTCCCACAAAAGTCAATGGAAATTCTCCTATTGACTTAAAAGGAAACAGATTCAGACCAGATAGTAGGAAGAACCTCAAACAAGAAACATTTCTTGCTTACAAATGGCACTGTATTATTTATTTAAATAATTCAAATTGTATCTCTTACTTGAACTCAAATGATTGTCAAACCAGTTTCTGATCTCATTTTCTCCACTGTAAATCCTAAGTAAGTCTTCTGACTCCAGTGAATTACTCTGGTTTGATCTTCATGTCACAGAATATAATCTAGCTCTTGTAATGCCTGGGTTGGTAGAACCCACTGTGTTTGCCTGTTTGGGCAATGACACATGCTGATGAAGGTTGAAGTAGTCTGTTATTAAATCAATAATCTATATTAAATCAATAATCTATATACAATATGTAGCATCCTTCAGAAGTTATTTGATAAAAAGATGAAGACTACAACTAGAATACCGTGCTTCAGAGAAGTGGATGGAAAGGACACACGTTTAAAAAAGAAAATATATAAGACTTGCATAGTCCTTACATCTCTTATTACTAATGTCAATTGAGAATAGATCAGTTCCAAAATTATCTTGATTACTGGAACATTATGCAATTCAGCAAATGTATCTTTGCTTCAGATTGTGATCTGAGACATTTTGTTAAGAATATAAGAACAGCCATCCTGGGTCATACTAGCCCAGTATCCTGTCTTCCGACAGTGGTCAATGCCAGGTGACCCAGAGGGAATGAACAGAACAGGTAATCATCAAGTGATCCAGCAGCAGCAAAGAATGGTGGCCAATGGCGGCAGAGAGATGGTGGCAGCAATGAGCAAGCTGGAGAGGTGGGAGCAGCAGAGGCATTTCTCAATGTACCCCTAGAGATGGGAGATGAACACACCTCTGAACATTGGGTCTTTGCTAACCAAGGACAGCCAACTGTGAGTGGCATGCAGCAGAGGGAGATGGCATCGGCATGTTAAGGGACATCTGTTAGTCAGATTTTCACATCACAAGAACATAAGAACATAAGAATGGCCATACCGGGTCAGACCAAAGGTCTCTCTAGCCCAGTATCTGTCTACCAACAGTGGCCAATGCCAGGTGCCCCAGAGGGAGTGAACCTAATAGGCAATGATCAAGTGATCTCTCTCCTGCCATCCATCTCCATCCTCTGCCGAACTGAGGCTAGGGACACCATTCTTTACCCATCCTGGCTAATAGCCATTTATGGTCTTAGCCACCATGAATTTATCCAGTTCTCTTTTAAACATTGTTATAGTCCTAGCCTTCACAACCTCCTCAGGTAAGGAGTTCCACAAGTTGACTGTGCGCTGCGTGAAGAAGAACTTCCTTTTATTTGTTTTAAACCTGCTGCCTATTAATTTCATGTGGTGACCCCTAGTATTATGGGAATAAGTAAATAACTTTTCCTTATCCACTTTCTCAACATCACTCATGATTTTATATACCTCTATCATATCCCCCCTTAGTATCCTAAGCTGAAGAGTCCTAGCCTCTTTAATCTTTCCTCATATGGGACCCTCTCCAAACCCCTAATCATTTTAGTTGCCCTTTTCTGAACCTTTTCTAGTGCTAGAATATCTTTTTTAAGGTGAGGAGACCATATCTGTACGCAGTATTCGAGATGTGGGTGTGCCATGGATTTATATAAGGGCAATAATATATTCTCAGTCTTATTCTCTATCCCTTTTTTAATGATTCCTAATATCCTGTTTCCTTTTTTGACTGCCTCTGCACACTGCATGGACATCTTCAGAGAACCATCCATGATGACTCCGAGATCTTTTTCCTTACTCGTTGTAGCTAAATTAGCCCCCATCACATTGTATGTATAGTTGGGGTTATTTTTTCCAATGTGCATTTCTTTACATTTATCCACATTAAATTTCATTTGCCATTTTGTTGCCCAATCACTTAGTTTTGTGAGATCTTTTTGAAGTTCTTCACAATCTGCTTTGGTCTTAAGGCAAGAAACTGAGGCAAAGGGCACTGCCCAATGCACTGTGGGGTGGATATTTGCCTGTAGTCACATACTTTTGAATTGTGGCTGTGGTGTTAATGTTGGGTCCCCTTTTCCCCTTTTAATATAAGTTTTATTTTGTTATACACTGCCTAAGTGCTTGCAACTGAGGGAAGTATGGCTTCTTAGAGGTACCACTACCCAGGGGTGATGTTCAGTTTTCTGAGATTTCTGGGTGGGGGCTCAAGCTAGTTCTATTCTGTGCTGTTAAGAGAAACCCCGAGACATTGATTCTGGCCCTTGTTGGTGCTGACTCCACCTGGCAGAAGGGTTACATATATATGTTTTGCTCAACAGATTAATAGGATTTAATCTTCCAAACAATTCTGATAAGCATGTACCTATCGTACCTAGGAATGCTAAAGACATGAATTACTCTGTAGTGGTATCTCAAACAGATTAAAAATAAAATCATATTAGAATCTTTTTCAGTTATTTAGTCACTAGCTCCAAAAACTCAGATGATTCCCTTAAGTAAGTGTGGGTTTATGGCCAAAATATGGCCCAGCTACTGCAAGCAAAAGGTGCACGAGATCCTCCCTTTACACCCCTACAGTGTGTACTGATTTCATGGGTAGCAACACAAGAGGGAATCTCAACTGATCCACTATGTCCCCCACTATGTGAGCAGGAGGGGGAAATGCCCCAGACAGCATTGCTGTGCCCCATCCCAACCATAGTGTGTCAAGCAGGGATTGTACCAGGGACTGCACACTGCATCACATATAAACCCAGCACATTTTACTCCCTCATTAGCCATGATCAAGTCTTGTAGGTCCCAATCCTGCAAATACATGGGTGTAACTGTATCACCATGAGACATGAAGTAAAGTGTATAGATGTTTGCAGGATTGGGACATTAGTTAATAAAAGCAATTTCTGGAAGTGGATGTTTAAAGAAAAGCAACAACAACAACAAAAACGGTGAAGTAAAGAACTGCTCATAAGTGAAAGGGATGGGTATGTGTGACATACCAGGGAACAATCTGGACCAATGAATAGCTGTGTCCCCTCAGCTCTCTAAGCTGGGGTGCTTTTACATTGCTTTGCTGTGAGAGCAACCACACCTGGTCTGCTCTCACACAGCCTCCAGCATGTAAAATACTCCCAGTTATATTTTCTGAGTGCTGTAGTCAGCCACTCTTGAATTACACTGCAGAGAGACACCAGCAAACTCCCAATTTCAGACTTTCCCCAGAAATGTGTGTCTTGTACTGCCCAACTTTCTCCTGGACAATGCAAGCGCATTTAAAGTCTGTCATTGTATTAATAGAAAATGATATGTACAAATCCTGTTATCGTAAATGGAGTTTCTCAAACACTTCAATTTAAACACACTGGTTTAGATAAAACAATAAAACAAGTTTATTAACTACAAAGGATAGATTTTAAGTGAATATAAATAATGAGTCATAAAAGTCAGAATTGGTTACAAGAATAATAAAAGTAAAATGCAACTAATGCCTAACTTAACAAACTAGAGTGAATTCAAAGCAAGGTCTCTTTCACCACGTTCAGCAGTCCTACTGGCAGAACTTCTTTCAGTCAGGATCCCTTCCCCAGTCCAGGGCTGCTTCCTTTGTTCTTCAGGTGTCATGGGCAGAGAGAAAGGGAAGAATGATTTGGGATGTCTGCCTTCCCTTCTGATAGTTGATTCCCTTAACTGAGAAGCATCTCCAGCTGAGGTTCAGGAGACAAAAAGTTTCTGTGGACAGGAAGCCCAAACTGTTTCTTTTTAAGATGTAGATTTTTTGCCCATGTCCCTTTTCCTGTCAATGAATAGCCATTTAGCAGAAGATGGCCCATTTGACCTTGTTTACACTGGGTGAGGCATCAGCTTGCCCTTTGTCTTGTAAGAACTGGTTTGGCCGCTTTCCAGACTTGGAATATGCCTTGGTAACACCATACAGAGGGATCTTATAACTTTATATAGAATGTTGCCACACATTTTATCAGGACAATATTGACCAGTGAGTTTTCAAATGATACCTCACAAGGCACACTTGTACAAAGTTTATTATAATAGTGTGTAAGGGATGAAGAGAGGGGTACAGACCATCACAGTATGGAAATATAGTGCTTGGGAAAACTCAGGAAGGATTTTGCACAGATCAGAAAGAAATGTGCAGCATGATCACTCCATAGAAGAGGCTGAGGATTTGAGATTCCATGGTTAGGGACATTCATCCCCTGAAAAATGTGTAGTGAAAATCAGTACAATGTACTTCATTTATTTTCAATCACCTTATCCTTGGGGGACAGGTTTATTACTAATAATTCCTGATCATATTGTACATTTACAACACAAGAAATAATTATTTAGAAAGGTTTTTATAATGTATCATTTTACTAGTACAAAACAAAATCAGATAGAAGAGTATTAAGAAAATAATTAGAACATCATGTATCAGTAAAAACATTGTATAAGATTTAAAAAAACAACAAACTTCATAATATCACAAGTGACAGATGCAAAATAGTCCCTGGATTCACAAAACACTACAGTAAAAATGGGAAAAAGCCATATATCTGATATGTCATTCCAAAATATCCCATGGCTCAGACTTTTAGATATACACAATTCATTTATTAAACTTTGGATTCTTAAACAGGAATGCTCACTAAGATTGATTCCCAGCCGTCAACTGTCTAGATAACAAAGAGGACAGATCACTGATATAGAGTGATCTGGATCACATGAAGCAGCAAAGAATCCTGTGGCACCTGGATCACATGGTAAGCTAGGCACAAACAATATGCCTGTTAATACAGCCAAATGTAAATGTATACATCTAGGGACAAAGAGTGTAGGCTATACTTACATGATGGGGGACTTAATTCTGGGAAGTGGTGACTCTGAAAAAGATTTCAGAGGCACACTTGTACAATTCAGAGTCATGATGAATAATTAGGTGAACACGAGATCCCAGTGTGACATGTGGCCAAAAGGGCTAATGCAATTCTTGGATGCATAAACAAGGCAATCTCAAGTAGGAATAAAGAGGCTATATTATCTCAGTATTGGCACTGATCTGACTGCTACTGGAATACTGTGCCCAGTTCTGGTGTCCACATACTAAGAAGGATGTTTATAAATTGGAGAGGGTTCAGAGAAGAACCATGAGATCGATTAAAGGATCAGAAAACAGGCCTTATAGTGATAGACTCAAGGAGCTCCATCTATTTAGCTTCCAAAGAGAAGGCTAGTGGGCTACTTGATTAAAGTCTATAAGTACTTACATAGGGAACAAAAATATTTAATAATGGGCTCTTCAGTCCAGCTGTGAAAGGTATAACATGATCCAATGACTGGAAATTGAAGATAGACAAATTCAGGCTGGAAATAAGGTGTACATTTTAACAGTGATTTTAATTACCCATTGGAACAATTTACTAGTGGTCATTGATTCTCCATCATTAGCAATTACTAAATCAAGATTGGATGTTTTCCTAAAAGATAGACTCTAGGAATTATTTTGAGAACTTTTCACATGAAAAAAAGGGGGAATCCACAAAGCAGAGTATGGCTTTGAAAGCCAGTCTGCTTCCCACACCTCTCTACACAGAGCACAGCATGCTGCCCTTTGCTTGGGGTTTCATGGCAAAGGCATGATTTAGCCCTCTGCCAGCAAAGTCTGCTGCACTCTGTGGGGATGGGTTAGCGATTCACTGCCAGAGGAAGGGCAGGATGTGTTTCCATCACTGCCCTTCCTCAGGGTTCTACCAGAGGAGGGCAGCTTTAGTTTTCACCAGGTGTTCAATAGAAGTCCCACTGGCATCCTGGCCATGCCCTACTTCCCCCACTGCCCCACACTTTTCAGGCTGTGCTGCTGTCTTGTGGGCTCTTGATGGAGGAGAGCTGACAGTCATCACACGCTGCTATAACCTTCCTCTCTCAAGTTTTCTACCTCCAGGGATCATGTGCCCATGATGAACAGCAAGTCAGTGGCAGAACTAGGAACAGACTGAGAACTTCTGACTTATAAAGCGCAAAACATGGAATTGGGCCATGCTGCTTCCCTATGCAGCCAGTTAATACGCAGGTCTGTAATTACCATTTTATCCTTTATAACTCCATCCAGAGGGCTTATTTTAAACCTTAATATCCTCATTTGATTGCAAGCTCTTTGACTAGGTCTCTTACTTTGGACCGCCCTCAGCTTCTGGCAATGACCAAGATGCAAATAATAAATAATAATAATTGGGCATTGTCCGAAATAGATTGCGGTTCGATCAGCTTTGTATTGGGAGAGGAAAATCAGGCAGGACCAGAATAAGGTGCAAAGCCAAGTGTCTGCGTTTATTTGGGGGAAAGTTACAACTTGGGCCAAGGGAGAGAGGCAATTTTTAGCTGGGATGTTGTTAGGCAATATAAACAACCCAAAAATCATTAACAGTACAATTCTATACTGCTCACTGCACCACACTGGATAGGCAGACACACCAATCACACAAGATGGGAATCGGGTTCGTCAGGGCGGTGCCCAGTGCAACACAGGAAACAGACCCACAGGCCACTGCCTCAACCACCCTTGCTTTCACACTAAGGGTAAACCCAGAGTGTGGTGCGGCTGCAGTTGGGCAGATTCCACTCACACAGACCGCGGGGACAGGAACCCCTTGGTCAGCTAATCCCCAGGTGGAGACAGCTCCCAGACACAAACACTCCAGACAAAGACAGAGCAGTGACTCACACACTTAAAACAGTTTACAATAAACAATTTATTAAAACTTTAGAACAACTATACACCTAGGCAATTGTGCAATTATGAGCTCAATACTTTAATCCTTAACATTGTGTACACACTTGGTACTGGGTTAGGGAGGGGAAAAATAGGAGGCTAGATAAGCAAACTGCCAGAAATTAGAAAACAAATACCGCACTCCAGGCGCAGCTGACCAGCAGAGCAGACACCAGAAGCATGACGAGCTGATAGAATGGATCCAAACGACACGACACGAGCTAGCTATACCGGGAGGAGACCCTGGCTGAAAGGTTGATCAGGTCCTTCAGCTGACACGCGGATACTCCACACTATGAGCTAGACCGGGAGGAGACCCTGGCCAAAAGGTTGATCAGGCCCTTCAGCTGACACGCGGACACTCCACAAAGATTTTGGGGGGAAATCTAGTTTTATAGAAAGGGTCTCACTCACTCGTGTCAACATCTGATTGGTCCCTGGTTCCCCCTCCCTCCAGGCTTCGAGCTGTTGCCCCCCACGCCAGCAGGATTTGGACACGGCACACTGGGGTATCTGGGCAGAATTAGGTCTCTGTATACAGTACTCTGGAGTTGCTGGGCAGAACTAGCCTGACCTCCAGACGACCGGGCCCAAAAAGAGCGGGAAAATGCATACTACGGAGTTGCTGGGCAGAATCAGGTCTTTGCACACTGCACTAGCCTGACCTTTAGACGGCCCAACAGAAAAAAAAACAGGAAAGTACACACAGCACTTTAGTGTTGCTGGGCAGGATTAGGTCTCTGCCCTTTCCTATGCAACAAGAACCTGGTCCAAGATGGAGGCTGCCTTGTCCTTTTAGCAGGACAAGATGGCCATGGACCGACAATTGGCCATACAGAGCCATAACTGAGTATCAGGTTGCGACAGGCATGAATTGATAATTAAAATGAGTAAGAGTTAAACTTCATTTAAAAATGTGCAGTGATTAAAATAAGGAAACATCCTTTACCCTAAGGCAGCTGCAACAACTGAAATTCTAGAGATGATGGTTGTACAGTTTCTTCTACTGATCCACACCCCAGGAATTAACCAGTTTTGTGAGGTAATTAACTCTTTTTCAGTGGCAGACTTTGTTGGCTTAGTAGTGGCAGATCAGATGGCATGGCTGATGAGCAAAAGATCTCTAATGTTGATTGGTGAAAGACCAAAAGGTACGTTCAGTTTGGTACTATTATTTTACCGCTTTAATCATGAGCTTGATTTTGTTATAAAAATGAGGAATTCAAAGATAATTTCTCATGGAACTATAAAATGGTTTGTAGCATCCAGCTTACTAGATATTTATCTTTTTTTATAAGTGTATATACCCATGTAAACAAGCATGTTTATAAAACAACAAAAGATTCAATAAGCTTTTGACTGCTTAATCATGCACTAGGAGCCCATTGTGCTGGGTGCTGAACAGACAGAAAAAACAAGTGCCCTGCCCCAACAGCTTACAATCTACCATATATACTCGATCATAAGCCAGTTTGTTTATAAGCCGACCCCAGCAAGATGGATAAGTAAAAATGGAAAAATTTTATGACCCATTCATAAGACAACCCTATAATTCAGGGTTCCCCAAACTTTGGCTCCCGGGCCATCAGGATAAGCTGCTAGCAGCTGAGATGGTTCGTTTACCTCGAGTGTCAGCAGGCATGGAGGTAAACCTATGTAAACAAGGTGTCCCGGCATGAGAGCGGCTTACCCTGATGGGCCAGGTCAGCAACTGGTGGGGAATTTTTTTTTGTGGGGGAGAAGCTGGGGGCCAGGGGAGTAACCTCTGTGACCACCCCCCATATGACCCCATCCCTAGCCCGGGACCCCCACACTCTCCCCATCCCATCCCTTCCCACCTTATCTGGGGAGGTCCAGGGGAGGATGTCTCTGGCCTGGCTGGAGCTGCTCCAGTGGGTTGGAGCCAAACCAGGCGGAGCGGCTGCAACATGTTCCAGTGGGCTGGGCGGCGTGGCCGCAGCGTGCTCCAGCGGGCCAGGCGGCATGGCTGCAGCCTGCTCTGGGGGGGCAGGGCCGAGCTGCACGGCTGCAGCCTGACAGCCCCAGAGCTGCAGCTGCTTCGGAGGCTGGGGGGAGAGCAGAGTGGCCAGAAGTGGAGAGACTCTGGCCCCACCTCTTCCCTTCTGGCTCTGCTGGCTGTGCTGCCTCTCCTTGCTCTCTCTGTTGGGGGGAGGAGCTGTGTTCCACCTCTCCATCTCTATATCCGTTCATAAGCCGACCCCCTTCTCTGGTGCTTCCCTTTTTTACTAAAAAAAATTGGCTTATGAATGAGTATATACAGTAAGTAAGCTACTAAGCTTTTCATAGAATCATAGAATATTAAGGTTGGAAGAGACCTCAGGAGGTCATCTAGTCCGACCCCCTGCTTAAAGCAGGACCAATCCCCAACTAAATCATCCCAGCCAGGGCCTTGTCAAGCCTGATCTTAAAAACCTCTAAGGAAGGAGATTCCACCACCTCCCTAGGTAACCCATTCCAGTGCTTCGCCACCCTCCTAGTGTTAGCCAAAAGGGCTCGTTTCCCCCCCGGAGCTTACCTAATTACACCAAGGAGGCACGGAGACAGGAAGACAAGTACCACACCCTTTATTGATCGGTCAGCTGAGCGGGTGTTCCTCTCGGCTAGTGCCAGAGAAAGAGACACACCTTACATGGCCAGATGGGCCTACCTTTATACCCCGAAACAAACAACTTAGCCTACGTTTGTCTACGTCATTTGGTTGACCTGTAGAACCTGTACATGCATCTATTAGGGGATAATTGGATACGCAGGATACATATATCATTTTGTGGGGGCTACAAGATACATCTGTTGAGGATACATTTGTCATTCTGAAGGGGACACAAGATACATCCGTTGACCCTTTGTACTAGATACTTTGGATGCATACATGTGAACGCAGCTGCATACACTTGGGGAGCCAACATATACTTGGGGAGCCAAACAAAACTGATAAGCGAAATAGCTGACTTAGGTAGATACACGGCCTTCAGTCTAATGAGTTCTGTAAGCTTTCCAACACAGTTTGGACAAGCATAACATAACTTTGGTTTACTCAGGCCTAATACGGAAAGGCTTCATTAGCACTATAATTTTCCAACAACTCCCCCCTTTGAGAATACTCACCAAACCTTTTGGCTGAGTTTTCTCACACTTTGAGGCCAAAAAGCAATGAAGCTCTGCAGAAATATTTACAACTGCTCTTTTAAGCTTAGTCCCCCCAACCCAGGAATGAATGCATGGACAAAAGAGTGGAACCTTGTTCATTTAACTACTAAGGGATCGGGCACTGACTATAACTCAGGTAGGCATACTCAATGGTTTAATTTCCCATATGCCTCGGTGAATAATTTAGTCCCATATGCATCCTCCCCATGGACCCGGCAGGATTCGGTATGTGGGAGCCCACATCCACCCTAACCGGTCCATATGCTTGGAAGGAGCACTGTAAATGTACACACTTTCATCCAGAAAGTGTCCAAATATGTTTCCATGACCACAGATCAGATGGTACTTCAGATGTGTCTGTAAGGGCAGTGGGCCAAGTCTGGTACTCAAGATTACTCCAAATGGCCATCAGCTGGTCATTCAGGAAATCCTGGATTTCTAAACATACTAGATCCCACTGCAATGCCTTCCCAGTCTTAGTGATATTTAACACCATTTCTGTCAGTAACTTCTGGGTCATAGAACTAAGGGTGGAAATGACATGTAACTCACCAGCTCCAGCCTGTACTTAAGATAGCTGAGCTTAAAAATAAGGCTAGTGGCCCTTTCTAGTCGGCCCAATTTCTTATTATGTTCTTGGCCTTTAAGAATATTCCAAATGGCTGTTACAGTGTTAGCCCCAGCCCACAGGATCTGCCCAATTTCTTCTTTTTCCAGAGGAAATAATCCAGGCTCTTTGTTGTGCTAATCTAATGGCAGCCCCTTGTGAGCAATCTGGGTATGTAAAAGTGATCTGAAAACTGGATAAAGGCAATGTCATTTAAAATCCAATTAGGGAGGGCAATACATACTAAAGGATTTATCCAAAACACAGGTCGCAGCCTGTAGAATAAACCCCAAAATTCAATTAATACCACATTTCCAAACAGGATCCCACAAGTTTCTTCCTGCCAGTGTAGAATTTTTGTTTCTTTACCAGGGTCAGTTCTCAATGTCCTTTTTAGTCAGGAATTCCTGGACTTTGGCAATGTCAGTGGAGTGAGCGTTCCTTCTCCTTTCCCAAAACAATTGTAGTTTAGCATTCTACAGGGGAGAGATTATCAGCACATCACCCTGTAATGGTTTTTGATTCTTCTAGAAAAGTTCAAAGGCACAGTAGGTCTGTCAGCGGACAAGGGAGAGGTTAGCTAGCACGTCACCTTGTCCTTTTTCCCTGCTGTCCAGAAGGCACAGTGGAGCTAGAAGAAGGAATAGGCTAATCATATAGGAGAGTTCTCCTTATGTGGACGGGTCTTTTTGCAGTGAGAATCATGGGTCCAAGCAGTCAGTCTTTGGCACTTCACAGCGGTGTTGGTAATCAGCAGGACTCAATAAGGGCCTTTCCAGCGTGGAGCCAAAGCAGTCTTTTGTTGGTGGACCTGTACATTGATCCGGTCTCCAGGTTCCATGGAGTGGCAGGGCTGCTAGGGTCTTCGGGTAGTGCGTCTTTACCTGTGTAAAAAGGAAACCTAACACATTGCATTAGTGTCTTTGCAGATTGTACAGCTGGTTGGGCATATTCAAGCCCCCCTTTTCTGGTTTTTAGCCAAGTGTCCTTGAACAAAGTCAGTGTATTTTTTTTTTTTTGGACTGAGCTTGCTAGTTAAAGTTTCTCATTTAACTCGTTCTTTCCTTTTCCCCTTTTTGGCTTCCTTTTTTTAACCTACAAAGGAAACTTTTACTTTTTACTTATACACCTTTTGTTAACAATGAACACATACACATTGCTGTTATACAGTACATTAGTCTTATTATTTAATGTATGCCACATATACCCTTCTACTAAAATAACCTTATTAGAGAGCTTTGGAACAACAAGCCAGGACAAGCACACCCACTTTGATGAGTTCATTTAATACAAGCTCTAGTTCAATAGCTTCCCACCATCCCCAGCCCTCTGGCTAGAAATCTGAGGTAGCCAGAAGGATCCTATGTACAATATGGGGAGTGGGTTAACTTTTTATGTCCTTGCTTCCAAAGACTGTTAATATGCAATTTGGCCAATGCAGTTTTTTCTTTTACTTAAGAAAATACATAAGACTTTAGTATATCACATTTTTCTGATGTATCCAAACACTTTGTATTTTAAGTTGAACAAAACAAATATCTGCATTTCAATTCAAGCCTTCTGCTTTATTTCAAACCAGACCATCCCATGAAAATATTAAACACAACAATTCTGACCACGAGACAGACACCACAAGACAGAACATAGAACGCAAAACATAATTTTTACTCTGCCAGTAAATCATGGTATGTTGTATGCTGTTTAGCTGGCATTAGTTTTCTTTGATTATCTGAAAGACAAAAACAGAGGTCTACCCCTTCTGGGCAGTCAATTATTGCTTAAAATATACAAATACCCTTGTTGATTTTAGGCAAAACAGGGGAATTACCCCATATTTTCTTGTATATGTTTTATAGGCAGCCCAGGTTTCAGTGGCTTTTACCTTATCAGTTAGATAATTTGCATTAATACAGATGCTTTCTGGCTTGCTTTTTACTTTTAACTCCTGCTTTTAAACACTGAAAGAAAACATCACCACTTATAGTGCCTTAGAGCCTAATAAATTTTCATTTACATAGCACTGTATACATTCTTCAGCTAATTCAACAAAATTGTTCATAGCCAAATGATTGCAATCTAATAATTTCTTTGCCTGAATTTATTTACAAACATTTTTAAAAAAACACCAAGAACTTTTCTCTTTAGCATTTTTACAAAGTTCAACTACTATTCCCTCCAGCAACTACAGAGTTAACTTTTCACTCTCCTTCAAATCACTTGCTCTTTCCTTATATCACTTGCTTGGCTCCCAACAGCCACTTACCAATTCAAATCACCATTCCAAATATCCTTCTGAGTATTTGAAATCCCCATGCTTACACTCACTTACTTCTTCCTTCCACTAGACCCTCAAAAGTTTCCAACCTGTTCTCCAACCTCTCTGTCTGTTGCCTGCCCGCCTGGGCCCGATCCTTTTTTTTTTTTTTTTTTTTTTTGGGCGCTGAACCGTTTCTTTCATGGGCTTCTGCCCCCACCCTTCTGGTTTTTTCCCTAAAACATTTTATTCACAAGACGACCCGAGTCCTCCCTCGTGAGGCTTGCCACCTGGGCAAAACGCATGGCCCACTGGCGTTAACTATTTAATTGCCTCTTGTAGCAAACACACTGCTGTTACGGCATATGCTGAGCACGAATGGTTACATTTTAACAAGTCCCTGAAGGACTGGTACTTGCTTAGCCAGGGCTTCCTTTTCTAACTGGAAGTCCTGTCTCAAGGCCTGCAACTTGGCCTGGCGCAGGTTTGAGTTGCTGCCTGGTTCATGATCTATGCTCTTAATTGCTTAATTCTAGTTATCAAATACACATTTTTTTCCTTTTCTCCAACTACTCTATTGCCCAGTCCTGCTACGACTGGGGGTAGATTCACCTGCCACCCTTCCTGGTCAACCAGGGTGGAGAGAGGAATGCTAAACCCTTCTCCAGTTCTCAGACTTACTGCAGCTGAGAATGGGCACACCTTTAATTATGCAATCCTCAACATATAACACCAACAGAACCAAATAAAACAAGCATAAAACAACAAGGGTAAAACAAATAGATGGTGTAAATTCTACAGGGTTCCCCCATTCTCTATTGCTCACCAAACTGTGACAAATTTCTGTTACCAATTATCCCTCATGTCAGGTGATCAAACTGACACTGCAGGACGGTGGGGGGGTGGATAGAGAAAGCACACCATATAACCAAATTTTAAAGCTTCATTAAAAATAATAAAACAACAATGGAGAGTGTTGGGAATGCTCCCACATCACTCAAGAAAAAATATAAATGCCCCATACTTACACATATCCAGACTGGCCACGTCTGTATATAACATTCAGAAAAGGGGAATAGGTGGACGGGAGATTATCCTGTATACAGCTTGTTCAGAATTTCCAACATGCTTCCGCTCTTGGGAGGGCTGTTCTTTTACACCCTGGAATCTCCTGCGGTGTCTCTTTCAGAGATTCCAGTCCAGGTCAGCTACCTGTGGCTTCTCCAGTGTCACCAAGCCACACCAACACCGGCATCCGTCACAAAGTCAGACTGTTGGATCTCACCAAACAGTTAAGCTTTGCAAATGTAATCTCAGTTCTGTAACTTGTACTGCCTTTAGTTTGCCTGTCTCTATTTTTCCACAGCCAGCTGGGGCTGAAAGCAGTTTTTTTTTTGTACTTAACATAGTTTATGCTGATTTTTGACCTTGAGCATAAAACAACTTTTTCTTCATCTCTCTGCCAAGCTGAATTTCAAATTAACCCATTCCTAGACAAATTGCTCACACTGTGTCAGAGGCTTTTCTTTGGTGATTAAAAGCTCCTCTGAGATATATGATCTTATCTAGATTAAAGGTACCTTTTAATGGGCATTGTTTAGATGGATCTTCACGCGTATAAAGATTCCAATTCTCTAAATACCTGCAGGTTTTAGAACCATAATGTACATACATATAATATGCTGGGGTACCCTTAGGGGGTGAGGTGGAATGTTTAGACTGTCCCTTACCCACACGGAAAAGAAGGGGGGGGAAGAGAAGATGGGTTCACACGCTCCTAGACCCGGTTACAGTTTTGGCTTCCAGCATACCAATAGAACAAGAAACAAAAGTACCCCTACCAAAAAGAAAAGCCAGCCCTGGGGCTGCTCTAAGTCCCAGTAATTGTTCAGCACGGCCCACGGACTTGTGGAGTTAATGGAATTATTCATTAGCCATGTCTGAACCTAGGTACCTTAACCAGAAAGCTTTTACCCACACACCTTCCTATTTGTGGGTTCCTTTACCGTTAGGGGCCCAAGGTCCCAACCCACACTTCGGGGGCGTTAATCCTCAAACCCAGGAGGTAACGCACTTACCACGCCCGGAGTGGCCGTGTCCGGCAGGTGGACTCCCCTCTTCTGGTACCATCTTGTCTCCGTGTCGGTTGGAGTTCTCTATGGAGGGGGCGTAGCCGTCCCGGCCGATTGCGGCGACCCGGAGCTCGAGCAAACCAATAGCTCAAGGTGGCCACTCTCCTGAGCCGTCCTCGGCCGCCGGTCAGCGCCCCCAACAGGGAGAGAAGTCCCTTCGTGGTCGCCATTTGTTAGCCAAAAGGGCTTGTTTTCCCCCCGGAGCTTACCTAATTACACCAAGGAGGCACGGAGACAGGAAGACAAGTACCACACCCTTTATTGATCGGTCAGCTGAGCGGGTGTTCCTCTCGGCTAGTGCCAGAGAAAGAGACACACCTTACATGGCCAGATGGGCCTACCTTTATACCCCAAAACAAACAACTTAGCCTACATTTGTCTACGTCATTTGGTTGACCTGTAGAACCTGTACATGCATCTATTAGGGGATAATTGGATACGCAGGATACATATATCATTTTGTGGGGGCTACAAGATACATCTGTTGAGGATACATTTGTCATTCTGAAGGGGACACAAGATACATCCGTTGACCCTTTGTACTAGATACTTTGGATGCATACATGTGAACGCAGCTGCATACACTTGGGGAGCCAACATATACTTGGGGAGCCAAACAAAACTGATAAGCGAAATAGCTGACTTAGGTAGATACACGGCCTTCAGTCTAATGAGTTCTGTAAGCTTTCCAACACAGTTTGGACAAGCATAACATAACTTTGGTTTACTCAGGCCTAATACGGAAAGGCTTCATTAGCACTATAATTTTCCAACACTAGTGACATATTTTTTCTTAATATCCAACCTAGACCTTCCCCACTGCAACTTGAGACCATTGCTCTTTGTTCTGTGATCTGCCACCACTGAGAACAGCCTAGCTTCATCCTCTTTGGAACCCCCCTTCAGGTAGTTGAAGGCTGCTATCAAATCCTCCCTCACTTCTCTTTTGCAGACTAAACAAGCCCAGTTCCTCAGCCTCTCCTCGTAAGTCATGTGCCCAGCCCCCTGATCATTTTCATTGCTCTTCGCTGGACTCTCCAATTTGTCTACATCCTTTCTGTAGTTGGGAGGCCAAAACTGGATGCAGTACTCCAGATGTGGCCTCACCAGTGCCGAATAGAGGGGAATAATCACTTCCTTCGATATGCTGGCAATGCTCATACTAATGCAGCCTAATATGCCATTAGCCATCTTGGCAACAAGGACACACTGCTGACTCATATCCAGCTTCTCATCCACTTTAATCCCCAGGTCCTTTTCTGCAGAACTGACGCTTAACCAGTCGGTCTCCAGCCTGTAGGTTTGGGATTCTTCATTCTTGGAAGGACTCTGCACTTGTCATTGTTGAACTCATCGGATTTCTTTTGGCCCAATCCTCCAATTTGTCTAGGTCACTTTGGACCCTATCCCTACCCTCCAGCGTATCTACCCCTTCCTGCAGCTTAGTGTCATCTGCAAACTTGCTGAGGGTGCAATCCATCCCATCATCCAGATCATTAATAACGATGTTGAACAAAACCGGCCCCAGGACCAACCCTTGGGGTACTCCGCTTGATACCCACTGCCAACTAGACATGGATCCATTGATCACTACCCTTTGATCCCGACAATCTAGCCAATTTTCTATCTGCCTTATAGTCCATTAATCCAATCCATACTTTTTTTAACTTGCTGGCCAGAATACTGTGGGAGACCGTATCAAAAACTTTGCTAAAGTCAAGATATATCACGTCCACTGCTTTCCCCATATCCACAGAGTCAGTTATCTCATCATAGAAGGCAATCAGGTTGGTCAGGCATGACTTGCCCTTGGTGAATCCACGTTGACTGTTCCTGATCACCTTTGTAGGCTGACCCAAAGTTGCGTATATATAATTGTAACTTGAGGATTAACAGATTCTTGTCCCAAGGTCAGGCCCAGTAAGATTATTGTAAAATTATCATATAATTTGGGAACCCCGATGTGCACAGGTTCAACATTCACACCATAGGAACTCTTTATATATACACCTCTACCCCAATATAACGCGACCCGATATAACATGAATTCGGAAAGCAGTGCTCTGGGTGGGGGGGGTGGGGGGGGCTGCGTACTCCAGTGGATCAAAGCAAGTTCAATATAATGTGGTTTCAGCTATAACGCAGTAAGATTTTTTGGCTCCCGAGGACAGCGTTATATCGAGGTAGAGGTGTATTTATACAAATATATGATTTATTAATAATTTAGCAAAGTTATACACACACTTAAACTCAACAAGGCAGATAGAGATAGTACAGAAAGCACATTTGGATGGCCATACTCACACCCTTGTCTTTCTTAACCTACTTAACCATTATCTTACATACTCAACCATTATCTTTCTCATCACCGCCATTGTGCTCATCTTCCCTGGTGGCCATCATTCTGGCCCCTCCCAAGGTCTACATCTCTCTACCTCTGCTGCCCCTTGGATGTTACTTTTATAGTAGGTTACGCTGCCGCTGCCATGTCCAATGCATATTCAATAGATGTCCTTATTTGTATTTCCTCCCCTTAAGGTGTCCATTTTCTATAGGTTAGTATATGTAGGATGTTACCCTATTAGCATACATGTCAATTTGTTGTCATGGTACCTTTGCGGTTGGACGTTCTGTCTGGAACCTTCCAGATGCTGGTGTCAGCTATGTTCTGTGGGTGGCTGATGTTGGTATTCTGGACAAAATTCCCCCTCTTGCATGCTACTTTCAGTTCCCTATAACTTATGAGTTACTTAAATTTCTCGTGCCAAAGGTTTATAGGCCTCAAGCCTCATGCCATCTGCTAAAGCCAAATCTTACAGGATAAAAGCCTGTAGGTTCCTTGCATTACAACTAAATATAATAAAACAGAATAACAAAGCAATGAATATAAGGTAAGCTGGCCCACAGGCTCCCACTTGATAGGGTGATTGCTAATGAACCCGATCACATAAATTAGGGCCTTACTATATGTTTAAAGCCTGTGCCATACATACACTAGATGACTGATGGAAGTACCACCTGCCCAATCAAGATGTGGGTATAAATGCCAGTGGTGTGTAACAAAATTTAATGTGACCTTACACTCCAATTGACCATAAAAATATATTGATATTTGGTCACAGCCATACTGGCCACTCCCGATATATGTCACTCTCTATATATACTAGGCTAACCAGGTAGGTTACCAATGATGAAGATGACAACGGATCCCATTGGTACCTTCCATCTGGCCACACCGTGGTGTGTTCACTTCAAACATTACTTTTATACTGATCCCTTGTTAGAGCACCAGGCCATCAGTGAAATTTTTCACGGTGGGAGGTATAACACCAGAGGAGGTACATTGCTGTGATAGTTGTAGACATTATCTTTGAGGTGACCTACTGAGCGGAGCTGCCAAGTGACCAAATACATCCCCATCTGGATTGGGCCCAGTTAAGGAGGTACCATAATGTAATCTTAGTTAAATAAGAGTCTTAATTAGGGTGTAGTGTCATGGACCCCATTTCTGAGCTTCCCTCAGTAGAGAGCAGTGGCATTCCTCAATAAGGATTAGAGCAAGTGGCTCTTCCTGTTTCATATTAAAAAACAACTTTAATACCACTATTTTGCAACTATATTTTTTTTGATTAAATGTGGGGCTTTTTTCAACCCATAATTATGCTATATGAGTATACTGTATGCAGAAATTGATATACGACATATGGTTTTCATTATACCTTTGATATAAGTGTAGCCACCTCCCACCCCAGAGTTAGGCGTGGTCTACACTACGCGTTTAAACCGAATTTAGCAGCGTTAAACCGAATTAACCCTGCACCCATCCACACAACGAAGCCCTTTATATCGATATAAAGGGCTCTTTAAACCGATTTCTGTACTCCTCCCCGACGAGGGAGTAGTGCTGAAATCAGTATTGCCATGTCGGATTAGAGTTAGTGTGGCCACAATTCGACGGTATTGGCCTCCGGACGGTATCCCACAGTGCACCATTGTGACTGCTCTGGAAAGCAATCTGAACTCAGATGCACTGGCCAGGTTGACAGGAAAAGCCCTGAGAACTTTTGAATTTCATTTCCTGTTTGCCCAGCGTGGAGCTCTGATCAGCACAGGTGGCGATGCAGTCCCAAATCCAAAAAGAGCTCCAGCATGGACCGTACGGGAGATACTGGATCTGATCACTGTATGGGGAGACAAATCTGTTCCATCAGAGCTCCGTTACAGAAGATGAAATGCCAAAGCATTTGAAAAAATCTCCAGGCAATGATAGACAGAGGCCACAGCAGGGACTCAGCACAGTGCTGCGTGACAAGCATAATGGAAAGCCAAAGAATCAAATGAACGCTCATGGAGGGAAGGAGGGGGGACTGAGGACTCCAGCTATCCCACAGTCCCCACAGTCTCCGAAAAGCATTTGAATTCTTGGCTGAGCTCCCAATGCCTGAAGGGACAAAAACATTGTCTGGGGTGGTTATGGGTATATCTCGTCAATTTACCATCCCTCCCCTCCCCCGTGAAAGAAAAGGGGAAAAAAATCATTTCTCGCCTTTTTTCAATGTCACTGTATATCTACTGCATGCTGCTGGTAGACGCGGTGCTGCGGCGCTGAACAGCAGCATCCCCTCCCCTTCCTTTCCTGATGGCAGACAGTACAAAATGGTCGAAAACCGTCCTCATCATCCCGTGAGTGCTCCTGGCTGGCCTCGGTGTGGTCGGTCGGGGGCGCCTGGGTTAAAATGAGAATGACTCCTGGTCATTCCCGGCAGATGGTACAAAAGGCTTGGTAACCGTCCTCATCATAGCAGCTGGAGGCTGAGCTCCATCAGCCCCCCCCCCCCCATGTCTAAAGAAAAGATTCTGTACTCCCTGGACTATCATAGCAGCGGGAGGCTGCGCTCCTCTCCCCCCACCCTTTAATGTCCTGCTTGGACTATCATAGCAGCTGGAGGCTGCCTCCCCCTCATTTTATCTCACTAAAAAGTCAATGTTTTATTCCTGCATTCTTTATTACTTCATCACACAAATGGAAGGACACTGCCACGGTAGCCCAGGAGGGTTGGGAGAGGAGGGAAGCAACGGGTGAGGTTGTTGCAGGGGCACCCCCTAGTATGGCATGCAGCTCATCATTTCTGCGGGATCTCTGGGGCTCTGACACAGAGCGGCTGTGTTCTCTGGTTCTCTAGTACACTTGCCCCATATTCTAGGCAGGACTGACTCTATTTTTAGACAAAACATAAAGAAGGGAATGACCCGGGGAGTCATTCCCATTTTCCATGCGCCCCCGGCCGACCTCAGCGATGCCAGCCAGGAGCACCCAGGACAGCAGCAGATGGTACAAAAGGATTGATAACCATCATCGCCAATTTCCAAATGCAAACGGTGCAAAATGACTGATAACCATCATCTCATCGCCAATTTACAATGGATGGCAGATGGTGCAATAGGGGGATGGTGTAACCGGGTGGTACTCACCCCTGCGGCGCCTCCTGCTGGTGACTCATGGAATTTGCTCCATCCAGCGCCGGAGCGCCCTCTGCAGGCCAGTGATCCACCTGTTCGTCTGGCCCCCGTGTCCCTCCCTGGACCCGGTGCCCCTTTCTCTGGGGTGCTGTCCCCTGACAATCACCCCTGTCTCTCTGGGTCTCCCCTCCTTAGGTAACCCTCACCCTCTATCCCTACCTTGCCTCAGTGTATGGCTACTGCCAGTCATTGTCTAGCCCCCCACTCTGGGCAGACTGTAGTCTCAGCCACCTCATCCCTGGCAAGGAGGGTTTGGACCTGCTGCTTTGTCCTACCCCTGGGCCGCCCTCTGCGACCCACAGTACCTATCGGCCCAGTCCTAGGCCGCAGCCTGGGGCTTTCTAGGCTGGAGCTCCCCTGCTCCTCAGCCTTCCCCAGCCCGGCTGCACTCAGGTACCTGGTCTCTCTTTCCCAGCAGCTAGGCCCATCTCTCTCTGAAGGCAGAGGCGAGACTGTCTGGGCTCCTGGCTTCCCTGCCTTTTATAAGGCCCTGCTCCTCAGTTTGGGGCGTGGCCCCCAGCTGCAGCCACTTCCCCAATCAGCTCAGCTCTGTCAGGCCACTTTTAACCCCTTAAAACCCCGGAGTAGGGTCCACCCTGCTACAGATGGTAACTGTCTCTGCTACCTTGCAAAGGCAAATGAATGCTGCTGTGTAGCATTGCAGTACCGCCTCTGTCAGCAGCATCCAGTACACATACAGTGACAGTGACAAAAGGCAAAACAGGCTCCATGGTTGCCATGCTATGGCGTCTGCCAGGGCAATCCAGGGGAAAAAGGGCGCGAAATGATTGTCTGCCGTTGCTTTCACAGAGGAAGGATTGAGTGATATATATATATATATATATATACACACACACACACACATTGATATCATTAGTTCAGGCAATAAACTTAATACAGTTTGTTTTGATTTTTAATTTTCCCCAAGTTTGGTATACTGGGGATGAGATCATATGGCTTCAAGGAAGGCACCAATGTACCAAAGAGTGTCCTTGCACCAGAGCAAGAAAAAGTGTCCTTATATTGGGCTGCTGCCATTGACTCCAGACCGCGGTTACTTTAGCATTAAGAGTTCATCATTTGGAGGTTTACAACAAAGTCTATTTTCTTTGCTTTGCTTTTCATGGTTCAAACACTGGAGCTTGTGAGTTTGCCTCTTTGAACAAACTTTTAGGACCTCAAGACTGCTGCAGAGGAGAAACAATGCTGTCAACATAGTGCTGTAAGCTGGATTTGGGTCCTCTCTGAGGGTCTTGTCTTATTGCTGAGTACCTGCAAAGACATGTCTCTCCCCTGGTACAGCATAGTGAGATTTGATGATATAGCATCTACTAATTTAGCAATTTAGTTTCTTTTGCTATTCCTAAATAAAAACACCAAAATATTTTAAAGGGGCAAATTCACAAATAACAAATAGCTAAATAGTTAACAAGATTACTTTTCACTAGACATATGCACACACACCCTTGTTGGGGTGATAACCCTGATGGTTATTTTAATACCAGGTTATATTAGTTATATTATGAGACCCAAGCAAAATATATGACATTATAAAGCACTATAGGTATATTATATCTATTAATCTTACATTAATAGGATGGTGGTTTGCTCAAGAAACTTTTGAATTGTAATTTGGGGTTTGCCAAACTGGCCACATTGCCTGACAAATTCCAAATAAAAGCTAATATTATATATATATGTGTGTGTGTGTATAAATAAGAATTAGTTCCACACTGTTCATTGAGACAAATATACCTATATCTTTGACTGATTTTTGCAAAGACTGAACCACCCCAGGTGCCATGGAAGGACAGAAACCATGGTGGTTAGATTCTAATTTTACTACTGAACTAGTGTGGTACCACAAAGAAAAAATATTTTACTACTAATTGCGCAGAAGATTATTGTTCCAACAAAAACTTTCCCAACATGTGAGGAGAAAAGAAAAAAAAATGGCTTAGTCATGTGACACAAAAAATAAATTCAAAAGAGAAATAACTTCAGAAAAAGTTCAAAGAAGTAATTCCAACATACGAACAATGGATGAAACATTGTTATTTAGAGCAGGTCCAGGAATACTAAGGGTTGAAATTATTAATTTGTTCTAGGTATATAGCTTGGTTTGCCTATAACATAAGTGTGATTATTAAGCCAGGAACCTGCTTTTCTTGAATCTTTAGATCCTAGATTAAAACAGAAGTGGGTGGGAAAAAAAGAATTAAAGCATATGCTATTTTTTTTCAGGAAATATGAAGGCAAAACTGTAATTAGATTAATTCCATATTTTACACTGATGTATTAGGACCTATAATGATAAGCATGATTTATCTTGCAGGTAGCAAAGTTTGCTACATGTTGAAGAAGCTTCAACACTTGCTTAAAATAATGATTCCTGCATAAAGCAAAAAGATTATATGTTGCTGGCTTTCTCTCTCATATTGGGTAAGTCTGGAGTTGCAACTAACCTGATACCTATTTATGGAATAATAATACACACCTGATTAGTTAAATTGAGAAGGTATGTAGAATACAAACATGCAAGTAACAAGTACTGAATGCTTGAACTTGTCCTAAAGGCATTACCTTGCTTGCATCCATCACTTACAGGTTAGGAGTAGTAAAGGTTTTCTTTACCTTGTACATGCACATTAGACATATTAGACATAACCTTTTTGTTTAAAAGGAATCTTCTTTACTCTCCCCCTCTACAACATCCAATTTCTTATTTCCTAAGATGAAAGTATCTGGCTTACTCAACTCCTCCTCTCGCACTGTTGCTGGAGGACTTCCCCTATACGATTAGATGTTTAGGGGGGATTAATTTTAATTATTTTGCTAAACTTCCAGTTAGAAGCAGTTTGCTTTGCCTATTTCCCTTTTTTCTCCCAAGCACAGAGTACAAAAAAAGCACTTCCCCTTTTTAGCAACATGCTAGCTGCTGGTCAAAGCCTCAATGATTTTTGCTGATGAGGATTTCTTTGACATTACAAGTTAAAGGCACAGAAACTGTTGGCTTGGTGGACTACATGATATGGGATAAAGGCCTGGTTACAAAATCTTTATGACCTGTGGGGGAACAAATCGTTTGGTACCCTCTGGTAATGGTTTTCCATGTTTCCTTTAATACCTCTTAATCAACCATTTTTATATTATTATTTAATTTAGTCTTCTGGGATTTTAACACCCTGCTTAGGTGGAAGTTGGATTTATACTACAGCTGTGCTCAGACAGCCCTGTTGCTTTTTATTTATTTATTTATTTGGAGTTATTACTCACCAACAAGCGTTAGTTGGTACATTACTTTAGACGTATGATCATATGACGTATTAGACATATGATACGTATGATTATATGCTATCAGTCAGGGTGATTGAAAATAGCCTGGCTATGGTGATGTTACATTCGTATGACATGCTTGAGCTTCTATATTTGTATGTTATTTCTTTGGTCAACCACAGAATTCTCAGTAGACTACCTCACTTTTTTCAACTCCTACTTAAATGAGCTCAAGTACATTATATTAACTAAATTTACTCTAAATCTACATAAAAAACACTAACACTACACACACACACACTATATATATATATATATATATATATATATATATATATATAGGGATGTCTCTCCTTAAATAATTAACCCCTTAACCGGTTCAACAGTTACTTAAACAAGTCCCAAGAAAAAAGAGGGGAGGGGGGGTTCTGCTCCATCTCTCTTCCCTCGATGGATTAACTCAGGTAAGCTAGCCCACTGGGCTACACCTTCCTCTCGTACGAGTGCTTCAATATGGTTTCCTTGAGGATCCTGCTTCATGATTTTTCCAGGGACTGAGGTGAGGCTGACCAGTCTGTAGTTCCCTGGGTTCTCCTTCTCTTTTTTAAAGATGGGGACTATATTTGCCTTTTTCAAATTGTCCGGGGCCTTCCCCGATCGCCACGAGTTTTCAAAGATAATGGCCAATAGCTCTGCAATCACATGAGCCAATTCCCTCAGCACCCTCGAATGCATTAGATCTGGACCCATGGACTTGTGCATGTCCAGCTTTTCTAAATAGTCGTTAACCTGTTCTTTCACCACTGAGGGCTGCTCACCTCCTCCCCATACTGTGTTGTCCAGTGCAGCAGTCTGGGAGCTGACTTTGTCTATGAAGACCGAGGCAAAAAAAGCATTGAGTACTTCAGCTTTTTGCACTGTACAATCTTGATAGCTATTAGACTGTTAATTATCATCTATCAAAGATGTGCTACTAAAAGTTAGCATTCTCCACCTCTTGCACTTTAATCCTCAAATAAATGGACATTAGACATTCTTAAGATGCTGAAACTTCTCAAAAAGGAATATTTTCCAATCATGAAATTTTGGCCCACGTGTATCAGCCAGAGGAATGCAGAAGTCAGCCAAGGAGCTTGAACCTATGTGACATGACCTGGCCTCAGTCCCATTGTTCACGTCACCAAGTCAACACCACAGCTGGCCTCTTGCTGGCAGAGAAGTCAAGGACAGACTAGGCATAGGTTTTACTTTTACGCCCCTTTTCCCTCAGCAAGAGTGAATCTAGCCCCTTGTTTGAGCAATATAACATTTATTCTCCTTCCTCCCAATTAAGTTCCTTTCTTGTTAGTAGGAGTTGTGCACACATATTAAGAAAACTGAGACGCCTAATATATGTGCAGAAAGAAAGGCAGAACAGGTGGGATCAAACTTTTCTATGTGAAGCAGAGTTAAAGCAATATTACATGAGTTTATATTATTTTAATTTATATTGCAGTGATTAGTATTTTGCACCCTAATAACTACCTTGAGCATGGCTCACTTCGTTTTTTCTCTGAATTGCAGGAATCTCTACAGTAGTAAAACCATATTGCTCTTGGGGGACATTACAGTGCACAGTCTTTCCCTTCTAGTTGCACAGAAGAACTTTCACACTTGTACCAGTCTGTCTGTTCACAATCAACTCAGCTCAGCAATCAGATTGTTGTTTTCACACTTCATGAACATTTGGCAGTGCGCCACCCACTACTGTGGAAGAATGTTGAAATGTTTTTGTCTTGCCATTGTTACAGCCCTGTTGGGTTTCTCTAATTCTACTTGGCTACCTTCCAGCATTGCTCCACTTGATTCAAAAATGTTTCAGCCTGGGTTTTAATCTAGATGGTATTCTCCTCTTACATTTCTTCTCTACCAAAGGGAGGCTATACTGGCTCATTGCAAACTACCATTAGTTTGTTTTTGAAATTGAAAGCACATCATCAAGTTTCTGCCCCTTGCTTTAGTGCAGATCCCTACATTCTGATTAGCTACTAATCAGTATACTACTAGTATGCTGCATGGCTGTTGAGAAATAACCATACATCTCTTATGCAAATTACTACTCCTCAGCCAATCAGAATACAGAGCTTTGCAACACAAACATGACCACACTACTGTAAGTAATTTACAGTACAACTATACTCCAATTGCCTCAGACAATTCAGTTTTGGCAAATTTATATTATATTCCAGGATTTTTTTAAAAAACTGAACAGCTTGTTGGTGGTCACTCATATCCAGAATCAGCCTGTTTCCCCATTTCTCTGGTCTCCTTCCATCTGGGTTTTTCCCCAGGCTAATGTCATGTACCTATCCTGTGTGACTAATTTGCTCAGGTCCTTGCTGGAGTGCTCCACTCAGCCATGATCATCACTGGCATGAAGGAGAAGGAGCCCTCCTCAGAGAGAAGGTGGTACAACTTATCGAGCAGAAAAAGAACACAAGGGAAGCAGAGAACTGAAAACCAGACCAAGTGATTTGGGCTGATGGGATCAGACACCAGTGTCATATCAGAGAATCAAGCTTTAGATGAAAGGCAGCTAAGTGCTTCCCAGCTCAGCTGGAGCTGAGAAAATTGGTCTCTATCTTCTGAGGCTCAAAGCATGTGCAACTTCCAGTCTAATCACTATGACCCATATCCTTAAAAATATTTAGATGCTTAGGGTGGGATCCATGAAGGGACTTAGGCATTGCATGCTGAAAGTCACAGCACCTAACTTTTAGGCAGCTGGAAAATAACAGGAAGAACACCGTCCCACAAAGCAGAGTTAGGTGTCTAGGCCCCCTATACAATGAACAGGGAGAAACAGGCACCTAAGAATGCAACCCACAAAGCCAGCATGCTAGGCATGGAGCTGACTGAGTTAGCCAATGGGAGATGGCAACTAAAGGGCTAAACACCACATCTCTTTCCGAGATAAGCACCTAAGTCATGTGCCTCTCTGCAGCCCAATCTCTGTTTAGCAATCCCTGAATGGCACCTATCCACCTGGAGTCAGGCAGCTTAGGTGCTTCTTGGGGAGAGAAAGTGGTGCAGACTTTACTTTTAGCCCAGTGGTTAGAACACTCACCTAAGATATGGGAGACCTAGGTTCAATTCCCCCTGTCTGCCAGAGAGGGAAAAGGATTTGAAGAGGGGTCTCCCACCTCTCAGATGAGTGCACTAATCACTGAGCTATGGGATATTCTAATGGGGGGGAAGGGCCCTCCCTCGGTGTCTCCTGATGAAGCTGTTCCATGGTGGATAAATAATGAAAGAATGATTAGGCAGGGGTACAGGAACTGGGTTCTCCACATAGAATCATAGAATATCAGGGTTGGAAGGGACCTCAGGAAGTCATCTAGTCCAATCCCCTGCTCAAAGCAGGACCAATCCCCAACTAAATCATCCCAGCCAGGGCTTTGTCAAGCCTAAGCTTAAAAACCTCTAAGGAAGGAGATTTCACCACTGGCTAGTGAAAAAGTTTTTCCTAATGTAACCCTTCTGCCCTCTGAGTTGGTAGCAACAAGGGCTGGGTTCAGTATCCAGGGGTTTCATTTCAATAATGCAATACAAAACCGGCTCGAGCTCCCACCCAGTGACCTGGGACAATTACATACCACCCCCCCCCCGGGCACTTCTAGGAGGCAATACTTCCCCTCTCGCAAGCGTGGAGTCTGAGTGTAGCAAAATCCTTTTAATAAAAGAGGGAAACAATGCAACATTACATTGGGGGAAACACCACAAACAGGATTCATAACACAAACTTGGAGGTGAGCAGAAGACCCACCTCCAAGTAAGTTTGGCAGTATCCTTTTCCCCTCAGAGTCTTAAGTCCAAATCACCCCAAAGTCCAACAACCCAAAGTCTCTGTCCCTGGTCAGTGCTGCCCCAGAGTTCAAAAGTTCATCTGCAGAGTTTTATCCCCCCCAGTCTGGGTGGAATTGGGGGAGGGGGCACACAGGGTGTTAAGAGGCATCTTATGTGGGCTGAGGCCAACTGCCCCGTCTCTCCATGGAGGTCTGCTGCAGCCTTCACCACGAATGGCTCTGCTCCACCAGCTGCGCCGCTCCGCTCCGTTCCTCCAGCCATCCCCACAAACTGCTCCGCTCTGCTCCACTCGCTGTTCTGTGGGCTGCTCCAACCATCCCACAGGCTGCTCCAACTATCCCACAAGCTGCTCCACTCCACCAGCTGCTCCGCTCCACCAGCCATCCCATGAACCACTCCAGCTGTCCCTGAAAACTGCTCAGCTCCACTCCGCTGGCCGCTCCAACCATCCTGCAAACTGCTCTGCCAGCCACTTAGCTATATATCTTCAGGCTCCCCCACTAGTTAACATAGCACTCAGTGATATCAGCTCAGTAATTTCAGCTCTTTTAGTGGTTTCAGCTCTTAGTGATTTCAGCTTGTAGTAGGGGAGCCCCAGTGCTGGTGCACCATTGGCCCAAAGTGAATTCAGCTCAGCAGCCTTTAGCTAGCCTCCTAATAGAATCAAAATTAGCTCTGTTATTCAACAGTGGAGAGAGAGAAAAGGAGGTGTAATCAGTGTGACAGGCCCTCAAAAGGGGCCCATACCATCAGGTACACACACCTATCCCCCCCCCCCCCCAATCTCTCTCAATTCACTAGATTTTGGAACCCATGTCCCTTGTCTAGCGAGTGCTACTTAGTTGATGGTGAGACCTTCTGTCATAAAACAGTCTCATAGTCCTTCATTCACATAATCAGGGTAACAACACTTTATTCCTCCTACCCCAATAATCGAGAAATTGGGGATCCCACAGCTGTCAAAGTGACCATTTGGGGCTGCCATGGGCTCATGCTAGGCGGAGTGGGTGTGCCTATGCAAACAAGATCAGCCCACTAAGTTCTTTTCCACACTCGCCATAATTCACCACCAGATGTCAGGGTAGAGCTCATCCTGACTCTGCTTACACTAATATCCAGTCTAAACCTTCTCCACTGCAACTTGAGACCATTGCTTCTTAGGGTACGTCTAGACTACCCACCGTATTGGCGGGTAGTGATCGATTTCTCAGGGCTCGATATATTGCGTCTCATCTAGATGAGATATATCAATCCCCGAAAGCGCTCCCATCGACTCCGGAACTCCACCAGCGTGAATGGCGGTACCAGAGTCGACAGGGGAAGCCACGGACGTTGATCCTGCACCGTGAGGACGACAGGTAAATCGATCTAAGATACTTCGACTTCAGCTATGCTATTCACGTAGCTGAAGTTGCGTATCTTAGATCGTTCCCCTTCCCAGTGTAGACCAGCCCTTTTTCTGTCACCTGTTACCACTGAGAACAGTCTAGATCCATCCTCTTTGGAACCCCCTTTCAGGTAGTTAAAAGCAGCTATCAAATCCCCCCTCTTTCTTCTCTTCTGCAGACTAAATAATCCCAGTTTCCTCAGCCTCTCGTCATAAACCATCCCAGATGGGTGCTCCAGCCACTGGACTATAGAGTAAAATTAACATATAAAAACAAGACAAAAAAAGTAGGTAGTCAAAAGAGTTTTGGAAAATGCTTAGGTAACAGTTCTAAACTGAAAAAGCTATTTCTGTTGTGCCTGGTTAGCCCTAATAAAGGCAAAGAAAATTCAGACTGCACAGGGTTGTGTTTTTCCAATTCCTGCATTGTTATTGCAATGGAAAGGCGAAGTCATGTGATCTTTATTCATTTTATAACTTAGTCAAAACTCCCTCTGACTTCTTTGAGAAGAAGCCTGAGAGTGGACAGAGATAAAATTACAGTGAAAACTGAGTTAAGGTCCTGGAGGATTTGGCCCATGGAATATAGAAAAAATTAAAACAAAATAACAACAAAACCTACATGTAGTTCCTTATGTAAAGAGTTTCTTATGCTTCTGAAAAAGCTGTGATTGGTTACTATGGCAACTGACATGAAATGGAAATAAAATGCTTTTAATACAAGCTGACTTCTCCCCACAAATTTAGAAACTAATCAAATCAGGCTGGAGCAAATGTGTCCTTAAAATATGTACTTTTTAATATTAAAAAAAGGAAATACAAGCACAACCAGCATACAGAGAACTTTGAAATGTCAATGTATTTTGCCATTTTAATGACACAATCATCCAAAAGGCAGAAAAGTCATTTTTAAAGGAGTCTCTTTTAATAACCCTGACTTCACTTATGAAGAATTTAAGCTTTACATGGAAAAGGTTCCTTTCTGTTTTCCTGAAATTTGCCATAACTTTAGGTGCTCATGAAAGGCACCAGATTGACAGATCAGGACACTGAAATCTTCCCTGGGGAATCGAAGAATCAACTGAATTCAATGATTAATTGTAGTGTAGAGCATCAACTGATAGCCAATGCAAGTGCAATAGTTCACAGGTAAGCCTTGAATCCAGTCCTCATGCAAAACTCCCATTTCTAGCAATTATAATTTTTCCATGAGCAATGCAAGCAGGATTTGGCCTGCAGTACACCCTACTGAAACAGTATAGTGCCTAATACTACAAACTCTCATTCAGCTCAACATTTGTCACATCATTACTTCATAGTATTTCTCACATGAGTAAGCATTTGCATGATTACATCCACAGAAAGTAGAACGGTAGCAAGGCCGGCTCCAGGCACCAACGATGGAAGCAGGTGCTTGGGGTGGCCAATGGAAAGGGGCAGCACATCCGGGTCTTCGGTGGCAATTTGGCTGTGGGTCCCTCAGTCCCTCTCTTCCTCTTTGAGCTGCTGCCAAAGTGCCACCAAGAAGGAAGAGAGGGGATGAAGGACCTGCTGCCGAATTGCCACTGCAGAATGAAGCGGCAGTATTGAGCTGCTGCTGAAGTGCCGCTGATTGGCTTTAGCGTCCCCCCTCCCCCCGCTTTGCCACTTGGAGCCGGCCCTGAACGGTAGTAATCTCAGTGAAAAGAGTCCATTTAACTACAGGCGTAACCTAGGCAGGCAGTGGGACTGTTCTCTGTTAGGCATAACATGTCTATTATTACTTCATCTTCCATCCTGTCCTCATCTTTTGGGAGTTTCTTTCACCTGTTGCATCTTGTCATTATTCTAGACTGAGAGTTCTCTAGGGCAGGGACTATCTTGTTTGCATGTTTGTCCAATGCCTAGCACAATGCACATTATGCACCATTGACGGGGGACAGGGTCACCCAGGAGTAGGATGACCAGACGTCCTGTTTTTAAAGGGACAGTCCCGTTTTTTGGGACTTTTACTTATATAGGCACCTATTACCCCCCACTCTCTGTTTCATTTTTTCACGGTTGTTATCTGGTCACCCTACCCAAGAGGGCAGTTTGCCCTGCCCCGCCCCCCCATTTGAGAAGGCCCACAAATTGAGTGGTGCTGCAATCTGGCACACTGGATCACAATGCTACTCACTGAAGTTTGCTCTGACAACATAGGGGCTGCTGTGCCAAACCTGAGTGCCACCATGTTAAGTTAAAGTGAGAGTGGTTCAGTTGTGTGTATCATGTGAAAAAATTCTGGGAAAGCCCCTCTTTCTTATATATATTTATTAGGAAAAGTCTCTCATACACTGGTTCAGTTTTTCATAAATGTAATGTTCATAGCCCAGACTAAAGTTCCTAGGAATAGCTGGTTATGAACTCCTCTTCCTCAGTCAAACTTTAAGACTCCTGTTTAAGCCACTTCTGTTGTGAAGGTCGGTGTAGTGAGGCCAGGCAGCTGGTGGTTGCACTTGGGAAAAGGGATGACTGAGACATTCCCTGTTGCAGGGTCCTTTAAATATACAAGGAATTCTGTTCATCTCGTTGCTATGAGATGACACTTGTTTATGAAGAATCACCTTTTAATGGCTTCTCTCGAAATGGAGTCCTTTGCCGCATGTAAGTAGAACACGATGAAAGAGTTGTAAAAGAAGCTCCAACTCAGGAATGTCACATCACAAGTTCAGTTACAGGAACCCCATGATATTTTAAATAATGCAAAATTCTGTGTCAAAGCTGCAGAAAGGTGAGGGACTGCTCTTAACGCAACTATACCAGAGGTAAGATTTTTATGGAGTCTTCATTGTACTGGCAGGAGTGTTTTGGTTCTTGCATTTATAAATCCAAAACTGAGTTATCCTCTAGCATGTGATAATGTCCATTGAAGCAAACATTCTCAACCAAGCTGAACCTAGGAGCTTCATTTCTAGGGTATGTTGTTTATAACCGCTGTATTGCACAAAACAAACAAACAAAAATCCCAACCCCCCCCCCACCATTTTCTGCTTTGGAACGTAAGGAAGAGATGTGGGTATTAAAATAAAGAATGAAAAACTGGTTGCTCTGCAGTATGTTTGATCTTGTTCTGTATATACCTCTAAGGGAAGCAAACTATTCACTGTCTCAACTCCAGTTTAAAGAAGACAACTTATCTGTAAATTAGTCATAATATTTCAACACTTCTCATACCCGATAGCCTCTGGGCATCTTAAAATAAATATGTATCAGCAGAAAAGACTTAATTCTCTGAAGCAGAAGTTATATAGAAACACACCAAAAATAAAATGAAAACCAAACAAGCTTTAGATAGGCCACTGCCAATCACTTCATGATTTGTCAGAGCTAGGAGGCAGATGTCTCGGCACAGAACAAAGTAATAAACTTCCATTACAATATGGATCAGGGATAGCAGTGTCAGCGCTCTTGATTTTATAATATACATGTGGCTTCATACTAAGCAGATGCAGTTTTTTAAGCAGACTCTTCAAGAGCTGAAAACTCAAAGGTAGTACTTGCTGAATAGGAACATCACTGCAGTTTGGCAACAGTTAGTGACTATATTTGATCCTGACACCAGTGCCGGATACAGAAAGAAAAGTTACGCATGTGCATAAATGATTGGGGCCCCAACTTCTTTACTACTTTATTAGAATGAAGGAGAAAAATTAAACAGTGACAAAGAAGTGGAGGCTAACTCACTACCAGGCAAATAAAGAGAACAAAAGAAAGCTGAAGAAAATTATTCATTTCCACGTTTCCCCATTCAGACCTATTCTGCAACAGATCTAACAACTTAACTACTTCATTTTGAAGTTTGCTTATAGCCAGAAACAAGTGTATGTGAAGTGACACCTTGTTTGTCACGGTATCGTCTCTGTATGTGTCTTAAGTTACATCCATGTCACAGGCTCTCCTGAGCCACTGGAGCATCTCACAAAGCAGGCTTGCCTTAATTTTAAAGTACTAAACTGATACTTAATTCAAAATGGCCACCTGGGCTTTAAATCCCATAACAAACAGTTTGCCGGTCCACCAAAAAGTGGAGTCAAGTTTCTTGGCTTAAGATAGGGTAGATACTTCCTCCCCTTTCCCAGCTACATCCAGAGCTAGCCTGTAGGAGTGGCAGCCATCCCTTTTTATTTTGTCTGCTAGGCCCTGATTGGCTTCCACCCTACCAGCCCTTCTAGCCACTGGAGGACCAATTCTTATGGGTCATTCTGGGTGGCATCTCTACACAGCTCTTGGAGGTCTGAACTTGCTGCTCTTTTTCTACAAAAGGACACCAGTCTGGGTGGTGTGCTCAGGCAGTAGGGCCTTTAGCAAACACCTGATACACCCTTTACAATCTATTGTACTGACAAAACCAAGTTTTTAGTTCTGTTATCATTACAGAATAAATGCAGCCAAGGCAGAGTACAGTGGATTTTATTCTGTTTTGTGAATTGTCAGCAATATTTTAATTGTATATAATTGCAATGTTGTATTTTTTAAATGAATCCATCAGAAGACTGAAGAATCTTTCTTACTGGTGATGATGCAAGAGCCAGAAAGAACTCAGCATTCTTTTAAGGTTCCAGTAGAGAATTTAGTGTTTTCAGTCTGCAAATTAGCCTTTTTACTTGCAGAGTGAATTTGGTATGGAAGTAATTGAGAGAGAATAGATATGGAAGCCAATAATGCCATTTTGCAGATTTTATCTTCTCTTTAATTTCTGGCCCACATTACTGTAGTATCTGAGCATCTCACAGTCTTTAATGTATTTTTCCTCACACACCTCAGCATCTCTATTTTATAGATGGGGAAATGAAGCACAGAGAATCTAAGTGACTTGCCAAAAGACACCCAGGAATTCTATGGAATTGAGTCTCAGTCCCCTGAGTCCCAGGCTAGTGCCATTGGGCCACCCTTCCTTACCACGCACCTTTTGGACAGCATTGGTCTGAGGTGGGTCCCTCAGCAGAGAGCAGCTACTGTGCTTCTCTGCAATCTCCTGCTGGCAGACTTGTCTACCGTAGCTGCCCTTATATAGTGGTTTACACCAGCTTACAGATCTAAATGTATCTCAAAAAGTACAGAGAGTCTAAATAATAAATATGATGAAATTTTAAGTGCCTCTCCAGTATGAGAGCTGGAGAAAGCGCATTGCTGTATTTACATTTCATCTGAACTTCTCTTTGTATGCAATCCCTAAGCAGATCGCAAAGACCTTGTCAACTGTCCATCTACTCTTTGACTATTCCACTCTGTCAGATTTTGCACATATGAACAATCATAGCTGAAAATGAAAGGAGCTGTGGGCAAACAAAATCATCTCAGAAAGTTAAGAAATGGAATGACATACTTGGAGATAGATTACATAATCAAGAGCTATCTATTACATTAAATGTGGTGATTGAAGATCCTTTGTTCAGTACAACAGGATCATTTTAAGAATAGTCTATCTGGAAGGCTACAGTTTAAAACACCTCCCACACTGCTCTAATTCTGTCTCTCCCATTCCTTTGAGTTTCTTTACTGGCCTCCTGTCTGTTTCTGCATCAAGTGCAAAGCCTTTGTCTTTACCTTCAGCGCTCCACAGAACTGTGCATGTGCCCCTTGCTTCTCATTTCATTTTTAATTGGAGTGTGGACGTACCCTAGGTGGCCTCCCTTTTGTCTTTGAAATTGCACTCCACAGCTCAGTACCTTCAGTTAATTTACTTACCCCTGCTAATTTCTATTCTGCTGCTCTCTACCTCTTCCTTCACCCTTGGTCAAAAAAAGACAAGTAACAAAGACTCCCACTGACTTCAATGGGCTTTGGATCAGGCCGAATATAATCTTAGATGATTTTTTTTTCAAATTAACATTCGGTTGCTGTTCCTTTTGAAATCAGTGACAAACTCCTATTGACTTCTGTGGAAGTCAGATTGGGTTTCAAGGCCTGTGTTCAATTTTACCTTACCTGCAGTTGTCTTCTCTGTTTGTTCCCTCTCACCTTGGTCTGTTGTGATCATATATTGTTAGATGTTTAATTTACACTGTAGCTCTTCAGGGTAGAGATCTGGTTTTCCTACAGAGTACAATGTATCTGTAAAATACCAATCACACCTGCAGTGCTATTGATCCAATCTATAACAATAATAATAATAATTAATAATAATGTTGGACCATTGTTTGGTGTCAGCATTTTCAAAATATTTGCAGCATTTGGACTCATCTGACATCAGTCTTGACTTTCAAAAACAAACTGCCACCTTGTGGTACAATTTGAAAGACGTCTGTAGAAAATTAGATCTATAGAGATCTAGGATTTTTTGCCTCTCCCTGTGGTCTTCAGAGTTTCACCTTTTCTTTCCAAAATAAAAAATCCAAGATACACTACTCCACATTCGGAGATAAAGTTTTATTATGATTATTTGTCAATCCAAAACATAGGGCCATTTCTAACAAAACTTTACTCATACAAGTAAAATCACATTGAATCCTGTTGGATTACTCATATAACCAAAAATTTGTAGGACCAGGCCCAAACACACATAATTAATTATAATTAAGGCTACAATTATGTCATGGAAGTCACAGAATCCATGATTTCCAGAGACCTCCCTGGCATTTTCTGCTTCAGCCCCGGGGGCTGCGGGACTCTGGAGCTGGCAGCCAGTAAGGGTCCCAGAGGTCGCAGCTGCTGCAGGTGGCAGGATTGCTCGCACCGCCCAGCTGCTGCAGGCGGCCCCTCACCTATCAGCCACTGGCCCCGCAGCTCCAAGCCGTGGCGCGGGGGATCCTGGAGCCACAGTAGCACTGGCTGCTGGACCCCCCCACCTTTCCATTTTGTCAGTTATTTTTAGTAAAAGGTCAAGTCTACTACCAGACAGGTCACAGGCTTCTGTGAATTTTTGTTTATTGCCCGTAACCTGTCCGTGACTTATACTAAAAATAACTGACAAAACCTTAGTCTTACTTATAATTATATCTATATGTTTCCTAAAGTCACCAGTGCTATATATTACAATCAGTTTCAAATCTAGGCTCTGATTCTCATTAACACTAAGGTTCCAATAGTTAAGCCCATTTTAATACCCTTTACACTGCCAGACTGATATAAAGGGGTTTTGGCATTAATGAGAGTCAGACCCATTGAAGAGATCTTTCAACATCTCACTCACCAGGTTGCAAGACTCTGTATACATCTCAGATCAGTGATTTATTTAAACTATATGGAAAACTAGTACTGCATATAAACACAAAAGCTTTGTTAAGGTGAAGTTATGGTTGCAGCCACCTATTAGTATTTTGATTATATAGCATCTTTTGAGAACGTAGTAGTTAATGCAAATGTTAGGAACCCAGGAAATGCAGCAGATGTAGCAGAGCCATCCACCAATGAGAATGAAAGAAGGGTTTATACAAAAGACATTATGACTGTATGAAAAGTCCTTCACTGAAACTAATCTTAAATTAAACCTTCCGACATGGCAATGGTAGAGGTCTGAGCAGTCCCTTGCCTCACAGGAGTATGTCTTATTATGTATTCTTTAGCAATTCTGCATGTGGTTTAGATCCAGAAGAGGCAGCACTGAATAATCAGAACTAAAAAAGATGGAGATATTATGACCCCTAGAGCATCCCAGTACCAGAGGACAAGAGGCTCACTGGTATTTGATAATGAGTTTCAGCTGGCCTGACCAATTCAGTGTACTCCAGCTCACAGGGGTTATAATCTGTATATAAAAGGTGTCATGCACTGTGTTTTTGGGAAACTATTAACTCACGTATCATTAATATTCCCGTGGGATGTATGTATGTGGTCTGTACTAAGAGCTGTGTATATACATTGGAATGATGACTAAAATGTGTTTAAGGCAGGCGTGTCTTGGGGCGTTGGTAAACTGGCCTGCCCTAGACAAAGGAATGTATTTGCTTCTCTCACCAGCCCACTCATCAGGCAGAGACAATGAAGGTCAATTCACACAGAAGGTAAACAAAGGCATCAAGCTAACAAGTGGGAAGAGAAACTTTATCTGGACTATAAAGAGGGGGATCTGAACCTCAAGTGGCAAGCAATTGAATCACCTGATTATATACACAATATTACTGTATTTAGAAGTCTATTGAGTAGGGTGTTTCCCAAAAGCCTATGGTATAGTGGTGATTAATATCATAGTAAAATGTATGCATTAGCATTATATAAGGAATTATGGATACTCATGGATATCAGGCTTCACAGTCTGTATCCAAACAAAGGGAGAAACAGGTCTCTTCCAGACAGGAGGGAAATGTCACAGATGGAATGTTACCTGTCTACTATGTAAATTAAATATGGTGGAATCAAAACCCTGGCACCCCAATTTACATACAGAGGGATGGGAAGCCCACAAGAAGGGAAAACAGGCACGAAGTCATCCTGCCTCTTGACACAAGATCATTAAACTTTGGAAGATAAGCATGGGTGGCGGGTACCATAGGCTGGGGGAGGCTGTGCCTCTCCAAACAGCCAGGCATGGCTTCGCTTATGCTCCACCCCCAGGCAGCCTCCCCCTGCTTCCCACTCTGTGGCTCTTTCCCTGTCTGTGCCATGGCTCTGGATTGGGGTGGAGCTGGTACTGGGCTTGGTCCGGGGCCCTCGCCACCCGGTGCACTGGGTCTTGGGACTGCAGTGGTGCTCCGGGGCTTGGCAGGGTGGGGATGCTCCAGAGCTGGGGGTGCTGGGACCATGCCCCTCACCCACCCAGCACTCTGGGCCTGGGGAGGCTGGGGCCACGCTGGTTGGGCGGGCAGCATGGTCCCAGCACCCCAGCTCTGGAGTTCCCATCAATCATTTTGGAGCAGGTCCCTCGGCCTGCTCTGTATTTGCCCATGGTGTGAAAACGTCAAGGGGTTTTACACCTACAGTTTCAAAAGTAGCCACTTATCTTGGGTGCCCAACTTGAGACATCTTGGGTCTGATTTTTACTGGTGCTAAACCCCTGCAGCTCCCATTGAATGTAGTTGGATTTGTGGGTACCAGGGACCCTTGAATTGAAGCAGTGGGCATTCAGCACCTCTGAAAACCATGTCCAAAGTGTTTCAAACTGAGCATTCGAAGGGTGAGTCACTCAAAATAAGTGGCTATTTTTGAAACTGTAGCCCTCAACTGTGTGCATGGCAGAATGTGTACAAGTCTAGGTTGTGTGTGTGAAACTATAGTGGGTAACGTTTTCCAATGCTATGCCATGAGGCTTTTGTACTGCAGTTCTGTGACAACGAAGGTTTGTGTGTCAAGAGCAGAGCTGGGCAGAAAATGGTAATTCTGTTTCCTGGGGGATTTTGAGATTTTGAAATCCAGGTGAAACACAATTACGGTTCTTTTCCCAGCTCCACTGGAATCCTGGCTCTGGGGCAGCCAGCTGGAGCCAGGGAGCCTGGAAGCCCTGCAACCCCAGGCTGCTCAGGAGCTATGAGCCTAGAAGTTTGGGCTCTTAGGGCTTCCATGCTCTTGGCTCCCCATCAGCCTGCCAGGGAAGCTGCCAAAAAGCCTGGAGCCTGGGCTGCCAAGGAGCTGGCTGGGGGACCTGGCAAGAAACCTGGCAGCTGTCCAGTGGAATTTTGTTGACATCAGCGTAGTCACATGAAACGTTTTCATTTTGACCAAAAAAAAGTGTCCATTTTTTTTTTCAATCCAGCTCCATCAAAAAGGCTAATGTGGAAAGTGCTGCAATGGGTCTCGTTACTTGCAAGCAATAAGACAAGCAAGTAGAGTTCTGGCAAGAACCTTACTTATAATTAAGACCCACAGGTCTTGAACTTGGGTCTGTCAGCAGCTTTTGTGTCCTGGTTGCCGTCTGGTGGCTTGCTAATCACTAGTGGGCTGAGTGGCTAATGGAACCCTGGCCCCAGCAAAGGCACTGCTCATGGTGTCTTGACTGGAGGAGCGCCCAGTCCCACCTGTTGATCTGACCAGGCTTTTTAAGCTGGAGGCACAGGAAGTTGTCTGTGCAACTGGGCAAATTACTGGCTGGCTGCTACCTTGGACCCTGCCTTCTTGCCTGACTCCTGAGCCCAGCTAGCCTGACTTGTCCCTAATTCCTGCTTTCTTGATATTTGACTCAACTCCTGACTTGACTCATGCTCGGACCCTTGGGTTGACTTCTGACGCTGACTCCTGCTCCGACCACTAGGGCTGACCACCCAAGCCCTGGTTGTGACGCTTACTGCTTTCCCTGAGAAATGATACCAGAGTTAAGCAACTTTTAATTTAATTTTAATATTTTTTACACGAGATAAAAGTCTGATTAATGATACTTTTTCATTATTGGTCTCATAGCCACGGCTGTCTGTGCTTGCTTTGACAGAACTCAGAGTATAGTGACATCCAAGATAGGCATTTCAATGTCTGAAATGCTCCTTAAATAGAACAAACAGATCAGCATGACTTAGTGATAAAATTACCTTCTGGTTTACAGGCTCTCCAGCATGCAACTGCACTATAGGGAACTCAGCACACCCCTGTGTGCATAATATAAACAAACACATTTGAGAATAGACCCAGGTGAGACATATACCCGGTATAAAAGGAGAGAGCATGGAAGAAAGGATTACTCGGGCTGCAACTGCCAAGCTAATGAAAAAAGCTTTTCTTGAAGCTCTAAAATCAAATGACTACAAAACGCTGGAAGATCTTTTGATACAAAAGCAAATAGATGTGGACACGGTGTTTGAAGTGGAAGATGAGAACCTGATTTTGGCATCATACAAACAAGGTAAAAGCAGCAGCAGCTGCTGCTGCATTTGCAAAACCTAAGCAAACTGGTCTTATTAACTTACTTTTGCAGAAGCAATTGTCCTGTTTTTCCCTTCAAAATGTTACTGCTTAAATTGATTCATGAGCTATGACCTACATAACCAGTCAAAGGTAGCTCGGCCTTATGCTTCTTAGAGTAGCCCCTGATGATCCCAAATATATTTATATGGAGATTCAAAACTAATGTGTTAATACTGCTCCCTCCTCTGTGGCTGTGTAAGTCACCAGGAGCTGAATAACTGGTGTGGTACTGCTGCAGTATGCCTCCTATTTCAGAGGCTCTTTACATCTTATCTGGTGGTTTAGGTTGGGGGAAGGCCCACTACCATCCTCAGAGCTGTAGGTTCGAGAAAGCCTGGAGAAAGGATTCCTTTGCTCTCCCACCCCCGCAGAGAACCCTAGAGCACAGCCAGAATATGTAAATAAATTCTGTGTACACACCCAATCAATCCACATAAAAAAGCCCACCCAGAAACCTATGTTGTTTCAAGCTTCCCATTTTTAGCTTCTAGTAAAAATAGAGTATATTCCCCTTAGTTCAATCCCCAGGAAATGCCCTAGGCCTTGAATGTTATTTGATGGGAGATGTTTTCTTTTTCAAAATCATAGACTTGATGCCATAGTTTATTGTCAAATCAGAACAAGTAACCTATTGCCACCCTGGGAAAACAGTCAAAACAAACACTTCAGCCACAGAATCCTCTTCACGGGATGGAAAAAAATAAACAAACTCATAGCTAGGTGCTGACCAGTTTCCAACAAATGTATGTCTTAAAGCAATAAAGCAGGTTTTATGCTCAGCTAGCATCAAAACATTCCAATATTTACTTTCTACAAGATTTCTCATGTGAATCTAAGAAGCAATCAGCTACCTTTTTCAGGTATTAAGCACACATGGAAATAAACACCTGCAGTTCAATCTCTCAGCTAGTACAACAAATAACCATTTGTTGTCCATGTTTGAAGGGCTAATAATCTCACCTTTGCTTATTTCCTGTGTATCCAATACATGGTTTTTGCTTCTCTGGTTTCAAAGAGACAATGGTGATGCACAATCAATATTTGTTTTACTTGTATGGGATCTGAAAAATCTCACACAGTGATGAATGTAACACCTTAAAATATTGTCTCTTGTATTGCTCTCAGACTAAAGGCTAAAGAAAGTTTGTGTGTTCCTACAAATTTAACCCATTTTATTTAAAATGTGCAAATTGAATGAAGTATCAGAGGGGTAGCTGTGTTAGTCTGGATCTGTAAAAGCAAAAGCTCATGCTCCAAAACGTCTGTTAGTCTATAAGGTGCCACAGGACTCTTTGCTGCAAATTGAATGAAGACGGCCATAGATCTATCCCCTTTGGAGGGGTCTTTCCTCCCTCATGAGGCACATGCACCTGTCTCCCCAAATCACAATGCAATTATTCTCTTTGTTGCTTGAGGGCATTCCACTGACTCTAGGGAAAATCCTGTCTTTGTTGAACAGCCTGAATAACCAGGCTTTGATAAAGGGAGATCCAGGAGAGCAGAAAAAAACCATCATCATGAAGGCCCTGATCCTACATCATTCAACTCAATGGGAGCTTTGCCAGGAGCTTTGTAGGATCAGAATAGGATGATACTATATCCCCATGGCTGCTCTGTTTCCTCCCTTGAGGGGACTGGCTGGTGGATTCAGGCAGGACTAGTCTGCGCTGCCCAAACTCTTTCACTTTCCTGTTCCTGGACCACTCCTGGAAATATCCCATGCCCTGGGGCACAAGCAGCCTCTATGAAGCAAAACTATAAAAATGGCATAGTGGTGTTTCATGCTTGCTCTTGTGTATTTAGCAAGAGATTCCATATCAAATTTGTACCATTTATAATTTACAAATAAGAATTTTCTAGCTGCCAACTCACAGGCTCAGTTTGGTATCTGAAAAATCGAAGCAGGGCTTTTTTTGTATGCCATAGCTCATTGGCAACAAGAAAGTCTGGAATCTGAATCTAGCTGGCCAACTTTGTAGTTGATGTATGAGTCAGGCAACTTGCTCTCCTGCATCTATACAGGTTGTGCCATACTGGTAGTAATAAAAGCTTGTATTTCTCTGCAAAATAAATAGATACATCTTGGAAGCAGATAGCCATAGTATTAGAATGCTGCATTCACAGCTACTTTTATGACTAACATTTAAATGGAAATCAAGCATTTTATAGAGTTTTTTTAAAAACTTCATTACCAAACAAAGCATATGATAGATATGTACTTGCCAATTTAATTATGAGGAGAGTGAATTAAACCCACTGGAAGAGGAAAACAACAAACATTACAAGAACAAGTTACATATTACCCATTCCTATTTTTTCTCTCTAATATAGTATATATGTCTAATGCAACTATGTTAATGTTACATTAAGGATGAACATTTAATGTCATGCGCAGAAATTAAGTTTCCAATTAACTTGATCCCAATGTACGTCCTGAATCTTTTTTGGGTATGCATTTTATGCCATAGCAGTATTAAGCCTATGGATTTATCCACTGTGCGGGGAGGAGAACGGCCGGGGTATGTGTGTTATGGGAGGGGGAAAGACAGAAATAGAAAATGTTATATACCGGTATGTTCAATGCAGTTCAATCTTACCTATCGCATTTCCTGAATTTTAACTGAAACTTATCTTTGTCTTAATGTACATTTTTGTACTTAGAACAGGTATTGGTTAGAGAACAGGACACAAAGTCTGTAACTCTGCTGCTCCTGCTCCAGATTATTTTCTTTTACTTGTATACAAATTATTAAAATCACCACTTTGGAGACTATGTGCAATCATCAAGAACCAGGCATGTTTTGGGTACAATATGGGGATGCCGGTGGGAACACACTAAGTTCACTACAGACTTGTGCCGTGTGGAGAAGATAAAACAGTTGTGCACATTTCTAAATTCTGCTTTTTTAATGTGGGTGCTGTCATGTCCTGCTGAGTGCTGGCCAGTAGGTTTGGCCTAATTAGGGTGACCAGATATCAAGTGTGAAAAATTGGAATGGGGGTGTGGGGTAATAGGGGCCCATATAAAAAAAAGCCCCAAATGTCAGGACTGTCCCTATAAAATCGGGACATCTGGTCACCCTAGGCTCAATTGCCACCAGACATCGCCTCATGTAGGACTGGCAAAAATTACACATTTGATTTAGCGCCATTCTAATTTTGGTGGCTTGATGATCTGCGCGATTCGGAGAATCCACCTCAGAACAGTAGTGAGGACTGGTGATCAGGCCACTGTGTGCAAGAGCACCACTTTTTGGTCAGAGAGAAACTGGGAGAGTGAGACAGGAATCAGGAGCAGCAGCAGCCACCCTGCTCCTTCACCCTCCAAGCCCAAAAGGAAAATGTCAGCGATGGCCATGATGCTGTTTTCAAGTGTAATGGGTTCCGTAGTGTGAGCCTGTGTTTCAAAGAAAAAAATACCACTGTTGCAAAATATTGCTACGTGGTAAAATGTCAAGGGAAGAGAGGGTATCAGCAAAATTGCCAGAAAGAACAGTGAACATTTTTGGAACCAAATTTCATGCAAAAATGTCATTGCCATCACACGGACCTACACACCAGCAAACACCCCGCTGTACACCTGCGAAGGGTAGCAGGTGACAGTAAGTCTGTAATACTGCTGCAGCTACATTGCAAGGAGGCAGCCGTGCAACGTGCATCATGAGCCCTTCCACAGGAAGGCAGACCTCAGGCCCTGACATGAAATCCTGAGATCTCCTACCCAAGAACAACATGATGTGCTACCTGTTGAGTCAGGTGTCTAGCTAAGAGTCCTGCATTAGAACCTAGGGGTGCGATACTCAGCTCTCATTAGACATACTCATGCTGGCTCTCCTAGAGGTAGTGTGCTAAAAATGGTAGGGTAGCCACAGTAGCATGGGCTAGCCAACCTGAGTACAAACCCACCAGAACCCCCGAGTAGGAACTCACCACAGCTTGCCGGTGCTGCCTCTTGCTGCTTCCCATACGAGCCCAGCTACACTACTGTTTTTAGCTCACTAGCTCCAGGAGAGCTAGTGCATGTCCAACATGAGCTGGGAAGCACACCGCCAACTCCTAGTGTAGACGTAGCCTGAGTGCAGCTTTTTATTCAAATGTAGCATCTGTGCAGCTTTTACCAGATCAAAGATCCTATTTCCACCCCCCGTACATTTCAGCTGGTGGCATTTCAAATGCTTTAGGCCTTTTTTATTCAGGTTGCAGGAAGAGAAAACTACCCTTGGAGTACAGTTACGTGGCAATTCATCTGTTCAAAAAATCAATCCAGTCAGCCTGCATGCCGGCAGTGCTTAATGAAAGTAAGGTTATTACTCCAGAACACTTTGCATACACTAGACCGTAACTGATTAAATTACATTAAAATAAATTAAAGCTGAACTCCAACACCCTTCCACCCCCCTCCAATTAGTCTAATGTAATGGCTCATCTGGAAGATTCTTATTCAAGGCTGGTAATGCATCTTCACTTTTTACAGGATATTGGCTGCCTAGTTATAAGTTAAAATCATCTTGGGCCACTGGACTGCATATATCAGCCCTTTATGGATATCTGGAGAGCCTCATGGTACTGCTAGATCACAAAGCGGCTGTCAACTACAAGCCAAATGGGAAAGCTGCTATCCACGTGGCCTGTGACGTGGCAAACGTTGAGTGCCTCACAATCCTTTGCAACCACGGAGCTAATGTTAACTGCTTTTCACTGAGTGGCCATGCACCCTTACACTTCTGTACCACAAAGGCCTCTGTGCCTTGTGCCCAGCAGCTCATTTGGAGAGGTAAGTCAGACTATAACTCAGACAGTCAAGTACCTCTGAGGTTTAGCAGGAGTTTAATGGTCTGTATTATATTGTTAAGAAGCAAATAATCATATTTCATGCTTTTACAGCCCCCTAGTGCTTCACAAACAATGTGTATAGAGCCCCATTGAAACACAGCCAACTGGGAAGAGGGCAGCAGTCCAGCTGCCGTTTGGAGAGCAAGAAATTTCAATCCAGGGCATCAGGGCAAACCCTTCCTCATGCCGAAAGTAGACTTTAATGCCCACACAGAGTAGGCAAGGCCTCAGCTGCAAAAATAAATGCACACAGCCATAATATGTGCTGGAGTTTGTATCTTTGATAGATAAACTGAGAGTGTTTTTCATTTCAGTTCACTCGCCCCCCCATCCCGAAAGCCTACAGCTTTGTCCTTGTCCTGAAGTTACAGGAAGTGTGTGTGTGTGTAGAGGCAGGGGGTAATTCCCGTTGACTTCAATGGAAGCAGGATAAGCCCTTAAAAGAACTGCAAAGGAGGAAAATAAAATCAATATTACTTACAACCCCCTTACCCCAAGCTATCTTTAAAGAACGTTATTAAGTTGCTAAGTCAAATACTCAAAAGTTAGGAAATACCAGAATTAATGTTGTTGTGCAACCCTAGTCTGGTCCCTTTGTACATATACATTATGATACAGTCTATAATTACATGATCACAGGACCTCTGCCTCCTTAAGCACCAGATGGCTAGTACTTGTGAACAAATGAACCTTATTCAGTAGCTTGTTTTATCCTTGTTAATTGTGTGGACCCGGCTTTATTTACTGCAGACACTGGGTCTGGGTCGGGGTCTGGGTCCAGGCTCTGAAGACAATTATTGCTTTCTGTCATGGGGTCTCTCACCACACTGGCACCATCTGCTGGCCATTTTGGGAATTAGCTCTGGTCAGCAGGTGTGCCTTCCGGTGGGGTGGCTCTCCTATCCTCATCTCTGCCTGCAGACCCACTACAGTTCCAGTCTCACTGCCTCTCCTTCATGGCACAGCCCTCCGGCCATGTCACACTCCAGGTTCCCCCCTTCAGGGAAAGTGACATGGGGGACGACTTCTTCCACAACAGTCTAGCCGCTTCTTGCGGCAGCTCAGCAATCTATAGCCTGGCTGCTTCAGCAGCAAGTGTGGGGGACCCAGGCCCACCCACTACTCTGGGCCCCAGCCCAGGGACCCTGTAAACAACAGCTTTCCACTGCCCCTTCTTTCTTTCTTCACCAATCTGTCTCAATTCCCCAGGCCACTTCCCTGCAGCCCCAACACCTTTGGCTCCTGCACCTTCTTCCCAGGACTTCAGGCCTACAAGCCCTAGCAGCCCTGTTCACAGTGCTAGTCTCTGCAGCCCTCCAGGAAGCCAGCCCCCTCTCTAGGGCTACCAGCAGCAAACTCCCTTGGTCTGGCCTGCAGCTTTCTTTTCTATGGGCCAGCTGGGCCCTGATTGGTTAGTCCAGCCACTGCCCTAATTGGCTGCAGCCACTGCCCTAATTGGCTGTTTTCTTGCAGCCCTCCAGGCTGGGTTTTCACCCTATCAAGGCCAGTGCAGGCAGATGCCCCATCACACTTTTCTTCTGGGCTTTTCTATGGCGCTCATCAGTATGGTATCTGAGCACTTCACAAACACCAATGAATTTATTTTCACAATACCTCTGCAAGATGAGCTGGTTTCATTATCTCCATTTTACAGATGGAGAATAGAGGGGCAGAGAGGCTAAGGTCAAAAGTGTCCACTAATTTTGGCCAATTTTTGACTGATTTTTCAGAGTATTTAGCACTGTGTTCAAACCACAGCTCCCATTGACTTCAATTGCAGCTGTGATTACTCAGCATTTCTGCAAATCAGACCCTAGGGTCTCAAGTCAGGGATCTTGAAAATGAGAGACACCCAATTAGTGACTGCGTATGCAAGTGATTTGCCTTGTATCACATAGGAACCCTGTGACAGAGACAGGGATAAAATCCAGTTCTCCAAAGCAGTTTTCAACTGCCTTAACCATGAAACCATGCTTTGTCTTCCTGCAGTCCCTTGCATGCCTTCTGTCATGGCCAGGTCATGGGTGACCAGACCTAGTAGTTGGAGCCAGAATCTGCAGTCATGAGATAGGACTCCTGGTTTGGTTTACCAGGAGGTCAGAAGCAGGAGACAAACTGGAGATCAGAACCACCAGTTGGGAACCAAAATCTAGGCTGGGACAGGCTACCAGCGAGTCAGAGGCAGGAGACAAACTGAAGGTCAGCAACCATAGGTCAAGTTGGGTTGGAATGCCAGGAAATTGAGCTGGGAAGGAGTAGTATAAGCAGGGCTGCCCAGAGGGGGGGGGCAAGAGGGGCAATTTGCCCCAGGCCCCAGGCCCAGCAGGGGCCCCCACGAGAGTTTTTTGGGGCCCCTGGAGCAGGGTCCTTCACTCGTTCCAGGGGCCCCGGAAAACTCTCGCGAGGCCCGGGCCCCCGGAGCTTCTTTGCTCCTGGTCTTCGCTGGCCGGGGATCCTTCCTCTCCGGGACAGAAGGACCCCCCCGCCGCCGAATTACCGCCGAAGCGGGATCCGCTGCTGGAGTGCAGCCGGGTCTTCGGCGGTAATTCGGCGGCGGGGGGGCGATCCTTCCATTCCGGGACCCGCTGCCGAAGTGCTCCGAAGACCCGCGGTGGGGGCTGCACTTCGGCGGCGGGTCCCGCTTTGGCGGTAATTCGGCGGCGGGGGGTGCCCACCATGGGTCTTTGGGGCACTTTGGCGGCAGGTCCCGGAATGGAAGGACCCCCCGCCGCCGAATTACCGCCGAGGCGGGGGGCCCCCCGCCGCCGAAGACCCCAGGCCCCCGGAATCCTCTGGGCAGCCCTGAGTATAAGCCACACAGCTCAGAGCAGGGTGAAACCTAGTTGTTCAGACAGCTTCCTGTTCCTGCTGCTGGCTAATCAGCTGCTTTGAGACTCTGCCAAATGGACCTCAGGGTGGGTACTCACACTGGGGCTGGGCTTTATGGGTCTCAGGTAAGCTATTGCTAATAGGCTGCTAGGTGGAGGATTGGCACAGAGCTCTACCCATGAACCTTGCAGGCTTGGGTTTGAGACTCCTGAATGATGATGTCTTCTGCAACAAACAAAGTAAGGGTACTGCAATTAAAACTTTCTTCATTTCCCACTTCTGATGCATCCTCTAGAGTAGGCCCATCCTGTGCACTGAATGAAGCAGGGATCCCATTCAAAAAAACAAAAAGTAATAATGCAATTAAAGTCTGTATTGTAGTGCATATGCACAGACAACCTGAATTCTGCCATTGCTTAACTTTTGAATGTTTGACTTTGCAACCGTAATAATGTTTTTAATGTAGTTTTGTGCATGTAATTTCCTAGGTTTTTTAAAAAAGCAGCTGGAAAAACAGATATGCCATCATACTGACACCCACATGGGTCATCAGCAGGGTTGAAACCTTTAGATGCGTTACATAGAACTCTGCCACTTGAGTTAACAGAGTAACTGATAGCAGTAGTAGGTTGTTATTCTCCTTGTGGACCAGCACTAGCGGGGAATGAGACACTTTACCAGAGGGTTTCACAGATATTTGCTGACAGCAGAGAAATAGTAAGATTTCAGAGATCTAGGGTTCCATTCCAGTCTCTGGAGGGGATTGTGCTCTACTGGGCACAGACTATTATGCCCATTCCCCAAACATGGCCCTTTCTGCCCCTTCCTCTCCAATCTATTCCTGTCCCAGTCCTGTCTCATCCCCATGCCTGCCTTCTCATCCCACTCCCATTCTGCTCACTTAGCCTCTCCCAATCTCTACTCCTCAGGTTTCTCATCCTAGTTCCAGTCTCCTTGCCCAGTAAATCCTAGTCTCCCCCTCACCCCCCGGAATTCCCATCCCAGCCTCACCCCTCCCCACCCAGTCTGGGTAACATTATGTAGCCATTCCCAGTTGCTCCCCACCTGTCATCTCCTTGCACCCAGTCTCTCTCCACCCCACAGCCTCCAGTATCCCTCTCTAGGCTCCTCATCCAATCTCAATTCCCGCCAGTGACTCCTTGTCCCCATCTCTTTGCAGAGCCAGTCACATTTCTCTCGTCACGCTCTGCTTCCTCATCAGATTTCCCCCACCTCCTTCCTACTGCTCCACTCATTCATAACCGCAGTCTCCTTGTCCAGCCGGTCCCAGTCTGCTCTCTTCCTCCTCATCCAGTCTCAATCTCTTTCACAGCCAGGGTTTCCCTGTTCTCTCCTGTTGTCTCCCTGCCCAACGAGTCCTGATTTCTCCTGTTTCCCCCTGGCTCTCCTGGCCCAGCCAGTCCCACTCTCCCCCCTGATCCTCAGTCCCAGTCTCTTCTCCCACTACCCTCAGTCTCCCTACCTCTTCAGATGCCATGTCCTAAGCAACTTCCCCCACCCTACCACCTGTTCTGGCTCTTGTCTCCTCTGCATTTGATTTAGGCAGCTTCCTCCCTGCAGTCTGGGACCAGCGGAGGGTGGGGGTGAGGGACCGTGATAGCACAGGAGAAAGACAGGCTACTTGCTCTCATTTCTGGTGCCTGGACCCAGACCCACCAAGGCTTGGAGCAGTCAGAAACTGCAATTTCAGGGAAAACCCTGCTCAGCTCCCTGCAGCCACAGTCTGGAGCATGCTCATTGCAGGCGGAGTCTTCAGGGAATTAAGCTGAAGGGAAAATATATGGCTCTAATTACCTTTTCTTTTAGCATCCCCACGCTTTGGAGCAAGGACTTTACATTTGGCAAGGGGGGTGGCCTTTGTGTCAGTGTGGGCCTTTTGCCATCCCTGTGAAAACTGGCTCAACTTTGGCCAACCTGTACATTTTTTAAAAAAATCACAGTTTGCACATGCTCAGTAGAGCCATATATTTTCCCTTAGCTTTGCACTTGGAAATAGCTAAACCATTCTGGCTGAAATTTTCCAGAAAACATTGAACCTGAGACAAACACTCAGCATGGGAAGTTTCAGCCCAAATGCTTAAAGCATGGCAACTGAAAACAGGGTCTTATAATGGAAAGAGTTGGGTAATCTCAATACTAGGCAGTGCTATCAGTCCCACCTATTATCAGAATCATGGCAAATGCAAGTGCTTTGGTTTCATTTGCTACATATGTCATTACTGCAGACCTTTCCTTAGTTCTCAGAGCCAGCATATGCCTTGTGGGCAAAGCAATCTATGATCCCAAATAAATTACCACACTACTTTCCTTCAGCCGGAAGATACCTATTATTTTGTTTAGTAGAAAAGAAAATTAACGCCATCAATTTTATTCTGCCTGAAGCAAATAATCCTGACAGCAGGAGTTAGATTCGCTACCATAGGAAAGCATAAAAAGTCAAATGTACTCTTGCAAATGCAGTGTAAGATGCATGTAAATGAAAGTATGTATTCTAAAGGCTTCCTCCTCCCATTTATCACTAACATATTAATGCCTTACAATTACAGAGCCTCTTTTCATCCAAAAGCACTTTACAAACTTAAATTCCTATGCAAATTAAATATCGAGACTCCACATAAAATGGAACCACCTCTGGGGCGAAACATGGCAGCTGATTAATAGGACATGGCAACACTACACAGTCAGACATGCCTTCAACTAACATGCCTGTACTGAAGGCTCCCAGATGTACCCAACTCACATCTCCAGTTGTCTGTCTGATATCTCTGCCTGCATGTCCCAGCAACAACTCAAGCTCGGTGTGACTAAAACTGAGCTCTTCATCTTTCTCTGTTTCCCCCTTTTCTGTTAATGTTAGCAAACCTCCTGTCCCTCAGCCTGATGAGCCAGACCTAATTTTTCACACTGCTTTCTCCTTACCCATTCTTGATGCTGGCACAAAATCCTGCCTGTGCTAGCAAGGGTGGAAAATTTTAGAGGAATCAGCCCACTGTTGACATAGACATGTAGGGACTTCCATAGGACTGAGCATCAGGAAATCTGTGATGCCTGCACTTACCCTCTTCTGTGCTCCTGATTCCCCTCCAGGGCCGGTTCAACCATTTAGGCGACCTAGGCAGTCGCCTAGGGCGCTAGGATTTGGGGGGCGCCATTTTCTTCGGCAGCGACCGCGGCAGCCGGATCTTTGGCCGCCCCGGTCACCGCTGGCATTTAGGCGGAGGGAGCTGGGGCAGGGGAGCGCGGGGAGGGCTGCCTGCAGCCAGTAAGGGGGGGAAGCGTCATGCAGAGGAACCCCCCCCCGCCCCAGCTCACCCCTGCCCCGCCTCCTCCCCGAGCACGCCGTGGCTGCTTCACTTCTCCTGCCTCCCAGGCTTGCAGCACCAATCAGCTTAGGCACAGCAAGCCGGGGAGGCCGGAGAAGTGAAGCAGCGACGGCGTCTTTCAGTGGAGCGGAGCAGGGGTGAGCTGGGGGGGCGGTGCCTCAGGGCAGAGGTGGGGGTGGGGAGCTGCCGCAGAGGGAGCGCCTCAGGGCGGAGGGGGAGCTGCCACGGGGCCACCTCAGAGCGGGGGCGCGGGGGGGGGAGGGCGCAAGGTGGAAGTTTTGCCTAGGGCGTGAAACATCCTTGCACCGGCCCTGTTCCCCTCCATTCTAGGAAGTGGAATCTCTCAACTTGTTTTATAAACAGTGTTTAATTTTGCTTCTGCAATGGCTTGCAATTACTTGGGGCAGACTGTCTGTAGCTAGGATGGAGTGAGATGGTCAGAGACTCAGCCACAGTAACCAGGAAGTAAAAAGACACCCCCAGTTATTTTGGCAGAAACAACACAAATAGCAAGACAGACTTTATGCTCCTTTTCCTTTGGCCCATCATTCGGAAGCTGCTGACACTGATTGCCCAGTAGATGGTGCTGTTGTTCCAGCAGGAATATTAATTTAGCACCAATGCTGCAGTTATACCAATCCTCTAATCAGCTTGAAAAAAAGGGCCTGATCCTCAGCTGCTGCCTTAAATGGAGCTACACTGATTTACACCACCTGAGGGTCTGGCTGAAAATGCTTTTCCTCCTGGACTCCCTATTCATGAGATGCATGCAGCAATCACTCTCAGGTGTGTTGATTTGTGAGGGGCTTTCTACTGGCATTAGAAGTCAAAAGTATCCCCTTTTCTTCATTGCCTAATTTATAGTAGAAAGAATTTCAGACACAGATTTGGACCTGAAATAGAATGAACCCAAAAGATAGAGACAAGCCCAAGCTGGGAAGCTTGCATCTGGATCCAAATGTGGTTTTTTTTTTAAAGCTCATGAACTTTTAGCTCTACAGTGGAGGCACAGGAAACTCAGAGACCATTGCTATGGACCATCTCCACATGGAACACGTATCCTTCCAAACAGCTTCCCAGTCTCTTTGAAAGGTTGGCTCCAAAGTTGGCCACTGACTGTGCCCCCTCTTCTGTACCTGCCCTATATTCTGCTCCAGGGGAGGGTGTGATTTACTGAAGACTTTGCTGGTGGTAATTTCCAACAGATTTTTGGAAATTTGCATGGTCCTGAATCTTCTCCCAAGTAGACCTAGTCGGGAACTTTTCAACACAACCAAAACTTTTTGTGGGAAGGTACCAGTTTCAACTAAACTTTTGTTGGGAAAGTTTCTTAGATCCAGGATGGAATTCCTGGGAAGACGGAGGAGCAAGAGACCCCAGAATAGCAAATAGCCTGATGGTTTGGGAATTCCTGTGGGATGTAGAAAACCACATTCAAACCCCTGCTTTGCCTGATTCAGACCAGGGACTTGAATCTGCATCTCACACAGCCTGTTTGACTGCCTGGATTATTGGCTATTCTGGGGCAGGTGTCTCCCAATCTCTCCTATTGGAGCTGTTCTACTTTGTATAAATAATTAAATATTCATTGGGCAGAAAGCCAAAGAATGACGATAGCCCAGTGGTTGGGGTGCTCATCTGGGATGTTTAAGTCACTGTTCTGCCTCATTCTCCTATCACCAAGGTGAGTGCCCTAACCATCAGTTATTGGTAAGGCTGGGAGTTTGTCATGGAGGTCATGGAAAGTCACGGATTCCTTGACTTTCCATGACCTCCATGACTTTTGCAGTGGTCAGTGTGCCTGGCTCAGGGGCAGCTCAGGCAACCCTTGTGCCAGTCGCACTGGCCGCTGCTGAGACAGTCTCGGGCCCCACTCCCAGCAGCAGTGGAGTTTGGGTGTGGGAGGGGGCAGAGGGTTGGAGGAGGAAGCAGGGGATTAGGGCACAGGACAGGGCTTATCTGGGGGGCTCCCCAGAAGTGGCGACATCCCCCTTGCTCAGTTGCTAGGCAGAGGCATGGCCAGGCAGCTCTGCAGCCAGAAGATTATTTTAGTCTATTCCAGTCTTATGGTGGAACCACCAGGTGGCGATCTCATTTAGTCTTACAATTTCTTTTTTTTACCGTACTAGTAGTGTCCAGTCTTTGAAGAAATGCTGTATTGTTGTTAGTTATGCTTTGAAATTTCTTTTTGGGGGAGCTGTGGCAAGCAGTAAGGCAGTTTGCTCTGTGCCTTACATGCTCTAACTAGAGTCAATTCTTGGAGACAGAGTTGCTCTCTAAGAACTGGGCAATGATTCTTATGCTGAGGTTCCTGAAAGTGGGGATTGCCTGCATGCTGTTTGTGACCACCTCTGTTCAAGAACTTATGTATATAGTTTAAAATGAACAAGTTGAACTAAGAATATACCCAGACTCTCATTTCTGTTCCAATGGGAAGCCAATCTGCAGGGCCTCTGCAACTTGACTGAGAGATTACACAATTCTGATCTATTCATATTCTGATCCTCTGCCAGTTAACATGGTATTTGAGCAGAAGAGCCACTGCTCTCTTGACACATTTTTCTCCTTTCTGCAGCATGATGTGGAGGAGAGCATGTGGCCCTCTGGGAGGAACTTCTGAGCTAGACAGGCAAGCAAGTGATATGTGTGCTATAAATACTTAGAGAGACAGCCCAGATGAGATGTATGCATCTTTAGAAAGAAAGAGATTTTTGCGTTTGCTTTTTTGTGATGATGGGTGACCTTATGAAAACCTAGATAGAGATGTTTGCATAGAGAGAAGAGACTAAGAGGTGGGGAAAGAGGATATCATAAGTGGAGCTTTGATTACAGAACAGAGCCATCATGTACAGTATCTTTGTGAAACTGGCTTAGAAAAACAATGTGTATTTGCGCAATTGTTTCCCTTGATTCTTCTTCTTAACAGGAGCAAATGTGAACATCACAACAAACAATCAGGATGAAGAGACTCCCCTGCACACAGCTGCACGTTTTGGCATCCCTGAACTGGTGGCATTTTACATGGACCAAGGAGCAAATGTTGATGCTGTCAATGCCCACATGGAAACTCCACTGGCCAGTGCAGCTTACTGGGCCCTTCGCTTTAAAGAGCAGGTGTACAGCCGGGAACACCACCTAATCTGTAGGATGCTGCTAGACTATAAAGCTGAAGTTAATTCTCGTGATGAAGATTTCAAATCACCCCTCCACAAGGCTGCCTGGAACTGTGACCATGTGCTGATGCACGTACTGCTTGAGGCTGGGGCTGAAGCAAACCTGATGGACATCAATGGCTGTGCCCCCATACAATATGTTCTGAAAGTGACATCTGTGCGGCCAGCTGCCCAGCCTGAAATTTGCTACCAACTTTTACTGAATCATGGAGCAGCTAGAATATATCCTCCACAGTTCCACAAGGTGAAGGATGTATATGGTGCAATGGTGCTACTCTAGAGTAAAGTTAGAGTGAAGAGATGATATCAGGATCTGGATTAGCTTTCTGGGACAGGTTCAAAGTTCAGATTTTAGTTCAAATAAGGTTAGGGTTTGAATCAGGATTTGATGTGACCTGTGCTTGTGAGAACTTTGGCCCAAAATGACAAAAATACTGCAAGATCAGCTGTTCTCATGAGATTTGCACCTTCTCATTGTTCCAAGAGAGCAGCTACTGATGCCATAAATAGCCCCCTTTTGGTTTTGGAGCCAACCAGAAACCAAAACTGTAAGTGTTGGTTCAAATGTAAGGTTTCGGATCTTCCCTTATTTCAGATATACTGATATGCCTTAGTCAAACCCAAATTACTGGGCTCAATATAGGGGGAACCAGGTGACATTTAATGGTTTGTGATATGTAAAGGAGGCTAGACAAAGTGATCTACCAGTCCCTTCTGGCCTTGAAATCCATGAATTTCTGATGAATCATTTACCCCTGAAATTTGAAGGCATCACATTTGAGTTGTTGTTCTCTACTAACATGCAGTATAAATGGGTAAAGCCAAAGAAGAGGGTTGACTAGAGAGTAGTGGGGAGGAAGATCAAAATATTTGCAAGATATTCCTCAAAGAATTTCTTGAGGTCGGCAAAGTTCAGGGCACTCATCAACATGGAACATATAGATATATATATATCATTACTCCAGGAAAGGAGAGGGCTTTCTGTACTGAGTAGGGAAACACAATATGAACCTGTCTATGCTAGCACCTAAAGTGTTTTCACCACTGTTTGAGGAAGTCAAGACCAGCTTGTTTTCATAGTATAGACTGGGCCTTCCCTTGAGAGAGTATTGTGTAGAGGACTGGGAGTCAGGCCTCCTGTGTTTTATTTTTGTCTCTGCCACTGACCTGCTGTGTGAGGTGTGTCAAGTCTCTATGCCATCATTTAACCACCTGTAAAATATGTAATACTTTAGCTCATAAGGGTGCTCGGAGGCGTACATTATTAATGCCTACACAAGGCTATGCAGAAAGGTAAGCATCCAATAAATGCAAAGTGGTATTGCATGAATGTGAGCAAGGGCAGGATTTGGTCCACTCTCAGTTAACAAGCCATATTAGAGTCAGAACTGCGTCCAGGGCTCTTGCATGATTTAAAAGCTTGACTACCTATTTATAACAGTGTTATTTTTCTTCCTTCCTTTTACAGTGTTAGTCAGGGCAGGACTTTTGTTCATATTCAAGGACCTGTTCTCTGCTCAGGCACGCATGAAACTCCTGTGATTAACATTCATCAAAGTTATGCCCTATGTTGGATAAGGGGAGTGGGGAAATTGTTAGTACATTTTGTGACTGACAGCCTTCAGAAACCAGGGAGAAGATTGCTTCCATTCATGAAGGTACACTCTAACCTGGATGTGGCCTAATGGATTAGGCAGTGGGGTAGGAACTGTGAGAACTCTTTTCTATTCCTTACTGTGGCACTGATCTGCTGTGTGACTGGGGGGCAAGTAATTTATCTCTTTTCTCTCCCACCTTCAGTCTGCCCTGTCTATTTAGAGTGTAAATGGCCATCTCTTACTATGTCTTTGAACAGAGCCCAGCACAGCAGGGCCCAGATCTCAACTGCAGCCGGTAGGTGCTACTGAAATTTAAAGAATCATAATGTCTGCTTCCCTCTTGCAGGTGTTGCAGGCCTGTCATTCCCACCCTAAAGCCATTGAGGTTGTCATTAACTCATACGAACACATCAAGTCAACATCAAGGTGGAGAGGAGCTATACCCGATGACGTCTTTGAGGTAAGCTTTTAATGAGCTTCCACTTGTGTTTGCAATGTTTGCCTCCCTAACATTTCCACCCAGTCACAGAAAAGTGATTGTAATTACAGATAATGCTTTGGAAAGCCTAATCCAAGAGGGCAGGATGAGTATTTTATAAAATGGCTTGCACACAGAAACAGGAAACAGAGAATGCAGTGCTGATTCTAAGCAGTAGCACTGAGAATTTCAGAGCTATGTGGAATATTTAGGTTTACATTGCAACTTTAAGTGACAGTTCATTTTTGAACAGGGTATCGGAGGGAGTGCACAGCAGGAAAAATAGATACTTGACATTTTTCATGTGGAAAGTTTTCTCACAGAAAAATACTGTATGGTCAACAATGATTTTTTTTCTTTGTCAGAAAATATATGTTCTGAGCCAAAAAGAATGGATTTTCCATCAAGAAATATAAAAACCCCATTTTCATTTCAAACCAGCATTTTAAAATGAAACGACAAGTTTTGTTTCATTTGGACATAAAAAGTCACCATGTTTCTGATTTTCAGTTTAAAATAAGTAAACAAAATGATTTGCCGCATCAACATGTCTCTCTGAAATGACAGATTTTCAGTTTTGACATTTCCGAGTCAGAACTTTTCAGAAGTTTTCATTCTGTTAATTTCTTTTTTTTTTGATATTTGAACTTCCTATTTGGATTTGGACCAGAAACTAATTTCAAAATGTCAAAATTTCCTGTTGGATTGAAATTCCATTTTCGGAACTTTTCTAAGTAACAGTCCCTAGAGGAACTCTGGCTGAGCCAGGCACAGTTTCTCTAGGGCATGGGAGCGCCATTATCCTTTAAGTCAGTCTAGCATGTGTTGATTGTGCCCCAGTTCATCTCTGCTGGCTAGGATGGAGGGAAGTGGACGGCTGTGGCTCCTTCCACTTTGGAAAGCTTAGTGCCATTGCTGCTGCTAGGTTCATGCAGTCTTTGCTGTCAAGGAGAGCAAGGATTGTGACTGTGGCTGACCCGTCTGCTGGGCCCTCAGTGAGTAGATTTATAACATCAGTGGATAGTATAAAAATGCCATGTTGCGTGTATGTGACACTGCATGTTTTTCAGCCTTGTTATGGTATTTCTGGCAATTTGGTCATAGCTCCAGAAGGAAATTCATGACATGTATTATCCTGAGAGACCTCGTTATCTCTAACTTGCTTCTTGCTTGCATATATAAACCTGCCCCTGGAAATTTCCACCACTTGCATTTGAAGAAGTGGGTATTCACCCACGAAAGCTCATGCTGCAGAACGTCTGTTAGTCTATAAGGTGCCACAGGATTCTTTATTGCTTTTACAGATCCAGACTAACACGGCTACCCCTCTGATACATGACATGTATATGCATCCATGAATAAGGCTGCTGGATGAAAACAGAAGGGGCTGGGCTGGGGGTAATTTAGGTGAAAAAAATCAGCATAGACATACCCTGAATCTCCTCTGAAATCAGGAATAACTCCACTGAAGTCAGTGGAGGAACATCAAAGCTGGTAAAAATGGGATGAACATTGTAATAGAATGAGCAACTATATTATACTATTTTGCCACTAGGTGGCACTGTGTGTAAAATACTTTATTTAAAGGTAATCCTAGCCATGCCTGGCAGTACATTACAGGATCTTATGATGAACATATCTGGTGTGGATAAGCAAGCTCTTTAGCCAGTCCATATCTAGTACAGAAGTACATGACATGGTGTTAGCTGTGGGATTAAGAACAGAAACAAAAGGAAAACAGCAACAAAGCTTGCAGACAGAGGGAACAAAGGTTGCAGGATCTCATCAATATGCCACTCTTCAATGGCCTGGATAACTTCAGCTTTGACAAACTTTCAGAATAGACAGACTGGAAGCAGTATTTTGCAAGATTTCACATTGCTACCAAACTCCACAAGGAAACTAATGATATACAGGTATCTTCTTTAATTTATGCTGGGGGGAAGCAAACAGAGCATATCTTTAAATTCTTTTACTTTATTGACGACAGTCACAAAGATGACTATGACAGGGTTCTGGCTATGTTTGATTCATACTTTATATTTCAGAGAACTATGAAAGAGCACATTTTCACCAAAAAACTCAAGGACCAGGGGAAAATGGTGAATGTTTTATTGCAGCTCTGCATGCATTGGTTAAAAACTGATTTTGGGAAAGCAAAACATGAAAATACCAGAGACAGTCTTTCACAGATGGTACAATGAAGAGAGATCTAACTCTAGCCACAGCTATTCAAATAGCAAAGCAGCCTGAACTGGTAAGGCAGCAAGAACATGGGTAACTTGCTAAACTTGACAAATAAGACACTAAGTTGGAAGCTGTGAACAGATGTAGCAGGAGTGCTAAAAGTCGTTACCATAAGACCCCTGATGAAAAGAGAGAGAATTCTCAGGCTAAGAGGGACAAATTCCAGCCTATATGCACAAGGTGTGAAAAAAGTCATATCCTAAGAGATATGTCCAGCCAGAGACAGATGATGTATTAAATGCAAGAAGTATGGACATTTTGCAGCTGTTTGCCACACCAAAGCAGTCAGGGAGTTGACTCATATTACAGACAATCAAGAGCCATTGTTTCTGGGATTTATCACGTGTGAAGACATAGAGCCTTCCAGGAAAGAGAAATTGAGTATTCATGGCAAGATTGTTGATTTTAAAATTGACTCAGGAGTTGACATCACAGTTAGCTCAGAAGGGATTTACAATCACCTTCAACCCCTCCAAGGGCTTACGTCACCTGACACAGCTTTCACTAGCCCTGAGGTATTGTGAATTGCATGGGCCAGTTCACTACAGAAACAACTTACAAAGACAGAAGCTATGCATTCAGAGTGCATGTGTTCAAAAGATCGAAGACCAACAACTTTCCCAGCTACAGCGTGGCAGCCATGATGGGCCCAGTGAGAAAGGTGGAAGATTTGGATGGAAGATTTGATGATCTTGAACTTTTGAAAGGAGACCCAGCACAAATCCACTCTAAGGGCTTGGCTACACTTGCAAGTTGCAGCGCTGGTAGAGGCTTTCCAGCGCTGCAATTACACCCCGTCCACACCTGCAGGGCACAACCAGCGCTGCAACTCCCTGGCTGCAGCGCTGGCTGTACACCTGGTCAGGTTGGGGTGTAGCGATTGCAGTGCTGGTGATCCAGCGCTGCTCATCAAGTGTGGACACACACCAGCGCTTTTATTGGCCTCCAGGGAATAAGGAGATATCCCAGAATGCTTTTAACTAAAATTACTCCCTTTGTTTTGTTATGCAGCCTGTCTTTGTTTTGTTGTGAACCTCCGGAGGAGCTCCGTTTCTACCGGAGCTGATTATCAGCTCCTGTTTGCTGTGATCAATCTGTGAACAATCAAATGAGATCCTCCTCCCTGTTGTGAACAGCTCTGTGGAGCTCCTCCGTTGCGGCTGCTGCTATCTAAAAAACAAACATAGCTCCTGTTTGCTGTGATCATCTGTACCTGGCTGTAAACAATCAAATGAGAGGCAGGCAGGGAAACAGCGGGGAGTCGTGCAGGCTGTTTGCAATTAAGAGTTAAGACTAAGGGGTCAGAAAAATGTTCTGATTTTTCAAGTCAGGAAGCTAAACACACAGTGTTGGCTCCAAAAATCCCCTCTCTCTTTCCCCCCGCTCCCTGTCACACTAGACCCCACTCCACCCCCCTCTTTTGAAAAGCACGTTGTGGCCACTTGAATGCTGGGATAGCTGCCCATAATGCAGCACTCCCAACAGCGCTGGAAATGCTGCAAATGTGGCCACACACCAGCGCTGGTAGCTGTGAGTGTGGCCACACACCAGCGCTGCTCCTACACAGCTGGATGACCAGCGCTGCAAACTACCAGCGCTGCAAACTGTAAGTGTAGCCATACCCTAAGAGGCAATCTGAAGTATACAGTGTACAAACACCTCTACCAGAGAGCCCTTGAAAGAGACTAGTTACAGATTCATGCAAATTCAGAGGACATAATTACCTGTTCATTGGGAATTGTTTTCCCACCTATATAGAAATTTTGTACCTGAAAGACATATGTCACAGTGTTATTGAGAAACGGAAGTGCATGGTTGCTCACATCCGTATTCCAGAATAACTAGTGATGGGTGATGGACCACAATTCACTGCAGCAGCATTTAAGACATTCCAAATGAAATATGATTTTGATCATATTATTAGAAGCCCACATTACCCGCGAATGAATGGAGAGGCTGTGAGAGCTGTCCAGGCACCCAGGAAAATCCTACAGTAAGAAGGTCCAGTCCTTGCTCTTCTGAGCATGGGTGTAGTTTGACTTCTATATTTGGGGGATGGGGGGCAGGGCCTGGCAGAGCTGGGGCCAGCTCCACATGGCAGGGTCCAGAAAGGGAGCGCCACCTCCACCCCCTGACTCCTCTTAGCAGGCCACCCAGCCTGTCTGGGTTGGGCGGGGGCACAACCAAAAATTCTAACTCAAAAGGGGAGTTGGGGGGTCAGCTCAAAAAATTTGAAAACCACTGAAAGTAGGGTGCATGCAGGGGGTAGCGAGAGGCTGTGTGCAGTGAGGGGTGCAGCTCAGGGTGCAGGGAGGGGGCTAACTAGGGGCTGTGTGCCAGGAGGGCGCCCTTATGGTTGCTGTTCCCTGAGGGCTCTGTCAACCCCAGAGCCTGGTTCTGCCCTGCCTCTGGGCAGATCTTACCCACTGCATGGGCAGTCAAAGGGGGCTGGGAGTTTAGTAGTAGCCACAGCCCCGGACACCAGCAGTAGGAGATGGGGGCGCGCCACAGCCGCCTGCTCCATGGCACCAGCCAGAGAAGCAGCCGCCCTGCACTGCCCAGCTCTGGTTTCCTGCCTCTGACCTGACCATGGTGTGGGGTGTCAGGGAGGGGAAGCAGAAGAGGTGTGTGTGTGTGTGTGTGTGTGTGGCTGCCCCTGGGCCTGCCCCACTGTGGTTAAGGCACTGCAGTTTGGGGGGACAATGCCCCCACCATGCCTCCCCCAAATGCCGCTCATGCTTCGAGTTACAAATCAACACCAATAGTGGCTACTGGATATAGTCCAGCACAATTCCTGATGGGAAGACAACTCAGAATTACTGGTCCTATTTTGGAAAAGAACCTAGCTCCATAGTGGCCAGAAAGAGAGTAGCCAAATTGGATAAAAAGGTTAAGTGATGTCAAGTATCAGAGGGGTAGCCATGTTAGTCTGGATCTGTAAAAGCAGCAAAGAGTCCTGTGGCACCTTATAGACTAACAGATGTATTGGAGCATGAGCTTTCATGGGTGAATACCCACTTCATCGGATGCATGTAGACGAAGTGGGTATTCACCCACGAAAGCTCATGCTCCAATACGTCTGTTAGTCTATAAGGTGCCACAGGACTCTTTGCTGCTTTTACAAGGTTAAGTGAGTTTATGAACACTTTCACAACCGACGTCACTCAGTTAGAGAACTGCCAGGTCTAGAACATGGTGACTGTGTTTATGTCAAATTGGATGGAGAAAAAGGATGAACAACTCCAGGTGCTGTAAAGAGAAAGAATTCAGCACCCACATCAAATGCGATCAAGTCTAGTGGTGAAGAGTTCAACAGCAGTCATTGACATCTACAATTTGTTCCTCAGAAAGAACAATCAACAGAGCAAACTCTATAGGTGGCAGATACAGAACAAGAAGAAGACTCAAGACAGTCGTTGCAACTAATGGACAGCCAGATGACCAAGCTGTTACATGTTTGGGTCATGTAATTAGAAAACCAGCATGATATTGAGACACTTAACAGACTGATAGTTACTGAACTTCAAAGATAATGTGATAGTGTAAATACTGTAAATGGTAGGAAAGTAGATCTTAAAGGGGAGATGTAATGGAATGCCAAACTGTATTATACTGTTCTGCCTCTAGGTGGCACTGTGTATAAAATACTTTATTTAAAGCTAATCTTATTAAAGCCATACCTTGCAGTGCATTAAAGGATTTTATGATGAACACATCTGGTGTATATAAGCAAGCTCTTTAGCCAGGCCATATCTGGTACCAAAATGCATGACAAATAGCAGACCCAACAATACTTTCAGCTGTTCTTAAACTCAGGTAACCCTGAAAGTCTGAGCCAGATGTAACAGTCTCACTTAGGGTATGTCTGCATTTCAATCAAGCTAGTTTGGGTACTAGTAGTAATGAAGCCGCGCAGTATGGGCTTCAACATGGGCTGTACAAGCATACCTGGAACCCGGAGTAATTATTGCAGCGGCTGGTCCGCGATAAAGTCTGTGCTGCCATAGCTTCACTGCTCCCAGTATTTGAGCTAGATTAAAACTAGTTTAGGTGTGTCTACACAAGTTGGAATTATGCCCCCAATGTGTAGACACATACTTAGATGCCACTGCTCAGTAAAATGAATATGTCATTGCTGCAAAATGTATCATAGAACCATGAGATGGTTATAAGTGTTTTCTCCAGATTTGCCCAGTTTTATGGGAGACGGGGTCTTATTGACCTAAAATACATTTTGTTTTGTCTTTGCAGAGGCACAGAGATTTCTACGACTCTCTGTTCACCGTGTGCAGTAATTCACCACGGTCGCTCCTGCATTTATCTAGATGTGCTATTAGACGAATATTGTTCAAAAGATGCCACAAAGGAGTCCCTTCACTTTCCATTCCACCTCCATTGAAGAAGTACTTGCTTTTAGAACCAGAAGGAATAATTTATTAAGCCTTAGCAGAGCAGACTGATAGTCCCTGCAATCTCTGGCTCTGCACACATGTGGAGGGAATTATCATCAGGGAGTTTTCACTAGGAAAAGTTGAAGTTCTTGGCAAAATTCTTATGCAAAGAAGGATCTGGTTCCATAAATACCAATGCCGGACTGCTCTCTCCATTATATATACTGATCCTTTGTTCAATCTAGTTTTAAATTAACTGAACCAAGTGCGACTTCCACCGCTTCACTTAGGTAATGATTCCACTGTCTATTAGGTATCACTGTGGAGAATGTTTTCCAGATATCCAACACAAACTGCCCTGGATATTGGTTCAGTTTAGTTTTCTTCAACCATCATCTCAGGAAGAACAAAACAGGATAGTGTCAGAAAAATAATCTCTCATCAGAGTCAGCTACATCTTTCCCCAGAAACAAAAAGCGCAAAGGGCTTTGAATGAGGCCCATCGACTGAGTTACGGTATTTTAAGTTGTTTTCCTATGGATTGCCACTGAATTGGATGTTTGTTTATTATGTGCTGCATTGCATCACATCATATAATGTTTTGTCATTCACTGTAATTACATCATTGTGCACGTGGAGCAAAGAAGAGATTAGCAGTGTTTACGTTCATACCTGTGTGTGATGAAATTACGCACACAAGTAGCAATGTGTGTCATTCAGTAAACTTGCATGCTGCTGAAGAGTTCACCATCCCTGCTGAACTGCATCATATGGTAACTGTGGCAGGTCACCATTTCAGCTCAGCCCACAGCTCATAAATTCAGGTCCTAGAGAGGAATCTGGAGAAATTGCTCAACTGATGGTACTACAGATCTTTTTACGAGCTGTATCTCTTGTTTGTCCACATCAGGCCAGATCCTGCATGGTACCGAAGAAGAGTACCTGGTAAAAAAAAAAACACAGGTAAAAAGAGTAAGTCTGTGGCACAGAGAACCTCATTCTGAGGTCATAAGAGTGATGCTATATCCCGCCTAATAGCAGAAAAAAGGCGTAGGAGAGGAATGCATAACAAAGTATCCTTTTAGTATGATGAGAAGCATGCATAAGCCCATGTCGCCTCAGAGAATGGTGAGAGAGAGCAGCCATATAGGGGGCTTGAGTCTTAGTGCCACATAAGGTTTGTCTACACTGCAATTAAAAACAAAACCGAGGCTGACCTGTGCCTGCTGACTCGGGCTTACTGGGCTAGGACTGGTTCATTGCAGTGTAGATGTTCAGGCTGGGGCCGGAGCCCAGGCTGTAGGACTCTCTGAGGAGGGAAGCCCCAGAGCACAGGCTGCAGCCCGAGCCTGAACATCTACAGCTCAACTAAACAGCCCCACAGCCTGAGCCCCACGAGCCTGAGTCAGCTGTCACGGGCCAGCTGTGGGTGTTTAATTGCAGTGCAGACCTACCTCAGTGCGCACTACTATGCCTAGCACTTCAGTTCAGATGCACCCCTGAAGAGCAACAGCTGACATGTTGTGCACCGATGACAAGAACTTACTGAATCAACCCTGAAAAGTAAAGCAGAATGATTACAGCACGCTTGGCTCCTTCTTATGTAGCCTGAGCAATAGGAGTTGCATTTCAGTCAGAGAGGTGGTATGGTCTGAGAGGTGAGGGGCCTCCATTTTATTCCTGGCTCTGCTACTGAGGTTTTGTCTAACCCTGGGCTGGTCACTTATCTCCCCTATGCTTCCGTTTCTCCATCTATATAAAGGGGGCAACAATCCCTGCCTCACCGGGTGTGACCGGTTATGCCCCTTAGGAAGCCACCTGATGTGCTGAGATACCACTGAGTCTACCTGTTCTGCCAGCATGGGCCCCCTTTAATCTGTCTTGCTGAGCCAGGCTATTAAAGCCTCCTCTAACACACACACACACAGGCAGGGCCACATCCAGCTGCAGATCAGCTCTGGGAAGACTCAGCTTAAGGGACTTGCTCCAGCACTCTGCTGCTCACTCCTTTTAAGGGGTACAAACCCAAAGGTTTCATGAAATTCGCCCCCTCCCGCAATGTGGAGAGAGGTGTGCACACTTCTTGTCCCCCCCAGTTAGAAATTGCAGAAACTGGGTTTAATAATAAACAAAACATTTTATTAACTATAAAAGGCAGATTTTAAGTGGTGTGACAGACCCAGACCAGTGTGGTACAGGAGTCTGGTAGAGGGCAAATATACTGGTCACTGGCTGAGTAGTTTTCTGTTCCCTGAGTGACCAGAGCAGGGGCTGCACTAGAGTAATCAGGAACCTGCTAGAACCAATTCAGGCAGACAGGCTGATTAGATCACCTGCAGCCAATCAAGGCAGGCTAATCAGGGCACCTGGGTTTAAAAAGGAGCTCACTCCAGTCAGGGAGTAGGGAGCCAGAGGAGAGGAAGTGTGTGTGAGGAGCTGGGAGCAAGAGGCACAATGAGAGGGAGAGGGAGAGGGAGAGGGAGAGCTGTAGCTGTAGCTGTAGCTGTAGCTGTAGCTGTAGCTGTGCTGCTGGAGGACTGAGGAGTACAAGTGTTATCAGACACCAAGAGGAAGGTCCTGTGGTGAGGATAAAGAAGGTGTTTGGAGGAGGCCATGGGGAAGTAGCCCAGGGAGTTGTAGCTGTCATGCAGCTGTTACAGGAGGCACTATAGACAGCTGCAATCCACAGGGTCCTGGGCTGGAACCCGGAGTAGAGGGCAGGCCCGGGTTCCCCCCAAGCCTCCCAACTCCTGATCAGACACAGGAGGAGTTGATCCAGACTGTGGGGAAGATCACTGACATGATCAAATCTGCCAATAAGCGCAGGAACCACCAAGGTAGAGGAGGAACTTTGTCATAGTGGTAAAAGGGGTAACATACAGAACAAAGCAGATTACTAAGCAAATGAAATCAAACATGCAAACTAAGCTAGTTTTGCTAAAGAAATTGGTTACAAATAGTATTTGTCACCCTAGATATTATTGCAGGCACTTTGCAAAGTTTCTGTGGCTCAGAGTTCCAGTTATATTCCTTTTCAGTCTGGACCCCTATCTTCCCTTCAGGTGGCTTTTGCAGTCTTTCTTCTTGGGCAGACAGCCCTGGAGAGGCAGAGACCTGTTGGCCTTCTCTGCTCCACCCTTAAATAGGATTTACATAAGGCAGGAATCCTTTGTTTCCCAAACTTGACCCCCCCGCTTCCCTTACAGTGGAAAGTTACAAGAAGTCCCAGGCAATGTTTTAGTATCAGGTGACAAGACCATCTGACTCTGTAGTATCACAGCATCCATGAGTCAGTGGCAGTATGGAGTGTCCATAGGAAGGCCAAGCTTTTCACCATCCATTGTCCTCACTGATGGGCCACTCACCCTGTCTGGCTTTTCCATTGTTGTACCTGAAGTGTTAGCAGTGGGTGTCACCTAAAGCAGCATAGTTGAAATACAGATGCATAGTCAATTCGTAACTTCATTAAATAGGCATTCAAATTGGATAATTGTATTCATTAAATCATAACCTTTCCAATGATATCTCACATGAGCCATCTATAGTATAGCTCAGTTATGTCATATTCATAGGATCAGCATATTTTCATAAAGAATATGGAATGACACATCACACTGGGGTGTTGTGAGGCTGAATTAATTCATGTAGATGCAATGCTTTAAGTTCCTTCATGAAAAGCACTACCTACAAGAAATATAAAGGATTTGCTCTGTGTGTGTGTGTGTGCGCACTGAGTCATTCTCTGCAGGAAGCTAGATGAATGGACTTAGATGAATCTCTCAGCCCCTGGGATGATGGGGGAGCAGGTAGGGCAGAAGGAGCCCATAGAATATATGTTAGAGTATGGCCATGTTGTAACCTGACCTGCACATACTACTTTATCTATTCTGTGTGCTTCAATCTAATTCACACTAATTGCTTTAGACTCAGCAAAAGGGACTGTGCTAAGAGAGGCCTGGGCTCAGAACAGGACTGGGAGCTGGAAACTCCTGGGATCTGATTGCAGCACTGAGTCTGATGCCTTGTTTTGTGAAGGTGGTGGTGATTGCTGTGGTGTAGCTGATTTTTTCCACGGTAGAGCCCATAGCATGCTAAGTGTTTTCCAGACACATGAGAAAAGCCAGCCTGCTTGATTTCTCTGACGCACTTTACTTGTCTTAAAATGGAGATAGCAACACTTGCAGAGATGAGTGGAACAGTTAATATTTAGAAAACCCTTTGACGATTGAAAGCATTGTATGGAAGGGCTAAGTATTATCATTATATTATTATTAAAGCAGTTTGACCTAACAACTGACCTACCTTGAAAGTTTTCCTATAGTACAGTTCCCACCTTCCAGATGCCTGAATTGTATTTTTAAATCAATCTTTACTATAGCCAAATTTAAAAATGAAACAATCATCATATCTAGATATTATAAAACATTTTTAATCAGTAGATAAAAGGAGGTTAGCATCATTATTCCCATTTTACAGATGGGAAAACTGAGGCCCGGGGCAGCGATGTGATTTGCTCAAGGTCACCCGGAAGGCCATTGACAGAGCTGGGACTATAACCCAGGCCTGCTGAATGTCAGTCCAGTGCTCTAGCCACTAGGCTTACTTTTGTTTCATCTTGCTGTGAATTATATCAGAGAATGTGCACTGTGATAGGAGAGAACACTGGTTTGTTTATATTTAGCTAGACAATAACTCAGCTTGTTATTTAACATTGTCTGGTTCAGGCAGACACTTTTAAAGACGAATAACACTGACCATTTAAAAAAAAACCAAACATTTCCCTTGTGAATAAAATGAGGCAGGTAGTGTACTGAGTATTTACAGGGCCCCCTACTAACTGAAACCGAGCAAGGGTTCTTGAAAGGTCTCAGTGATATTGAACTTTATTAATGTTTTCATAGACATGGCCGGGAATGGCGAACCGCAGCCACTGGGAGCTGTGAGCAGCTGTACCTGCAGACGCTCAGGCAAACAAAGCATCTTGCGGCCTGCCACCCTGAACAAGCTGCGAACCAAGTTTGGGAACCCCTGCATTAAGGCCTAGTCTACGCTAGCACTCTAAGTCGATGTCAGTTATGCTAATTAAGTTACATAAGTAATGTAACTAAGTCAATGTAGCTTACATCGACTTAAAGTGGTGTCTACATGCGCTGTCGATGGGAGACGCTCTCCTGTCGACGTAGCTTCCGTCTCTTCTTGAGGTGGATTAATTAAAATGATGGTAGAGTGTTCTCTCATTGACTTATCACGTCTTCACTAGACCCACTAAATCGACGCCGCTGCATCGATCGCAGTGGCGCCAATTTATCTCATAGGGTAGACAAGATTTGCAATTTTTTTGTCAGTAGCCAGTTCTGTTTATTTAGCATCAGAATAATCCACTTGATATGGTCCCAGCTTGAAGCAATCAACTGAGATTTGCACAGAGGAATTTGAAAGACACCCTGGAAAAGGTTAGGTTGTCTAAAAAATATATTTTATAGGAAACGTATCTGTATCAAAGGGGGATCAGAGAAAGGCTCTGCAATCAGAGCAGGGTGAGATAAGACTCTGTCTTCTAAACGAATTAATTTATAAATTTGATGGCTGTGTGAACCTTTGTAGTCAGTAGAAGACAAAATGAGATCACTGATTTTATTTGAACTACGCTGGTTAAGGAGGTGTGATTCTGCATCTGGAAGAGGGAGGTCTAAGGGAGAACAATAGGGTTTTTTATGACCTGCCATAGTTAGGACTCCCTTGCTGAGAGAGAAGAAAAAAGGCTGTCACCACTGTTCCTAAATTCCCTCCTATCCTCCCCCTTTGCAGTGCGCACACTTGTTTTTTATTCTGTGGGCACCCAGCCTCACTTCTAAGCTTTGTACCAAGCAGGTGCCAGATTATAGCCATTGTGGGATCTGACAGGGAGCACAGCGGGATCAGGCTGATTATAATGATAGGAATTTGCAAGCTGTTAAAAACACTGAAGAACATCAGTATCCCAGAAAAGCCGAATGATACACTTGGACTGCATTTTTTGTTTTAAGGGAGCCCAACAGTGAATGAACCTAGTTATTTGTTAACTTGAGAAATTCCAGCATTTCTTTTTGCTGTCTCCTTCTCTCCTCCCACATGCTTAATGGAAACCCCCAAGTGAGACACCTGGTGGGTACCTGGAATTGGTTCATTATTTATTTAGCTGAGATGATGCAGTCAATTAGAATCAACAATAAATGTAAGTCCCTGGCCCTTGCAAACTATCAAACAACTCCCAGAATTGTTTTTTTTTAATATACTTTTAAAAATTGGATGGCTTTGGATTGGTGGTACTAGGAGACAAAGCCTGCCCCTTTTAGGTGATGAGTTCAAATCCAGTCATGGTCAATAATGACAAAAAGTTATTTTCAGGGCTCTTTGAGGCTTATGTAAAATCAGTTGCTTTTTTTCTGTCATGTTACCAGCAAAGAGGTATCCACATTACAATAGTCTCCACCACACAACCTAACTATCTCTAAAGATGGAATGGGCCTGGAGATAGAACTAGCTGCTGCATTTCTTGGATGTGGCCACATCCATCAGGAATTGGATGTCATCACAAATTCATTTGCAACAGGCCACTCATGGTAACAATTTACCGTCATCATTATTATTGAGAGCTGCATGTTAAGAATTGCACACCAGAAGCCATTTGCAGTGTGTAACAACAACAACTTCATTGAACAAACTAATATATAGACAATGTTGCACGTTCCAATGGGACAACAGCCATAAGAACATAAGAAGAACATTTGGCCATAAAGGGTCAGACCAAAGGTCTATCTAGCTCAGTATCCTGTCTTCCAATGGTGGCCTGTGCCAGATGCTTCAGAGGGAATGAACAAGTAATCATCAAGTGATCCATCCCCTGTCACCAATTCCCAGTCTCTGGCAAACAGAGGCTAGGGACACCATTCCTGCCCATCCTGGCTAATAGCCTTTGATGGACCTATCCTCCATGGATTTGTCTAGTTCTTTTTTGAACCCGGTTTTGGCCTTCACAACATCCTCTGCCAAAGAGTTCCAGAGATTGACTGTGCGTTGTATGAAGAAATACTTCCTTTTGTTTGTTTTAAACCCGCTGCCTATTAATTTCAGTTGGTGACTCCTAGTTCTTGTGTTATGAGAAGGAGTAAATAACACTTCCTTATTTATGTTCTCCACACCAGTCATGATTTGATAGATCGCAATCATATTCCTCCTTACTTGTCTCTTTTCCAAGCTGAAAAGTCCCAGTCTTATTAATCTCTCCTTATACGGAAGCTGTTCCATATCCCTAATCATTTTTGTTGTTTTTTTTCTGAACCATTTCCAGCATTCTTTCTATTAACGATCTACATGTATATGGACATTTCCTTTTCAGAGCACTTTTATAACATCTATTGACTTAGGCCCTGCTTTTCTACTGACTGCGAGCAGACAACTGGACCTATATTGAGCCCCATTGACTTAACCACATGATACATGTCAGCAGAGCAGGAGTTCTCTTAGGTCAAAGTCAGTCTAGCAGTATTCTGTACTGTGTGTTTCTCTAAAGTCTTTATTTTAAAGTCTTAGCTGATCAGCACTTAGCTCCTATGGAGATGACCCTGAGCTAGATAGTTGGGTTAGCAATATAACACTTTTAAGCAGCATTATGGATCGCATTGCTGGCCTAGTGCCAGCTGTGATACCTTCCCATGAGCAGAAGCCAGAGACTGCAAAGCACCAGCAGGAATCCTGGAAAGGGCTCCTCTAGGCAGCCAAATAGAAATCCCTGCTAATTCTCTTGACTATCCAGCCACAAATTTCTTCAAAGCCTTTGCAGTTCATCCTTGAAGCAGGCTATTCATCCTTCATGAAGCTCTGTGATGTCACTGGGCTGAAATGAGCAAACAGAGAAGGTTGAATTCTTCGCTGATTCCCATGGTATGCAGCACCATTGACTTCAGTGGGATTGTTCAGGGTCTATGCCAGCAGATGTTTCAGCCCCGAATGAGTAGATTTCCCCTCTTCACATAAAGTTCCTCTTTGTTAGGATGGAGGGATGCTTGTGTGCACTTTTTTCCTGCTGCTGCTCAGGAGGACAACAGGTCTGGGGTACATTGTGTAAATAAACAATTTACATGAAGAAAATATCTGACTCCATGTCACTGATTTCTCATCTAAGTTGAAACCACCAAGCCAGACCCCCAGCTTGGCTACTGCTTGGCCAGTGGGGAAGCACTATAGAGAGTGTGCTGGAAGATAAAGGATTGAGTGGTGATGTTTAATGTGCAACTTTTTAGCTTCAGATTTTGATTTTCTGCCATCATCTATTTTGTTAGTGCTCAGTTGAGAATCCAGCTGGTGGTTAAGTGTCTCCTGGAGGAATTGTATTTTAAGGAGGGACTTGGAAGAAAGGATGAAGTCCTGGCTTTCCAGGTCAGGGAACAGGTCCCAAATATAGGGTCTTGCCCCATACTTCTACCACACATTTAGGCACAGGCAACTGGAGACTCGAGTAGGAAACTAATTTTCTTTTTGCCTTCAACATCAATGCTAGGGCAACTGACTACACCCTTCCACACTTGCTTAGATGATATCATCAGTTCTCTTACTTTCCTGTGCTAGAATGGTCTAGCCAGCCACAGGGTTTGTTGAAACCTCAAGTTAACTGGTCTGAGGAGGAACTTATGCTGATCTCGAAAGACAGCAATGTTTAGCTTTTCTGGAGTTGTGTGGCAGGCACACACCTAAAACATTAGGAGATCTGTGGCTCTTCTGTGGTAGGATAGCTGACAGAGGCTTGACTTTATAGCAGAGTTAGCTCAACTGAAATTATCTCAGCAGCCCAGCGCAGTTATATTTTAAGCATTTGCTTTGCCACCATTATTTCAAATCACACAAAGACTTTTGACAAGAGATTTTGCTTGTGGGACCAAGCATTTGTAAATTAAACACATACCACATCAGCCTCTAAAATGGGATGAGAGATTGAAACAGTCCCATATATGATGGCTTTGTGTGGCATACACGATCGGTAGAGCTCTGCCAAATCAGAGAGACACTAGCCTTTCAACATGTTGCAGGGTCTGCAAGGCCCCTGGTGGGACACTGCTGCTTTTTTGAAGTGTTGCAAAGTGCAGACAGTCTGGGCACAGCAGTATTTCCATTTACTTTCAAGCTATGGAAGTGGATTCTCCCTGGACTCACTAGAGTTTGCTCTACAGCTAAATAACAGAACAGAATGTGCTATTAGCAGAGCTGCTGAAGCCTGGCTAGAGTCTGACACCTTAACCTCTCTGAGAATTATATTAAGGTGCTGGATAGATCTACTGCCGTCTCTATTTGTAGAACCGCAGGGATTTCTGGTACAGACAAGTGGGTCACAAAAGATTGCTGTATACAGTAAATGTCAGACCAAATTGGCTAGCTGCTCAGAAATTTGTTTGTGACTATTTCCAAATGCAACTCAAGCTTTGTACCATCCAGAGGGTTCCAATGACCTGTTTGATTTTAATACATTGTTAACGTTGTAACAACATACATTTTTTGTGTTGCTCCTTACACTATAGGGGCAGTGTATTCAGTGCTGCTGAATTAGAAATACAGCTTTTAAAACGAGGACAGGAGTGTATGTTATGGTGTTAATACCACTGATGAACTTCCATGCGCTCTATTTAAAGCTAGAACTAACTGGGGGTGTTGATATGAGCCCTTTGCTAGGTGCTTGAATACTGATGCAGTTGAACCCATGCGACAATGTAACTGACATGGGTTAGACTATTTTCATTGCTATTACTGTCAATTAGATTATTTTAACAACAAAATACCTTAAAATAGGAAGCAGGGCCGGCTCCAGACCCCAGCGCACCAAGCACGCGCTTGGGGCGGCATTTTGCCGGCAGGGCGGCAGGCGGCTCCGGCGGACCTTCCGCAGTCATGCCTGCGGGAGGTCCGCCGGAGCCGCGGGACCAGCGGACCCTCCGCAGTCACGTCTGCAAGAGGTCCCCCGGAGCCGCAGAACCGGTGTGCTTGGGGCGGCCAAATTCCTAGAGCTGCCCCTGATAGGAAGCTATATTGTCTGAAAATATCAGTAAAGAAAATCTCACTTTTTTTTGTTTAAGTTCATTTGAATCCAGATGTATTTGACCGAGAGATTTTCTGTACTAATTCCATCAGAGCTCACAACTGGTGAAATCAGACACACAATGGGGAAAAGACAAAACTGTAAATATGCAGCTCCTATAATTTTAGCAGCAAAAATCAGGGGCAGAAGAATAGCAACATTCAGAAATTTACTTTAGTAATAACATTATAAATTGACATCACACCTTTTTTTCCATGAGAGTGCCACAGCACCCCGTAACCTATATGCATGCACATAGCACTTCACACATTACAGAGATCCAGCCCCTCCAGATGCAGGGCAGCACCCGGGCAGACAACAGTACAGCAACTGGGGAAAGATTAAAGAGTGGCCAAGGAGAGCAGGGCAAATTCCTTCTCTAACAAAAAGTACCATAAGACTTTCAACCTCCATGCAGAGCAGAACTGACCTTGGTTTTTAAGGTATCATCTGTGAGATGCACTTGCACTAAACTCTATTGCGTTAAATGTATCTGTGAGGGATGAGTCAACCCAGGCATGTTTCAAACCTGTTGTTTCCTGGAGTTTGAGGGGCAAGCTGACCACTGTGGTAAATGTGTACAACCCCAGTGAAGTCAAGGGAGTTGTGCCTGCTTATGTCAGTGGTGTATTAGGTCCTAGGTATTTTGAATCTAGAAATGGGCTCAAACATAGCTGTGGGTCCCATCAACTTTGAACTGTGAATTGTTTGAAATCTGGACTCTAATTTGTGGTTTGGGCCCATCTCTGTGTTAGACCAGCCTTGCCATAGCTCTCCTGCCATGCCTTAACACAGAATGGTTCTTTCCTTCCTTCCTCTCACCCTTCCTGGTTTAAAGCCCTTTTGTTCTTGCTGCACTTAGTGGGAGTTTATACCAGTTTAAAATCATCTGCAATTTAGGTTTCCTTCAATAAATTATGCAACCACGCGCACACATGCTCAATATGCAAACATAATCCAAGACTATCCCCTATAAACCAATCAAGCTACTTTTACACGTTGAGAAGGAAGTAGGCAATAAATAACTATATTTATTTCTGTTTTTAAATATGTGGGAGGTGCTCGAATACTACATTCCTGGTGGCCACGTAAGTACATAGATACATAGGATTAGATCATATTCATATTAGATTAGATTAACAAAAAATGGAATATTGCATGTACTGTAATATCTGTCAATGCTTATAGGTTTTTGGTGCAATCAGGCTTGTAGCATTAGTGATCTGGAAGATGCACAGCATTCCATTCCGCTAGGTAGTTATATATAATTCAGTTGCCTTCATTGTTACTCTCCTCCCCTTCTATTTTAGAGTCAAAATTAACTGTGTGGTTTAACAAATCAGTATTTATATATCTATATTTATAATTATATACAGAGCTATAAATATATACACACAACATTATATATACAATAATATTATAGATGTTATTATATATATATATATAATAAGAAGGTTTTCCATAAAAGGTGCCTAGACTAAGAGTCTACCCTGACATGTAAGTGTGCAACTCACACTGAAATCAACAGGCCAGGGTCTCACCACAGATACACTGATAAATATGGAATAAAGTTATTGATATCAATGGAGTTGCACAAGATTCACACCTGTGTAGTTAAGAACTAAATATGTCCCACTGATATCACTGGGATTGTACATGTAGAAACAGAGAGAGAATTTGGTTCTTGGTCTGGAAGGGAAAAATATTTGTTTTATATAAGGAGCCACCATGAAGTTTGTGGAAGGGATTTCTCTATGGAGTTCCCATATGTCAGGTCAAAGTAAATTCTTGAATTAATTATGAAAATGAAAATTGCCGCATGCATTATTCCCCTTTTTAGTTCTATTTATTGTTGGAAGTCAGCTATAACAATGTTGGTATATTATTTCAATTTTCTTTTCTGAATGTATTATAAAGTACGACAGTTATGAGTTCAGCCTAAATAGATATATATCACTCAGTAGGTCCTTTTATTTTGTATCCTTTAATATTATCAGTGTGTTAGATCTATTAATTGCATCAAAGGACAGAAAAATGACCAAAGCCTTACACAGTCGGCAAGGCTGTACTGGTTTCCATGCATTGTCACATACTATTTGAGATATTGTAAAGTTGAAAAAACAATGGTTAATTTGCTTAAAAAAAATGTAAATGAATTTGATCAACTGTGTTCACAACAAAATAGGGAAAACTCCATGTTTCCAAGGATTTGATTTGTTAGCGAGTATTTGGACAGAAGAGGGCAGCACATGACGACTTCTAAGTGATGCACCTGATTCTGTTAGCGTTTGAAGTCACATAGGAGTAGACTCCTTTGCCAATATGTACACATGTGTAATGGAAACAGACAGGAACGTAATTATTGTAAAATGCTGTTTCTCTAGCTTTTTCCAGTCCGACTGCTCAGAGCATTTAATACAGGTTTGTGAAGTGAATAGCAAAATGCCACGAGGGGCTAATTTTATGATGTATTACTAATAGTTTTTTCTAGAAGTGAAAAACTGATAGACCTGGATTGAGCCACACATGGTGCAAACTATGATCCACATCTCTGACGATTCACTTTACTCCCAACCTTCACTGCTATTCCACTACTGAACCTTTTCTGAGCAAACACTGTCAATAAGGCAAGGCTGGTGGTTTAAACCATTGTACTACCCTACACACCCCACTTCAGTCATCCAGCTTTTGATCAAGTCCAGGTTTATTTTTATTATATTTGGCTTTTCTTACCACTAACCAACAGTAATTCATTTTACTCAGTCAGTTGTCAAATGTCCTTCACTTCTCCCATTCATGTAGCTCCACTACTCATCCTTGATCCTCTTGCCCTCAGCCCTGTGGCACAGTTGTCTTTGTCCGTGCTTCCTCCCTGAAGGCCAGCTGGTACAACCTAGAATGTGCTATACCTGCTGCACTGGTCTTTGAGGGGCACAATGGGCACTTCCGCCTGGAGAAACAGACCTAACCGCTTTAAAGCCCTGAACCAAGGAACAGATTTCTGTCTCAGTGCTAACATTGTTCCATTTCTCACTTATATTTTTAACCTTCAGTTCTTAACAAGTTTCACGGAGTTTGGAAACCATTTTGTTTTTTCGTTGAGCAGAGGTGGAGGTTGCCTGCATGACTCCCTAAAACACTCCTTTTTCTGTGTTGCCTACAAAAAACTTGACAACGGTGAGGCTGCTGGTGTGCTGAGACCACTGCTTATCATGCTGACCAATATTTTCTCATTGTACTTTCCCATGTGCCTCCATTTGTTGTCGCCTGTCTTATAGTTCAGTGCTTCTCAAAGTCGGGCTGCCACTTGTTCAGGGAAAGTCCCTGGTAGTCCAGGCCGGTTTGTTTACCTGCTGCGTCCTCAGGTTTGGCTGATTGCAGCTCCCATACCTCTCCCCCAGCTGCCTGGTTGGCCACTCACCAAGATGTCTTCAGGGCCCTCCCCACACTTAATACAGCTCTCAATGATTTCAGCTATTAGTAGTGAAGCCTACCTGCTGGGGCACACTAGACAGTCTCTTGCAATAGAGACACTGTCCCAAAGTAGATTTAATACTTAGATCTAAATGCCAGCAATGCTAGCTCTGCAGCATGTAACAAGACTCTCAATGAAGTCTAAATTAACTGCCTGCATGCACACAACCTATCTCAAGTCATTGGGCTTTGGAACCCATGTCCCCTGCCTAGCGAGTGCTGTTCAGTTGAGGGTGAGTCCCTCCATTTGGTTATGCCAGGTACAGTTCTGCTGCCCTCGGTTCACACAACAAGGATAACATCCCTTTATTACTCCTGCCCCAATTACAAGGAGACTGGGGATCGAACACCAGCCACGTGATCATTTGGGCGAGCAATCTCATCATGCTGAGCACCTAGGCAGGGTGGGTGTGTCCATGCAAACGAGATCAGCTTCCGAAGTCTTTTTCCACAGTTCACCACTAGATGTCAGGAGAGAGCTCATCCAAACTCTGCTTACACAGTTACACAATAATCAATGGGTTCCTTAAATGGCAGGCTGCTTGGCAGGATTTTTTTTTCTTTTTGGACAAAGGAAATAAATGGATGTTTAACCCTTCTGCCAGGTGGAATTAACAGCAACAAAGGCTGGATTAAATATCTAGGGGTTTTCTCCTAACAATACAAAACAGAACCAGCTTGGCTCCCACCCCGAATGCCTCAAAGGCAGTACTTCCCCACTCGCAAGCACTTCGTCTGTGTATAACAAAAGAAAAAAATTATTAAAAGAGAAAGATAACCCAGCATTAAGTTGGGAAAACACCACAACCATTATTCAAAAGCATGTAACCATAAGCAACCAACCCCCACACCCCCTGCAGTACATTAGGCAATGGCATTTGCCTCAGTTTCCTACCTTGTGGTGTGAAAGTGCAACAAACAAATGTCCCTTTAACATGCCACTCCCCTTCCCCTCTACTGCACCCTACTCACAGTTGGTTGTCCTTAGTCAGTGAAGAGCCCAAGTTCAGAGGTGCATCCACATGGGTCCAACTGCCATCCCTGAAAAAGGCACATGTAGGGGGCATTGGTCAATACCTCTGCTGCTGCTGCCACCTCTGCCACTGGCTTATTAATACTGCCACTGCTATTTCTACCATCTCTAGCCACTCACTGCTACTGTCCTCTCCACTGCTGCTCATCTCTGCCACTGGCCACTCACTGCCACTTCTGTGATATCATGTTCTGAGGTTCTCCCCATTAGCCTATCTTTTTGCAATTTCACTGGGTAGCAGGGAACCTCTGTGCTACTGCCTCTTCGTTGTCTTTCAGTACAACACTCTCCTATACCAGGTCTAAAGCATAGTCCCTAAATCTCAGCTCTAGTAATCACTAACCAGAAACAAGAACTCTCAACTGAGTTAAAAGAGCTCTGTCTTTAAACACCATAGAGAGAGCCTTAAATGTATGTAGAACTCTTTAGACAGAGACCACACCACTCATCTTGAGTAGGATTTGGCATTCCTACACCCTGCTCAGCATGTTGGGTTCAATTTAGAATGCCACCCTTAATCAGGGCATACTAAGCACAGTTCTGCTGCCTTTTACTCATACAATAAGGATAACAACATTTAATTACTCCTGCACTCAATATGAAAGTGAATTGCAACCGAAAACCTGCCAAAATTAATCACTTTGGCAAAGCGGGTCTATCTGCTGAACACCTAGGCAGGCCAGGTGTGTCTATGTAAATACAATCTGCTCCTGAAGTCTTTTCCCCCAATGCGTCACTCGGGAAAGCTCATTCAGACCCTGCTTTCAGATGTTTTCCATTATGTACTGATCTGTGTATCAGCAACAATCAGAATAAATAGCTCCTAGAAAAAGCAAGCTGGATTCATAGTGACTTGGATTTGAACTTTGAAGCAGTTCCTGAAATAGGCTCAGGGTGGTGAGGAGTGACACAGAATGACTAATCCTCCCAGCTTCTGGCTTGTCTCACATAAACATGTTTTTAAGTTCTTGGTACAGCTGGCATTGGAACACACTGTACTTTGTTTCACCCCCAAAGTCGGAAGAATGTAAGAACAATGCCAGCTGTTGTTTTCCAGCTGAGTGTCTAAGGACGCACATTTATCAAGCACAATTCTACGAAAGATGATAGAATGCTGTAAGCAAAAGAAAACAGAGGGTTCAGCAGCTAGCAATGGAACAACAACCCTGTGTTATTTCAATGTTTGTGATCACTTACGCCTTATTTACAGCATTGTTTTGTTTCCTTTTATCCAATGCTGGCTGCATTTCCTAAAACTAGCCCATTCATTTCAAAGTGTCTGGAGATAAACAGACTATGGGAGGCAGGATTAACTTTTTAGGCTTGCAGCCTCAAACAGTTGGAATCATCTTCCTGCTTCATTGAAACAGGCTGGCACATTGTTAGGTTTTAGCAAACTCTTAATTCTTTATTTTAAAAAAGCCTTGACTGTCAAATGAATGGAAGCTGTGACCAATCACTGTTGTCTGCTGATACAAGGCCCAGTCCTCTTGTCTCCATGTGTAGGCAAAACTCTTCCTGCTTCTGGACAGAAGGGTCAGACCTTTAGATGGAAATGTTCTGCAGAGTTGTGCTTACCCCACAGAGCTGGGCTCCAAATCTGGACTGAAACTTTATCAAAGTTGAGGGTTGTTTAATGCTCCATGGTTGGTTTAATTTATTATAGAACTAAAGGCTAGTCAGGAAGTTCAGTCCCAGATCTGAACTCTCCTCCTTCAGATTTCTCCTCAAGACCCACATCTGTCACAAGGCCTGTAAAACATGAGCCAGTTATTAGTGATTAGGTTGAGGGGCATAAGAGGATAGCTTGCACTTACTTTATAATATTTTCAAATGCGATTGTGTATGCGTGGATAAACATGTTTCTATATAATAGAATATATAATATGTTTATAATATATAAATATGTTTCTATATAACATATAGTATATCTAAACATATTTCACTGTTCCTCTCTTTCCCCCATCTATGTCACTAAAATGTAAGCTCCTGGGGAAGGGACTGTGCCATCTTATATGTTAGTGCAGCATCTGGTACAATGGGACCCCAGTCCTGATTAGGTGATAACGTAAAGTAAGGCCTGGAATACACTAGAAAATTAGGTCAGCTTAGCTACATCGGTCAGGGGTGTGAAAAATCCACACCCTTGAATGGTGGTATTAAAATGACCTAAGCTGGGTGTAGACAGCGCTAGGTTGACAGAAGACTTCCTCTGTCAACCTAGCTACTGCCTCTCCGGGAGGTGGATTACCTATGCTGATGGGAGACGCCCTCCAGTCGGCATAAGTAGTGTCTACATTGAAGTGTTACGGTGCCTCATCTGCAGCTGTGCCTCTGTAGTGTTTTAAGTGTAGACAAGCCCTAAATGTTAACTAATGACTGTTGTCTCCTTGGAACCTTCCAAAAAATGTGTATATCCTCTCAGTCTCAATGAGCTACCCTGGACCAAAGCCCATTGAAATCAATGGGAGTCTTTCCATTGATGTCAGTGGGCATTGGATAAGGTCCTAAAAAACTAGCTAATAATTATCACTGCTGTATAATTTTTTATCATACATTTCTTAATATAGCAGTCACACTTTACATTAAGGTTCCATTTCTAATAGTTCATAAAGGGTTAATAAATTATTACTGTATGCTATAAGCATGTTACAGGCATGAGTAATGTGTGTTACATGTGATTATAAGCACAGCAGCAATAGGTGTTATAGGTTGTGGTTATATGCAATCTATTGATTTTATAAAAACTGACAACAAATGGGTAACCATTTATTAAAACATCTTTATAAATGGAACCTCGCTATTCAGTGTGACCAATATATCTTTACTCTATTAGCAGGAGTTTCCCTGTAAAAATACATGATTTTGCTAACAAAGACATTTATTTTAGCCTTTCCTGGGCAGGTAGCTTTGTCTGAGTGTCCTGTCTGAACACATGAAATGAAGATATGCCCCTCTGAAGGACTAAGCTGTTCATGAAAAATCTACTGTCTCCTCACAATAGATGCTGCAGTTCTTGTAAAGAAATAGGAGTCTCTGCAATCCCTTTTTGCTCTGTCCGACTGTGATGGTGGTAAATAAAGATTTAAACTCAAGACGCACTCTCTCTCCTGAACATCAATTCTCTGGGGTGGAGAATAAACATCTACTGCAGAGCAGAGAAGGTGGCAAGGACAACTCTCTGGATAAGGGCAGAAAACAGACCCTATGGCCATCCCTGAATACTAATATCTATAATATAATTTCCTAAGTCTATCTGAAACAATTTCTGATCCCCCAGTGAATAATTTTGCTGTTTCCCAGATGCTTTGGCATGGATGGTGTCATTCAATGACAGGCAGAAGACTCGAGATGTGTAGTACAGTCTTGGATCGTTTGCTGAAGTGAACTGATAATCCAATGACCTTGAAAAACCATACCTCAGATGTCACACTCCTAACACTCAGCTACGTAGGATATGCTCATAATGTATATAGGACAGTACCAGTGGTGGGAAGAGGAAAGAGTAGAGGGACAAAGAGGAAAGACAGAACTCAGGGAGTGATTTTTGTGCATTTCAGTGTATGATGTGGCATTCCAGTGTGCAAAGCTCCAGATGCACTGGGTCAGATATTCACAATTAAGCATGCATAATTACATGTCTAGGGCCTGATGTAAAGCTTCTTGAAATCAACGCATGGACCCCTCAATGACTTCAATGGACTTTGGATCAAGCCTCTGATGAATACATGAAATCTCCAGTATGTGTGCTGCTCAGGTATTGTGCACATGGCCTGGCCAACCATGTTCCTAGCTGCCAATGTGCATGTGCATGTACCTGCTAGTGCCTGCAGTGGTATAAGCCACCCTAAAACAGGAGAGGCAGGCTGGGCCATGGTCAGCCCTTCTGTGTCAACCTGCAGAGTTGACCAGTGGTGCAGGGTAGTACATGCTGCACCATCATCCCAAGGGTGTTTCACTGTGGCTATGGTACCCATGAGTTCTGACAGGCATTGTCTCCCCACACTGCCTCCCAGAGTTCCCTGTGAGGTAATGAGGCTCTTAACCATCCCCAGAGTAAACCAGTGCACTCATGGTACAATCTGTGCCATAATTCTCTCTTTAAGCAGGGATTGTCTTTCAATTAAAAATTACCTTCTCATAGCACATTGCTGCCTGTGCTGCATGTCACACATCCTTGCTAACTGAGCCAGAGAAAGGCCATTCCTTTTATTACTCTGTTTATAGGCTCAGGTGTTTTAAAGAACAGCCAGCAGTACTGGAACTGTATCTCTGATAGAAAAGGCATAATCACAATCATAAACATTCACTTTGGGGCATAACTGGGCCTCAGATGGCCCAGGGTTTAATTCCTGGTTCTGCAAGTGGCCTGCTGGGTGACCTTCAGCAAGTCACTTCAAATTGCTCTGTGCCTCAGTTTTTCTGTCTGTAAAATGAGGATAATGATACTGCCTTCCTTGTTAAAGCCATTTGAGATCTATGGATGAAAAGTGCTACAGGAGAGCTAGGTATTATCATTAATTAAAATTCCAAAGGAGCAGTTTGTCATCCCTGATTTCCCTGTGTGGCTAATGACATTTCAAATAATTTTAAATGATTTGTTTTCAAGCTCTCTGCTCTCCCTGCATTACCCACCCATCACAATGGGGCACAATCATGTAATAAATTAAAGCTCCTAAGCTGCTTTAACTTATGAACCTTCCCTGCCCAGCTACCAATGGGATGCTCTGTAGTGCAGAGCGCTCTGGTCACTCCCCCCTCCCATTTCTGATATGCTCCCATTCACTTCTCTGTGCCAAAGATTAAAGGTTGAGGACACAGCATATATCTTGACTTTAGCAAAGCTTTTGATACCATCTCCCACAGTTTTCTTGCCATCAAGTTAAAGAAGTATGGATTGGATGAATGAACTGTAAGGTGGATAGAAAGCTGGCTAGATTGTTGGGCTCAATGTGTAGTGATCAACAGCTCGATGTCTAGTTGGCAGCTGGTATCTAGCGGAATGCTCCAGGGATCAGTCCTGGGGCCAATTTTGTTCAATATCTTCATTAATGATCTGGATGATGGGATGGATTGCACCATCAGCAAGTTCATGGATGACACTGGGAGGAGTGGTAGATATGCTGGTGGGTAGGGATAGGGTCCAGAGTGACCTAGACAAATTAGAGGATTGAACCAAAAGAAATCTGATGAGGTTCAACAAGGGCAAGTGCAGAGTCTTGCACTTAGGACGGAAGAATCCCATGCACTGCTACAGACTGGGGACCAACTAGCTAAGCAGCAGTTCTGGAGAAAAGGACCTGGGGATTACAGTGAATGAGAAGCTGGATATGAGTCAACAGTGTGTCCTTGTTGCCAAGAAGGCTAATGGCATATTGGGCTGCATTAGTAGGAGCATTGCCAGCAGATGAGGGAAGTGATTATTCCCCTCTATTTGGCACTGGTGAGGCCACACCCAGGGGCGGCTCTACAGTTTTGGCCGCCCCAAGCAGTCCTGCGCGGGAGGCGCCCCGGAGCCGCGGGAGCAGCGGACCTCCCGCGGGCATGACCGCAGAGGGACCGCCGGTCGCGCGGCTCGGCTGGACCTCCCGCGGCTCCGCTTCAGCTGCCGCAGTCATGCCTGCGGGAGGTCCAGCCGAGCCGCGGGACGAGCGCTCCCTCCGCAGTCATGCCTGCGGCAGGTCCGGTCGTCCTGGGGCTCCGGTGGACCTCCCGCAGGCATGACTGCGGAAGGTCCGCCGGCGCAGCCTGCCGCCCCCTAGATTTGGTGGCCCTAGGCACCAGCTTGTTTTGCTGGTGCCTAGAGCCGCCCCTGGCCACACCTGGAGTATTGTGTCCAGGTTTGGGCCCCCCACTACAGAAGGGATGTGGACAAATTGGGGAAAGTCCAGAGAAGGGCAATGGAAATTATTAGGGGGCTAGAGCACATGACTTATGAGGAGATGCTGAGGGAACTGGGATTATTTAGTCTGCAGAAGAGAAGAGGGAGGGGGGATTTGATAGCTGCCTTCAACTACCTGAAGGGGGGTTCCAAAGAGGATGGAGCTGGGCTATTCTCAGTGGTAGCAGATGACAGACCAAGGAGCAATAGTTTCAAGTTGCAGTGTGGGGGGGTCTAGGTTGGATATTAGGAAACACTATTTCACTAGGAGGGTGGTGAAGCACTGGACTGGGTTACCTAGGGAGGTGGTGGAATCTCCATTCTTAGAGGTTTTTAAGGTCAGGCTTGACGAAGCCCTGGCTGGGATGATTAGTTGGGGTTGGTCCTGCTTTGAGCAGGAGGTCATCTAGTTCAATCCCCTGAAGTCTCTTCCTACCCTAATCTTCTATGATAATTCTTTGGGCACTGTTTTGGTTCATATTATAAGCCACCAGAATGGCATAAAGGGACCTGAGTGAGGGATGGATTTTGCCCCATTGTGGAGATTTTCCCTGTAAAATGCATATATTTGCAGAAACTAATTGCACTGTTTTGGACAGTTTGCCTCACCACTTAAATATGATTGATAGTTTTCTGAGAATATTCTGCCTTTTCCCTTAATAAAAAAAATGGAGTAAATGTAAAAACCTAACAGGCTATTGTGCCTGTTAAAATATGCATCTATGCAGCTGTTAAACAGATCACTTGTCTCATTGGCCCAGAACTAAAAGGGATATTGCTGCTTATCAGGCAATAATGTATATTTACCAAGGGCTAAATCCTGCCCCACACCTGTGTAGTTGGGCTTGGTGTAGGTGTTAATATGTGTGTGTGGAATCCTACTCCAAACTGTGGAGTAGCAGCAAAGTTGCTCTCCTGCTACTATAGCAGCCATGAAGTTGTACTAGTTGATGCTGCTGCCAACTTTGTTCTGCAGAGGGCAAGGGTGGAGGCTCCACTATCCCCGCCTCTGAAACCAGGGATTCTGGGGCCAGCCCATTGATCTTGGCTCTGACACAGGATGTTTAGATCTCTCTCAGACTGCAGAAATCCTGCCTCCTCCTGCTACACAGAAGAAGTACACCAATTCTGCTGCATCTAAAGCCCTTGAGGATTGGGGTAGGATTTAGAGTTTACATTGTTTAATACTACCTTGTGGCTTACAGTCCACAATATTATTCACATCATCATATTCACCTGGCTTAGAAATTAGTCTTGCACATGCACAACCTTTTCTTCTCCACTCTTTCCAATTTCTTTGCATGCCACAAAGGTAGTTAATTAGGACCTTATCCAGCAAGGCTGAGCACCCATTGTTAATGTACATTCAGCAGTTTGAAAGCATAAAGGCTTACGTAATAATACAGTTCCAAAGCTTTTTGCAGATGAAAGCTAGTTGCCCGACTCCCATTTGTGCCTTTGAAAAACTCCCTTTAAAGACTTACCTCACCTACTGCTTCTCCCACTTCAAGTTGTTTTTTAGCTCAGCAGTGATTGAAATCAGTGAACATTATGGGTAGGTTTGCTCTCTGTTTTAAAAACAATGGCTTCTGAAAAATTCAGCATTGGTTGGAGATAATTTATTCTCTAGCTTTCAGAAGCCTGCCTCCTTTTTGTAGCACACAAGAAGAAAACCATGTTTTTTCTCAAAAACCATCTTCAAGTGTTTAAAAACATTTACATGCCATTCTCTTCTGGGCTGAGAGCCAGGTTCCTAGAACAAGTTTTAATGGAAGCTACACAGCTTGAAAATAAGGACCATTAGTGGAAATACAGACACAATCAGTGGTGGAACATATGTGCTATGAAATTTATATTTAAGTGAATGGTATTGGGTCAAATCTCTAAGGTTATGAAAACCAAGCTTTTGGAATTGAAAATCCAGACCAATAGAAATATTTTAATCTAAATAATTTAATGGAAACAATGTTTTTACCCCAACATTGTGTTAGTAAACTTGGCCATTTTTCATCATGGAAGATTATAGAAAGTAATTCAATGGTAGAAGTAGAAAGTATACGAGATGACAGATTCTCAGTTTTTTTCCCCCCCATAGAATGAACCCCATCTTAATAGAAAGATTGCCTCATGGCTAACTCCCTTTTCATTCAAGATTGGGTACATTACTGTCCCTCTCAGATGCTATAACATACCATTCCTTTGCCGGGCCGGCTCTAGGTTTTTTGCTGCCCCAAGCAAAAAAATTTTTGGCTGCCCCCCGTGCTTCCCCCCCCACACACACATTTACACATGTTTGCACTTTGCAGTTTTCATTTTTTTAAATTTTAAACAGTCAAAACAAAACAGAATTTGTAGTTAGTGAAATAAAACACAATTTCCTACTAGTGTAATTTTAACAAGTCGTTTTCATCCTGGCATTTTAGCTCTATAACCACTGGCACCGACATGAAACGGAAATTAGCGCAAATGGCACCGATAGGGCAGCACAGTACACACACGTAATCATGATTTGAGTGACTATGTCACAATGTGACATATTTTTCATGTCACACTCCTATTGCACTACTGTACTTGTCATTGGGGTGAGAGAGTTCCCCATGAGCTCGGATACAGACTGGACCCAGCCCTGCTGGCGTTTTCCCAGTGCTGAGGCCACCCAGCTGGGAGCCAGAGGGGCATGCAATGGAGAGAGCTCTGGGGCTGGAGGAAGAGGTGCTGGGCTTGCTGGACAGATGCTGCCCCTCTCTGCCAGGTTGCTCACCCCCTGCAGGGGGGGGGGAGGCAGAAGGAGACTCCAGGCACTGGCATGCTGTGAGGGGCTGGGGAAGGAGGCAGCAGCCTCTGGAGCTCCAGCAGGCAGAAGCTCCCCAGGACCCTCCCGCCTGGCCCAACTCTTACCTTGCTGTGGATCTGGCCCGAGGTGGATTCGTCTCCCGTCACTGCCCCTTCCCAGGGCTAGGGGTTGGGGCTGCTGCTGGATCCCAGCCCTGCTCATCCTTGGTCTTCGCCTTGGCCCTGGCCCGAGCTGGGCTCAGCCCGGGCTGCCGCTCTGCTCCTCTCTTCCCTCCCTTGGCAGGAGGCAGTGCAGAGGGGAGGAGGAGCGGCCTGCCTGGGCGCCATGTTCCCCCTCGTCCTCTGCAGCCGGAGCAGGGCCACGGTACCGGCTCCCGCCTGAGGGGGTCGGGGTTGGCTGCTGCCTGTGGGAGAGCAGTGGGGACACACTCCTCACTTAGCTGGCTCCCTGCCCTGCCGCACTCGGCAGCAGAACAGGCTGGTTACCGCTCCCCGGGGCGGTCAGGATCCAGCCCAGGATGCTGCTTGAGGTATGAGCTAGGGCCACAGCATTATGCTGCCCCATATATTTTGCTGCCGTAGGCACCTGCTTGTTTAGCTGGTGCCTAGAGCCACCCCGTTCCTTTGGCAACTACAATAATTGCTCACAGGGAAAAGTAATATTAAGAAAAAATTTAACATACATTTTACATGCCACATTGCATTGAAAACTGGATAGGGAACTAGCATCAGAAGAAGATAGCAGCTTGTGATGTAGGAAAAGCTATGTTTGATTTTTAAAATTAACCTGGTCAATGTTTTTTAAAATCAATAATTATATTGTACAAACATTACCCTCACTTCTGGGAAAATGTTAAGTGATAATTGATAAACAGCAACATTGCAGGACATATTCAAAATATGCTCTTGATATTTTCTTCAGTTAAGAAACATCCCAGTTTTTCCTTCACTATTGTTCCCCCTCAGACTCATGTAGTGCACTGATTTTTATTAGACCATTCAGTAAATGCTAGTTTTGATGCATCTTTCCACTTTCTCTTGGCAGTTATGATAAAGAGGTCACTTTTGTTTTTTAAAGACATGGCTATACCAATCAGCAAGAAGCTTGATTCTACAAGTATTATGGATAAGGATAGTGGAGTATCAACATCTGGGTTGTTAGTAATATCCCAGTAGAATTGTACTCTCCCATCTGTTTTCTCTTGCCCCACACCTGGATTGCGAGGTCTTTGGGGAAGGGATGACCATTGTTTTTTATACAATTCTTAACAGCATAGGGTCCTAGTCCATAGGTTCTATATTTACTCAGTTGGCACTACAAATTTATTACTAATAGGGTGGTGACATTGCTATTCTTTATGCCCAACCACTCCATTACTTAAAAACCCCCAAAGTATATTAGAAAAACAAGGTGGGTGAGGTAATTTTTTATTGGCTCAACTACTATTGGTGAGAGAGACCAGCTTTCAAGCTTACACAGAGCTCTTCAGGACTGGGCAATGCACTCCAAGTAGCATAGCTAAATGCAAGGTGGAACACATTGTTTAAAGTAAGTAGTTAACACATATTCCAAGGGATCACTCAAGTTGAGGAGGCCTATTAATACCTCTCCAGTTACAGTGAGGAAAGGGGTGATGGGAGGTTAAGTGGGTTATAGATTGTTGTAATAAGCCATATTCAGTTCATGAGTTTTAGCTGTCTAGCAAAGTTATGAATTTAAGCTCCCAGGCTCATCTTTTGAAGATGTCATGCTCCTTTCCTTTGAGGAAGAGAAAAAGTCCTAGGATGACATGTAAGCAAGAGCTGTACTTAAAAATCACAGCATCCTTGTGGCACGTGGGAGGCAAGGCAGCCAAAAGTTTTTTTGTTTCCCCTCCCCCCCCTTAAATACAGAAGCAGTTTATGCTATGAAAGACTTTGGGAATGCCCCATATAAAGAGCTCTGGAAAACACCTGGAGGACTGGTTGCAAGTGACCCAGGAGAGATGGAAAGGTGCATCAAATCAAGGCTTATATTGTCTTCCAGATTGAGATTATCTTTTATGATTATCTTTTAGGCCCACTGTGTTTAGATCAGACCATAAGGAAAACATTTAAAATTGGCAGGTGTGTACATGATGCTCAAATTGCAAAGAGTTACCTTAACTGTAAGTATGTGTGCACTTTCAGTCCTTATTAAAAAGAAAACACTGTTGTTTCACGGAGTTGAATCCTCCCTACTGAGTCTGCTGAAATATTACAATAAAAAAAACCACCACAATACTAAGTGCTGACAGAGCAAGATATTCAGGCAGATATTCTGCAAAGCTCACTTTACAACTTTGACAAATGGAGGTTCTACAACCCACAAACAAAGCTACACCCTGAGCAGCTACACCACCGCAATAATGAAGTGAAAGAACAAGCCAGTTTAAAAGAATATTTATTACAAAATTATATAACACTTATGTACAGTACAAGGATTAAAATCAGAAGCCTTGTCAAAACAAACTTCAAAAACAGTTAAAAGATTCTAGTGCAAAGTAGTTAAATACAAAAGAGGCTCCTTGTGGGGTGCTGATCTGGTATGCATATTGATATCCACCTATGGCACTGAGTGTGTTTTGAATAGAGAGGTGGTACTAAAGACTCACTTAGCATTAGGAAGTTGCCCTATAATTCAATATAGGCTTAAAGGTAATGCTGTTCAGAATACTTCCACCTGCAAGTATTAACAACATTATTCACAGCAGCATAAAAGTGTTCGTGATGTTTTGAAACTAAAGGCACTCATCTCCAGGGAAGGGACATGTGGTTATATATTACAAAAGTACTAAAGAGCATGAGAGCACAGGTCATGCTCAGGCATTAATGAGCCTAGAGAAAGAGCCAAAATTTATGTTTACTTGAAATGAGAGATTGTCTAGGTGCACTTCATGACCTTGTCTAGCATTCAAGATCTATAAGCTACTGAAGCACTGTGACACAGTGAAGATTACCTTTTTCATCCCTATATTTTTTAAGATTAAAGATATTTGATTCTAAAGAGTTAATAAGGAAGAAAAATTTATGTGGTCAGCCCATTTTATAATTTGTTTAGATTATCAGATCATCTTTGGAAATTCCAGATCATGCAAGGTGATAAACTAAATTCACCAACTTTTATGCAGTGCATTAAATCATTTTGCTCAGTAGTTAAACTTAAGTAGTTTCAGTGCTAAGTTTTTCTAAAACAGTTTCTATAAAAAACAAATTAAACATTTGTAAGAATCTACAAGTTCTCAAGGTCAACATGAGAGTCTACACCAAAAGAGCTACAAAAACACTGAACATCTTTTGAAGGTGGAACATTCTCTGAAATGTTACTACACACATGGACTAAAGCTATACTAATGGAATAAAAAACTATACAGTACAGTTATACACAGTACCAGTTAAAACTCACTCTGCTGAATAAGGTAGTACAACAGTCTACTATTGCTTGGATTAAAAATTAACTCAAATCTGATGTCCACAGCAAAAATGTTTAGTGGCTCTCTCTGTTTCTAGCCAAGATGATCTGCATTACAAAACCATCACACAACTGAGCATGGATACTAGTTGTTCATGTGAAGTACTGGATTCTCCATAGGTGGGCTCCTTTGAAAAATCCAAGCCTATATGTTTGGCACAGCTCTTACAGTTCAAAGATGTGGACTACATGCGTCATTATGTTTGTCACAGTCACATGCATCCCCAAGATACAGACACAGCCTTCTCCAAGTTACCTTGAACACAACTTGCTGGTTTTTAAAAACAAAAACAAAAAACAATTCCTGAAAATGACACCAATCTTCTGCCCATTCAGGGCAAGAAATAAAAATTATCTAAGCAAGCTATTTTTGGAATAAAAGTTGTTTAACATTTACCATCGGGAAGTACAGGGAGAAAAATGGGACTTTCTAATGTCATAAGATACTTAGCCATGTGTGGGTCAGCCAACCTGCCACACCTTAAAGGTTCCTATCCTGCTGCTGCCCGGTCATGTTAAAGTGGATCTGAATAGGACGATATTGTACACCAGTATACGCACCTAACTGCGGAGTTCTGTAACATGGTGACGCTCTAAGTGACTGTTCTGGGAGAAAAATAGGTACCCAAGTGTCAGCATTTAGAGATTCAAGAGTAAACATGGTTCAGAAACTGTATACATCTATTACATCAAGTCTCAGATCATGTACCTGAAAAACTGAAGTATTAATCTGAACTTCTTATATGCCTTTTTTGGTAAGGGTAACATTGAAAGATATACACATCTTTAGGTTCGCTTTGTACTGAACTGCACAGGTCAAATCATGCAGTCTAGACAGGGCTGGCCTTAGGGAAAATGGCACCCTGGGGCAACTTGTATTTTGGTGCCTCTGGCCCCTACTGCCTCCCCATTCATTCCCCCATTGTTCCTGGACCCCACTGCCTTCCTGGGCTCCCCATTGCCCCTGCTGCCTCCCCTCAATGCCCTGAGCTCCTTTCTGCAGACTTGCACCCCAGGCCCACCCTGCTCCTTTTGGGGTGACCAGATAGCATGTATGGAAAAAAAAAAAAGTCAGGACCAAGTGTGTGTGGGGGGGTAATAAGTGCCTATATAAAAGAAAAATCCCCAAATATTGGGATTGTCCCTATAAAATCAGGGACATCTGGTCACCCTAGCTCCTTGCCTCTTGACCACAGCAGCTGGAGAGTGGTGGCTGCTGGTTAGGTGCCCAGGTCAGAAGGCAATGCCAACACCAGTGGCAATGCAGAAGTAAAGGTGGGACGGTATAATATTGCCACCCTTACTTCTGTGCTGCTGCTGGCAGCGCTGCCTTCAGAGCTGGGTGGTCGGAGAGCAGCAGCTGCTGACCAGCAGACCAGAGGTACTGGGGCTCAGCGGTAGCAAGCTCTGGAACAAATTAAGCACTAATGGTGCCCCTTTGACCATGGCGCCCAGGGCAGGCGCCCATGTTGCCCACCCGTTATGCCAGCCCTGGTCTAGACTATAACCTCCAGCATGATCTTTCCTTCCCTTATTCCAACAGACTGACAGTCCTCCTATTCCAGGACCTGTTGGAAGGAACTGTAGAGTAATGCCCTCAAGCATTAGTCCTGATAGAAGGGAATCAAACTGTCTCTTCATACAACTTGACACTTCTTTCACATGGCTGCACTTTGCCTCACTGAGTTTTTTGGTTTACTTGGGATACACCAATCATCATCTGCCTCTGTAGCCATTTGATAACGCTTAAAGGCAGACTTGTTGAACACAGGGAGCTTTTCTATTGATTCTGTTGAAAGAGCCTAAAAACAACAAAAACAAAAACACAGGAATTACTTATTCAACGATCTCTTTTAGGTCACTGTTCCACGACAATAAGAGTTCTAAATATACCATTAAAAAAAACAAAGCAATATAGATGTCACAATAAGTTTTAGAGACCTGAGCCACTGATACTACAGTTACACAGAAAGCCACGTGCTTTGATTAATAGTCAGGTGAGCATTAGTCTTTTGCATCTGTAATAGGCCACAGCAGTGTGCTCTGTTGTGCTTATGTTTGCCATGGAGAGTTTGGACAGGAGAAAGATGTGCTGTCATTAAGATTCAAGTCATGTTGTGGTCAGATTTTACAGGCCATGAACCTATTTGTGTTCTGCATGATATGACTTCTTTGGGGGTGATTTACAATCAAGATAATCCCAGATATAGCAGGACAACCCCTTTCTCACAAGGCCCGAAGAGGCGTTTGTACGTCTCACCCCATTTTACAGATATAATATGATTCTATGATGTAGAGACAGGTTGGGATGGTATTAATAAAAAGTTACTGTGAAGTGAAAAACACATATATACATATAAATATAAAACATACACACACACACACACCCCATTTTATAGCTTGTGCTTAGATACTTAAAATACAGTTAAGTTTTGTATTGCAGTCAACGCAAGTATCTCTCAGTAGTAGATGCAAAAAGATTGCTAAAAACCTTTGTTTTTATAGTTACCTGCAGAAACCTGGTGTATGTAGTAGACTGGACCCTTATTTAACGAAGAATCTGACATAATTTGAAGTATTTATCTTACCCAGAATTCAGCATCTGTACAATAGTTGTTGAACAGATAAGTTACTGGTAACAACTATTTATATTTCCTTATAAGGCTGGACATCTCACTGCTGAAAACAATGATCAGTGAAGATTGAAGATCTACTACTTGAATCTTTGTACTTATGGGCTAGGAGTGCTGGTTAGAATTGAGGCACAAGAGTTTCTACTTAACAACTGTGGGGGGGGGGAGGTCAGGGGGGGAAGAAACCTCAAATACCAGTGTAAATTGGACCAGCTGAAAACTAGTGCAATTTCTATTTACCCTACAAACTTGCCCTCAGCTCTGAAAATCAAGCTGAGTAATTTCTAGCTCACCAGCAACAGAGAGTCTGCAGGCCAAGTTAGGCCTTCAGTCACTCTTACGTAGAACCACACTTTAATGTCAATTAAGTGGGATAAGTGTACCTATCAGCAATCAGCAATATTACTTTCATGTAACAAAAGCACATACCTTCAGGTAGATAACAGCATCTGTTCCATAACCTGGTACAGAATATAGATTCAAGTCTCCTTGAAAGTATTTGGCATATAGACGAGAAATTGGCAAGCCATACCCAAAACCAGCCTAGAAATAAGTAAAGTACAATACATCAAAATGTCTTCTATTTCCAGAGAGCATGACGACTGTTCCAGGGAGACAGTTTAGGTCCCTGAAAAGCTCTGCAGTAATGGAGATGCTCTCCCTCCCCGCAAAAAAAATGTTAACAAGTCTCATTTAGAACACTGGAACTTTATGAAAAAAATTACTCATCCCCAATCATAAAACATGCTGAAAGATCTTTCAAGTCTTAATTGGGGAATTATATATTTTACACCTCTCACTTTTACATTTTGTATTTAAGTTTCCTCAGCCATCCCTTCTCTTTTTAACCTGAATGAGGCAGAAGCAGAGAGCTGGAAAGATGGCAAAGGAACTTGTGTTCTAAGCTTGTCCCCCAAAGGGCCCAAATTTGGGGTAGGAATGTTAAGAGTGCAAGTGAGGGAAGAGAACCAAGATGCAGAATGGCTGGCTATGTAGCTTCAGAGAAAAAGTGAAGGGAACCCTTGCAATGGCCTCTACTCTATTCCGCCTGGCAGCAAACTGTTGGCTCAGCTGTTGTCAACAAAACCCATCAGGATATTATTATGGGGAGGAGTGAGGATAGGGAGCAGAGATCACTGAAATATTGCTCCTTCCTTCAAGCTGAGGCTCTTGAAAGGAGAGGGATTCTAGCATAGAGATGTCCACAGGTTGTTAGACAACCAACTTGTCTCTGCTTTTGACCCAACAGTCATTAGAAACAAATCCCAGCTAGTCTCAAGCATTGCTGGGAGAAGCTAACATTCTTAAAACAAACATATAGCCCAATTTGAACAGAATTCCTAAAGGCTATTAACATAGGATTGGGGCACAAGAAGGGAGCAGAAGCCACTGAAAGACTGCCCCCTGTAACATGTAGTTGCTTTGTCCACCATTTTTGCACCAAATAGAGGTAATTCTTCACTTTAGGGGGGAAAAATAAAATAAAATCTAATGTGCAAGAAGAGAGGGTTTTGGGTTTTTGTTTTTTTTTAAATGGAAAGGGCATGAGACATTAAAAAGCTGCCTAAAGTGGAGATCAGAGATACTTTTAAAGGTACAAATGAAGAAAAATGCTGAAACCTTAGAACGCCACTGGTCCCGTTCCAACAAAGCATGTATTTTTTATTGCGACGTTCAATTCGCCTGTGACTATCTTACAAAGCAGTGAGACTGAGGCGATTCCAAGTACTTTACTCTATCTTGCACTGTTCCTTTATAAAATTACTATAGATTTCAGATCTTACCAAAGGAGCATTACGAGAGTCGTCCATCACTGGTCTCGGTGCTGTGGAATACACGTAGCTAAACAGGAGATTGATTTTCCTCAATGGAACACCACCTCCTGTGTCAGAGATCTGATTAAAAAAATTAGTCAGCTATAAGTCTGTTCTAGGAATAGCATTGAACATTAGCACCTGAACCCATCCACCAGTAACCCATCAGTTATTCCTGATCAGATACCACAAAAGCTTAGATTTCTGATAAATAATCTGTCTAAAGTAATCTACAGCTGAAGACACTATAGTACAGTGGTCCCCAACCTTTTTGTGGCCAGTAGCACATTCGTGTTTTCAGAAGAGTGTGGCGGGTGCCAACAATTTTTCAAGGCTTATTTTGTATTTGTACGTTAAATAATACGAAAAACAATATACATAATATATGAATCCATAAGATAAAAAGGGTAATATATTTATTATTCTTACTTTAACATAGAACTCCGGGGCTGCAGGCTTCATTCTGTCCCCGGCAGGCTTGGGGCCGCGGTTTCTCTCTGGCTTAAGTCGCGGCCCCGCGCCTGCTGGGGACAGAGAACACCGGTGCCTGCAGCCCTGGAGAAGCCGGAGAGAAGCTGCAGCCCTGCACCTGCCAGGGACAGAGAACGCCAGTGCCCGCAGCCTGGAGTTCTCTGTCCCCAGCAGGCACAGGGCTGCGGTTTCTCTCTGGCTTAAGCCGCGGCCCTGCGCCTGCCGGGGACCAAAAACACTGGCGCCCGCATCATGCAGCCCAGAGTTCTGTCCCCGGCAGGCATAGGGCTGCGGCTTCTATCCCCTGCTGGGCACTAGGCAGGGGCACATAAATGCCCTGGTGGGCGCCATGGCACCCACGGGCACCGCGTTGGGGACCACTGCTATAGTAGATATTAACTTTGTCCTACAGTTATAAGTCAGCAAGATTTTCTATTGCTATTTGTTGTGGAATATTCAGTCTTTATTTCACTTATGGGCTATTGCAGTCAAGTAATAATAGATTACCTTAATTGTCAGGTCTTCATTTCCTAGAACGACAGTCACTTTAACTGGAGAAAGGGAAGAATTGTTCTCCTGATGTTCAACTGTTGCCCTCATGGCATTCTATGGAAATTAAGGTAATCACCATCATCAGAAGAGTTTGGCTCAATTAACTGTACGTTACTATTGCAGCACCACAGATAGTACATTCTGGTGTGGTTCTGTCCTCCCCGCACCTCCCTCTTCCAAGTGCATACCAGGTCTTTGTTAGAAAGAGCTGACTACATTCTCCCCTCCCCCCCCCACACACACACTCCCCAATTGATTGGTCTTTGGGGAACGGTCTTAGCAATTTAGTATAGTGGGACTGAAGGAAAAACTTGCAACTGAAGTGACTCCCAAAGATATTTTATTTGGGGTTGAATTATTGGAAAGGGCACTTCAATATACATATCAGAAATTAAGCTGTACCTGCCCAACATGAAGATTAGACATTATAAATTTAAAAAGGAAAGCTGTAGTCAGATTCTAAGAGAACATGCCCAGGTCACTGTGGAGTCCTGGGTGCTTTACCTCAAACAAACCACACAGCACCTCTTCAATCCCATTACCTCTTGGTCTATTTTTGTTGCCACCACATTCTCTTTTCTTTCAAGAGCACACATACACTATATTCCCTACCTCACAAATATTGGGATTTTATTTATTCCTCACCAATCTTGTATTTGACATTAACTAACATGTTTAGACAGGGATGCATGCTCCTTTGATGTTTCCCATTCCTCTCTCTTTGCATATCCTTCTGTGCATCACAAGTTTGATAGATACCATAAGGCCCTTCTTTCTTCACTGACAGAAGGGACTCCAGAATACATAAGACTAAGCTCAATAAAGGGAAGAATATCCCCCTCCACCACACAACACCCCCCCCCTTTTCCAACACTCCACTACATCTGAATCCCAAGTCATTCCTATCTGCTGCCACCATCCATTCCTCTAGTTACCAGAGCTATAGTTCCTCTATGGGCTGTATCTCCCTCATGATCTTAGGCAAGACAAAACTAAAACCAAAAGTGGTTAAAGACTGAAATACATTAGTTCACGCTCACAGAACTGGGCAATGGCATGCTCATAACGGAAATGTGGGTTTACAAACCTTGAAGAGCTCAAACAGTATATGGAAGAGGTGGGAAGGAACATAAACAATGTGAATGGGTTGTCCTGGCACTCTTCCTAGAAGGGGGGAAAAAGAAACATTTCCCCCATTTTAAGGCTTTTCTTTTGTTGCTTTTGCTTCCCAAATCAGCTCTACTATAAGCAACTGATGTCATGCTATAGTAAATAAGGAAATGAGTGGAAGAGTTTTATCCCCCCCCCCCAGAGCACATCATATACAATGTATTATTTCATGAACACCACTGAGTTGTTTTCAAGTGACTGTGCACATCATTCAATTTTTAGCATTCCTATGGAGTGGGCAAGAATTAATCGCCCAGAATCAGACACACGCAGAGTGTGGATGAAAACTCAGCAGTTCCTGGATTCTAGTCCTGCATCCACTTTCTAAGTGTAAAGAGAGCTTATTCCTTGCCATCATATGCCAGTGCTTGTGCTTTTTAATATAGGGGCAGGTCAAGTATGTTCTCTGCAGGATTTGCAAGAACCACACCTCAAAATAGAATGTTCATATTTGAGAGTCAGAAAGCCAATGAGAACCAAAATGCAGAGACCAGTTGTTGAAATCCAACAACTGATGTGAAAAAGGCAACTTGGAAGAGCTTAAAGTGGAAGGGAGCAAACATGAGATTAGGCATCTGGTAAACAAGCTTCAAGAGGAAGCCATGTACGGACTACTCTGACAAAAGCATTAAGGAGAGATTGAGTGAAAGGGTCTCCTTCTAAGAGCTAGAGAAGTCAATTAGGCTATTGATAAGGAAGTCTGCAAATAAGAGATTAAGCCATTATCTTACCATTCACTTGAATAAGACTTAATTCTGGAGAAGCTAAGTAATACTGGTCACAGAGTCTCCGGGAACTTTCAAAAGCATCTGCAATATTTTTTAAATTTTACAAAAGTAAGTGTATGCAGTAGTAAAGCAAAACGATGTTATAATATAGCAATTTATTTTCTTTGGCAACATATCACTTCATACTACATTCATATCTGTTATGTTGTAAATGTAAACATGCATGTTTTTAACATTAATATTTATAATAGATATGCATCATGTGATGAATGTAGTAAGAATTAAGAATAAATATGCAAGTTTAGCAGCATTGCTAGGTTTTACAGCATAATTTGAGAGTTTTGTAGAACAGATGCCTAGAGAGTGAAAGAAGTTTGCCACCACACAGAGCTGGTGTTGATTTGCCATGGACTGCTCCCACCTTATCTACCACTCATTAATACTTGATCAATTAGGTCTTAAATTACTTCTAGATGGATTCTTCTGCTATTTTGCACCATCTTTAAAACCAGGAGATCAACTAGTCTATAGCTGATATAACTGTCAGGCACTTAAAATAAGTCATTTTCAGCACCCCACATAAGTGTATCTTTTGTCTGAATGTCAAACTACTTGCAAACAGTTAGTGCTAACCATGAAGAGAGAGCCTATTGATTTAACAGTGTACATACCATTCACCACTCCCACCACATCACAGCATGGATCAATGCTCCCAATGTGCTGTTGGTGACCCGAGTTGGTATTGTCATCAAAAAGAAGTGCTGTTTAAGATAAACCAATATTACATTTCATTTCAGGTAAGCAACAAAATTATGAAAAAAGTCAGTTCAGATTCACATACTCTGATCAGGAAAAGATTCCTTTTTGGGGGGGGGGCAAGTAATAATTTGAGATACTGGAGATTTTTTTTTCCCAAGCTTTCCTCCCCCCACCCCCACCCCCCAAAAAAAATCCAGTGGGAAAAATAGTCTAGATTTTCAAGAGTCAAGGATAGGGAGGGTTTGGTGCCCAGAGAACTACTGCTTATTTCAAAGACACAAACTATGCTGATTTTTTTTTTACTGGTGGATCAACGTCTGAAACAGGGGTTCTCACAACAATTTTTTTGATAGCCTCAGAGTGCGGCCACCAACTCTTGCTGGTGGCCACTTTGACAATTTTTCGTAAAATACTTAATTAACTTGGGGGGGGAAGGGGAGAAATAAATATGCACATATACATGTCCAAATCATTTTAATTTATTTATGTAAAGGTTTTCTTTGCAGCCTTAATAATAATGTACAGTTGTCTCTATTCTTTACTGGACCTAAACAGAATAGAAACACAAATAAAGGTGCTTTGCACATTCTTGTCTTTGTTATTTCTATTGCTTATTGGTTGCCTTTAAAAGAGACTTGCTAGCTAGTAAGTCTGCTGCTGTGAAAAGTAATTGAATGTTTGTTAATATCAATTTTCACAGCAGACTTACCCAGCCCTGGCAAGCCAGGGAACATATTGAGCCCTGGATGGGGAGGTGGAAAGGGAAACAGTGGGGACCAGTGGGGATAGATGGGGGGCCAAGGAGGCAGTGGGGGCCAGGGGTGATGCAGTGGGGTGGTAAGCCAAGGGCTGGCACTCACAGCTGGGGTCCAGGGCTGGAAGCTGAAGCCCAGTGACAGGAGGCTGCCACCGCCACCCCAGGGTGGAAGTCTGAGTGTCACCACTCCTGGGAAGGTGGGGAACTCAGTAGCTGCCTGCTCATCTGGCATTTGTGGCTCCAGAGTGGGGCAGGTCCCAAGTTTAGCTGGTGGCCCTGGCGCAGGGGCCACTGCTCTGCTCCCCACCCCCAGTTACTGCCCAGGAGGTTGTGGCCACAAGAAAAGCCCATAGTGGCCACATGAGAGAAATGCTGAAAAGTTTATTCATAGGTGAGGATATCACTAGATTGCCACACAAGCCTTTTCATTAGTTTAGAGTTAACATTGAAGTTCCAAATTAAGATAACTTATATAAATATTCTGGTATTCTTGTAGCTCATATCTGCAGTTAAAAAATACTAAAACACTAGTGACATATGAAGTCACCTGAGACACTCCTCTAACAGTCATAAGAAACTTTTACTTTAACATGTTCCACAACATGTACAATACATTTTCTCAAGGGAAAAGTGAAGACTTACTGTGTTGGTTTATTAGCATCCGGATGGATATACGATTCATGTAAAATCGATCCAAGAAGTATTGAATATTTTGATTGGTGACTAGGTCCACTCTAAAGGTGTCTTGGTATTCAATTACTCCTTGCGCCATTATAGGAACAACATCATGGTGTCTATTTCGGACTATAACAAGTGTATCTATAAAGCTAGATAATCACAAGACACATTCAGATAAATATTAAGACTGCACATGGGTAAGTTTCTACAGAGAATTTCTTGTTTGAGAGAATTTGTAGGGTGCAAAGAAACCCTAATTTAGTCAAAGTGCTTATATAAAAAAAATTATAACAAGTGCAATTGTGTTTTAAAGGCAACCTCACAGCATAACCTTCAAAGGAAGGACCTCATCACTAACCTAAACAGAAAATCTCACTTTCTAAATACAGGGCCTGATTCACCAATGCATTACTTCAGTTTTACATCAGAATAACTGGATGGTGATCGGGCTCATAAAAGGTCAGTTCTCTCTGATGATTTTCACTTTGAAGGGCTTGTTTACACAAGCGACACAGCTGTGCCACTGCAGCACTTCAGTGTAGATACTACCTATGCTGATGGGAGGGATTCTCCCATAATGTAGGTAATCCACCTCCCTGAGAAGCCGTAGCTAGGTTGATGGAAGAATTCTACACCAAGTGTTAGGGTTAGTATACCTATGTTTCTCTGGACATGGATTTTTCACACTTTGAGAGATCTAGCTATACCGATGTAAATTCCTAGTGTAGACCAGGCCAAAGTCATTCTTTTCCCAGGGGCAGATAAATAAACTTCTGGCTAAGGTCGAGTGGCAAGCGAAATTGCTTGACTTTGCCAAAAGCACTTACAATCCACATGCAAACACTCTCTCTCTCCACCTGTCTAAGGTTTTCCCATGTCTAGCCACTTCCTATGTCTTAATCATATACACAATATTTTCTTTTGAGGGGGCTTTTTGGCCTGTAGGTGAAATGAAAGAATACACTGGAATATTAGTAATATCAAATGTCTAGGTCTATTTGTTCATCAGAACCTGAGTTGAATTAAAACAAAACCAAACCAAAATCAGTACTCCAACCTGCAATAGAACTTTAACTGAAATCGGATGTCCCAGAGTATTTTTGTTTAAGTTTTTTCCCCCCTCTCATACAAGTTAAAAATATTATTATACTTGTTGGCCCTGAAAACAAGATCTGTTAAGATATCAAGATTTGTCAGCTTTATTGCATTGGCTTGGTCAGTTTCAACACGGCTCATTCATTTAAAAAACTGCTGTAAGCCAATGTATTGCAACATGGTTAGCACTTAATGTACCTTGTACTGAAACAAGTCCAGTCTCTAGATCTTTCAGCTATGCTGGTAACCCAGCATAGTCAGTCATTGTAAGCTGAATGTGTAACAGAAAGGAAGATGAAAAATGAAATGCTTACTCAGATAAAACCCTGTGGTCCTCTGGGTTTTTTTGATGGAACTCAACTAGCTCCATTAGACTCTGAATGTACCTAGAAAACATTGTCCACAAACAAACAAAAAATCAAAAGGCTGCTTATTTAACTGTTTGTTAAAAATGTTAAAGTAGCAGAAAAAGTTCTCCCCAAAAAATTACAATTGAACAAGTTAATAAGTTGCCATAGCTCTAAGATTTTACTCAAAATTAACTTTTGCATAGTTCCATGCTTATCGTCAACCCTCCCCACCCTGATGCCAGCCAGCCAGCCATACAAACTCTACATAAAATCTGAAAGTGAAGCAGTGTTTGGTTTTGGCTCATCCACTGCCTACAGTAAGATTATGCAGGCTAAATTTCAGAGTGTCAAAGAGTGGAATTTAATATCTGCAACTGAAAGTCTGTTAATAATTTTGTTGATGTGAGAGCCAGAATAGGATCCACTTCACTCTTCTATTGTTGTGCTAATTCTAGAGAGCTGAAAGAATTCAAAAAAACAACTTATTTTTGTCAAAGAGACTTGATTAGTTTGATTGTGTAGTCAAGTCATTTGATTAAAAAAGTGCCAGTTTGAACATTTTACAAGTTCATAATCTCATTTTATTATTATTACTTGTAACATTTTTCACTACTGTCTGGTTTGTACACCAAGGCATTAGTAATGACAGATTTTCTTGGCTTTATTTAAGTTAAATACAGGAATAGTGGTTGAACAGTCTAAAATCTTCCATACTGTATTTTGTCTCAATGCTCCCTTTGACAAACTGGTACCAAAAAAAGAGCTAGCAAAAGGACGTAGAGACTTACTATACATTACCTTAGGCTACTTTAATGTAGAAATATGCAGGTGGTCAGGATTTCATTTATTGTGCTTAAGAGTCTACATGTTATTAAAGACATCTTGTGCAGTGTTGTAAAAACAAGTTATGGCTGTTTACAATTCTGTTGATAAGAATGGGACTGTGTTTTCCAGGATGTTTAAGAGATCATACAGATTCATGAATGAGTAAAGTCATATCTGAAGTTCCTTTCATCTTACTTTGTTGCCCTCTAACCATATACTTTGCTATTGTCTTCTCTTACTCCAAGGATATCTAGTATAGAGTTGTCACCTCTATCATATTCTGTACTGGGCACTTAAAATCCTTTGCACTTACCAGCTTTTTACCAGCTGTACTGATGGAGTGCTCAGTAACTGACCAGGAAGCAGGTCAATTTCTCTCAAGATATTTGCTAGCCTCACAGAAAGTTCTTGCCTCAAAAATGCAAAAGAGGTTCTTTCACATCCATTACTTGAACCTATAAAATAAGAACAGTTAAGTATTTTTTAAAATGTATTTACAAGTGTGAGCAGGTTTCTTTTAGACTCCCTCAAATCCCAGCATTACATTATTACAAGAGCATAAATATGTAACAACCTAAGAAGAATGCTATATTGGCTATTTCTTCTGCACATATACCAACAACTCTTTACTCTAGATGTTTTCTAGATGACTGCAGTGGATACCTAGTTCAGCAAGAAACAGACATCTGAAGAATGACATCTAGTTAAAGACATATTTTGCATGTCAAGTTCAAGCAGGGGGATTCCCTCTTCATTACCTATGGGAGCCAAGGTAGCCTACATAAACAGTGTACTCTTACAGGTGGTCTGCCAACCACTCCCACCCCATAAATCTGAACACATCACTGGAACGTGATTTATCACCTTTAGCAGCTTTGAAAATAAGATTTGCAGAACAAAGCATTCGTATTGTGACTGGTACATAAAAATCACATCTGTTCTGTTCACATGTACTACAGTTTAACACATACAAACGGTTGAGCTATTTAAGGTGATCCCCATCAACAATATTAAGGTACAAGATAAATTTCTGCATATTTTGGGATTCAACGTTAATTGATACAGCTTCACTGCACACTTGCCAGCAGCACAGGCTTCCGGTTACTACTCCAGTCAGTCAGAGAGCAGCACCTCGGAGGGAGCAGCACTCCCGTGGCGTCGGGCAATATCAGCAGCAAGACATACGATCAAATTCCTGATCTGAGACTCATTCATTCGTTGTACTAACGGATTTGTACAGCGGTAAATAGCTGCTGCCAAACTGCTCGGCTTTGCTGACTTCCAATCTAATGGAGCCGCCCCCCCCCCCCACGCTGTTTATAATGGGAACATCTCGGATGCTCGCTACGAGAGCAGCGTCCCAGACCGACGGCAGAGGAGGGCGGCCCCCCCAGCAATCCCTAACCAGGGTCTGGGGCACAGGCGGGGCAGGCAGGGCCGCCCAGAGGATTCCGGGGGCCCGGGGTCTTCGGCGGCGGGGGCCCTTCCCTTCCGGGACCCGCCGCCAAAGTGCCCCGAAGACCCGCGGCAGGAGCCCCCCGCCGCCGAAGTGCAGCCCGGTCTTAGGCGGAGGGGGGCCCCCGCCGCGGGTCTTCGGGGCACTTCGGCGGCGGGTCCCGGAACAGAAGGGCCCCCCGCCGCCGGCGAAGACCGGGAGCGAAGAAGCTCCTGCGCCCGGCCCTGCAAGAGTTTTCCGGGCCCCGAGGAGTGAGGACCCCGCCCAGGGGCCTGAAAACTCTGGTGGGGGCCCCTGTGGGGCTCGGGGCAAATTGCCCCTCTTGCCCCCCCCCCCCGGGCGGCCCTGGGGGCAGGGGCTTCAAGAAGCCACGTGGCTCTGGGGCGGGGGCACCTGAGCCTGACACAGCCCAGGAAGGAGCCGGCCAGTGGCAGCGCGCTGGAGCCAGTCACGGGCCAGGGTCCCCGCCGGCAGCGCAGAGCCTGAGGCGGGCAGGAGAGCTGCCCCCGGCCGCCCGCGCGCGCTCCCCGGCCCGTACCGAAGTCCAGGAACTGTTGGATGGAGAGCGGGGAGGGCGAGTAGCGGGAGAAGCGCTCCACCTCGCGCGGCACGCGCCCGCTGACCCCGCCCGCCGCCAGAGGGGCGGCGCTGCGCAGGGCGACCCGCGCGGCTCTCATCGCAGCGCGCGGCAGGTGCGGTGACGGGACTGGCTCTCGGATACTCGCTCGCGCCGCTCTAGCTCTTCGACGCCTGAAGCTGCCTCTCACGTGCGGCGCTATTTACCGCCCACAGACCGACCTCCCGCGGGGCGGGGCCACGGCAGGGGGCGTGGCTCCAGACAAACCGCGCCCAACAGAACCTTCCCTGGGCCAGGATGAGACAGGCCAAGCGTTCTGGCCAGTACCATTGTCCGGCAGCGTAGGGGTGTGTGTACTATCCTTCACCCCAAGAGAGCCCAGCGGGCGCCGCGGAGAGTCCAGGGAGGAAGGAACGGGGGCGGCAGGGCGGCTTGCAGGTGGGGCGTAGGGGCGTGGCCGCTTCTCTGCCTAGATTCTGCTCCAGTGTCCTTGTTTACGAGGCAAATCAATGTGAAACCCCCTCCTTCCTCCCGCGGAGTGAGTCCTTCCAGGGACCCAGCTCACCGCTCGCCTCATTGGTTGTTCCGGCCGAGCTTGGCCTTCTAGAGCGAGCCAATCCGCGGAGCTAGACCCACGCCCGTCTTGGGCCCCGCCGCGAAGTAAACAGCTCGACTCCGCCCCCATTCCCGAGGGCGGGGCCGGAGCTGCTCTTCGTAGAATTCTGAGAACGGGGGCGGGGCCAGGCCTGGGGACAGGCCGGGAGGAATCGCCGCCAGCTGGTGCCGGGCTGGGCACTGCTGTGCTCCTGCTCAGGGTGTCACCTGGTTCTTAGCCCGGGTGTTTACACGGGGCGCAGCACAACGGGGTGCTGCTGACCCCTGCCTGGGGTCCCCGGGGCGCTGCTGCAATGCAATCACAATAATAGCAAACTTAGCATTAAGATTGATGGCCCGGTGCCCCCCCTCCCCACCCTCCGAAGCCGGAGTGGGGCCACCTCTCCCCATTTTCTTGTGTCTCACGCTATTTTCTGCTGTCTTTCTTCCAGCCCAGAGCCCCTGGGCGTTCATTTAGAAACAGTTATTAGCCCTCGTGGCTCTAGGAAACGTGACTCCTAAAGGCTCACATGAATGATGTCAAAGAAAAGACCCCAAACTATTAGTTCTCTTTTAATCTTGCAATTTGTGAACACTTGGGATTGGTGATGCTAATATAAATGGCAGCCTTTGACCAAAGCAATTACAGTCTAAAAAACCAAAATGTAGGAGGGGAGAAGAAGGCACCAAAAATAACAGGATGCTACCCCATAGACTAACTGGGTGTGCAATTCTCAACCAATTGTTAGCTGTAAATTCCACTTGCCACCTGCATAACCAGTCTTATTTGGCAGTTTTCTGTATGAGGCTGTTTTCTATACTGCTAAATCCAAGAAGCTGAGGCTATTGCAGATTCAGGAAGAAGCAGTTGCTTTATAGGGCCTGGTTTGCCTCCTTTTGTAGCTAATTTAAGGTTCCAGCTGTCCTGCTAATGCTGTGGGTATGGGACTAACTTGGAATAGGAGGCTGATGAGGTTTTTAATTTCTCCCTTTGTGTTGGGCTGTAATTGTGATGTAGTACTGGGGATGGATATTAACACAGAGGAGATAGGACCTGTGCAAAGAACATCCTGAAGTGCACTCAGTGTTTCTGACAATGACTGAGAATGGGATTTGGAGCTTTTCACCTCTAGGGTGCTCATCCTGGGTTGATAATGACCAAAGCCCAGATCCACAAAGTGTTTAGGCTCCTAACTTCCATTGATTGCAGTGGAAGCTAGGATCCTAAATGTCTTTGTGGATCTGGGCCCAACTGTCTAAAGACAACTGTTTGACCCTCTGGTAGTTTGGTTCCTAGTGGCCTTCGCCTTGTGATCCTTGTTTGTTGCCTCAAGAGAGGGGCTAGGGAATGATGGACTGAGCAACCACCTTCAGCTGGTCCCTTCTGGTCACAGTTAGGGCTGGGAGAAGTGTTCTATCTGCTTTGTGGAGAGATGACTTCAGTCTCCAGTACTGTTTGGCATTTTCACAAGCCCTGAAGTCACTCGAATAAAAGCAAAGGAAAAAAAGACTGCACAATGAACAAGGAGTGCAATTGAAATGTGGTGCTAATAATTCCAGCCAGGGTGACATCCTAAAGGTTGGTCATTCACAGCAGGCCCAAATTCCACTAAAAGCTATGCTATAAAGGGATATAATCTCCATCCACCTGTATAACTCTAATCAATATTATTTATATTTTCATATGGAAAGGAGGATAGGGCCCTTAACCAAACTGTTTGAAAATATAGTTTAACATATAGAACAAAACACTCTGTACTTAGATTTCTTCTGATGCTTTATCCCAACATTTTCTCTTCCTGGGTCTTATTTCTTTTATCCCTTTTTATTCTTCCATGTGCAGTGCACTTGCAATTTGCTTGTTTTACCTCCCTGTATGCCCCTCTCCTACTCTGCCCTTGCTGCACTCACTCTACCAAACAGAAGTGAAATTCTATCACAGAAGTAGCAGTGTGGAAATTATATAGCACAAACAAGGACATTTAACAGGACTGGTTTAATCTTCAATTAAAAATAAATTAAAGTCTAATGCTCTTGCCAGCAGACTGTATTTTAATTGAAAGTTGTTTGAGTTTCATTTCATTTAAATGTTATTTAATCCACCTGCCAGGCATGCATAGCTGTCATGCAGACGATAAAAAACAAAGCATCTCAGATTAGGAAGCACTTAAAAAAAAATGTCCCTGCTGATTGTAGTGATCAGTTGAGAACATGGAAAGGTCCTCAAGAGTGACCACTTTCAAAATCAAGTTTTAACCTTACAACCTGGATAACAGGGCTGGCATTAGACTTGCTGGGGCCCAGGGCAGAAACTAAGGAATGGGCCCCCACCCTGCCTCCCTTACCTGTTTACACGCTGGATTTCTGCAGTGTTTCTGAAGCCAAAGCCCAAGACCCTCCATGCGGGGCTGAAGCCCAAACCCCCCTGTGGCACAGGGCCTCGGGCAATTTCCCTGCTTGGTGCGCCCTAACATCAGCTCTGCTTGTTAATGATTTCATATATGGTGGGAAGTTTCCCTGTCTGAATTCTCTAGCTCTAATCCCCCTACAAATGGCATTTTTATAATTTGCCTGGCTGCTCTCATTGCTTAATACAAATACCATCTATATCCTTAAAGAGTAGTCTCTTATTACACACTGAGTTCTAAATAGGAAAAACCTACAGAGTGTAGCCCCTTTTGTTCATATTTTTATCATCACTCAAATGCATTTTGTACTCCATTAATTTTCACTGCATTCCACTGACCGTTAAGCAGTGAGTGGGTGAACAAAAGTCTTATGGGTTCTATTTTACTCTTGGTATACTGGTACAGCATAATTGTTGAAGGGAGAATATCAAGAGTGCTGCCCTCCCGCAACTAATAAAGGGCAAAGGCCCCAGGAACACAAAAATCTAGATGTTTTTCTAAACCAAAAGGCAAACTTCTGTAATAGGCTACTGTGAATACCACCTACCCACAAGTATAATCCAACAATGAAAAGAGCTTTATTATTCCAATAATTGCTTCTGGAAAAAAATATTCTCTTTAATATTGCAACATTGTCTGTTTATTTTTTACTAATTGTAAGTATGACTGTTCATAAATGGGGACATTACAGCATGTGTTGAGTAATGTAATTTTGTGTTCTTGTGACCATTACTGGTGGCATTGTCTGGTAGAAATTGTTAGGGATATTCTGAATATTTATGGTGACCAGATGTCCCATTTTTAAAGGGACAGTCCCATTTTTTGAGACTTTCTTATATAGGCGCCTATTAACCCCCACCCCCTGTCCCATTTTTTCACAGTTGCTATCTGGTCATCCTATGAATATTGGACTATCAATTAATTAGTACCCATGAACCTAGGAATTTGGTTGGATTCATTGTCAATCAAATCACATCTGGAGGAAAAGAATGGATGGCAGATACTTAAAATGGAACCAACTTTAAGTATGACTCAGCAACTTCTCATAACCACAGTGTTGTTTGTTCCTGCTTTGGCTCCCTACTTACTCTCTTCCTTTGTCCCCCTTCTGACTCCAGCACTACATGGCCCACCAATGCCTGTCCACCATCCATAATATTGGAAAACTGCACAATATCAGATTCTAAACACTGAGATTCATCACATCTATTCATTGTCAATATTTCAATTTTCTCTTCTGAATAGGGTTGCCAACTTTTTAATATTTAAAAACTGGACACTCCTGTAGGAGTGCCAGAACCTCCCCTGCCTCATCTCTTCCCCCTGAGGCCCTGCTCCATCTGTTCCCCCGAGGCCCTGCCCTGTTTGCTCCTCTTTCACCTTCCCCCAGTTGCTCACTGATTTTCCCTTCTTCCCCACTCCCTGTGTAGGTCGGGAGGGACTTGCCTGCAGAGCCAGGTGTGGGAGCTGCAGCCACCCAATGCAAATAGGAGGTGGCCCTGGCTGAGTAGGGGCTGGCACAGGTGATGACTTGGTGCCTACCTGCCTCTCCTGCCTGCAGTAACCAGACTTTGGGTATCTGGTCAGTAGATCTGACCAGACACCATCCCAGGTCCCCTTTTCGATTGGACTTCCCGGTCAAAACCAGACACCTGGCCACCCTACTTCTGAAACATTACTGCATCCCTGCTCCAAGTGGGTGTTGTGAAAGGAAGCCATAAGGCTTTCAATTGTTCAGTCACAGTAGTGTTTTCTTGGGTTTCCTCATGGCGTTCTTAGCTTTGCTTCAGTTTTATTCTTTAACACAACATTGAAAATCCCTTTGCTCTTTATCATAACACAGTAAAAAGCATTTCTTGCTCTCCTGCATCAATCCCTGTCAAAAATAAGGATAGTCCCTTTCTATAAGGATACCAGGAAGTCCTGAATCTAAGTAGAAGGAATGGCCTTATGTCTAAAGCACAGGATTAGGAGTCAGGAGAGGAGAGTTCTATTTGTGACTCTCTCAGACTTCTTGTGCAAATACAGGCAAGTCAGTTAATCTCTGAGATACTGTTTCTATTTGTGAAATTGACATAATACCTACCTTACAAGGGTAACAAGAGACTTAATTTCGGAATGTTTTTGAAGCACTTTGATATTCTCTGATAGAAAAGCAAAATAGAAGTAGAAAGTAGTATTAATGAGGGACATATCTTTCTACTCTCTTCTTTCTGTCTCCTCATAAAGTTAAAGTACTGACGTACAATGGCAAGAACTTTGTCAGGTTGCTGAGATAGTCCACAGTTCAGCTAAATTAAGTTTAGTAGGCGAAAGGTTGCATGGAGCTACATACAAAGACTTTCCATTGCTCCTTTGACAGTGCATTTGAATGAAGGTTAGTAGGGGAAAGGTCACAAATAACTGCATTAGATATTGCACAACATCCTCCTCACTCCTCATATTTTGCAGAAGTCAGAGTACAGTAGCTGGATCATTTTACTGCTGCATGAATACACGAGACGGCAAGCCAGATGGAAAAAATCTGTCTAGTGCTATAATAATCTGTCAGTAATGTAGATACCAGCTGTCCAGTCATAAACAGGAGACTCCCTTTCTTTTGCTTCCCTGCCCCCAGTATTCTGATCTAATGTTTTGTGTCTCCTGTTTTTAACTCCTTTAAAATTACATTTAAAAACGGTGAAAGAGATGGACAATGAATGACTGCATTTAAAATGTTTCTAGATCTTTTGATAAGGGTAGCCAGACATCAGGTAAGCTATAAACATCTCAAGGTGGGTGTTGGAGATAATGGGAGGAGAGGATAAACTACAAGGCTTTTATCAATGCTCTTGAAGAAAAAGCATAGGAACCCAACTGTGAAAGAAAGGTGCCTTCAACAAATATACCTTGAGGAAGAGCCTGTCACTAGAGGATGGATCTTCAGCTTGGGAGACTGTTTACTGTGCACAGGACAGTCATCTTCAGCCTCAGAAGTTCCACTGTGATCAAGAATGCTGCTGTAGAGAAAACAGAAGTGATGTGTGATGAGGTCAACCTAAAGCAGCCTGGAGGGAAGAAGATTTTTTCCCCCAGACTCAGCTAGCTGTCTCAGAACTGCTGAGGTAGCCTAGCTGAGGCAGAGGAAACAAAGAAAGAGCAGGATCAGCAGTGTACGAGCAGTGAGGCCAAGGGAAGCAACCGTGTAGCATAGTTTTCTTTGTCAAGTAATTACACACGTCCATCCCACTGTAGTGTATGCATGCCTCATGCACCATTGTCAAAGAACTGTTTCCCTCAGTAATACCTGTCGGAATGGCTCAAGTGCCATGTGGGAAGAGACACTGGACTGATGACAAGGGACAACTAAGGAATAACAGGTTCGGAGGAGGTTGGCAAGGAGATCTCGTAACTTTGTGGGGCCACGGATAGGGTGTGTGTATATGAAAAGGTGTGTGGAAAAGTGCAGCCAGAACCTCAACAGGAGGTTCTGGAGGAGCTGGAATAGAGGCTGCAACCTGGCACATTCCATATAGGGGTGCGCCAGGGTCTCCCTCATGCTACAAAATGGACAGGCGATGGGGATGAGGGCAGGGCCGCCCAGAGAATTCCGGGGCCCAGGGGGGGCGGGGGCGGGGGCGGGGCGGGGGGCCCCGGCCGACCCCAGCGCCTGGACCTGGGGGGGGGCTTGCCAGCTGCAGCTCGCAGCCGCAGGTCGCCCGCCGCCCGGACGAGTCGGAGCGGGCGGGTGCGTGGTGTGGCGGTCTCCGCTGACCTGCCTGCCCGCCGCCTGCGCGCCGTCCCAGCCAGCCGCCGCCGACCGAGCGCCCGCCCGTCATGCCCGCGCCTCGGCAGGTCCACCCCCCGGCCCGGCCCGACCTGTGCGCTGCGAGCCTGGGAGAGCTCAACCGGAACCGCAGGGGCCCCAGAAAACACTGGGGGGGCCCTGCGCGGACGGGGCCTGGGGCAATTGCCCTCTCCCCCCCTGGGGCGGCCTGGATGAGGGTGAACTGCACCAGGTACATGCCCCACGGCTCCATGATATCCCCATCATGTCTCCAGGCCAGTTGTCAGAGCTGCGTGAACCCTCCACCTGCCTGTGGTGTGGGGGGGCTTGCTGAGAGCAGCCCACAGCCTGTGTCCTCACCCACCACGGCCCCACATCCAGGACAGGTGGAGGGTCTGCTGCTGCCCGTGCAGCTCTTACTGTGGTTGTGCTGTGGCTCTGAAGTGCCACACTGCCCCAGCCAGAGCTGGGTTGGGGAGAGGCGCATGGGCAGCTGTGGTGAGCTGGCGCAGAGTCGCAGACCCTCCACCTCCACCTGCTCTGGGCTGGGCTGGACAGGGGCCAGGCTTGCCACCCCAAGCCTAGGTTTCACCTGCCACCCATGGGGTTGCACTGATCATAACCTCCAGTTCAACAGCCAGTTTCCCCATTGGATCTCAGCCTTGGGCTAACTATGTGAATGGCCCCCCCCTTTGAACCTGTCACATCTTGCTCCCTACCCCACCTCTCTAAGAAAGTGGTGTTTCTGGCTATAGTAACCTCAGCAAGGAGAGTGGATGAACGAGAGCCTTGGTCTCAGCATCTCCTTACATGGTTTTCCATAAGGATAAAATTTACCTATATCCACAGCCAAAATTCTTGACAAAGGTGGTCTCCAATTTCCATATAAACCCAACAATTCATTTGCCAATGTCTTCCTGTAGCAAGGTGGACCGTGCTCCTGCTGAGAAGGGGTTTAAAAAGTGGCCTGACAGGGCTTGAGAGCGGTGGCTCTCAAGGCTGAGCTGATTAGAGAAGTGGCTGCAGCTGGGGGCCACGCCCCAAACTGAGGAACAGGGCCTTATAAAAGGCAGGGAAGCCAGGAGCCCAGACAGTCTCTCTCTCGCTGTAGAGAGAGATGGGCCTAGCTGCTGGGAAATAGAGACCAGGTACTTGAGTAAAGTAGGGTTGGGGAAGGCTGAAGAGCCGGGGAGCTCCAGCCTAGAGAGCCCCAGGCTGTGGCCTAGCCGTGGGCTAATAGGTACTGGGGGTTGCAGAGGGCAACCTAGGGGTAGGCCAAGGCAGCAGGTCCAAACCCAACTCTGCCTGTGATGAGTAGGCTGAGACTGCAGTCTGCCCCAGAGTGTGGGGCTAGACAATGACTGGCAGTAGCCAAATACTGAGGCAAGGTAGGGATAGAGGCTGGGGGTCCCCTGAGACAGAAAGGGAGACCCAGAGAGAGAAAGGGGTTGCTGCTAGGGGGCAGCACCCCATGTAGAAGGGCACCGGGTCCAGGGAGGGACATGGGGGCCTAAGAACAGGTGGATCACTGGCCTGCAGAGGGTGCTCCAGGGCTGGACTGGCCTAAATTTGGAGAGCAACCAGCAGGAGGTGCCGCAGGGGTGAGTCGACCCATTTACACTTCCCAAAGCCTCACTTGCACACAGAAGCACGAAAGCTTAATTCAATGGATATGAGGAGAGCATTGGCCTTCTACATTGACCTCAGACCATTTTGATTCCCAAACAGTTACTTGTTGCAGTTGTGTACAGGGTAAAGGGCATACCAGTTTCCACTCAGAGGATTTCCTCTTGCATGTGGTTGTGCTATCGCTGAGCTAATGTTATGCCACCCCCAAGAGTATTAACTCATTCACCTAGAGAGCAAGTGTGTCGGCAGCTTTCCTAGAGCACGTTCCTGTTCAAGACATTTGTAAGGCAAGAACCTGGTCATCAGTTCACACTTTTGATGCTCATTATGCAATTTCTAGTCAGTCCAGGAATTATGCCAGTTTTTAATGGATCGTTCTTCAATTTCTGTTCTGGGCCCACCTCCACATTAATCTGTTCATGAATCACCTATGGTGGAATGAACATGTGCAATCACTTGAAGGAAAAAAATGGTTTCCTACCTTTCCATAACTGTTGTTCTTTGAGATGTGTTGCACATGTCCATTCCATGACCTGCCCTCCTTCCCCGTCTATCAGAGTGGGAGACGGAATTGAAGTGGGGAGGGCAGGGACCCTCTTATACTGGTACGCGCAGCAACTGAGAGTGCTCAAACCACCCTGATGGGTACCGCTGAGGAAAAAAGTTCTCCAATAACGGTGCACAAGGCACACACACCCCTAGAGAGGAATGGAAATGTGCAACACATCTTGAACAACAACAGTTATGAAAAGGCAGGTAACTGGTTTTTGTGTACAAGAGCTCCCATTACTCTGTACAGCATTGCTGTGAAGATTGGTACTTGAGAGATGCTGTTCAGGGCCAAACTATGCTTCAGCAGTGGCAGAGTTAGGGCATATTTTTCTGGAGGAATTTGGGAAGGGAGGTAGTAAACCAGGATTTGTTTTGGACCATGTCAATGGGTGGCTGTCTCCCACCCCCTGTCTCCCCACAGCCGGGGTGGTTCTGCAGCAGCCTGCCTCAGTTTCCTCCTTGAAGGAACTTCTTGAATAACTCCAAACACGTTTTTTTGTTCAATATTGCCCCCTTTTCCCAGTGTTTAATTGCATCAATATAAGACCAAACAAAACTCAGCCCTGGGACTTTTCTTCTCTCCCCCAGAATCTGCTCTCTGAGCCAGGCCACACTCAGCCCTACCTGACTGGAGTCTTTTCTTACTCTTATGGAATGTACTCTCCCTGCCAGTCAGCCTTCTTCAGCTCTCTGGCTCTAGCTTCTAGGTCCAAACCCACCCCTTAGTCAAGGGTCTCCTGCAAGAGCTCTTCCATTGTCTATACTACAGCTTCCTCTCTACTTTTTTCTTACTGAGCCTGAACCGCCCCCAGATTATAACCTCCCTCTACCCCAGCTTCCTGCATAAGGGAATCATCTCATTCCAGCTCAGGTGTGCCTATTAAGTAGCTAGGGTTGCTGGCCCCAGGTCTCTAGCCATTAAAGGGACAAGCTACCCTATTGTAGACCAGAAATCTAAAGAGCACAATACTTTGAGAAGCAGCAGTTCTAGCATTGTCTAGAATGATCAAATTTCCTGATAATTGAATGGTTTCATGGGCATGCTCATGTAGAGCACATTAAGGAAATCCAATCTTGAGTGGACAAATGCATGAATAACTGTGGCAATAAGTATCTGCATAATAGTTCCAATCAAGCCAAGCACGGCTGGAAACAAACCTCTTGACCACAAGACATATCAGGAGCAATCAGGCTGGAAGCCTTGCAGAAGCATTACCTAGTGCAAATTATAGCAGACTCACAATAGGGCATAAGTGGTGCATAGGCCTTGGCCTGGACCTTGGAACAGGGGTGAATTTCACTCCACCTGCACGGCCCTTTTCACATTGAAGCCAGTGGGAGTTTGATCATTCAATGAAATGCAACAAGCCCAGCCATAATTACTGAAGTTATATATGCATATCAAGCTGTTTGTTCATGAAAAGGCCTGATGAAGAATCAGTACAAGAACACTGTTGCTACCATAACATTAAAGTTATTTGCCATTGCATCTGTCTGCTGACACTCATACTCCAGTAATTTTGTTTCAGATGACTAACAGATATCTAATTATGAGTAAATCATCAACAGCACTGTTGACAGAACATCCTCAAATCCTGAGAACTGCACATATATAAGGGAAAGTTTGCATTAATTATGGAACTAGTTCTGTCTTGGTGTGTACTGCATTCAGTTTTAGCAAGATACACAAAGTCTTATTATGCAAGACTGACCCTTTGTGCAATTTTCCTCATATTCTTTATTGCTTTATGCATTCATGCAGTCCGGAGGGCTTATTGTGTTGGTATTTTAAAAAAGATGTTTTCAATACATTGACAAATGACACAGATCAATGTAGCCCTCACCAAATAACTCCCCTTTTTGAAGGCTTCATAAAATAATTTGTGCTAGGGTGATATTTAGCATACAAGATTTCAGTCCACATGCAATGTTTTTTTAATCACTATTTAATTTTTCTCTAATTTACTGTAAGTTAGATATAAGCAGCATTTTAGATGTATAGGTATAGATGCTGTGGTGTGTGTGGATGTATATGTATTTCACACATACAGTGGTTAATTTATATTTGGAAAAGAGATTTAAAAAGCACGAAGGAAGTTGAGATTTTCTGCACTAAAATGTCTTGTCGGGGGGAGGGATGAGAGGAAGGCAAAGTGTGTTAAAATACACTGAAAAAAATTGTGACAATTTTTAGTTCCCTATATATTTGGAAAGCAATACAAATGTACAAACAATCAGACACATGCTTTCAAAAAGCTGGCATTGCACTCCCTGAACTTTCTTCAAACAAAACATATTTATACTAAATATTTACTGAAAGTAGAACACAGTTTACACAAACAGACTAATCTTTTTCCCCTCTGTATGTGTCACCAGAACAAATGCATTATAAGTCTAGACTGACATAATTCAAAGACTTCAGGGTTACATTGCTTGCTTCCAGCTGCACTATAAACAAACTCCATTTTAAAACAATAAGGCCCAGTCTGCCTCTTAAATGGCAAATAAATTCTGCTCAGATGTTCTCCAATTCACATGGCTATTGTCTGAAAAGTGTCACTTGCCTACTCTTAAACTGCATGTGCTAACAATGAAAAATAGATTTAGAGTGAGCTTGAAGGTCTGCAAATTTCCCATCCACAGACAGAGAAATACAAGAAGGCCTGAGAGCTCTCAATACTGTACGTATTTTAGACAATGTGATATTTTAATGTTCAAAAGAGAGAGCAATGGAACTCTTAGATTTGCCTGTGCTGTAGACAGATGGGTAGATATACCAGCCAAGAAAGGTAAAACAAAGCCTGGGCAAAAGAGCAAAGCAGCTGAGAACACTTGGCAACAACCACCAAAAGATCTTTCCAGCCTTCAGCAAACTCAGAGAGAAGACTGCCTTCCTTTGAGGTAGCTGCTACTTTTCTTTTTCTATCTCCATTCCAAACCAGTTGTGAGATAGAACCCAGATTACCAGACTATTTTTAATCCCTTACATGATGGAACTACCTTGGGTGGCCACTCACATTCCAGAATACATGATATTCTGATACTTCTGGGAATGATGTGGGCCTACCCCTGCCAGGGGGACCCTACCCACACCACATGGCTCTGCATGCATGAGGTCACACCACAGGGGGGGTGAGGCCATCTTTAAGAGCTCATTGCCCTGCCCTCAGCAGTGTGACCTTGGAGGCACAGTATGGCCTGTTCTTAAAAATGGCATCCCCTATCTGATACGGCCCAGTACCGGCCGGGGAACCATCCAGAAATGGATGATTGGCCTCTCTAGACCTACTAGGTCTAGTGCCTACAAGGCCTACCTTCTGAAGCACCTAGTGTTTGCCTCTGAGATATAGTATGCTGAGCACACTACTGGCACCCTAGGAGTTTGAGGTACAGAGTAGCCTCAATAATTACACAGATCTTGTGCCAAATATCTAAAAGCCTTAGAGTAGAGAAGGCTCACAGAGAACATCTAAATTATACTGGAAAGGGACCAATTCACTCTTGCCAAGTAATAATTTGATTTGATTTAGTAACCTGTGAAGTGGTTCACTAAAACGATGAACTTTGACGGAGCTATAAAGAGTGTGATTATCGATACCTACTGTAGCTGACCTTTATGTGCTGAAAAGATCGTGAAATAGTCAAGACAGAAAAATTACAACCTCTTTTTCTTATTCTCTTTAATGGCCTGCAGTTGGAAAAATTGGATCTATTGAGCTCCAGTTAAAAGTTAAGGCACCCAGATAAAGTAAGTTTACCACCTGCAAGTTAAAGCTTTTCAAATGTGTTATTTATCAACCTTAAAGGCTAAACCTTTTTACTCAAGGGCAGCCTGACTCACCAGCCTTAACTGAACCTGAATCCCCGCACATTCTTTTCCACTCATTGTCTAACCTTTCCATTAGCTTTCCCTTTTTTAGTTTAAGGCTCTTTTGTAAAAATGCTGAAATATAGCTGAAGCCTCCAGTTTTCAAAGGCACAAATAGGAGTCACGTGACCAACTTTCATTAATTTGCAGTAGGAATAGCTGGCTAACGGCCTTTCATGCCTTTGAATATCTCCCCAATATCCAGTGCACCTAGGAAGTATGCATGGGCAGAACAACATATGCTTCTTCCTACAGCATCATCTAATTTGCACTTGTATTAGATGGCTTGCAAGACATTGTTACCTTTCCAACACACCCAGTTCGGGTATTACATCCATATATAGTAGTTAACATTCTGAACACATCACCTTTGCAATTGTCGTTTTAACTTTCTTTAAAACCTCGTCACACTAGTCCCACAGACGTCAGCATATTGATTACCACAGTGTTCAGGAACTGACATTAGAACACTGTCACTCATCAGCTTGACTAGGGACCAAAAATGTCAAAGCATGCCACTGAGTATATCCCTTCAGCCCTGTTCACAACCTGCTCCTATTAGTGCTATAACCTGGGAAACACTACAGAGGAGAAGGGGCACAGCCAGGAAAAACATTATTTTTCATTATTTAAATAGTACCCTAGAAAATTTCTACCAATCATGGTAGTTAAGTTATAATTTTCCACACCAGTTGAAACTTGTATAATTCTGTTCTGTTTTATTCAGGTTCTTATACCACCCTCTTCACCACAGTACATAAGTGCATTCCAGAGTGCATTAAGAAACATGACTAACATTTGGCACATGCCATTCTCTTTTTTCTCCTTTTTCTCCTCAGTGGAAAAATTCTGATTTTTTTTTATTTATCTGTTTAATGTCTGCTGTGTGTTTGTTATCGAAGGCCTGGTGAAAAAGTTGCATCTTGCACTTTGAAGCAAAGGGTGTGAGGTTTGTGATGATCCTTAGTTGTTGTGGGAATTCGTTCTATAGCCTTGGGCTGGCCCCAGAGAAAGCTCCATGTCCTGCACAAATGAGCTTTACCCTTGCCATGAAGAGTTCCATTGTCCGGAGGAGCAGACTTGTCGACCGTGGCCCTCATCTTGGAGCTTCAGATGACCTTTAAGGTACCTTGGGACTAGACTATTGAGTGCCTTGAAAACAAGGATGGAAATCTTGGACTTGACTCAATATTCTATGGGAAGACAGTGTAGAGAGCAGAAGGTAGGTCTGATGTGTTCATAGTATCCTGTGCTGCAGAGGAGAGATGCTGAGGCATTCTTTACTGGAGTTTCTTAAGGGCTGATGACTTTGTGCCCAAGTATATTATAGTGCTGTAGTCTAAAAGAGAGATGGTGACAATATGAATAATTGAGCTCACCAAGATGGGACAGTCTCCTTGCCAAATGGAGATGGTATAAAGTGCCACTTGTGGATATTATGCTATGCTAGTGTAGGAATGTTCCAAGATTCCTCACTGAGAACTGACTCTGAATCAAGGAAGGAGTTTTGTCATGTATTATTTACAAATGGAGGAGAGTGTGCATAGCTTGGCATGTGGGTTGGGGCTGAGGCCTGATCCAAAACCCACAGAAGTCAACTAAAAGTCTCACATGGAGTTCAATGGGCTTTGGAAGAGAGCCTGAGTCAGATAGGCAAGAGAGAGAGCCCAATGAAGGGTGGCAGCCATAAAAAGCAGAAACAGAAGACCCAACCCACTTTTGTTCATTTGTTATATTTTTCCAGATTGCAAATAAAGTTTAAGTTTAATGATATTCAGAAAATATTGTTGTTTGGTTTGCCACTTGCTCAGCTCCCTACTCTAAATACAGATTAATTCAATGAAGTTACAAACTGAAAATTTGCCTATGATTTGACAATTTAAAAGGTCCAAAGCCTTTAGGTAAAATGGTAATGCACCATATCACAATATTCACCATATTACCTTTTACAGTGTGAAATATTATCCCTGTTGTATTCTAAGACGTATTTCCGTTTAGCCTGCCAGTTTTCTGACAGCATCATGTTTATTCTGTTAAAGCCTTTCAAAATATTGGCAGTTTTTTCACAAAGGTGGCCACCTTTCTTTATGAGAGTGTAGGTTTTGCACCTAAAATTTGTAAATATGCATGTGCAAATCTACATAACTGCAATTTTAGTTACCTGATTATCTGGGGTGACAGGCTTTAATATGGCTGCAAATATAGCCTTAAATTTTGCCTTTAAATATTTTAGTCACTTGTCAGATTTACAACTTTTCTTAGTTTTTATAAACTAAAATGCAAATATTAATCACCAAACCATGACAGATGTGGAGCTGCTCAGTAATAATTTATTGATACTATATATTGCCCTGGTTATTGGGAAGTTTACTATCTGAATATGTTGGTTAAGCTTAATAGCATCCGTAAGGGGGGGGAAAAAGCCAGAGAAAGAATAGTCTAAAATAAGCCACTCCTCAGCAGACAGTTAAGGGTTGTTAGAAGGCAATACAACAATGCCAGGACCAAAACAGGTCTGGGAACCAGAGGATCAAAAGGAATACAGCAGTTTAAAAAGGTACTTTCCCTGAAGAGAGAGGGAGTAGTTGTGAAGGAGCTGTTTATGGAAACCAGACTGACACAGATAGCTATTGAGAGAGTATGAAGAAAATAGGCCTGCCTAAACCACACAGGATCATAGGGCTTGTGGTAAGATAGACCTGCATGCAGAATATTTGTTGTTTTAAAATAGTTTTCTCTGAATACTTCATTCCTACCAGTAAAATAAACAATAATTTGGTTTAAGAAGGCTGTCTGGTTACAATATTTACCACTGGTCACAGAGTCCTGAAGGAAAGAACCACAGGTATCCAAACCCAGTAGAACCTACTCAACAAGCACAGATGATACACAAGATACTGTAAACCAGAGCCTGGCCTATGAGTGGGGTTGTTGTTGAATTCCACCCCAGGAGAAATAAATGCCTGAGGCCTGAAACCCAAGGATGTATACTCAGAGAAACAAGGAATGGCTATTCTAAAATATATGTTTATACCAGAGAGTGGTGAAGGGTCATGCCTATTTGAAATCTAGGAAGTAGTGGATGGCATCCACTAGAATTAAAGGCCTTCCCCCTCATGTGAAGGAAGGACCAGAGGACCTAGGAGACAACGTAGGATGGGCAACAACAAATGAAAGAACAGGAAGGGGAGTGTGGGTGGGTGGGGGAGGTCAGAGGTTCAAAACAAGGGTACCAGAGCGGGACACCGAGTACAGAACCCTGGACACAGCTCACAACTTTGCAAAGGAATCAGTAGATGCCACCCACCTTTGCCTGGATGTGAGAGATAACCAGGGAACGGAAGGAGGCCCCATAGTTGCTGAGAACCTCCCTGTGGAACTGCCTGCTCCTGGACTGGTCAATGGCCATCTTGGGTAACAGCAGAAGGAGGTCGACAAGGAGATCCCACAACTTTGTGGGGCCACTGACAGGGAGTGTGTGAATGAAAAGATATGGAGAAAAGTGCAGCCAGAACCTCAGTTGGAGGCTCTTGAGGAGCTGAAAGACAGGCTGAAATCTGTTGCACTCCACATAGATAAGTGCCAGGATCTCCCTCTTGCCACAGAAAGGGCTAGCATTGGGGGCATCTGTGAACCCTGCCAGCCGTGCTCATGGCTTTGTGAAAGAGGTACCAGTTAATATCCTTGGCAGGCTGTGCAACTAGCATGGAATAAGAGACTGGTCTACTGGGGGTCCTTATTCTTCCTGGGTAGCTGGGGAAAGGTCATCACAGACAGCCTTAAGACTGAAGTCCTCTCTTTGGGCCAGATTCTGCAATCCTTGCTCATGCTGAGTTGAATACAGGAAAAGCTTTGTTATCTGTCATGTTGGGAGAATGGGGAGTGTTGGTTAGTCAAAAATCCCAGTTAACTAAGTTATATTTACCAATGGAGGGAGGGAGTTTAGGTGTGGGAGGGGGCTCAGTGCTGGGGGTTGGGGCATGGGAGGGGTTTCAGGGTGCTGGATCCGGGCGGCACTCATCTTGGGCAGCTCCCTGCAAGCAGTGACATGTCCCTGCTGCTCCTAGGTGGAGGCTCAGCCAGGCAGCTCTGCACACTGCCTCTTCCTGCAGGCACCGCCCCTGCAGTTCCCATTGGCCACAATTCCTGGCCAATGGGAGCTGTGGAGCCAGCACTCAGGGTGGGGGCAGCACATGGAGTCCCCATGGCTGTTCCTCCACTTAGGAGTACCAGGGACATGTTGCCGCTTGCGGGGAGCTGCCTGAGGTGAGCGCTGCCCAGATCAGAAATCAGAGATATCAGAATTGCCAGTTTCTAGAGCTTTCCGTTTGGTAAGGTGCGGATAACAGTATTTACTGTATATAAATAATCCTATTGCCCTAAATGCTGGGAGTCAAGGTTACTCAGAATCATAGACTTTAAGGTCAGAAGGGACATTAGGATCATCTAGTCTGACCTCCTGCACAAAGCAGGCCACAGAATCTCATCCACCCACTCCTGTTTCAAACCTGTGTCTGAGCCATTGAAGTCCTCAAATCATGGTTTAAAGACTTCAAAGTGCAGAGAACCTTCCAGCAAGTGACCCGATTCCTTTCACCTTCCTCACGCTGCAGAGGAAGGTGAAACCTCCCCAGGGCTTCTGCCAATCTGCCCTGGAGGAAAATACCTTCCCAACCCCAAATATGGCGATCAGCTAAACCCTGAGCATGTGGGCAAGACTCACCAGCCAGACACCCAGGAAATAATTCTCTGTAGTAACTCAGAGCCCACCCCATCTAACATCCCATCACAAGCCATTGGGGATATTTACCACTAGTAGTCAAAGACGAATTAATTGCCAAAATTAGGCTATCCCATCATACCATCCCCTCCATAAACTTATCAAGCTTAGTCTTAAAGCCAGATATGTCTTTTGCCCCTTTACTCCCCTTGGAAGGCTGTTCCAGAACTTCACTCCTTTTGATGGTTAGAAACTTCGTCTAATTTCAAGTCTAAACTTCCTGATAGCCAGTTTATATCCATTTGTTCTTGTGTCCACATTGGTACTGAGCTTAAATAATTCCTCTCTCTCCCTGGTATTTATTCCTCTGATATATTTATAGAGAGCAATCATATCTCCCCTCAGCCTTCTTTTGGTTAGGCTAAACAAACCAAGCTCTTTGAGTCTCCTTTCATATGACAGGTTTTCCATTCCTTGGATCATCCTAGTAGCCCTTCTCTGAACCTGTTCCAGTTTGAATTTATCCTTCTTAAACACGGGAGACCGCAGTGGTCCTTCGTCTGGCGCCTGCCAGACAAAAATGTTGGGGACCACTGATCTAGCTGTATCATTCGTTCCCACATGAAGGACAATCAGCGGATTCTTTCCCGCTCCCGTTAGGATCCTCTTCAGCCTCAGGTCCACATCCCGTATCTTAGCACCGGGCAGAACCTTCTATTCTCTGGATCAGCTCTGGTTACAGGCCTGTCTATTCTTCTCGGTAAGGAGTCCTCAATCATGTAGACCTGCCTTTTCCTGGTGACGGTGCGATTCTCCGGTCTATCCCATTCTCTCTGGCTGCAAGTCCTCTTGATTCCTATTCACCCTTGCAATCCTCTGCAACCCATCCTGTATCCTCCTGGGGCTCATGTTTGGTGTCATCTCCATTAACTCGTCCCCTCTCCTTATAGGGCTAGCTGCTCTTCTCTTCTTCCTTGCCCTCTCACCTTCAGCAACCACCTGCTGTGCCACTTCATTTTCCAACTCCGCAAACCTGTTCCTGAGCTCTATTGCTCCTTCACTAGCCCGTCTTTTTCTCTGACTCGTTCACTTAGTCACATGCTTCCACTATCCACTTTCCTCATCCAGCAGTCTCCCCTCATAGTTCTTTGGTCCTGCTTCCATCTGCAAGTCTGAGCTTTTCCCTTCAGCCTCATCAGCTCTTTGCTCCATCATTTGCTCGAATCCCCTTCTAAACTTGACCAGAGTTTCTACCTGCATCTCCAATCCTCGGATCTTTTCTTCCATCAGCTCTATCAGGCGGCACTTCATGCAGACAACACTCTTTTCAGGTACCTTCTCCAGATCATGTACATGCCACAGCTTCCACATCCAGTCATCTTCACTGTGTCTTCCACTGCTTGGGTCGCTACAACTGCTGCCTCTGTATCTGTCATAGCCTTCCCACCTAAATCCTGTAAATCTGTGAAACACAAACCAACTCAAAACACCACCACCCACAGCAAAACAAACCCCCAGCAAGCACCAAGCCAATGCTAGAACACTGCACACTCCATTCAGTAGCCTGTGTGTTCCTCTGCCTGCCTCTTAGTCTTCCCCCAAACTCCCCCTGTAAACTCCCACTCAAACTCCCCTGTTTACAGCTCTGTTTGCTATCTCCTGTGCCGCTGCAGCTGTCTATGACCAAAGGGTGGCAGAATCACTACAGCATGGGCACTAATAGTGCAAGTTTCCTCATAGTCCTAACTTGTAGGGGTCACATCCAGGGGATGACAGTAGTTTAATTTCCATGCCCATTCAATCATGGTACCTCTGCTGAACTTGCCAGCAAGGGTGAAAATTAGTCCCTCTTGTATTGGTGGTTACTAGGCTGTGGATACAAGGCCACCTGTTTACTGCAATCTGAACCAAGACTATCAAAACATTTCACTTAGGACATTGTACAGCTGTCAGATGGTAACTTTAGATCACAACAGTTCTGGTTGGATTTGAAGCAATGACATCCCAGAATTACAAATCCCTTAACCATTTTCCTGAGTCATCCAGTCCCGTATTTTGTTTATACAAAGTACTGAAAAGAAAAGTCTAAAAATAAGTCATTTACTTAAATGTATTTTAGTAACAAATGACTTCCATTAAAAGTTGGGGATGGGAAATGTTAATGGAATAGCAATCAAAACAGTTAAATAGAAAAGTCAGGTTACTTCCGGCAAGGATAATTATTATCTTATCCATGGTACATTGGAGAGTAAATTAGTTTAAGCAAATAGTTGATATTTAAGGTTTGTACATGAGCTATTGTTGGAGAGGAAAGCTTCAGAGTTAATTTGATTTTCTTTCATTTTGAACATTTTACTAAAACAGCACAGCAAACAGGTGAGAATGGCAACCTCTCTCTGCCAGCTCATCTTCAGTCAGGCAGAATAAATTTCCACTAATTGTAAATAGATATGCTTGTGTTAGGCTGAAAATTTAATAAAGCAGAATGTCATGGAATCCCAAGTGCTTTACAGACAGACTAAGTGAGGACAAAGTTCAGTGAAAAGAATGTAAAAAGTGAAAGAAAAATACTGGCTCTTGAGTTAAATGCCCAGATCTTCAAAGGCATTGAGGCACCTACCTCCCACTGAAATAAGTGTGTTAGGTGCCTAAATATTGTTCGGGATCTGGGTCTTGGTGTCCTGAGCCCAGATTTCTAATGTTAAGGCCTAGTCTATGCTACAAAGTAGGTTGATGTAAGCCACCATGTGTTGACGTAATTGTGCATGTATCTACACTCAAATTTGTCACCCACTGATGGAAGCACCCTGTGATTATGATGAAAGTTGCACCACCTCTCCAAACAGCAATGAGCCATGGTCAATGTACTGTGGTGCAGTGTGAGAGTAGGCACTGCGTGACTGATGTTGCCCTTAACAATCCTCCAGCAGCTATCTCACAATGCCTAACACTGACTGCTCTAGTCACACTAGTGAACTCCACGGCCAGGGGTCATGGTGACTTGGAAGCCACCTCCCCCTTAAAAAAAACCCCATGTATTTTTGAAATACCTTTTCCTGATTGCCCAACTTGGTGAGCACACCTAGCATCACTCCCTGATTATGCACAACTGCCCAGCTGACCATGCTGCTTACATGCTCTGGATGTGCTCCGGCCTGGAGTTGACAGGAGCCACTGGATCTCCTGGGCTTGCGGGGAGAAGAGGCTGCACCGGCAGAGTTACGGAGCAATGGTAGAAATATGGAGATCTACGAGCAGATTGCATGGGGAAATGCAGATGAAGGGGTACAAAAGGGATCCACAACAGTGCTGCGTGAAAACAAAGGAACTGCAGCAGACATACCACCAGGCCAGGGAGGCCAACAGTCGATCTGGTGCTGAGCCAGAGACCTGCTGCTTTAACAATTAGCTGCATGCCACACTTGTCAGAGAGACATCCCTACTCCATAACCCCCCAGAATACAGTGGATACCTCCATGGACTCTGAGATGCAGATCTCTGCTGTGAGCATTGAGGAGGAAGAGGAGGATGGGGGACACATGACCTAGGGGTCATCTATACCACAAGCTGGGACCTGTTTGAGACTCCTCTGCAGTCTAGCCAGTCCTGACAGCTGAGCATGGGTGAACCCAATGCAGGGGAAGGAACCTTAGGTACATGTGCGGATACATCTTCCATTGCAATGTTTAAATGTACAGATGGTGCCCGACCCCAATTTAGCAGGACGCAAGTATTGACTTCATTGTTTTACTCATATTGGGGTAGTAGTACAACAAACAGAGGCGGAGCTATCTGCTTCTCATTCTCTATAAGATTAAGCGGGGGGGAATGGGGAAACGCAGAGCAGTTTGTTTATGTGCACGGGGATGTCCCTTGAATCCTGCAAAGAGACCATAATGAAACTTTAATGCAATCCTCCCACAAAGGTTTCTAGGGATGGCAGGCTTATTTCTTCACCACCTGCCACTGCTCCCACTGCTCAGGCAGTCCCTGGGGCCAGCCTCAGTGGCCGCTGCTCAGACCTGCCTTATTATTCTTGTTATACCAAGCAGCGGCCGGTGTGGCTGGCTGCGAGGGTGCCAAAGTGGCTGGCTGCAGAGCCACTCCAGCAGCAGCTGGTGTGGTTGTCCTTGGGGCCAGCTGCTTGGGCAGCCTTGGAGTCAGCCACACTGGCCACTTCAGAAGTCATGGAGGTCATGGAAAATCACAGAATCCGTGACTTCCACATCCTCCGTGACAGATACAGAGCCCTGTTCATTACACATAGTTGTTAGCATTTAGTGGAATTTGCCTTTAGAGACTAAAGATTAAGTTAGTGCTAGAACCTGAAGTCTCTCTGACCAGTGTCAGCTGGTGCTGCCTCCAAATTCAGGGCGGGTCCACAATCGTGTCCTAAGCTCCCTGTTATGAAACTACCTTTTGGAGGTTTTTTTCAGTTGACTACTTTATCTAGCTTAAATATGATACTTTGAATACAAGAGCAAATGTTCTTACATAGTGTCAGTAAAATCAGTTTATTTGTTTTGTTAGACTATCAAACTACTCCCATTTCAATCTTTGTATCTCATTTTCTTGGGAAGGTGGGAAAAAGTGAATTTTTAAAGAAACTCTTCTGCAGGCATTTTGATTTTCCTCTAAGCTGCTTCTCTTGAAAATAAATAATTAAAATACTTGAATTGGTTTTGATTGAAAATAAGGTCTCTGTGGAACAAGGAACCATAATGTAATAAAATGTAACATCCTTGTGGGGGGAAAATGCCAAAGAAAATGACCACAGTAGCAATTATCTTCAAAAAGGGGAACTACACAAAAATGAGGAAACTAGTTAAAACAGAAATAAAAAGGAACAGTCACAAGGGTGAAGTGCCTGGAAACTGTATAGAGACAATTTAAAAACACCATAATAGAGGCTCAAACTAAATGTCTTCCCCAAGTAAATAAGAATAATAATTAAAAAAAACCCAACAGAACAAGCACCAAGAAATGCCACCACAGCTAAAAAGCAGAGGAAAAGAGGTGGTAGAGGCAAAAAGGCATCCTATAGAAATCAGAAGTCAAATCCTAGTGAGGAAAATAGAAAGGAGAACAAACTCTAGCATGTCAAGGGCAGAGGCAGATAAGGGTTTTGTGGGGCTCTGGGCCAGAGCAAGTGGGGGCTCCTCCCTACCCCTTCTGCATGCAGCCCCCTCGCCGCCGGCCACTCCTGCCGAGGCACAGGGGCTTGCCCCGCTTTGCCCGGTGTTCCTGCCAGGGAGCAGGATCGGGGCACCGGGGGTGTAGGAGCACCAGGCAGGTGGAGCGGGGCAAGTTCTTGTGCCCCGACCCTGCTCCCAGCAGGAGGGCCGGGTGAGCAGGGTTGGGGCCCCTGGGCATGGGCCCCATTGGCCCAATGGCTAATCTGCCACTGGTCAAGGGTAAAAAAAAAACAAGGCAGGCTAAGAAAGAATTTGAAGGGTAACTAGCTGAAGACAGAAAAACTAAGAGCAAAATTTTTTGAAGTACATCAGAAGCAGGAATCTTGCCAGTCAGTCAGTGAGGCCACTGGATGATCAAGGTGCTAAAGGAGCACTCGGGGAAGGCAAGTAAATTTTTTGCATCAGGTCTTCACTGTAAACAATGGGGGCATGGGGGAAATCCCTACACTTGAGCCATTCTTTTTAGGTGACAAATCTGAGAATCTGTCCCTGATTGAGGTATCAATAGAGAAGGTTTTGGAACATATTGATAAATTAAACAGTAATAAATCACCAGGACCATACTGTATTCACCCGAGTTCTGAAGGAATTAAAATATGAAATTGCAATACAATTAATTGTGGTATGTAGTCTATCACTTAAAATCAGACTCTGTACCAGATGATTTAAGAGTAACTTTACAGCTATTTTTAAAAAAAAGACTCCAGAGGCAATCATGGAAATTATGGTCTGGGAAGCCTAACTTCAGTACCAGGCAAATTGGATGAAACTATAGTAAATAACAAAAAAATATCAGACCATAGATAAACACAATATGTTGGGGAAGAGTCAACATAGGTTTTGTAAAGGGAAATCATGCCTCACCAATCTATTAGAATTCTTTGAGGGGGCGGGGCGGGGTCAAACGTGGACAAAAGTGATCCAGTGGATATAGCATACTTGCATTTTCAGAAAGTCTTTGACAAGTCCCTCACCAAAGGCTCTTAAGCAAAGTAAGCAGTCATGGGATAAGAGGGAAGATCCTCTCATGGTTCAAAAACTAATTAAAAAGACAGGAAACAAAGGGTAGGAATAAAAGGTCAGTTTTCACAATGGAGAGAAGTAAATAATGGAGTCCCTGAAGGAGTTGTACTGGGTTCTGCGCTATTCCACATATTGATAAATGATCTAGAAAAAGGGGGTGAACAGTGGGGTGGCAAAATTTGCAAATGATACAAAATTTCTCAAGACAGTTAAGTACAAAGTTGACTGTGAAAAGCTACAAAGGGATCTCACAAAACTGGGTGACAAAATAGCAGATGCAGATGAAATTCAATGTTGCAAAGTAATCCACATTGGAAAACAATCCCAACCAGACATACAAAATGATGGGGTCTAAATTAACTGTTACCACTCAAGAAAGATCTTGGAGTCATTGTGGATAGTTCTCTAAAAACATCCACTCAGTGTGCAGCTGCAGTGAAAATAAAATAAGATAAAGGTAACAATGTTAAGACCCATTAGGAAATGGATAGATAATAAAACAGAAAGGTAGGCACACACCTTGAATACTGAATGCAGTTCTGGTCACCCCATCTGAAATATCATATATATTAGAATTGGAAAAAGTGCAGAGAAGAGCAACAAAAATGCTTAGGAATATAGAACAGCTTCCATATGAGGAGAGATTAAAACGACTGACACTGTTCGGTTTAGAAAATAGATGACTAAGAGGGGAATATGATAGAGGTCTATAAAACCACGAATGATATGGAGAAAGTGAATAGGGATGTATTATTTACCCCCTCAGGTAACACAAGCATGTGGGGTGACCGAATGACCTTAATAGGCAGCAGGTTTAAAACACACGTAAAGAAATACTTAACACAATGAACAGTCAACCTGTGGACAGGGCTAGACCCCAGTGCGCCAAGCGCGCGCTTGGGGCGGCCTGCCGCTGGGAGGGTGGGAGGCAGCTCCGGTGGACCTCCCGCAGGCATGCCTGCGGACGGTCCGCTGGTCCGGGGCTCCGGTGGACCTGCCGCAGACGTGCCTGCGGAAGGTCCGCTGGTCCCGCGGCTCCAGTGGACCTCCCGCAGGCATGTCTGCAGGAGGTCCACTGGAGCCGCGGGACCGGCGACCGCCCTGCTTGGGGCAGCAAAATTACTAGAGCCGCCCCTGCATGTGGAACCTCTCAGGGGATGCCATGAGGCCAAAATTATAACTGGGTTAAAAAAAATAGATGAGTTCATGAGGGTAGGTCCATCAATGGCTATTAGCCAAGATGGTCAGGGATGCAACTCCATGTTCTGAGTGTCCCTAAACCTCCAACTGCCAGAAGCACTCAAAATTGCCCTTTTCTATTCATTCCCTCTGGAGGATCTGGCACTGGCCCCTGTGAGAAGACAGGTTAGTGGATTCAATGGACCGTTGGTCTGACCTAGTTTAGCAATGCTTGCATTCTTAAGGAAGCCTCTAGTAGCAACATTTGCATTTTAATTTTGTCCTCATTTCTGCTAATAGATTTTATCTGGTGAAATAAATAGGGGTAAATAGTACATAAATGGGCATCACTTTGACAGATGGGGTGTTTTGTGTGTGGGGAAAGGTTAATAATGGTAATAAAAATCTTGTGAGTAGAAGGAGAAAAAGGTAATAGGAAAAAGCAAGGTGAAAATGGACAATTTCCACCCATCTACTCTTCCTCACTTCCCTTTCACCTTTTTCCATCATCTGACATCCCATTTTGCTTAATCTCTCTGCTCCTTCTCTACTGCCCTTGCCTCTCTCTTTTCAAAGATTTTAGAGTTCCAGCATTAGTCACTTTTATAATTGGGAGAAATCAGATCCAGTGATTTAGCCCTTTATAGAACTTTCTGAATTCTATAATTCAAACACTCTTCGGTTTTGGAAGGTTTTGTGCTGTTTGAGAGTGAGAGAGTGCAGGAAAAAGTGAGAGGGGAAAGGAATAATTATTTTTACCTTTTAAGCAGATACCATCTTCCTTCCCAACCTAACAAAAATAGTTTTCCAGAACAGAATTCTAATTTTTTTTTACATAATCTTTAAAAAAGGTTTTGGGTCCAGAATATACAAATTCTATGTCTAATTTGGGTGCAGAATTGTGGCAATTGCATATGCAGTAGTCAGCTGGACATTGTAGTCATTTGCATGTTCAAGTAATAAGAATGAGCCAGTTAACTGTGAAAGTTGTGCCTGCAATTAGGCTCAAATATGCATACAGATCTTAAAATCTTTTAAAAACTTAAAATAGAAGTTTTGTGAAACCTCAAATATTTCTAGAGTCTCACGTTCCTGTTCCTGGTGGTTGGTGTACAATATACTCAGAGGGAATTTGGCACCAGAAAATGTGGGACAGTTGCTAGGACAATTTGTTTTTATGCACTTTTATCTGTGAAGTAATGGATGTGACCTCCATTAAGGTTCCAGAACATTCACCACCAGCCATGACACTCTGAATGTAGTGATCTGAGATGCCAGGTCACTCCATTTTAAAATGACGGTTTCCTAAACATATTTGTTTAACGTCGCTCTACCAAGAATGGTTGCTTGTCTCAGTGTTCATATGCTATTTAGTATTTTATGTTGTTCTTCCCCTTCTCCTTTCTTGGCACATAAAACATGCCACAGATAAGCTGACATGTGAGGTCACTAGACTGATGCGGCCAATGCTACCCATGTTGATTTTTGAATACATCAGTTGTTCAGCCATTCAAGGCTTTTTTTTCAGTCTTGGATCACATAGAGGATCCTGCCGTTCAGCTACTTTTGTATAAGCAGAGCAGTGTTCTGATCAAGACATGCCTGTCATGTTCTTCAAGCCTCAGTCTTGATATACAATTATGGGACACCACACTAGAACTCTCCAAAGGAGCACTCCAGATGAGACAGAGCCCAGGACCCCTTCATGGAAACAGGTTCAATAGGACAATCTAGATTGAACCCCACCTGCGAAGGGCAGAGTCACTTTCTTGTTTTAGGCTCTCTGACAATGCAGTTATCCATTTTTCCTTCAAGTTTTATTTGCTGTGTTCCTTAAATGATAATGTTATGTTGTGTTCTTTTGAAAAAACACTGAGCATTTGATGCTGGCTGTTCTGGTATATCCATATTCCATCCACAGACAATAATATGCAGCAAAATTCTAGTTTCTGATGTAGAAGGATTTTGGATTGAAATATGTCGGAGATATGGATGACTAGCAATGAGACACAGAGACTCATCTATAGGCAGTAGGTCTACTCTGGCTCAAGTAGGCAAAGATCAAAGGTTGTTATTATCTGAGGGCTGTTTGGTGACTAACAGCACCATTAAAAAAATTCTTAACAGTCAGCACCTTGGATGGCAGTTTCAAAGAAACTAAGAATTTAAGGAATGAACTACCACAAAGAGTGAACAACCCTCTGACCAATTGAGGTGGTCTTATCACTAGGGAAATTCTCTAGTCTCCACTATGTTTTTTCTAATCTTTATTCTGAATAAGAAAAAAAAAAGCCACTCCATCCTGAGATGAATGCTGCAGACCCTGAGCATGCTCACCTGAAAGGGGGGGAGGGATAGCTCAGTGGTTTGAGCATTGGCCTGCTAAACCCAGGGTTGTGAGCCCAATTCTTGAGGGGACCACATAGGGATCAGGGGCAAAAATCAGTACTTGGTCCTGCTAGTGAAGGCAGGGGGCTGGACTCAATAACCTTTCAAAGTCCCTTCCAGTTCTAGGAGCTAGGTATATCTCCAGTTATATATATATATATATATAAAAGCCCAGAATTTCTCAGATGGTGCCCTGGGAAAGAACCATGTGTGGATCAGCAGAATCACAGCTCTGAGGTAAATGACAACAGGGATCATGTGCAAGATTGGTGGCTATTGAGCATGTGGAGTAAGGGGTAACAGAGAGGTCAGTTAGCTGAGCAGCTAGCCTGTCATAACTTGTTTTAGAGGTCAGAGCTGTCAATTGTAATTCTGAGGTAACAGTTGGTTCTGAGCATGCATGAATGGGGAAATTGCTAAAGGGTAGTGTTGTGGGCTATGCACACCCCATCCCCCTTTGGAGCAGATCAAGGGTGTGATGGCCCCACAGTTAAAGTCCACCAGCCTGTCCTTGGGCTCAAGACAGTACAGCCTAATGGCCAGAGGCAATATGGCTTCCCTCATGTTCAGGGCTAGGCAGCCTAATGGCCAGAGCCAATACAGCTGCCCTTGGGTTCAGGGCTGTGCAGCCTACTGACCAGATTCATGGGCCATCACCTGGGGGGAGTGATGGTTGGGGTAGGGGGGCCTAGACACTCCCTACTCCACTGGGTCCGGGCCCAGGGCCCTGCCAGTGGTGAGCATGTTCGCCACTGAGTCAGCAGGAATACTTCTGCCATATGCTGACCTTTCCTGGGGGTTTATGGCTATCTTCACCCTCCCCGGTCACTTCCTACCCTGTCTCCTGAAGCAGTGGTCTGTATGTTGTCAGGATCGCCAGGGTCCTTGCACAGGTAGCTCCCTGGAACTCTGAGGCCAATTGGATGGCTGTAGGCAACTGAGCTCCAGTCTGGTACTCAGGAGCTAGGGCTCAGGGGCTGCAACAGCTCCTGGGTTGAAGCCTTCTCAACACATCCTTCCTCCTCAATGGTCAGCCTAGACTGACCTGGAGTACTCCCTTTTATACTGAAGCAGCAGTTGGAGCATGCTCAGCACGGCTGGAGGGGCAAGACTTCCTCTGCCCATAGTGTGGGGTTAACCCCTTCTTGCCCAGTGCAAGGTATGCACACCCCTCCCAGGTATATAAGGAAATCCCAATAGGACAGTATAAAAGGCCAGCAGGCAGTTTCTTAGACCATGTCTACACTAGCGAACTTGCAGCAGCACAGCTGTACTGATGCAGCTGCGCAGTTGTAAGATCACTGGTGTAGCTGCTCTAGGCTGACAGGAGAAAACGCTCGTGTCGACATAATAAAACCACTCAGTGAGCAATGGTAACTATGTCAGTGGGAAAAGTTCTCCCACCAACATAGCATTGTGTACATGTATTTTTTTTCACACCCCTGAGTGACACAAGTTTTTCTGACATAAGTGGTAGTGTAGACATGGTCTTAGTCAAAGCAGAGCGAGAGACACACACAATCAGAAGAAGCCAGAAGCCAGCAAGGGAAGCCAAAGAGGAGCTGCTGGAGAGAAGTTAGAAAAGCTACTGCAGAGAAAAAGAGATGAAAACTGGAGCGGAACAAGACTGACTGACCAGGAGCTGAGCAGCAACAGTAATAAAAAAAAATACCAAAGAATTTATAAGGCAGCACCAGTGATTTTAAAGGGATGCCAACAGATTTGTAAAGTAAGCTTGCCAGTTTTAATTGTTATTGTAGTATAGTTTAGCATAGTATTCAATATGTGTATGTGTAACACTGACAGACCCCGGTCATCAGTGGGTGGGATCGAATCTGGAGCCTCTGGAGCTTAATACATGAGCCAAAAGCCAACTGACTTGTAGTTAAGGCTGTAGAGCAGACTCATTAATTTCTTGCTCTCTCTGTGGTCTCAGTGCCACTAGATGGGACAGACCACCACAACCAGCAGGTGTGTGGGTTATGTATTTCCCCTAGCTGAGGAAGCGGATCCCGAGCTTCAGAGACTTCACAGTTGAAATCCCAGATGAGCCCCCACTTGTAACGCTGGTAGACCACGGTCACCAGTGGGTGGGATTGAACCTGGGATCTCTGGAACTTAGTGTATGATCCTCTACAGCATGAACTAAAAGCCAACTTATAGAGCAGACTCATTAATCTTTCTCTCTAAGTGGTCGCAGTGCCACTAGAGGGGGCAGAACACTGCAACCAGGAGGTGTGTGGTATGCTTGAAGTGTGTGTGTGTTTTAATTCACATTTACTTATGAACATTTTAAAGCAAATTTAAGAACTGCTGTCAGCAATTTGTTACAAACTGGCCACTTGTAACTAAGTGCTTTGCTTAGAATCATTGAAACTACACCTCTACCTCGATATAATGCTGTCTTCGGGAGCCAAAAAATCTTACCATGTTATATGTGAAACCGCGTTATATCGAACTTGATTTGATCCATTGGAGCATGCAGCCCCCACCCCCCCAAGCGCTGCTTTACCGCATTATATCCGAATTTGTGTTATATTGGGTGGCATTATATCGGGGTAGAGGTGCATATGCTATTTTAGTTTGAATGCTCTTTAATTTGCAACAAGAGATTGTGTTTCAGGGCTTTGTTTAGGATTTTTAAGTTACAGTGTATTAGGGATTATTAGTTACATTAATAAAAGATACTTTGTTTTGGAAAGAATGCTGCCTGTGTCAATTACTTTATTGGAAGGTTATATCCATATCCTTAGTGTTTCCTTAACAACCCTGGAGATTTTTACCTCGGGAAGGACAGACTAAGGGGTAATAGAAAGGTTAATATAGTGGCATCCCATAATCCATTTTTGAGGTAACAGTCTCTCCAGTTCAGAGGTGAACCAGATGTACTACTACTGCATGTCTGCTCTGTGGACAATGTAGTCAGTTTTCAAGGCTACCAATTTGGCACTTTTCATAAATAATATTTTTACCTGACCTTTCAGACAAAAACAAAACAATAAAACAAAACAAAACAAAAGCAAACATTTGTGATAATGGCCCATGGTTCTTCCAGGTTGCTAAATATTCAGTGTCGGTAGAACAATGAACAAGATACTGTATCATTATCTACTCTCCAAACAAACAAGCTGTGACTAGCTGGACTAAATATAGACATAATTAGAGTCTGGATTACATCTGCTGGTAGACATAAGGGCACAAAAAAAAATACCATCTCACCCAAATGGAAAATACTTAGCATAACAAAGGAATGGACATCACATAACAGATCAGGCAAACCAGATGCATGTTGGTTATTGTTTTTTATTCTTTACAATACTCTCTCTCTTTCTTTTTTTAAGCTATAAACAATAGGACTACATGGCTTTCATTTTTCATATAATGGACAATGCCCAGCCTCCATTCTGCAACTGACCAGTGAGTAAAAAGAGAAAAAGTTATTTATAGTTCCATGGCTTTCCAGATTCATGGGGAATGTTTGTTTTTTGAATTCACTGAAAGATGTACGTACTAATACAAATAATATGACATTTTCATTCATACACAATGGTGCCACAATCCATAACCCACAATGACTCTCCGGCATGACTCTTCAGCAATTTTGTGGGTCATTGGGTTCCTCTGTGTTTGTTACAATACTAGTCTGCATGTGCACGTGACAAAGTGTACATATGTAGTGCTAGCTGTGTTTTGGTATCCAAGCAGAAAGACATTAAAAGAAAACCTATACATGTCCACACTCAGAATATACATCTATGATCCATGATGATATTTATGATCCAAAAAACATTGGTGTTAGGTCTAATTCAATCGTTATGGTTTTGACAGGGTCCCTTTAATAACTATTGGTGAACATTTTGTTTCCCTTTAATGTAGAAAAAAAGTCCATATACTCTTAAATTCTATAGTATTTTTCCATAAGAGACTGGAAATTAATAGGTTTAATATGGTTCTATAGAAATTATTCTATAAACCTACCAGTCAAAATTTTCATCTTGTATAAATCAGCATCACTCTGTTGAAATTAGGAGGACCTAACTAATTGAGCATATTAACATGGAATCTTAATATGTCTGAATCTGTATACAGGATCCTCAAAGTACAAATGGAAGACAAGATTTTCAAAAGTATTTAATAATCATGCATGCCTCAATTTTTGAGTGGACAACTTGAAAAAAAAATCTTAAAAGTGTTTTCGTTTTTCCTCAGTACTTTTTGAAAATCAGGACCCAAGCTCAAACTGGACACCCAAGTACTGAGGCAACCCAAATCACTACACACTTTCGAAAATCTTGGACAGTGAAACTGCTACAAAAGAGTGATGTGTTCTGTTTTCTCCTCCACACCCCCCTATAAAAAACCCATGCTTCTCTTCATTCAAAGTTACTCTTGCAGTGGGGGAAAAACTTGATGTGCATTCAACAAGTGTGGTTTACGTGGTCATTAGGAGGCACGTATATTGTAGCTGATCTCTGTAACTAGTGAATACTGGCGTGATGTTATTAATATAAGATCATTGGGGCAAGCACTGTTATATATTTGCAGCAAATATTGTACAAAGTTTGTCGTGTAAGGTGTCTATGGAAAGGTTATGATTTGCTGATTATGATTATACTATCTGTATGGGTAAATCATTTTTTACTTGATTTGAACCTGCAGTTTATTCTATCAGTGCTACAATTCTGAACCAAGAACTTTGCCATTACTGTATGTAATTGATTCCATTTAACCAATTCTAGCTCTCATCTGTATCTTTTTCCTTTTATGTATAAACTTTTAGATTTTAATTCTAAATGATTGGTAATAGCGTGATTTGTGGGTAAGATCTGATTTGTATATTGACCAGGGTCTGGGGCTTAGTCCTTTGGGATCAGGAGAACCTTTTTCTTTTACTGGGGTATTGGTTTTCATAACAATTCGTCCCCATAACGAGTGGCACTGGTGGTGATACTGGGAAACTGGAGTGTCTAAGGGAATTACTTGTGTGACTTGTGGTTAGCCAGTGGAGTAAAACTGAAGTTCCCTCTGTTTGGCTGGTTTGGTTTGCCTTGGTGTGCAAAGGAACCACAGCCTTGGGCTGTAACTGCCTTGCTCTGAGCTATTTGTCCTGAATTGACACTCTCAGTTGGGTCCCACCAAAGGCAGCATCATTACAGGTGGATTTTAATTTTTTTTAATAAAGAAAAAAATTGAGATTCGGTATTCAGTCATTTAGTTTCTCAGGCATCATTGTGCTTGAAATGAGTGGGCCCAAAGAAAGATTTAGTACAATCAGAGTCATTTTGTCTAGTTTGAAATGGGATTGTGCATCATTACAAAGTATCCATACTGGCCACAATCTTGCATCTTGTCCCATACAGGCAAACTACCATGTCTTTACGCTGCATGGGTAAGATCTGTGCATATGGAACAGAGTGTACGATCAGGGACATTGTGGTTTTTACTGTTCCACTCAAGTTATATTTTTTCAATTACCCTGACAAATTATTTGTCAAGTTACCTTGTGTTATACCTAAAGATCCTGAGTTTGTTTTAACATTTACACATTTTCAATGTTTATATTTTGCGACGAGTGTCTTCCTGTTTTATTTTTTAAAAATCATTTTTAGAGTTTTTTTAATTGTAACAGCATACGTGAGCAATAAACAGAAATAAAATAGATTTTTTTAAAAAGAAAGAAGAAAACCTTGGAAGATGTTTAAAATAGCCTCATATCATTTTTCGTATCCTACATTCCTACACTGGGTATCATCACATACACAAAAGCAGCTTACCATATTGCTGGTATGCAAGAAGTGAGAGCTCAAAGAGGAAGAGGTACAGGGCTGTAATTACAATGGAGAGCAGAGATGGCAAATAGGATGAATTCTACTGGATGTCCTCTAAAAGAATATTGCCATTTCCTGATTTATTTATTTTTTTGCAGGGTTTACTTTTAAAAACTGATGCTTGTAAAATTTCTCTCTCTCTCTCTGTGTTGGCTTTGGTTTAAAATGAAAACTGGACTCCTTAGTTACAGCCCATATAAAAGTCAAAATATTGTAGAATGGACTGAATCGCAAGCCTCTTTGCTTCTCTACAATCAGCCTCCCCAGCAGGTTTCTGACCATCAGTTGGCTTGGCTGAGTACAAAAAGGAATGTGGAGTGGCTCCACGGATACTGCACAGATGGCTGTTGTGGATCCACTCAGGCTGGAGGTGGTACACAGACCACAATCAGACAATGAAATCTGCAAAAAAATTGCTATTCTTTCAACGTGTTATTGTACAATGCATCTTTTAAATTTCACAAATATAATAAACTCACCACCCTGCTTTTTCCTTGAAGTTTAAGACCATTGATATGAAGCACATGGTCCCAATTTTCTTCTGCTCTGCAAGTTGAGTGGGTCAGAGGCCCAATGCCAGAGCGAAAGGTAAACCAGAATCATAAGCCAGAGGCGGAGCCAGGGATCAGTACCAGAGAGACAGAAGTCAAATGTCAGAACCAGAGGGTCACTCAGAGTCATAAGCCAGAGCCAAGGATAGGGTTGCCAACCCTCCCACTTTCGCCAGGAGTCTCCTGGAATCACACACTCTATCTCCTGGAGGCTACTTTAGCCAAACCGGGAGATTTTGGGTGCTAACCGTCTGGCACGGCAGCAGAGCTAAGGCAGGCTCCGTTACTTGCCTTGGCTCTGCGCCACTCCTGGAAGTGGTCAGCACTGTCCCTGTGGCCCCTGTGGAGTGGGAGCTAGGGGGTTTCTTCGTACTGCCCCATCCCAAGCACTGAATCTGCAGCTCCCATTGGCTAGGAACTGTGACCAATGGGAGCTGCAGGGGCATTGCCTGAGAACAGCAGTGCAAGGAGAACCCTTGAACACCCCACCTAGGATCCACTGCCAGAGTGATGTGCTGGTTGCTTTCAGGAGCTGCCCAAGGTAAGTGCCAATCCCCTGGCCCCTCTCCTGTACCCCAACCCCCTGCCCCAGCCTAGAGCCTGCACCCAAACTTCCTCCCAGAACCTGCACCCCACCCCACCCCACGCCCGCACCGCAACTCCCTGCCCCAGCTCAGAGCCTGCTCCCAAACTCCCTCCCAGAGCCTGAACCCTCACCTCCTCCTGCACCCAAAGTCCCTCCCAGAACCTGCACCCTGCACCCCAGTCCCCTGACCCAGCCGAGCCCACAGTCAAAGTCCCTCCCCGAGCCTGCGCCCCGCACCCCCTCCCACACCCCAATCCCCTGCCCCAGCCTAGAGGCCATACCTTGCACCCAAAGTCCCACCCAGAGCCCGCACCCTGCACCTCCTCCTGCACCCCAGCCCTCTTCCCCAGCCCAAAGCCCACACCCAAACTCCCTCCCAGAGCCCAAACCCATGCCCCAGCCTGGTGAAAGTGAGTGAGGGTGGGGGAGAGCGAGCGATGGAGGGAGGGGGGATGGAATGAGCAGGGATGGGACCTCAGAGAAGGGGTGGGACCTGGGCGTGGCCTCAGGGCAGGGGCAGGGCAAGTGTCTTTGGGTTTGCGCTATTAGACAGTTGGCAACCCTAGCTGAGGATCAAAGCCAGAAGTCTAAAGCTGGAGGGGAGCAGCACATGGAGCAGAGGCTGGAAAGAGGCACTGGAACAAAGCAGGAGCAGCTGTAGGCAGGGTACACAGTAAGCAGTCACTGATCTGCCGTAGAGGCCATGTTTATAAGTCAGTCAGAGGCGGTGGCCACTTTATTAGTTCCAAGGCAGTGCAGCTGGGCTCATTGGTTGCCTAGCAGCAAAAGTAATCAGGAAGCAGGCCTGCAGCTAGTCCTAACTGGTATGGTCCCTGACATCAATTGCTATAAGATGCCTGGATATAATTCTTTTTAATAATAAAGATAGAATCATAGAAATATAGTGCTGGAAGGAACCACAAGAGGTCATCTTGTCCATCTGCCTGTGCTAATGCAGGTTTAAGTATATCTAGAGCATCATAACATGAATCAAAACACAGGAAATATTAAAACTGACCTTTAGCAAGTTGAAAAAAATGCACAGATATCAATGGATCCAAGAAAAAATAATTGCATTATAGTATCATTATATGATGTTTCTGAGCTACCTGATCTTCTACCACCACATACACATAATGGGCTCCAAAGCTGCTGCTTCAAAACTGAGCATGAAGACTTGACACACCCTCAAAACAGAAAGCAAGCATTGGTGCAGCCTTGCAACAATCTAATGGAAAAAAGCAGTAGAGAGATAGCAAAGTGAGGGTGGGTCCAGAACACTCATACATCAGACCATTACAGGTGGAAGCACAGGTGAACACAAGGAAAATGTAATACACTGATGCAGACATTTTTGCACTAAAATTACAATATGGTAGCTTTGCTAAAGTACCTGCAGTTGCATTCTGGTGATCTCCAGTTTATTTTTATTATTGTCAGGACATGACACTTAGAAATAAAGGTTTCCTGTTGTGATGGTATGGAATTTTTTAAAAATACAGATCCTCATACCCATGAGGGAACAATAACCTGATTCAGTTTTTGTTAGCAAAATATTGCTGCTAGATGGCTAAATAAATGACAGTTCATGACCCTAATACAGGCTATGCATTGTGTGTCTTTCCTCCTTTTTCTTTTTTACATCTTCTGTTCCCTCTATTCTACAACTTCTCTCTTTTCATCTGTTTTCTTTTTTCTTTTCCCCTTTTTATTCCCTCCTTGTGTCTTTCCCTTTCTTTCACTGACATGTTAATTTGCTTATGGTTTTCCATCAGTAAAATCAAAAGCAGAATTTGGTTCAATATTTTGAATACGCCAGAGCAGCACCCCCATTTTTTTGAGACTTTCCTTTCTCCCTTATTATCTGTTGCGTCTTCCCTTATATGTTGACTCTAATTTCCCCTTAATGATTCTCTCTCCTTGTTTACCTCTTTTTCTCCCTGTCTGAATGACAGACCTAAGTCCGCCACCAAGCGGATGTAATGAGAAGAGATGACCTTGTCAAAGAGTACCTGCCCTGGGACACCTGCAGTACTTTATAGGCATTCCAAGCACCAATATTGACATCCATAGATTAATATTTTTCTACAGATTTTTGTAGTTACTTGAAGAATTCTCAACACTTCCATGGCTGTTTTTAAATACAAATTCTTTAACTGAAGATAGTAACCCATGAAATATCATCTCACAAAATCTATGGAAGTATTTAATAATATAGTGAGTTGTTACACTGCCATCTAGCGGTAGTATGCCACAATAGACAGGCAATTATATCCTACCATATTTATTTTTATTCTTATCTGTGTACTAATGAAGTATTACTTATTAGTGAGAATAAGACTGCCCTGCTGTCTTTCCTGTCAAACTTACAGCTCATGGACTTGACAGAAGGATCTGAATGGTAACTATTTAACAAGAGGGACAGTATTTTGTCCTTTCCTTGTATTTATTAAATGAATTACAGTACTTTATATGAACAAAGACAACTCCATTCCTAGTAAATATCAGAATTAACAAAGATTATATGTAACTTTTCACATGTAACGAGAAGGTGGACTAAATAAAAGGAGCCAAAAAATTGGACAACTATTTTCTGCTAGCAGAGCATCAAATTAGATAGTACAACAAAACACAAAGAAAGACAAATAATATGAAAACAAACACTTATTTTAGTGAAATATCAGGTAGGATTTTTTTTTCTTACAAACAAACACCAACCAGGAATTTCAATGCATAAATAAGGATGTAAATGCATAAAAGTTAATAAATTAAAAATGATTGTTTCCACTGCATTTACTACTGAGCCACATTGCACCTACAGACTGTATTAAAGCAATAATATAATTATAAATACAGCTCTGAAGTGCCAAACATCACATAGGTATAACAGGGGCAAATTATGGTTCCTGTGGGAGAATTTCTGATTTTCCTGACAGTTTTCATTTAAATCCTCAAACTCAGCACTGCACTGATATACTTGTAGCAGTACATGATAAATTGGTTTGAAGGCATTTACAGTGTGCACTATATAGCTTCTGAGCAAAATACTGTTCCCAGTGAAAATATAAATTTTGCCATTGACTTCAATGTGATCAGGATCTGACCTTATACAGACATAGACCTCAAACCTGGAATTCATTGCACTCAGGTGGACTGTTGTTGCCCACACATCATCCTATGAAGTTCACTGAGGGTCTGTGAAGGTACAAAAGTCCACCCATGTGCAAGAAGCTGCAGGATCAGGGCCACAGTCCTTTCTATATATAAAAAAGTAAGATGTAAATTGTAAAATGATTCCAAATAATCTTGGCATGTGCAGTTCATAGTAGTGAAAGTTTCCTGCCTTTGTAATAGGTAGAGATGCATGCTTTATGAAAATAGGACAAATACTCTAAGAAGGTTGAGTAAAAAAGTAGGACATTTTGCTGTCTGACTATAGGGTAGGCAGAGCACATAAGTTTGCTATAAAATAGAACAATTCTATTGAGAGCAAAGGCTCTGGTCACCCTAGTAATGAGCCATATTTACTGGAAAGAGATTTATGCTTATCCTTTATGCACTTAATCATAGTTACTATTAGCTGTTTCTGTTATCCCTAGCTGAAAAACACAAATAATCAGTGATGTAGATAGGCATATATTCATCCCTCTAGAGTTCAGAAGTGACAAAAAGATAGACTGTGGTCCAGTTTGTGTGACTTACTACCTTTCACCAGCTATTCCAACCACAGTTATCCTTAACTCTGCCCTGTAGTGATGCCAGGAAGGGAGGAGGGGGAAACAACCAGAAAACCCTAATGTTCCTTTCAAAGTCAGTTTACTCTAATTAGAGATTGCAAATGTAACACTGACAGACCCCGGTCATCAGCAGGTGGGATTGAACCTGGGGCCTCTGAGAGCTTAGGGCATGAGCCTCTACTGCGTGAGCTAAAAGTCATCTGGCTGTTAGTTAAAGCTGTAGAGCAGACTCATTAATCTCTCTCTCTCTAAGGGCTTGTCTACACTGGCAAGTTTTGTCGATGAAGCTAATGTCGCCAAGGAAAAATCGACAAAAGCAAAATCACCAATGCGTGTCTACATTTGCTCCCTCTGTTGACAGATTGTGTCCACATTTGGGGCACCTTTGTCAACAGTGAGAGCAATGGAATATGGGTATGTATCCCACAGTGCCTGGTGACACCATCCATCACTAGGTGTTGTAGGAATGCAGAAACGGAGTGAGGCATATCCTGGGATGTGCAAAATGTACCGTCATGCACCGCTTTGTGTCCCACCTCTCCAATGGCTTCTGGCTTCCTTTCGCGCCATTTTCCCAACTGTCATTCTTTTGTAGAGCATGCCAGAATCTGCAGTGAGAGAGGATGGATCCTGCACTTCTCTCCTGTGCGCTGTTAGCTGTCATGAGGACATCGCACATGGCAGCACAGTTACTCACAGAGTTACTCACAAAGTTAACAGAGGATGAATTGCAGGTACCCAAGTGTGATATGGACAGCAGCAACTTATCGGTGCTTTGTGCATTCACAGAGCAGCTGCACATGGTAGGCCGTTGCTTTTGGGCTAGGGAAACAAGCACTGATTGGTGGGATCGCATTGTCATGCAGGTGTGGGATAATGATCAATAGGTACAGAACTTTAGGATGCGTAAAGCAACCTTCCTGAGCCTATGTGCTGAACTGTCCCCCAACCTGCGGCACAAGGACACCAGATCGAGAGCTGCCCTTTCGGTAGAGAAGCATGTTGCAATCTCTGTGTGGAAGCTGGCAAATCCAGACTGCACTGGTCGGTTGCTAATCAATTTGGAGTAGGAAAGTCCACTGTTGGGGCTGTATTACTCTAAGTGTTCAGGGCAATAAATTGCATCCTGATGTGGAGGACCATGACTCTGGGAAATGTGCATGACATAGTGGATGGCTTTGCAGAGATGGGTTACCCTAACTGTGGAGGGGTGATTAATGGCACACACATTCCAATTTTAGCACCAGACCATCTTGCCTCTGAATACATCAATAGGAAGGGATACTTCTCCATGGTGTTGCAGGCACTTGTGGATCATCAGGGGCGATTCACGGACATCAGTGTAGGCTGGGCTGGAAAGGTGCATGACGTACGCATCTTCAGGAACAGTGGCCTGTACAGAAACTTGCAGGCGGGGACTTTCTTTCCAGACCACAAGATCACAGTGTGGGGTGTGGAAATGCCCAGAGTAATCCTGGGAGACCTGGCTTACCCCTTATAGCCCTGGCTCATGAATCCTTACAGAGGGCACCTGGACAGCAGCAGCAAGGAGTGTTTTAACAAAAGACTGAGCAGGTGCCACATGGTAGTCGAATGTGCCTTTGGCCATTTGAAAGGTCACTGGAGGTGTTTCAATGGCAGGCTAGACCTTACCGAGGATAATATTCCCGTGGTCAGAGCCCCATGCTGCACTTTGCATAATCTGTGTGAATCTAAGGGTGAAATGTTTGCTCAGGTGTGGAGCACTGAGGCAGAGCGCTTGGCTGCACAGTTTGAACAGCCAGATGCTAGGGCAGTCAGAGGAGCCCAGAGGGCTGCTATTAACATCAGAGAGGCTTTGAGGAACCACTTTGACAATGAGGGGCAGTAACACATGTCTGCTTTGGAGTTGCTTCCCTGGTGCATCCATGTACAATTTTGGGGCTCAAGATCCATGCAACACAATGCTTTAGAAGCCTGTTTCCGAGAGTGAATTGGTTGCTATACGCTTTTGTAGAACACAGAATAAAAACGCTGTACCATTAAATACCTTAGCCTTTATTTATTGTTAAAAGGGGTAAAACCTCACAACTGTGTGTAGCTCCAGCTATCACTGTGCAAGCTGTGAGAGGGGGTGGAGTGATGGGGAAACTCAGGAGTGCCAAAACTAGGTGTCTTTTTCTAAAAATGTCAGATTGCAGTGTGTACGCTATCATTGTTTTGTCACCAAAAGGCAGTTTTTGGTGACAAAACTTGCCAGTGTAGACAAGCCCTAAGTCAGGGGTTCTCAAACTGGGGGTCAGGACCCCTCAGGGGGTCATGAGGTTATTATATGGGGGGTCGTGGGCTGTCAGCCTCCACCCCAAGCCCTGCTTTGCCTCCAGCATTTATAATGGTGTTAAATATATAAAAATGTATTTTTAGTTTATAAGGGAGGGGGTGCACTCAGAACTACTGCCCTAAGTGGTCTCGGTGCCACCAGATGGGACAGAACACCACACCCAGGAGGTGTGTGGGTTACATATTTCCCCTCACTGAGGAAGCGCATCCCGAGCTTCAGAGTCTTCCCAGTTGAAATCCTGGATGAGCCCCTACTTGTAACACCGACAGACCCTAGTCGTCAGGATCGAATCTCAGACCTCTGTGCATGAGCCTCTACAGCATGAGCTAAAAGCCAACTGGCTGTTAGCTAAGGCTGTAGAGCAGACTCATTAATCTCTCTCTCTCTCTCTCTCTAAGTGGTCTTGGTGCCACTAGAGGGGACAGAACACCATACCCAGGAGGTGTGTTGGTTACACAAACACTAAAATCCCTTAATCATTATCATATGGATATCGCATGACATCCATACAAGGCAAAGTCTTGTCTGGGGGCTTTAACTGTGCATTTCCATACCTTAACATGTCTGGATTTCTTTTAAGTAATCTTAACTCTGAATGTCCTGGGTTTGTAATGCTTGGTTTAGGATAATTACAACATCCCTGTAATTATTTTTACTCTTAAATTATTGACACATACTCTCAATCTTAACTCCATTTTAATATACTTCTATCTTGGAATAATAATAATAATAATTAATGCTGTTGGCTAGTAAGAATTCAAATTTTACTGCTCCTTTTGTAGCTGCACAGCATGTTGAGAATCAGTCCAATAATTATAACTCCTAATAATTAGCAACTGTTCCTGTATGCTTTATCTGGGGCATTTACACTATTTGCCTCCTCTGCCAGCTGCAATGACAGAAAGTCAAGAAAGACACACAGGGCCTACAGGCTGCTGGCAGGCAATTATATATAATAAGGTGCTACAGAAAGCATAGCACAGCAGGTGCAGCCCAAGGAGGAAGAGACAAAACGCTAGGGTTGGCACAGAGATGGGAAGGAAATCTGGGATATGAACTGGTGGCACACAAAGCCTGACCCAGAAAAATATGCAATGCCAAGGAGGAGTAAAACCTTTACCTAGCAAGAAGCTGCAACTTAGACAGAAACAGGCTGTGGGGAGTAAGTGATTGGAAGTGAATCCCGGAAACCATCTTCTATAAAAGGAGGGTGATCAGGAGGGGAGGGCAGCCTTGAGTATGCACTGGGGAACATGATGGGTGGGGACCCATGCACTGGCCAAGAACCATGGATCCACCCAGTCCCCCCGGTCATAGTCCAGGAGGTCTATGATCCTGGTGGAATCTGCCAGTACCAGCCTCCACTGTACTGAGGACCAGGGCCGTCCTTAGGCATAGGCAGAATAGGCAGCCGCCTAGGGCACCACTAGGTCTGGGGGCACCGCTCTGCTGGGAGCCTGGACAGATGGGAAGCAGTGGAGCATGTAAGATCAGGCTGCTGGGTCCTAGAGAGAGCCGAATGCAGCACAGTCTGAGGGAGGGGATTGGCTGCTGGGATCTCTGGGAAGGGGAGGGGGTAGGGGTTGGGGAAGGAGCTCACCTGTGAGTGTGACTCTTTCCCCCTGGCTGAGGTGAGGTGAGGCAGGCTCTGCGGCTCTGGAACCAGTATCCTTTGTTGTCCCCCATAACATCCATTCTTCTCCCCCGCTGCCCCATGGAGTATCCCCTCCTTTCTCCCTCCCCCCACAGAGCATCCCTCTCTCTCTCCTCCCTCCCCTCCGTCAGGGCTGGGTTGGGTGAGGTGCTGGGGGAGTAGGTGGGGGGAGGAGGCTGGCTGCCTGCAGAGGAGTGAAAGTGAAAGTAACTCACTTCCTCGGCCAGGATTGGAATGTCACACAGGGCTGGGCTGGGGTTAACCAGATGTGTGAAAAATCAGGACAGGGGGTTGGGGTAGGGTGAGCAGATATCCCTATTTTATAGGGCCAGTCCCAATTTTGGGGTCTTTTTCTTATATAGGCTCCTCCCCCCCCCCGGCCTGATTTTTCACACTTGCTGTCTGGTCACTCTAGGTGGGGGTAATTGGTGCATATATAAGACAAAGCCCCAAATATCGGGACTGGCTCTATAAAATCAGGACATCTGGATCTGGGCACCCTAGCTGGGGAGCGCCTCTCCCCCGGGCTGGCAGTTGCCAGCGATCCACCTCATCCGGGGGGAGCTGCACAGGGCAGGATGAGCTGCCGTGGCTCCATGGGTGACCTGTCCCTGAGATCAGATGCTGTGCTAACTTCACCATGGTCCGTAAGACTGGTGGTGGTGCCCATTGGCGTGTGATTGGACCTGAGGGTTTGCTGCTGCTGTTGCCACTCTGCACGCCAAGAGGTGGATTTTGGGGTCTACTGCAGATGTTGGACCAGCAGGCTGGGGGGTGAGCCAAGCATGAAAGCAGTACTGTGTTGCCATTTAGATTGTCATTTAACAACTTTGTTTGCCAAAAATTCTTGCTAACAATCCTGAATCCAATTTCAATATTTTTTTTTAAAAAAATCAATATCTTAGCCAAAAACAGAAAATTAAGTTGTTGACAATTATTAGTGACAGGTTTGGTTTGAGGCAGGGAGTGGGCCAGTTTTCATCAGAGAAACAAAAAATGTCGACTGACTTTCCTATAGCCTGTTACTCCAGATAAGAGCCCTCCAACAACTGTAATATGCTCATCTCCTTACTAGTGTATAGAGCAGGGGTCGGCAACCTACAGCACACGTGCCAAAGGTGGCAGGTGAGCTGATTTTTGATGGTACGCAGCGGCAGGCTGAGCGGCTCAGCCCATCACTGCTCTGGGGTTCCGGCTGCTGCCCTATTGCCAGCTGGGAACCGGCTGCCGGCCCCACTCAGCACCTGCTGCTGGCCTGGGGACCCCCAAGTAACCCCAGGCTGGCAGCGGGCTGAGCAGGCCGCTGAACCACTCAACCTGCTGTCAGCCTGGGGTTCCATTCATTCAGCCGGCAGTGGGCTGAGTGGGCTGGTGGCGGGCTGAGCAGGGCCGGTGGGGGGTTGAGTGGCTCAGTCTGCTGCCAGTCTGGGGTGCCGGCAGCACTCAGCCTACTGCTACTCCGGGGTTCCGGCTGCCGGCCCCTTGCCAGTCAGGAGCCCAGCCGCCGGCCCCACTCTGCCTCCTGCCAGCCTGGGTGAGCAGAATCCCAGGCTGGTAGCGGGCTGAGGGGGGGTTGGCAGCTGGGATCCTGGCTGGCAGGAGTTGGTGGTCAGAACCCCAGACCAGCAGCGGGCTGAGCAGGGCCTGGGATCCTTGTCTAGGGTCCACTAGCAGGAACCACAGCTGCAGCAAGATGGCCTTTGCTACAACCTTGTAGTTTGTGCTGAGGAGCAAGACAGGATGCCAGTTCCGAAGGTCACAGTGGTCCCCATCTTGGGTAGCAGAGTGAGCACGGTCTGCCTGCATGATGGGGGAACACCCCACTCCCTAAGGACTCAGCCCAGATGATGGTGAGGTCCTGGCCCAGGATGTCCCAGAACATGTGGCAGAACTCCATGGTCAGCCCATTGATGCCCGGGGATTTATTAGTGGGCATCAGACAGAGGGCTTCCGAGAACGCAGCCAGAGTGAGAGGCAACTCCAGCTGGTTCCAGTCACCCACGCTGACCATTGGGAGTCCATTTCAGAACACCCCATAGGCATTCGTCATATCTGGGGAGAAGAGGCTGATGTAGAAGGCCCTGGCCCACCCCCATATCTCCACTGGATCTGTAAGGGGGGGTGCCATCACCCCCTGGAGGCAGGTGACATACTTCTTGGCCCCCCTCTTTTTCTCCAGGGCATAGAAGTAAGAACCATGATCCAGCTCCTGAAAGAGGCAGACGCAGGATCGAACAAAGGCACCTCAAGCCTGGAGCGCCTCCTATTTATCCCAGCATGGTCCGCAGAGGGACAGATACCCAGGGCTCATGGCCAGATGCCTCTCCAGCTCCAAGACCTCCTGCTCCAGCAGTTCTATCACCACCTCCGTTCCCCGGGTGGTCCCCCATGTGTAGTCATGACAGAAGAGCCAGGCACTAATCTTATCCACATCCCAACACCACTGTGCTGAGGGAAAGGCTAGCCTCTGTCCTTGCCAGGCCAGCCAGAACTCCTGAAAAGATGCCACGAAGCCCACATCCCCCAACATGCTATTAAAATGCCAATAGGCCAACCCCAGCCTCTCTAAGGTGGGAGAGGCCATCACAGCCACCAGGTGGTGGTATGATAATGGGGTCAGCCAGATGCTGGATGAGTGGGCCCGCAAGAGATGGAGGTGAGGCAAATAAATGCGGTCCAACCAGGAGTGGCATGACCAAGCATCCACCACCCAGATGTAGGTGAAGGTGGATTTGTCATCTGGGTGGTGGTCATACCAGATGTTCACCAGCGAGTGATGGTCTATGATCTTCCTGAGGACATCCATGGAAGCTGGGCACCTCTTGGTCCCTAAGTGGTCCCACTTGTATAGGGTGGCATTGAAATTCCCACCCAGGACAAGGTACTTGCAAGGATCCAAGAGCCGAGGAAGGTTGACGCTGTCTGAAAGAAGAGCACCTGCTCGGGTCTGGTATCGGGGCACAGACATTGACGAGGTTCAGTGTCAGCTTCTCTACACAGGTCCAGAAAGTGCAGCAGGTGATCTAGCATGACCTTGGCAAACCCAAGCACCTCTGGCTGTAGGGTTGGGGGAGAACAGCGTGGCCACCCTGCCTGAAAAAGAGGTGAGGTGGCTGAAGCACACCCTGTCTCCCCACTCCAGCTGCCAGCTGGCTTCGGTGATTGGGTCCACGTGGGTCTCCTTCAGGAAGACCGCATGGGTCTCCTCCCCCTCCCAAAGGAAGGAGAGCACCTGGTACCTGCGGAGACCCACCCTACAGTCCCGGGTGTTCTAGGTGGCAACGGTGGCCAGCTTCATTACAGGGAAAGAGGAGGATCCTTGTGGGCAGGAGTGCCACCAGCTCTCATTGGGACCTGCAGCAACCAGGGTGTCATGGAAGCTGCAGGTTCACTGGTAGGCCATGTCATCCTGCCTCCTAGTCCCCCTACCCTCCCCCAAAATGGCCCTCATGGCCCAGAGAACAAAGTGGAAATCCCCCGCAGCACTGGAGAGCGAGCTGCACCTTACTCTTGGAGCCAGAGGGGTCCACCAGGAAGCAGCACAGATTGACCCACAATGCCTGGTGGGGCTTGAGGTCACAGACTCTGGGTCATCTTCTGGCTGTGTCCCTGAAATGGCCTCATGGCCTATGGAGACAGGTAAGCAGGAGGCGGACCCCCAGCATGGTGCCTGTTTTGCTGGTGCTGTGCAGCGAGCCCGTCTCAGTCCCAGGCAAAAGGGGCAGCGGCCGAGGGAGAACAGCAGCTCTGAGTGGACTGGGAGAGGGAAATACAAAACCACTTCCTGGGGGGTTGTCAACAGAGAAGGGAAACAGGACAACCCCAGGGGGTGGCAGTAGCATGGGAAGTGGAAGAGGAAAGGGGAAGGGGTGGGAGTAGTGGCAGGCCCAGGAGGTAACAAAGATGATGAAGTTAATCAGTCCAGCAGCAGCAGCTCTTCTTGCTCAATGTCAGCAGTGGGCTCCCAGCCAGCAAGGCAGGGTGACTGCAGGGAGTGAGTCCCTGTTGGGAATCTAGAGATAGGTGGCTGGCAAACCTGCACTCTGATCACTTAGGAGCTAATTAGTGTGCCAGGAGAAGCTGATTGGGGTTAATGATGCAATCAGGCTGGGTAGGGTAAGAGCCCAATTGGTCCCATTAGCCCAGAGCTGATAAAAGAGGCACAGGAAGAAACTGTAAAGAGGAGAGAGTGAGGAACAGGGTTAGTTGCTCAGAGAGTAGGGAGGCTGCTGGTCCCTTCAGGCCCTATGTAGTGGGACTAAACCTTGACAAACACTGTAAATAGGAGGGAGCATGGTGATATTGGTGAAGGGGGTATGAAATAAAGCTTCACTGAGCTCACACCTGGAGAACATTGTGAAGTTTCTGTGAGGAAGAAGATAGGGACAGAGTAGGACCCCTATTACGAAGTAGTATTGTCAAAGTTGTGGGTGCTCATGCCTATTCTGCAACTGGCTGGGGGAGAGGAGTGGGGGGAGAGAAAAAATGGAGCAAGCTAATCACTGTTGGGTGTCTTTTTTTTTTCTTCAAGTTTCAGCACTGATATATCCACTTATGGGGTGGAGTACAGAAACTGACTGTGCATAGCACATTGGTTAGTAGATGGAGGTGTGGGGAATAGTAAGGATTTACTCCCTAATGATTTATTTTGTTAAAGTGCTGTTGGACTCTGATATCCATGCACAGCTGACAAGACCTCAGTTTTCAGGATTTCATCCAAATCGGTTAACTGCATGGAACACTTCTTAGGCAGATGAAATCCTGAGATTTGAAACAGAGATTCCAAGGGAATCAGGGCCTATCACACTTTAAAACTTAGAATGAGGCTTACATTTCTCAAGATACAGCCATATAATTATAATAACAATGATTTTTTAATTGGATCTTAAAATTAGGCTTCTAATCCATTTTTAAGACCATAATTTTTAGATGTGGTTCACACCAAACAGCCATTTATTTATTTTATTTAAACTTGTGTTGTCATAGTTTGAGAGGGTTGCATTGACATATTTGTTTGGGTTCCTTTATGAAGATTATTACTGTATTTAGGACCCTGGTATATTAGTAGTCTAGTATTTATTTTTTTAATTTAAATAGAAAAAGTTGCCTGTTCACAACTCTATGTGCTGACAGTTATTTGGAATCTTAGGCGTTGTCTGTACTACAGACCTGGCAGTGGCACAGCTGTGCCACTGCAGCTGCCTGCACGCCTGTAAGATCTCTTGTGTAGCCGCTCTATGCCGGCAGGAGAGAACTCTCCTGCTGGTATAATTAAGCCACCTCTAATGAGCAGCGGTAGCTATGTCAGCAGGAGAATGTCTCCTACTGACATAATGCTGTCCATGCTGGTGCTTTTGTTTGGCAGGGGAGTGTTGGGTTTTTCCCTCCCCCACAACCCTGACTGACAAAAGTGCTAGTATATACAAAGCCTTAATCCATACAAAAATAACCACCTAGCAGCATGTGCTCTCACACAACAAAATTCAGTTCACTTAGCCAACCAGTAACTCAAAGCAATAAAACAACCCCCACCCCATACCCTGTCTGGAGAATTATTTTCTCTCTCTTCTATGAAGCTTAAGCTGTCACATTTCTTTGCTATGTGCTTTCATCTTGCTTGCATTAGTGTCATACAGATAACCAGACTAAGCATTGCTGCTTAACCACATCCAGTACACTGCATTAAGGAACTGGAGCCCAAATCACATGACCTACAAAACAAACCATGGACAAGAACAAGGCTACAAAATGCAATTGCTGAGGGGCACTAGCTTGGGCTTCTACTCTGATATCACTGGTCCAAATCTTCCCTCCCCCCATTGAACAGTTTAAAGTTGTTGGCATTTGGTAGCAAGTCCTAGCAGACAAGTATCCACATCATAACACCCCCCAACACACACACACACTGTAATTAGCACTAGTTGGTAGTCTCTGTAGAAAGGGAATGGACTTAATGGGCATGGGGTGTGGACTATTAGTTCACTCCTAGTGATGGTCACTCCAGTTCATAGCAGTGGCATAATGCGAGGAAGCTGATACATTGAATATCCTGCCCTAAGGATAAACTCCAGAACTGACTATCCATCACCTTCCAGGAGTACTAAATTCAAGAGTTTAAAAAATGGGATTAGATAGGACATGGCATACTAAACACAATCGTTAGTCTGGGATACATTCAGGCCCACAGAATGGCCCCCTTTGCACCACTCTGGGCCTGTAGATCCAGGCCAGGTATAGGTATTTAACCTGCATACCTGCCTATTTGGGGTTATCTAAGTGTAGCCCTTTTTACCACATGTACTGTCTTTTTTAAATGAGGTACCTTATTCTGTTTGTCCAATAACACGTGACGGGCTTTTCTGGACTATTTTAGTAAATATGCTGATGATGAGATTTTTAACAATTTAGATTTAACTTCAAGCAGCAGGAAGTAATTGCTGTTTTAGTTCTGTGTTCATTATTATTTAAAATTTATATTACGGTAGCAGCCCGGTCTTTCACTCACACGTGGGGCCCTAAGGTGCTAGTTGCTGTACAGATAGGCAGATCAGTTCGCTACCCTGAAGGGTTTACAGCCTCAAATAGGGCAAGTTAAACACATTAAAATCACAGTCACAATAACTGGTCATTGTGTTGGGTTTGATAGGATTTAGTGTGTTACCCTTTGAAAAGGCTATAAGAGTGGGTCCTAACTGCCTCTGCCTCAGCACTGGGGACCCCTGCTCCAGGGAAATCCCCTACCCCAGCTGCGTGGGCTGGGAGAATTCCCCCACTCCCTTTCCCTCAAATTGCATTGCACTAGCGGCCTCCTCCTCCACCACCCCCTGCCTGCTCACCAGCTGCTCCCCCCCACAGTTTGCCATCCTCCCAGTCTCACATGGTTCCCATCTTGCTCACAGTTCACTGTTCTCCCCCGCTTCATCTTCTGTGGTCCCCTTCCCCTTGCAGTTCACTGCTCCTCCCTGCCTCAGGCGGTCCTCTTCCCCTCACAGTCTGCTCCTCCCCCTCCCATGTTGCAGGGGGGAAAGTGTGTTACCTACCCCCCAATGCTCCTTTTCTGTTTGCTACATACGTCCCCTGCCCCTCCCAGGCCCCCCCTTTTGCTGTTTGTTTGCCTGCCCTGCCCAGCACCTTTTGCTGTCTGTATACCTGCCTTCCTTAGCCCACCCAAGCCCCCAACTCCCCGACCCCCAAAATGGTCTGGCAGAGCTTTTAAGGTGGAGTCATCCATAGGAGCAGAGAGACTTACCCACCTCTCTCAGGTGCCAGGGGTCCCAGGGCAGGAGGTGAGGCATCTTTGGAACCCCCTAGACACAAATAGTGTAATCAGACACTGCTCTCTTCAGGCTGACCTTCCATATTTTTTCTTCTCCTTTGATTGGCTGTTGTTCCCACTCCTCCTTCAGTCTCCCTAAAGCAGCCACATAATATAGGGCATACACCCAGGCTCAGATCTCTTATCTGACACCACTTATTTGGCATGTGGGACTCCCACAGTGTAACCACCTGAGACCCTGAAACTAGTGCCTGAGCCCCACACTCACTTACATGTGCTCCCCTAGTGTTCCATGGAAGCTGTGGTGACTCTGGGCTTCTAATTTAACCTAACTGGTGATACCATGGCAGTAAAGCAAAGTACACAGACTTAGCAAAGGAATCGCTGAAGCCCAATTGCTTTACTATTAAAAGCACTCAAAAGTTACAGATCTTTGAAAAATAACAAAAGTCCAGAGATGTGCCCTCCCTAGTCTGATCTGACCACTTCTGTGAGTCTGAGCTTTGTCAGCATTCAGGTTGGGCAGTCCCTATTCTCTCTCTCTCTTCCATGTCTAGCTTACATGTGGCAATGCCTCGCTCCCCTCCTCCCCCTGCTTCAGAGCTGTATTTGTCTCATTTTCCCATGTGCTCAGCTGAAGAACCCCAGCCCCACCTCCCTCCGCTGTGTCAGGCTTGCCCCTCCTGTGGGCCTCTATGGAAAAAAACATCGTTCCATGGAGGGGCAGTAGTTGAGAGACCCTGTCTGGAATGCAATAGAATTATAGGCTTGCCTTGGGCAAGTTTAGACATTTGTTTGGCACAGAACACAAAATGGAGTTCACATTTTGATACAGACATATCCCCAGCACTCTGTCACATATACAAAGAAGCAAGCAAACAAACCCCAACATGGAACTAACACGTTTGCTAACCATCACCCTGATCATTCTGCTTGCATCCTGCATCTCTTTTTCTCATAAGCTATTCAGGGCAGGGTCCATCTCTTAGTATGTGTCTGTACAGCACTAAATGCAATGGACACCAATCATGATTGAGGTCTTTGGGCACTACTGTAATATAAATAATTAGGGCTGTAAATTAATTACACTTAACTCAAGTGATTAATGCAAAACAAATTAACTAGATTACAAAATAAATTGCTATTAATACCAATTTTAATTGTACTGTTAAACAACAATAAAATACCAATTTAAATGTATTATAAATATTTATGGATGTTTTTCTATATTTTCACATATATTGATTTCAATTATAACAAAATACAAGGTGTAGAGTGCTCACTTTATATTATTATTTTTGATTATACACCTCTACCTTGATATAGCGCTGTCCTTGGGAGCCAAAAAATCTTACCGCATTATAGGTGAAACTGTGTTATATTTAACTTGCTTTGATCCACCGGAGTGCGCAGCCCCCCCCCCCCCCCCGGAGCACTGCTTTACCGCGTTATATCCAAATTAATGTTATATCAGGTGGTGTTATAACGAGGTAGCAGTGTACATATTTGCACTGTAAAAAAGATAAAATAGTGCTTTTCAATTCACCTCATACAAGTACTGTAATGCAATCTCTTTATCGTGAAAGTACAACTTACAAATGTAGACTTTGTTTTGTTTTTGAGTGCACTTATGTAAAAAAATATGTAAAACTTTAGAGCCTACAAGTCCACTCAACCCTACGTCTTCTTCAGCCAATCACTAAGATAAACAAGTTTGTTTACATTTACGGGAAATAATGCTGCCTGCTTCTTATTTAAAATGGCACTGAAAGTGAGAACAGGCAGTTGCATGGCACTGTTGTAGCTGGAGTTGCAAAGTATTTATGTGCCAGATATGCTAAACATTCATATGCCCTTTCATGCTTCGACCACCATTCCAGAGGACATGCTTCCAAGCTGAGGACACTTGTTAAAAAAAAAAAAGTGTTAATTAAATTTGTGACTGAACAACCTGGGGAAGAATTGTATGTCTTCTGCTCCATAGCTTTACTTGCATTCTGCCATATAGTTCATATTATGACAGTCTTTGATGATGAGCCAGCATATGTTGCAGATTTGACAAAACACAAAGAAGGTATTTCTAAAGATAGCTACAGCACTCGACCCAAGTTTTAAGATTGTGAAGTGCCTTCCAAAATCTGAGAGGGGCTTGGTATGGAACATGTTGTCAGAAGTCTTAAAAGAGCATCACTCTGATGTGGAAACTGCAGAATCTGAACCCGCAAAAAAGAAAATCAGCCTTCTGTTGGTAGCATCTGACTCAGATGATGAAAATGAACATGTGTCGGTCCGCACTGCTTTGGATCGTTATTTAGCAGAATCCATCATCAGCATGGACGCATGTCCTCTGGAATGGTGATTGAAGCATGAAGGGGCATATGAATGTTTAGAATATCTGGCATGTAAATACCTTGCAACGTTGGCTACAACAGTTCCATGTGAACACCTGTTCTCACTTTCAGGTGACATACAATTCTTATTTGTAAATAAGAAGCAGGCAGCATTATCTCCCATAAATGTAAACAGACTTGTTTGTCTTAGTGATTGACTGAACAAGAAGTAGGATGGAGTGGACTTGTAGGCTCTGAAGTTTTACATTGTTTTATTTTTGAGTGAAATTATGTAAAAAAAAAATTCTACATTTGTATGTTGCACTTTCATGATGAAGAGATTGCACTACAGTACTTGTATGAGGTGAATTGGAAAATACTATTTCTTTTATCTTTTTTACAGTGCAAATATTTGTGATAAAAAAGTGTAATATAAAGTGAGCACTGCACACTTTGTATCCTGTGTTGTAATTGAAATCAGTATATTTGAAAGTGTAGAAAACATCCACAAATATTTAAATAAGTGGTATTCTATTATTGTTTAACAATGTGAATAAAACTGTAATTAATCATAACTATTTTTTAAATCTCGCAATTAAATTTTCAATCATTTGACAGCCTTACAATTAATGATACTAATAATAAGTTTTTAAATAATCTAGTCCCTTTTCTGACACCATTTTCCCACTTCAGACAATAACACTGTCCCTTTGCTATACAGTTGCTGAATTCCAGGGCTTCTAGGTTACTGACCAGTGCAGGAGGTATCAGTGATGCTGGGTGTTGCTATATTCTAAATCCTTTACACATATACACCAGTTCTGGAGCAAAGACAATCAAACAGCACACACATTATCCTCTCTTCCAGAAATTTCAGCCACACACCATCACCCAGTTCTCAGGAAGCAACTCTGCACCATAGATTGATTCTAGCAGATCAAACCTTCCTGATGCTTGCAACAGCTTCCTCTCAAATGACATTTCAATAACCAAATCACCCACAAACATTTCTTCCAAGACTAACAGCTTTCTCTCATGCTAAGAAAAAGAACTTTGAAGACCCTGTAACAGTGCTCCAGGGTGACACCTGCCTTAACAACAATAATTTCAGAAGTGATGTTCCACATTTCGTCCAAAACTTGCTTTGATTTTTCCCCCCACATTTCTCCTTTTGATGCTTTGCTCAATATGTGGCCTTTGAATAGCCGGGAGGCACTCTGTACCATTCTCTGTTATTTGCAGAGCACAGGTGAGATCTAATGCATAAAGTGCCTAATAAGTATTGCCATTTCCATTAGGCCTTAAATATGTCCACGATGATATTCATTTTAAAAAATCCTTCAGTTACACTTCCAATAAGGTTTTCATTTCCTCTGTTGTTGCCCTTTGTGAGACAGAAGTTGCTGTTGCCTGAGATGCTCACAATCCATTGTCTCTGTGTGATGCTCCCTGGGAGAACCCAGGTTTGCAAAGCACCACCTGCCCTGAGCATGAGGAAGCCTTGCATATACCTGCCAGGGTCAGCCCCCGCTCACGACCCCAGCCCATGGGCAGCACAAGTGCTCCCCTCCCAGCCCTGCAAGCTGTCCTGTCCCTCTTTAGGCAAGCAATACGTACTCACCAATCCCTGAGTCCTCTAAGCATCCCTCTGGAGTGTCCAGGCCCTAATCTACTGAACACTCACAGTACTCACAGATTATCTACTCCCGAAGGAGTATTACACACCAGTTTACTAGTTTTATTCAGGACCACCACACCACTTAACGCACAGTGCTTAGATATTTTTGTAGTGAAAACAAGATTAAGTTTATTATCAAAGAATGGAGATTCAAATGATGGAAAGAAAGAGTATTGGAAACAAACAGTTACATATAAAATAAAATCATAACATGCTTACAAGAACCTAAACTTAATTCACAAGACATTCCCTTGACTCCCCCAGGATAGCTTACCCCAAGTCCTTTCCCCCGCGTTTTCAACCAACATGGCTGAGAGCCCAACATTTCATAAGATCAAGACTGCTGGCTGCTTGTCTTCTCAGATTGAAGGATGTTAGGGCACCTCTCTGCCCCCTTCAGATATACCAGATCTTTGATCTTCATCTGAAAACAGTCCCCCGCTTTTTATCTATTCCTGTTAATTTTCCTTTGAAGTTCCCAAAAGCTCTTCATTAGTATTTGATTTAGGTTATATCTATACTAGCACTTCTGTTGGTATAAATTATATTGCTCAGGGGTTTAAAGAAAACACCCCCCCTGAGTGACATAAATTACACTGACAGAAGTACTGGTGTGGACAGCCCAATGTCAGTGGGAGATGCTCTGTCACCAACATAGCTACTGCCGCTCATTGGGGGTGGTTTAATTATGTCAATGGGAGAGCTCTCTCCTGTTGGCATGGAGTGGCTACATGGGAGAACTTACAGCGGCGCAGTTGCATCAGTACAGGTGTGCTGCTGTAAGGTCTGTAGTCTAGACATGGCTTTACCATGCTAATACACTTCTATTGTAAGACATACAATACACAATGGTTAGCTAAGGAGATAAATGTCTCCCACCTCCTGTCTAGAGAAGTTTGTCTAAAGGCACGCTACTTTCAAATAATTAGCTGTCTACAAGGCCTTAACAACATAACTTTGTGTGTGTATGTATAATATAATCAGCCTCTATCTTCTTACATAGTATCCTCACATGCTTCCCACAGTGATTATGGTGACCACTATGATGCTGGCTTTCGTTAGAGACCTTACATGACACTTTTTGTAGGACTAGTATGTAGACACCAGACCCAGGGATCCCTGTAACCCTTATGTACCCTCATGCCCGTTCCTAGTTGGCATAAAGAGGGTGTTGGCTCAACCTCCCTTTTTGTGTCACAAATTGTTTCTCATAATAACCTAATGTGATTTTTCATTAATATCTAGGATTTCAACAAACTGCAATAACAAACTGTGAAAAGGAGATGATAAATTATTTTTCATTTTAAAATATACTTGTACATGGTGTGATACAGGAGGGCCAGGGTGCAGTGAGCGAGTGGTCCTTTTGAGTGCCGGGACATGGGTGGGTGCTAGCTTGCCCGCTGCTAAAAGCCCCTCCCCCAGCCTAGGTAGGAGCTACTAAACCCAGAACCCAACCAAGTTCAGAGGACAACAAAGGCAATAACGGGAACAGGTGTGGGGGGTCAAAGGGCCAAAACTAGGGAACCAGAAGGGGACACCGAGCAGAGAACCCCAGACAGCTCCCATTGCCTCTCGAAGGTGTTGAGAGAGCCGGCGGACGATGCCCAGAGTAACTCTGTGTGAATACGTGAGCGGATAAAAGAACAAAAGACAGACCTACAGTTGCAAGGCCCCCCTCTGCCAACCTTCTCTCCCTGGTGTTACAAATGGCCACCTTGGCCATGGCCAAGAGGAGGTTGATGAAGTGGTCCTGCGACCTCGTGGGGCCTCGGATCAGGTGTGCGCAAATAAACAAGTGCAGGAAGAAGTGCAGCCAGAACCCCAATAAGAGGTTCTGGAAGAGTCAGAAAAGGGGCTGCAACCTGGCACACTGAAGCTGGCTCGGGGTATGAGGAGGGGGAGGCCAGGAAGGCTCACGGGGTAGGGGGCCAATGGAAAGCTCCAGAGGGCCTGGAGTGAGAAGTGGGCGGGGTACACCCTCTCACAGGACCCGCTCGAGGGGCAAGGTGTGGTGTCTTAGCCCCCCGCCAAGAAAAGCGTGGGACCCCCCATACTAACATTGGCCATCTCGTCACAATGGACTTTGCAAATATAACTATCAAATATTGGACCTACCAAACCTGACAGTATCATTTAAATGTTGCAAGTGTGCATGTGACAGAGAATGGGATATAGGCAGATGTAGTTTTATTACAGTCCTTTATTTTTATATTATGTTTACATAAACTTTTTCCCAAGACTGTACCTTAATCTCAGATTTGTGTGTCAGGTGAGTTGAGAAGTGTTTTAATATACGGGCTACTATACATATTTGTATCACTGCCCTCTTTTGTTTGGAATACAATACGTCAGATCTGCCCCATTTCTGAAGTTTCATTATCTTGCCTCTAAATGCTGACCTAAAAATATGTTTAAAGGGCTAAAACTACTGGTGTTTGAACTCAAAAGTCAAGACATTCAGAGTTCAGGATGCTTTGAGAACCTGAACTCTGTCCTCTTGCACATTCACCTTATAATTATTTAGTTACATGATCACCTAATATCAGATGGCTGAACATAACTACTTGCAAAATTTTACAGGTATGAATTAAATGTGAAGATACAGAATTGGGACAGAGTCTGGGTGATGCTGAAAAATGTATGTTTGTTCTGAAGTGATGTTGAATAGATATTACTAGCAATGATGTTTTCTTGAGAAAAATGAATATCAGTTATAAATGGTAACAGTGTCATAGAAATATTAGTATTTTACATAGCACCTTGTATGCCCATGGTGCTTTATAAACAGCTAAAAAGACAAGGTGTCTGTCCCTTAGAGCTAGCAATCTAAATTAGATCAAGAATTCAACAAAAATGACAAGCCTATATTGTGCAGGGGTAGGGAATGTAAGAAATCAGTGAACACAAGGAGTATAGAACTCATTGAGTTGATTAATTTTACATGTTTCAGTTTGGCCCCTGGGTTTGGTAACTCCCAGGAGCACCCCTAGAGCACCTTTTTAAAATATAGGTAAAACAACAACATTTGTTTCTCTCCATCCCATGGTATAATAGCTGATTTCAAAGATAAATTGTTTTTTTGTATATGCACCCCAGCCATTCTAAATTTCCTTCCAAGCTTTCATATGAAAGACTACCATTGACTTCACTGGTAGCCTGTTACTATTTATTAATTTTTCATTTTTTTCAGCACCTTCTCTTTTGACATTGCATTCTCTGACATCTTTATCCTTTGAAAAGAGTAGGTGTCATCTAACAATGAAGCTATAGACTTGAGATCTATTCCCATGCCAATTAACCTGGATGTAGCACGTGTCCCTAGGCCAAAGGTTGGAATGTAGTACATACCTAAAGCATGTCTGTACCTTGAAGCAGATGTCCCTATTCGAAAGATTTGAATATAGCACATATCAAAAGTGCATCTCTGTGGCTTGGATTGAGGGTGTACTGTGGTTTTAAAGAAGTGTGATGTGAGCAATTATTGAAACACGGAATTACATTAGTTTGTAACAAAAACATAACAAAAATATAAGGCATTTAGGATAATAATGTGTCCTTTGAAATGGCCAGTAAAGTATTGCTAAATACTACATCTTAGCATGGACTTGGTCTTCCTCTGTTTTCTACAAGTGCCTAACATTTTGAGTGCTACCATAATAACAATAATAGTAGATTGCAGAAGCAGAGAGGGTAACATAAGAACATAAGAACATAAGAAAGGCCGTACCGGGTCAGACCAAAGGTCCATCTAGCCCAGTATCTGTCTACCGACAGTGGCCAATGCCAGGTGCCCCTGAGGGAGTGAACCTAACAGGCAATGATCAAGTGATCTCTCTCCTGCCATCCATCTCCATCCTCTGACGAACAGAGGCTAGGGACACCATTCTTACCCATTCTGTCTAATAGCCATTTATGGACTTAGCCACCATGAATTTTGCCAACATGGCAAAATGGTCTGGCTTTGCCAATTCAGGAACGCTGCATGACAGCAAAAGCCCAATCTTGACTAAAGCCTCTTTCTGTGTACTCCTGTCAATGGCACAACAGCTACTAGGGAAACTTAAAGGAAAGAGAGAATCCGTGGGGTGTGGGATATTTGCTACCTTGCCTCCAATAGAATTGCTGACCACTGCATCCTTAACAGCAACTGACCTATCCTGCAAAGCTCTTTGTTTTTGGAGTGAGATCTGTGATTCAGTGAAGCTCAGCTGAGTGTGATTGAACTGGATGTGGCATGAGGGTCCGATGCCTTTTTACTGGGATCTGAGCTGTGTGCCAGATGTGGCAAATTCTTCTGCACCACTTGCCCTGGTGCCTTTGTACCGTGGGGTGAACGTTGTATGTTCTTTGGAGTTGCCTGTAATAGTTGGTGTTACTGACTAGATGTGGCCCTTCCCTGTGCCACAGACTGGGTGTGGCCAAACTCTCCTACCTTGACATGGAGCATATCCTTGGTGTCTGTCACAGACATGGATCGCCAGGGATGGATGTGCGGCCTTCCCACCCACGTGGCTGACGAGGTGTTTATGTCACAGCCTGGATGTGGCCCAAGTTCTCTGCCACAGCCTGGATGTGACTTGTGCCCCAGACTTGGGCGGGAGCCTGCTGCTCCTGTGTCACAGTCGGACACCTGCTACGCTCCCTTTCGGCCGCTGGGTCCCCGCGCCAGGGCCTGGCAGGGAGAGCTGCCGCCTCAGTGAGTGTCTCGCGGGGGAGGGGCTGCCCCTCCCCGCCTCTCTCGCTGAAGATGCGCGGGGCTGGGCTGCAGAGAGGCGGGGAGATGTCAGCGCCAGGGGCGAGGAGGAGGAGGAGGGACGCGGCTGTGCCCGGGAGGAGCCTGGGCAGCGTGAGGCAGCACATTCTCCCAGCCGCAGCAGCAGCGGTAGCGAACCTGCTGCAGTAAGGGGGCACCACAAGAAATCGCAGCAGCAGCAGCAGCAGCCATTTGGGATCCAGCCTGCCTGTGAACGCCGTGCTCCGTCCACCTCCTTCCTCCCTGCTGCCCGGGGCCGGGGAGCGCCGCGCACAGCCGGAAGCCCGTTCCACAGCTGGCGGGGAGCACAGCAAGGTATAGCCTGGGCGTGCGCGCGTGTCCCTTGGGGTACCACTGGCAGCATCACTTGCGCTGGTGCTGCGCTGTGGGATGGCGAAGCCGTGCGCCCGGGATGCAGGGCTGAAAAGCATGGAAGGGTCCGGGCTGCAGCCGCAAAGGGGATGAGAAATGCTGAGTCTCTCCCTTTGATCATCTTTCCTACAACTAAAATAAAAAGCATCCAGCCTGCGCGCAAAGGGGCGGGGGGAGGGGAGGAAAGGCACTGAAAATGCCCCCTCCCCCCAACCCTCAACCTGAGAAACAGCTCGGGATCCCTCTGCGGTAGCTGACGGGATGCAAAGTGGTCTGGTGATTGTAGCGCTCCCCTAAATCTGAGGGTGCGCTCCCCATCTGGACAAAGACCGGGAGAGCGTGTGCAGCAGGGGAGTTACTGGGCTCTCCCACAAATACAACTAGACTGGTCCTGGGCTGTAGAGGGACCAGTCCTGCTAGCAAGGGGATGGACTAGCTGGCCTCAGAGAGCTTTTCCAGCTTTGATCTCTCTCACACACTCACTCCCTCTTTCCCTTTCAAAAACTTTGCCTGGGGTGAGAATTATTAACCCCGACACATGCCTGCCCCCCTGTTCTTGTCCCAGTTTACAGCAATACCCATTCATATCAGTACATGGTCAGAGCAGGTGCCTCCTACTACGCTGGGCTGGGTGGAGAGGAGAGGATATGGTGCTTGGAATAATTTGGTTTGTGTCTTAGCACTGAAGAGGTTAAATCAAAACCGGTTCCTATGTTTAATTTCCTGTTTAATAAAAGGAACAACCGGCTTACTTAAATCCACCAAAGCAAACAGAATTAACATTCAGTCTTCTGCTATAGCTAGTTTCACAACAGGGTGTGACAGAGTGCTAGGTGGGAAACCCTGAGTCAACACTCTGTTCACAGGAGCTCCAGTCAGGCATAGCAGCTTGGAGCTAAGGAGCCAGACCTGTGCCTAATGTGTGGGTAGGGCAGGGCAGAAAGGCTAATTAAGACATTAGCCAGAGCCCACAAACAGGCACAGGAAGGCAGTGAAAAGGGCAAAGCAGGCAGCCAGAGAGATGGTGCTCCCTTTGCTTGTGAAGGTGCTAGGTATGCTGTGAAGGTGGTGGGACTCAATTATAAATAAACTGCAGAGGTTGTTGAACCAGCACAAGGGTCTCTGCATGGTTTTGTAGACGGAGACAGAAGCAGGACCAAGGAGGCCCTGTGACACCGGGTTAGTAAACGATGGAACGAGAGGCCATTTTCCTATGATTAGTGAGCTTAAATCAATTTCTCAATATAATGTTTTTATAGTTGTCTGTCCATTCCTGGGAATTCCCAAAGATCAGCAGGCAGCATAAGCCCCATCCCCTTCATATATATTATTGTTTGGAATAGCATAGGTATAATAAATATGCCATGCAATACCCTGTCCAGAAGCCTCTCAAATGTGTCTGATGCATTACACAAGTCAAAAGCCATACTTTTAAATTGTCACAGGCCTTGCCCTGGTGTGAAAGCAATCTTTTCCCTGTGCCTTGGATCCACTTCCACTTACCAGAATCACTTTTAAGATCCCGTGTGGAAAACCAGACCGAAGTAGCATATGATTGCACATGAGTGTTAATACAGGGTACATTACTCTACCTTAAATACTTATGTCCTATAGAATCTAAACAGATTAAAACATTGTAACCTAAAGAATACTAGGGATGAAGTGGAAAGGCCTGACATGTTCTAGGCTTTGGACACTTGCACCTGGTAATTTATCTTGACATAATTTTTTCTTGATCTCCTTTTCTGTATGAGGAAATAAAGTTACCTGTAAAACATGCCAAACTTTCAGCAAAGTTCTATCAGAGGGCGGGGAGGGGGGGAAAATCACACACCTCTCTGAGGCTGAGAATGTTACCAAACCCTCTGGATGGAATTCTATCATCGTTCACCGATGTACCGTATCTTGATGCTTCTAACATGTCACCTTTTTAAGAAAATGAGATGTTTTCCTTCTAGGGGGAGGCTCCTTCAAAATCTCTTCCTTCTTTCCTTTTCACTCCTTTTATGTGCTCAGTAGTCCAAACAGGGGCCCACTCCCCAATTTAATGAGGAGTGATAAAGCTCATCAGTGTTCCTCTGAGCCTCAGCAAGAGAGGTGCTTAACCACAATTTGGAGTGTCAGCTCCCCCACAGGTTAAAATTCTGCCTCAGGGAGCCTCTGCAGTGCTCCCAAGGGAACCATGTTACCACTGGATCATGAGGCTGTCCACATTGCATGCATTTTTCACCGGTTAAAATCCAAACTTCTTGTCCCATTCTTCTCCTCTCCACATGCACTCCTCAGGGGAGTTCTACCTCTTTGACACATTCCCTTCCTCTTCCTCCCGCCCCAACCCACATAAATGCCCCAGGAGGGCTCTGTAGGGCCCCAGCTCTGTGGAGTGGTGGGAGAAGCACAGAGTGGAACCAGCTGTTTTCCTCCAGACTCTACTCCACATGAAGAGCAGACACCAGCACAAGTTAATATAGCCTGGATCTGAATTACCCACACTGCTTTCCTCTCCACACTGTGAGAACTTCTTTCTAAGGACAGCTGCAGTAGAGAGACAACCAGGAACAGCCAAAGTTACAATGGCTGTTGGAAGATGGTGGCTGGGTGGTAAAGGTGTAGGCAAAGTGCACTCAACCAAATACCCTTTTTTCTCCTTTCAATCTCTGGGTGTTGCAGTTAAGGGTCTGAACTCCTTTCTTCTTCTGTCGGAGAGAGGGGGCAATCTACCCCATCCCTTGGTAGTATGTTTCAATGGTGAAACATCTTTTCCTTTATTTCCAATGTAATTTGTTTCTATCTTCAGCTTCCAGCCATTGGATCTCATCATGTCTTGTAACATAGATTGAAAAGCCTTCTTTTATCAGATATCTTTAGAGTAGGTAATCATAGACCAAGTTCAAGTAACCTTTTTACCTTGTCTTCAGTTAAATAGATTGAGCTCCTTAACTCTTTTGTTGTAAGACATGGCTTCCAGATCTTGAATCGTTCTTGTCTCTTTTCTGAACTCTCACCTTTTGCAACATTCTTTTTAAAGTGTGGACACCAGTGCAATATAGTAGGGGAAAACTGTGCGGAGAGGGGATGCTAGTATTACTCTTCCAAGCTCCAGCTGCAATATAAGCTCCACCCACTTGAGACATGAAAATGAGCTGCTCCTCTGAGGAGATTATGTAGATGTTCAAACTATGGGCTCCCTGTCACAGGGGTTTCAATAGTCTTCTGGGCTCTGCTGGGCTCCTTGGGTGTGCATTCCTTCTGGTGGCTCCTGCTTCACCGAGGAAAAACCTTACTGAGGTATCTCCCAATGTCACTTACTTGTGGTGCCAAAATGAGCTGCTGCTACTCTCAGAGTAGATTGTATAGACCTTCATAATATGATCCTTTCTCTTCTTCCTTGTGTGCTTTGCTGAGTGGGGAAGGAGATGTTGACATTTGAAATATCATAATTGACATTTTGAGGTAACACTCACTGACATGAATGGAGCAGTTCACCCGTCTCCGATCTATTGTTTCAGGCTCTCTGCAGATGCAGGCAGACCAGCACTCTTTTCACATTTTCAAGGTTTTCTTTGCAAACACGAGGGCTGGAAACTTAGCCAAGGTTTACACTAGAAGCCAGAAGCAACACATGGAGGGGCCATGCAGGGACACTTGCCCCTTCCCCCATACCCCAGATTTCTGCCTTGCATTTGACCCTGCTCACTGAAGTGGTGATGTAGCAGGGCAGAGCCCACCCTGTCCCCTGCCACCTATAGATGCAGTGGGCTGGGTGGGTTTAGCCTGCTTACCTCCTAACAACCAAGTGCCTTCCCCATCTGTGTTCTCCACTGGGACACAAAACAGCTGGTCTAATGGGACTGCAGTCTGCACTGAGCTCCCCTCCTCCTCATCTCGATCCCTGGGCTGGGCTCTCTTCCATGATGCTTCCAGGCTCACACCCTCAGGCAAAACAGCTCCCGACTGCAGCCTCACCCTCCTCCTGCAGCTAGTCCACTGGCCAGGCATCCTGTGGGATGGGCCTTCTCACCTGTGAATGGCTCTTCTCTGGCTGCCAGCAAAAGTCCAGCCAAAGTCAGCAGGCAAGTTTCAACTTTCCCCATATCTCCCCTCCTCCCAGAGGCGATATGTGGGGTGGTCATGTGCTCCTCCACCCTCACCATCAAGAGGTACCTGTCACCTGCACTGCGAGCACTTTTTCTGGTATAGGTATACTGGTGTACTCTATTGGCAAAGCAGCCCTAGTGTGGATACAGCTTATATTAGAAAAATATGGGCTTTTGCCAGTATAGCTTTTTCCAGACCCCTCTTCTTCCCCCACTCCCACCTCCAAGCAAAATAAACTGTACTGGCATAAGCCCAGTTTTGCTTGTATAAACTGCATCTACCCTAGGGGCTTCTGCTGGCACAGCTGTGTTGGTGAGGGACCACAGCTCTTCAACCCCTGACCGACAGAGCTATACCATATAGCTTGGTCCTGCTAGTGAAGGCAGGGTGCTGGACTCGATGACCTTTCAAGGTCCCTTCCAGTTCTAGGAGATTGGTATATCTCCAGTTATTACTATTACTTTACTATTACCAGCAGAAGTTTGTAGTGCAGACATGGCCTTGCTTTAAAAACAAACAAATAAGTAAATAAATAATAAAAAATCTGAGATTTTGAAAAACAAGATGGCAGCTGATATGCCATTCTGGACCAATCTAAGTCCTACTGCTACTTGATAGTTCCCTATTTATACATCTAAGGATTGTGTTAGCTCTTTTTGCCACACAACATTTCATTGGGAGCTGATGTTCATTTGGCTATCTACCATGATTCCTAAGTTCTTTGTGGTCATTGCTTTCCAGGGTACAGTCCCCCGATCCTGTAAGAGTGACGTACAGTCTTTATTCCTAGATGTATGACTTTGCATTTGGCTGTGTTAAAAACATATGTTGTGTGATTGGGCCCAGTTTACCAAGTGATCCAGATCGCTCTCTGTAAGTGACCTGTTTTCATTTACCACTCCACCAACCTCTGTGTCATCTGCCAAGTTTATCAGCAATTATTTTATATTTTCTTCCCAACCATTGATAAAAACAATGAATAGCAGTGGGCTGAGAACTGATCCCTGTGGAACTCCTCTACAAACACATCCATTTGTTTCCCTGTTAATCCATGGGATTATATACCAGGATCTAAAGCCAGTTTTCACAACAGTAAGTGCATGGGAAGCTTTTTGCCTCAATAATATACACAAAACATGCTAAGAAAGGCTTGGTTACAGTAAACATTACAGTAAGAGAGGGCCCAGTGCAGGAGTGACAAAGTTTCTGGAAATCATTTTCTGGGATCATAATGCACCATGGAACAATGTTTAAATTATTGCAATGACTAAGGGCATAGGGCCAAGTCCTGCCCTTACTGAAGGCAATGAGAGTTTCTCACTGACTTCAGTGAGGGGGTAGTCAGGCTCATGGAGTGATGCAGGTAACCAGCTATGCACACGATTGGAAAGCATGGGCCTGATCCAAAACCTATTGAAGTCAATAGAAGTCTTTCCACTGACTTACACCGGGCCTGATACAAAGCCCATTAACAGCTGTGTTTTGGCCTACGTACATATAATTGCATTATCTGATGAATAATCAGTGTTCAGATGACTCTTGAGTCCCAGCAGTTAATCACAGAGCAAATGTACCTTTTTACCCTATTTTACACTGGTCCCATGCCTGCATATTGGCTCCATGGGCCTGGAGAGAATAGGCTGAATCCTCCTGAGATATAATCCCTCCCTGAAGTCCTGGTGCTGCTCCATGTCCCTTTTTCTTCTCTCCGCACTGTCTAAATGCCCCAGTTTGACTAGTAGAATAATCAAAGTTTAAATTAATAAAGTGAGTGATTTCATCAGCATCACTCACTAGTAAACAATTACACAGGGACATTTTTAGGAACACTGCTTTGTATTTCCCAATCCTCCTTCCACATCTCTTCCCTCTCTCCATGTTTCTTTGGGTCTCTCTCCCATTTATCAGTTCAGTTGTTAATTGGGGGCAAACACAACCGAAACTATTCCTGTTGTAACATCTAATGAATACAGCAGGATTATCGGTATGTTAAAAATGTGGAATGACACATTCTTAAGTGTATTGCTCTGTGCTATAGTGATGTATAGGACTGTGTACTTCTGTCTCTTCATTCATAACAATAATGTACTGGAAAGATTTTTCCACTGCAATTCTCACAACAGTAACAAAACAAAGTTAGTGACTTATCTAAACGCATGGTCCTGGTTTTACAATATGTATTACATGCACAAGAGTCGTAGAAGTGTAGGACTGGAAGAGACCTCAGTAAGTCATCTAGTCCAGTCTCCTGCACTCAAGGCAGGACTACATAATAACTAGACCATTCCTGACAGGATTTTGTTCAACCTGTTCTTTAAAACCTCCAATGATGGAGATTCCACAACCTCCCTGGGCAATTTGTTCCAGTGATTAACTACCCTGACAGTTAGGATGTTTTTTCCTAATGTCCAGCCTAAACCTCCCTTGCTGCAATTTAAGCCCATTGCTTCTTGTCCTATCTTCAGAGATTAATGAGAACAATTTTTCACCCTCCGAACTTTCCTACACATTGGGCTAGTTTGCTCTTTTGCCCTTAATAATGTCTCTTTAAAAAACTGCCAGCTTGAACTTGAACTGTTTCCGCCCTTAGATTTGCTTCCCATGGGATCTTACCTATCAACTCCCTGAGTTTGCTGAAGTCTGCCTTCTTGAAATCCATTGTCTTTATTTTGCTCTTCTCCCTCCTACCATTCCTTAGAATCATGAACACTATCATTTCATGAGCACTTTCACCCAAGCTGCCTTCCACTTTCAAATTCTCAACCAGTTCCTCCCTATTTGTTAAAATCAAATCTAGAACAGCCTCTCCCTCTATTTGCTGTCTCCACCTTCTGAAATAAAAAATTGTCTCCAGTTCATTCCAGGAACTTGTCAGATAATCTGTGTTAGTTTGTCCATAAGCAATCTAAAAGGGCCATCATTTTAATTTGTTGAAGTGTTCAAAGTTATATGGGATGTTGATTTTTTATTTGGTCAATTTGCTTTCAGTTGCATGTTTGGCTCGTGCTGAACCAAAAACTATTTTTAATATAACCCTAAAATTAAGGATTTAGATGGAAAAAAGGGTCCCATTTATTCACCCAACTACATTTAGAGATAGACAGGTGAAACATTTCAAATGTTGGAGAGAAAAAAATGTTTCTGGATGTTTAAATGTACAAAATCTGTGTGATTTGGGAATTAAAAATGCATACAGATCCAATTAAAAATTTGTATACAGAAGTTTAAAAACTGTATTACAATTGTGTAAACCCAAAGTAACTCTTCCAAATCTTTAAGAAAATGTTACATATTAAGAGAACTTACTACAAAATTTACACTTACACTTTAAGGCCCTGATCCTGCAAACTTTATCCATGCATGGTTGCTTCATTTAGTTTTATGGGAGTACTTTTATGAATAAAATTACTCATGTGCTTAGACATTTGTAGTATTGGGCCCCAAATATGTGGGTTTAAGTTGTGCAAAATCTTATTATATTATTCCGATCATATAAAAATATTGCTTTCCAGAGATAGGATGGCAGAATTACTGTTAAGGGCCAGAGTTTGATGTCCTGAGACATGTGCAATAATACCACTTGCCATGAGTTGTCCCATTAAAGTCAGTTGGGCTACTTGTGGAGTAAGGGACTACTCAGTGCGAGTAAGAATATTGTAATTTGGTTTTAAATAAATATACAAAAATTAACTGTGCGTACTAATGATTTGTTCAGTATCAGAGGGGTAGCCGTGTTATTCTGGATCTGTAAAAGCAGCAAAGAGTCCGACTAAGTGGGTATTCACCCACGAAAGCTCATGCTCCAATATGTCTGAGAGTCTATAAGGCGCTACAGGACTATTTGCTGCTTTTAATGATTTGTTCACAGACTGTCAAACAAATCATCCCATACTGTACATGGACAAAAATACCCCTAACAACAACCAACCTAAAGAAAATGTAGTTAGTGTTATATGCGATGCCTGGAGTATTAACAGAGTAGCTTAAAAATCTTTAACCTTCTGGAACTAAATGAGAAATTTGACCTAATCATATCCCCAAGCGTGCAGTTATCTATTCAAGTGCATAATCTGCTGCACTTGGCAAAGCTTGTGACTGTTGTATCCCTGCCTTTCACTATCTCCAGAATAATAATAAAAAAAATGTGCTGATGGGATCAGAAGGTATTGTAATGAAGACAAAAAAACAGTGATGCCGTTCTGCATTTGTGCTGAGAAAGCCCATGGGAAAACTGTCCCATTATTTCCCGCGGCATTTTCTTCTTTGGAGAAAGTTGATTACTTTAACAGTGAGAAAACAAAAGAGAGTCTATTTTTTTACCCTTATTCAGCCTGTTCATATTCCTTGAAACACATTATGTAAATTCTGTATTATTTTATATTTACCATTTAGGCCTGGTAATTATAAATTAAAGCCCATTTAGTTTTATTGCACCAGTCCAAGCACAGAAGAACTGAAAAGAGAAGGATAATTGTATTTTCTGTAACTGATAAAGACTAAAAGGATAGAAACATTGCAGTCTTTTAGCTAATGCACTTTGAGTCTTGGGCCATGCCTACACTAGCGAGCTTACAGCAGCAGAGCTGTACCGATGCAACTGCACCGCTGTAAGATCGTTCATGTAGCCACTCTATGCTGACAGGAGAGAGCTCTGCCATTGACATAATAAAACCACCTCCATGAGAGGTGATTGCTATGTCAGCAGGAGACGTTGCACTGTCCACACTGGCGCTTCTGTTGGTGTAACTTATGTAGCTCAGATGGGTGGTTTTTTCACATCCCTGAGTGGCATAAGTTATACCAACAAAAGTGATAGTGTAGACATGGCCTTATAAGTGATCCTTTCTTTACAGTTTACTATAGCCTTGTGATTATTATTTTTTCTTATTTAAAATATTTGTGTTATATAAAATGCATATGAAGACAGAGAAGAAAACAAATATAGAAAGAAATTCTGCATGCCACTAACAAGGTGAACCATTGAAAACAGAACTATTATGTATAATTATAATCCACATATTAGTATTAATCTCACAGATAAAAGAATAAGGACCAAATCCCCTCAGTATTGTTTTTGTAATCTTTCAACTAAACAAAGTTCTTTCCTGAATCTCACATGAATGCAAATGAGGCTACAGTGAAGTCAATGGGATTGCAGTGGTATAGATGAAGTCAAAACCTGGTCTCCCATTTCTATGTACCAATCAATTGGCATCATTTTTGAGACTTCATTTTTCTCACTTGGGCAACAAAAATAATTAGGGGCAACAGCTTCCGTATGAGGAGAGATTAAGAGGACTGGGACTTTTCAGTTTGGAAAAGAGACAAGTAAGGGGGGATATGATAGAGGTCTATAAAATAATGACTGGTGTGGAGAAAGTAAATAAGGAAGTGTTACTTACTCCTTCTCCTAACACAAGAACTAGGGGTCACCAAATGAAATTAATAGGCAGCAGGGTTAAAACAAACAAAAGGAAGTATTTCTTCACACATTGCACAGTCAGCCTGTGGAACTCTTTGCTAGAGGATGTTGTGATAATTATTTAATGACAGTAGACACAGGGATTGAAAAGTTAAAACTTTATAACCAGTAAAACACAAATTGTCAACGTGTCACAATATAAAGTAAATATCCTTAATTCAAACTCTAATAAGTTGTCAGAGAACACACATCTTGAACTCAGCTCTTCACACAGGGCTCTTATACGCTAGTAAGTTCCAAGCTGCCACCCAGTGACCTCCTAGCACTTTCCAGAATAGAAGCTGAACTCCAGTCCTAAAATCTGATTGGCAGAATGCCAGGAGTCCTGATTGGTTCACATCATCTACATAAACCCAGCACAGGATCAGGAAGTTATCCATGTAACTGGAATCGATCTGCTTTTCAGATACCCAGTTGGAAGAAAGATGGTTTTGTGGACAGGGCCAACACACACACACACACACCAGCTGGTTTACAGTAGTACTGCTCTTATTTGATTAATGTCAATAACTTATAATGCAGGGGATCATATGATAGGTGCAGTTCCTTTTGACTACTGACTACTCTTGTGTATGATCCCAAGGGACCCTTAATGCTCTGGCACTGCAAAGAGGTCAGTTAGCATTGCGTAGGCAGGGCAGCCAGTGTTGCTGCTGGCAGGAGAGGGGCAGGCATCCTTTACTACGGCACCCATGCAGGCTCACCATGATGTCATACAAACCTTCACTGGTAGTAGCTGATGCCTCCAGTGTGGTGATTGGGGCTGTGCTCTCCCAGCAACTTGGTCCCAAACAGGTATTACAGGTTACAGCCATGCACTTCTTACTCAAGGAATCTGACCTCCTCAGAGTTTGAACTACAAAATACTTGAAAAGGAATTCCTGATGATAAAAACTATATCTGCAGAATGGTGGCACTACCTGGAATGAGCTCATCACCCAGTCCAGGTATTCATTGACCATGAAAACCTGGAATACTTATGTAGGGCAAAAGCTTTAAACCAATGGCAGCTTCAGTGGGCCCTATTTTTCTCACAGTTCAAGGTGGATGCCCTGTCCTGACTACACAGTACCAATCAATGAGACCCGAGCGAGGAACCAACCCTCATTCTCTCAAACTTCAGCTTTCTCAGGGCAGCTCATCACCAGGATATACGCAGATTGATACGTTCTGTCTCTGCTTCAGAAATTCTGCCTGATGAACAAACTATTATAGATAGTAAACCATATGACTCCCAGGAAGGGATCATGTATGTAAATGACTACATCTATGTGCCCCCCGGACCCGCAAGGGTCGCAGTTCTGCAACTATGCCATGATTTTCCCCTAGCAGGGCAGCTGGGGTACTTCAAGATCCAAAGACTAATATCCCACTCCTCTTGGTGGCCCTGGATGTGGCTGATTATATTAATTGCCTCCTGCAATGTTTATGCCTGTGCCAAGATCCCAAGCCACAAGCCCAGTAATCTCATTCTGCCCTTGGACACCCCATCTTGACACTGGGCAGACATTTCTGTAGATTTTATTGTAAGCATGTAGGGGCAAAATTAGAAAGATTGTAATGGCCACAGTCCAACAAATGTCTGACAGGTTTGATGGTAGTTGACCACTTTATCCAAATGACCTACTTATCCCTTGCACAGGCCTCCCCTCTGCTGCAGACAGCCCAGATCTGGATTAGCCAAGTAGTCCACTTCCATGACTTTCCAGAATGCATCACCTCTGATCGGGGATCTCAGATTATGGCCTGGTTCTGGCATGAAGCCCTGCACTTGGTGGGAGTCTGCACGTCTTTCCTCCACTTATCACCCCCATTCTAACGGCCAGGCAGACAGGGCCAACTAGATTCTCAAGCAGCATCTGTGATGTTACATTAATCATCAGGAGGAAAATTGGTCCTCACGTCTACCTTATGCAGAGTTTCCCTACAAAAATGCAGACCATGTATCTATAAGTCAAAGCCCATCTTTTTTCCAGTTATGGGTTGGTTCCGCCCGCAGTTACCTGCACCATCTCCCAACCTGGCTTTGTCAGGCTTAGGAAGAAGTGAAGAAGCACCTGACAAACGCAAGAGCAAACTATAGGCAGCATGCGGACCAGCATCGACAGCAAGGCCCGACCTATGCAGTGGAACAAAAGGTATGGCTCTCTACAGACCATCTCTGCACAGACAGACCTGCTCGCAAGCTAGACTTTTGGTTTCTTAGCCCTTTTAAGATCCTGTCACAGGCTAATCCAGTCACTTTTGAATTCAACTAAGATTCATCCAGTGTTTCACATATCATTTTTGAAACCCTACACAGAAAACTCTTTCCGTCACAGGACTCAGCCACCTCCTCCACTGGTACAGGTACAGGGCCACAAAGAATATGTGGTTCATGAGATCCTGGACTCAAAACACAAATATGGCAGACTCTGGTACCTTGTTGATTGGGAGGGGTATGATCCTGAAGAATGCACCTGGGAGCCTGCAGAAAATGTACATACTCCTGCACTTGTGTGGGCTTTCCATAGGAATCACCCCCAATAGCCTGGTCTATGTCACTCTGAGGGCATCCCTTGGGGAGCAGATGGTGTCAGAGACCACAGGGCTTAAACCCATCTCTGCGGGGCTCTTAGGCACTAAAACGTTTCAACCTGCACCCAGTAACCTGCTGGGTGCTGCCAGAATAAAAGCAGAACCCTGACAGAGGACTCCAGTCCTGGAATCTGATTGGCAGAACTCTGGGGGTCCTGATTGGTTCACAGCTTCTACATAAATCCAGCACAGGAACAGGAAGTTGTCCATGCAGTTGGAGTCTCCCTGCTTTGGACAGCTTCCCCTACAATACCCACTCTTGCTACTGTTCTGGTAACCTGTCCCTGCCTGACTCTTGGTTTTGCCCTCAGGCTTGCCTTGGACTTTGACCTTCTGGTATGTGACACAGCCTGATTCCCGCTCTGACCACTAGATCAGACCGCCCTGGCCCTGGTTGTGACATAAGTTCTCAAAAAGCATTTCTTGGATAAGTCCTTCAAGGAAAAATATGTCAGCCTGCACCTTGTTCTTTATCAGCTGTTTGCCTAGCACTTCTCTCCCTTGGGATTAGGTTAGGAATGTGAAGATTCTTTACATAGTAGACACAGGAACTGGAGTCAAATGGAGAATTTTTGTTTATGTCTGGCTTTCAACCACAGTTTGATAGGAAAATAGCAAACTGAGATGGTGTGTAATGGATATTGTAATCACATGTAATGTCTTTGGGGACCCTATTGTATAAATGTATGAATGGTTTATGTATTACTGTGGACAGGGATTGTATACAACTCCATGGGAGGAAGGTTGCCACAGCTCTACCAGGAACTAAGAACAGTCAGGAGTGAATAAGGTAAATTACCCAGGTTGTAACTACTCTAGAGAGGTACCACCCCCTGCACTGGGTTTTCCAGAGAACAGACATTGAAAGGTCTGTTAGCTTAAAAAGGCTGTATTTAAACTGACTTAGACTTTCTGGTCCAGCAAATAGATGGGACCTTCTGTCCAAGAGCTCCCACCGTTGTGGAAGGGCTGGAAGGACTTTGGCTTGCTAGGGCTCCATAAAGCTGATTTGTGACCTTTGGTAGGCTCTTAGCATGTGGATAGGAATTTTTATTGTTTTTATACATTTTCTCTGTAATGCTTTTACTTTAAAAGTAAATGTGCTTGCTTAGAACGAGCTGTGCGGTAACCTAACTCCTGGCAATATGCTGTTCATAGTTTGCAGAGAGAAAGCACATCAAAGGCGCTGGCCTTTAGGCAGATTGGTTTGCTGGGGATATAACAGTGTAAGGCAGGGGGCTGTGCAGCCTTAAACTCCCTGGTTAGGAGAGAGAGAGAGATGCGGGTCTCCATGCAAGAGAGGTGATGGCTGGAAGCTAGAAATCTTAAGCGGGTGCCCTCGAGGAACCATGGAAAGGGAATACAGGTTCCATTTCCCTGAAACTGTGACAGTGCGGATGGAGTAACAAAGAAATAAATTACCTCACGTGGCAGATGTTCGTCATGTCTCTTAGTACACTACTGGAAGGTACTCAGTTACTACTGTGATGAGCAGGGCCGGCTCCAGGCACCAGTTTATCAAGCAGGTGCTTGGGGCGGCAACTCCAGAGCGGGGCAGCACTTTCAGGTATTCGGCGGCAATTTGGCGGAGGGTCCCTCACTCCCGCTCGGAGCGAAGGACCTCCCGCTGAATTGCCGCAGATAGCGATCGCGGCTTTTTTTTTTATTTATTTTTTTTTTTTAAGGCTGCTTTGGGCGGCAAAACCCCTGGAGCCGGCTCTGGGGATGAGGGTGGTATAAGAATCTATGTAGAATAGACTAGAATCGCACATGCCATAAAAGGAAATGGTGAATCAAAACCAAATATCATTGAGATGAAAAAACACACAGACAATGAACACAAAAGAAATGAGTTCCCAGACTATAGGGCTGGTTATCTAGTCCAGTGGTTCCCAGCCTGTGGACTGGATGTTACTTTGCAAGCCCATTTCCCATCTCTAATATCTCATGGAATTAGATTGGCGTATTTACTTGCAGTTGGTTCTTCTCAGATGCCAGGAGGGCCCCTTGTGCTGTTGTGCCAATTTCTGTGATGCCTCAGTTGAAGCACCGTGGGAAATAGCACAGAAGACTGTGGCACATCTAATGAGACCCATTAACAAGTGGCTGAATGTGAAGTCAGACTATGAAAAGGTCCAGAACCTTAATCAAGTCCACCCCCAATCATAAGTAAAAGCAATCCTTTTGCACTAAATTTTTACAACTAAATAATAAAAGAAACAGGAAACATTACAGCTGGAGAAGAAAAAGTTGACAAAGAATACATAGCAATCTTATCTTCCACACATGATTACTCCTGTTCAATTCCCTGCTCTATCATAGGCTGCTTGTGTCCTTGGGCAAGTCACTAAGAGTACATCCCCACCTGGGCAGTGAGGCTTGACTGAGATAGCAGCGTAGGTGTTTGGGTTTGGGCTGGAACCTGGGCTCTGAAACCCGATGAGAGGGGTGGGTCTCAGAGCCCAGGCTCGAGCCTGAATCGAAATGTCTATCTGCTACTGTTAGCCCTGTAGTGTGAGCCTGAGTCATTGGACTTGGGCTCTGAGACTTACTGCCACGGGTCTTATTTTGCAGTGTAGACATATGCCTCAGTCCCCCATCTGTAAAATGGGATTAATGGCAATTCCCTACCTTGCAGGGGTGTTGTGAGGCTAAAGACATTAAAGAGTGTGAGGTGCTCAGATACTGCAGCGATGGGAGCCATAGAAGTACTTGAGATAGATATGGCACCACCAGCTCTAAAGCCAGTTGCAAGCTCCTGTGCACTGTTGGGATATAAACAGTGCATAGGTCATGTGCTGGCACCCTGCATAGTGGGGAATTTCAAAAGCAAATACATTTTAAAACAACTTTCCTATAGTAATGCATTTGACACATGGAATAGCCAATATCAGAAATTTTCTATTCACGGAGCTAATAAACAATGTCAACTAAATAATTGGTGTCATGTACAGTGATTGAAAAAGAGCAATATATTCAATACCAGCATAATACCTTATTTCAGTCTGCTGGCTGGCTCAGATGTCCTGTCAAGGGAGTAATGGAATCTGACTTTTTGATTTGCTCTAAAATTCTAGCAGCAGACTTCTTGGCCATTTGAAGCCTGGTAAGCTAGTTGGAAGATCAAAGAATTACAGTAATATGCATAGGAAGACAGCAGCTAGAGATAAATGTTTCAGTCTCTTGTATCATTTAAAGAGGGAAATGCAGGACTTCTTGTAGCATTCGTCAGATGAAATTTAATGCATTATCTTTGCTGTATGTGAGGTTCACTGTGTTAAAAAAAGACACATATGTAATAGAACATTATGGCTCTTAATGAGGGGTTTGCAGTGTTTTAAAGGAACAGGTGAAAGATTAAATAGCTGATGCTCAGATCATGGAAAAAGCCATTTTGATTTCCTGACATTAAAAGAACCAGCTTCTGGAAACCTATTCAATTGATATCTGAAAAACTGCTTGAAAGGGAAGTTAAGCCCTCAGGGTTTCTGTCATCAGCCTTAAAACAAATTTGCATATTTTCTGCATAGAAATAGGATCCTACTCCCTGTTGCCAAACTGCAGAACTAAAAGGATGCAAAAAGCTTTATCTAGTCCTAAGGGCTCCTAGGGGAAACTCTATAATCAGCATTCAAATGTGTGCAACAGATTAGGAAAATGACTTCAAATAGGATTTAGACCATATCATTGCAAGGCCCACAAATCCAACACAGATTTTAAAGGCAGAGTAATACTGATATTGTCATTAAAAAGCCCATATTCTTTTCTAATCATTTGCCTGTTCAAAAGATCCCATCTTTTATATTGACTGATCACATGGTTCATTGGCACCCAGAAATTATTATTGTTGCTTAAGGTAATATTGCTTTGTGCTATTTATGTGGACTAACGTTGTTCTGGCTGTTTTGTTTTCTTTTTCTCAAAATGAAAACAATGAACAATGCATTTATGTTTATGAATGGAGCCAGGACAGAAGGAGTAATCCAGCTGGCTATCAAAAAAATATGGCCAAGTGTAGAATTATGCAGCCAGATGGGCCAGAACTTGTTAGCTAATTGAATCTTCCATAGTCATAGTCCCACTGCTGTTTTCTACATTTACACTGAGCTGATAGAGGATGAACCAGGAAACCACTGTAGGCTGGGAAGCCTGAGAATCTTGAAACCTACTGTGCCATGATGCAGCCCACAAACTTCAGCCCTACATTCTGTGTTGAAGTCTGGCTTGGACAAAGAGGAGTTTAACTGCTAGTGTGTTTGTTCTGGTGTATGACTTCAGCCTGAGGAGCATTAACTTGCATGACTTGCCATATACAGCTTAGTTTGTGCGGAAGCAGATGCTCTCGATCCTGCTCTTTCTGCTACTGCTATAGATTTGTTGAGTGTTTACGCATTTACTCCGTATTGCATGGATTTCTCTGTCTCCTCTGCCTCCATAAACAAAAATATCTTCAAGGACAACATAAGAATTTCAGTTGTGTATTTGGGGTTCCCAGGAAATTTTGCTGTCAGTACCTGCTATATCATGGACTCATTTTACTTGTCTTGAGGGGGAAAATTTGTGACAGCACAAGAATCTGATAGCTTGAAATGTCATGTCTTTTTTAGCATGTAGATTTCCAGGTTATCTACTGTCAGTGCAGGCACTGATTTATATGTAGCTGTCATTAGTATCACTGGAGAGTCACCCATTTACATTTCCCATGCACTGCATCAGACAATAGACCTCTGTTGCATGTACATGCCATTTGCATTGACCACATTGATTCTGAGCTGTAATGTGTATGTGGTCAGTGAGGTATGTAATTAGCTCTTTACACTAGACTCTGTTCTAGTGTCTCTGAAGGAATCTTTATGTAAAGTATTATTGAGCAAATAAATCCCTATTGATGCCATTACATAATAGTACATAATGGTTCTGAAGCTGGTGTTACAGACTGAGTAAATAATCAGCGAGTTAAGTCAGTGATTTGTGAAGTAACAGTATGGTTTAATGGCTACAGCACAAGTCTGGCATTAGTTAGTCTTTTGGGAGATATTCCTGCTTCATAGGTGACCTGCGGCACAGATCATATCTGTAAAATAAATAAACAAACATAATCCTGATTTGGAGGGCACACTCAAATGACTGCAGAGACTGGTGACTGTTCAAAACAGTGAGAGCTTATTTGTTACGAAGACTTTGCATGAATCCTTAGAAGGGGGAGTGAATTTCATCCTGCAAGAAGGGCAATTACTTCACTCAGGAGAAGATTCACTTTCACCTCTACCCCCTTGGTGCCCAGTCTGGCTACTTGGCACAGGGGGGACAATATACCCTCAGGATATAAAAATGGTCACAAAAGAAATAAGGCTGACAATATTTAGAGCCTGATCTTGCACCAAAGTATGAAGTTTACAACAGGAGTCCGTGGGAAGATGATTGAGCTCCTGGTGTCTAATCCAAAGTTTATTGAAATCAGTGGGAGTTTTTTAGGCCTTAAAGCATCCATTTAAAGGACTGACAAAAAGCAGTTGCTTCACAAAGGTGACCCTCTAATAAAGGTCATTAGTACATAGTACTAAAGTTAGTTTTACCCAATGTTTGAGGCAGTGTCACGGGACAGGTATACCCCGTCACAGGGTGTCGGGTCATGTGTGGTCAAAGAAAGGGAAGAGGCTGTACTGCAGTCGATTAGGGCATATGCTGATGACCCTTACTATAAAACGTGGTAGTACAGCCTACTGGCTAGAGTCAATAGAGCAGCCCTTCTGCTCTGGGTAGCGGCCCATTGGGGAAGTGAAGTGTTACTCACGGGTGTGTCGCACTCAGGATAGGGGGACTCGGGCCCTCTCTGCTCCTCCGAGCCCCAGCCCAGGGCCCTGCCAGTGGTGGTGTTACTCGCCACCGAGTATCCTCCTGAAACAAACTGACTGGTTCCCTGGTTCACCCACCGGAACAAAGCCTAAGTCCTCTGGGCTGCTTCCTACCCTGCCTTTGCCAGCGATGGTCTGCAGGGTCTCTGGGGTACTCACGCAGATGGCACGGCCTCCTCTCTGGGTTCACTAGGCAGCCTGGAATCCGTCTGGTGCTTTGCGTGCCTTTGCTCTGGGCCTGTAGCAGCTCCCTGGAGAGAGCCTGCAGTCTGCGTCCTCTCCCTTCAGCATCCTGCCCACACTGAGCTGGGCTGCTTCCTTTTATATCTTGCCTCCAGGCTGAGCATGCCCAGCAGAGGTGAAGGGGTGTGGTTTCTTCAGCCTGAAATGCACAGTTAACCGTTGTGGGGCCAGGGTGGGGTATCACAGGAATATTTTGGGGTGGTCTCTTAAAATGGGAAGTTGTCTAACAAAGATTATTTTCCATATTACACTGTAGTACTAAGGATCAATGCTTATATAACTATACATTTACAATAATCTCAAATATAATTTTTGATGCAATCAGTAAACAGAAAAAATGTTTAATTCTGACCATTTTTCTCAGTTTCCATAACTTTATTTTATTTTTCAATAGAGTCAAAATGTCAGACAAAAGTGATTTAAAAGCTGAGCTCGAGCGCAAAAAGCAGCGTTTAGCACAAATAAGAGAGGAGAAGAAACGGAAGGAAGAAGAAAGGAAAAAGAAAGAGGTAAATATGCACAAACTCATTAAAATGTCAGAAGCCTACAGAAAGGTCCAAGGTTTAGCATCCCAATATGGTTTACGTAGGGCAGGTGTCATGTAGGAAGTGATCCTCATAACCACAGCAGCTTTAAGCCTAAAATAAAAATGCTTATGTTCAGCCACGAAAGTTTGAAATAAAAATCACCTTCAGAATATACAAGTTGTCAACAGACAACAGTTTGGACACCATGATATGCATGTGTATGTAGAAAGGAATAAGATTTGCCACAATGCTTTCTTCTGGGAATTCCTTTAGTGGGGGGAGAGGGCTTCAATTTTTTTTTGACCCATTACAACCTAAATAAGTGTTTTGGGGTTTTTTTGTTTTGTTTTTTACTCTTAAGACTGGCCTGATTGCTGGCTAAGGTAACAGATTTACAGTGATGATTCTCCACTAAAGTAAAACATAATTACAATTGCATTTTAGCCTCCTGGCATCAGTGCATCTTTCAGCTCTATTAAAGTTTGATTGACATATTAGTTTGTTTGTCCTTGACAATATGCATTAGGTTTTTCATTAAGGGATTTGTGCTTCTTTTTATTCAGTCACTTAGTGAAATAGAGGTGAGAATTGACAGGGAAAAGATATTCATTTTCATGCAAAGTCAAAGAAGCATTAAGTGATTATGTTTCTTTTCCTTCAAATGTCAACACTTACTGTAGTTTAAAGCACCTGTTATCCCTTACTAATAACTGGTTTCCTTTTAAACTGACACCTTAATATCGTTCACGTGTTTCATAGAATTACTATGGAATCTGATGCGATACAAGAAATCAAAGTTCCAATTCATGTTGTCTCTTTTAATCTTTTTTTCATTTTATACAGTTTTGTACAATTACCAATAAACAGTCCATAAAGTCAGTCAGGGAGGGGAAAGGAAGAAGAGCCACCTTACTCCACTGCATAAGTGGTTTTAAACACACTGTATTAATTAACAGCCAGTTAAGCGAGACATGGGGAAAGAAGGGAGCCAAGCCAATGGATTGTATGTCTTCTCGCAGACATCAGGAACCAGGAGGTTTCAAAGCCCCACCTCTTGCCTCTCTCCTGCTCTTTCCCCTTGCGTGGCTTATGTGTGTGTTTGTAGGGGGGGCATTCCATGGACATTAACTCAGATCTCGAAGAGTTATGAACACTTGTTTCCCTTTCTATTGTTTTTTCCCATGGAAAGAGAACTTTTAGCCTCATGTAGGCCCTATTCCTGGAGCATTGCTGTCAGTGGAAGTTTTCCCATTGAATTCAGTGGGAACAGAATAATGACAATATTTATTTATTACTTTCAAGTGTGTCAGGGTCAGTACATATTTTAGCTAAGGGCATGTCTACAGTAGAAACTTGCATCGGCGCAGCTGCACTGATGAAGCTATGCTGCTGTAGTGCTTCTGGTGAAGATGCTTTAAGCCGACAGGAGAGAGCTCTCTTGTTGGCTTAATAACTCCACCTCCACAGGAGGCAGTAGCTATGTTGGTGGGAGAAGCTCTCCCGCCGACATAGCACTGTCCACATCAGCGCTTAGGTCGGTGTAACTATGTCGCTCAGGGGTGTGGATTATTCACACTCCTGAGCAACATAGTTATACTGAAGTCATTCTGTAGTGTAGACCAGGGCTAATTCAGTATGACTGTCTCTACCTGTAGCATGTCAGCCTTCTTATGCAGAATCAAGATCAAAGGTCTCTCTTAACCTCCCAGTATTCTACAGTACAATGGCATCCGACAAGTAATAGGGAAAAGATTTGAATCATAGCTTAAGAAATATTCCATATAAATCTGTACTGGTTCCTGCAAACATCCCTTTGGCTCAATCCAATCTCAAACACTGGCAGAGTCCTCCTGTTATAAATCCAGTATAAATGAGCTGCCCAAGTGTATCTTCATGGCTGTCACAGTACTCCATAATAGCCCAGGAACCATGGTTGCATATATGTTCTCCTCCCACTTAATCAAGAAACTGCATTGTATGTCATTCAAGCTAATTGTTTGTATCTTTTATTCAGGCTGATCAGCAGCAAAAGAAAGAGCCAGTTCAGGAAGATTCGGATCTAGATCGCAAAAGGAGAGAGACAGAGGCTTTATTACAGAGCATTGGTATATCCCCAGAACCACCTCTAGGTACTTAGATGAGCACATTGTAAACCTGTGGCTATTACACTGTTAATGCATTTTTTTAAATTAAAAGCATGCTTTGCTTTTGTGTTATTTGGCTGTGTTAGTGAAGTGAACTCTTCTGCTTGGAAACCATTCATATCATATCACTCATATACGCCAGTTCATAGCATTTCCAGCACTTACCATTGCAGACCATCAGCTTTATTTCTGAGAGGACTTTTCATAAACACAATTCTAAACCATGTTTGATTTCTTTGCTTGCTGCTCTATTTATATTCTCTCCTATCTTTCCACCCAATTATATTAATATTATATCTCAGTAGTACCAATTATTGGACATAAATAGAGTTTTATCATTTATATACTCAAAGAAGGAAAATATCTCTGTGGAACGTTTCTTATTATTTGAAATAATTTTCAATAAGCAAAACTGAAGAGAATTAAAAAGGAAAATATCCAAATATTAACAAACTTATAGTCAAATCATTATTTTAGATTGTTTTAGATAGTTTATTTCTTGCTTTCGTTGCTTTTCTGTTTTTGACTGTTTAGTTCTTAAACCCTAGATTCCTCACCTTAAATACATATGGGATGATTTTATAATATGGGTTTCATTATCAAATCTATTTATGTTAATATGTCTTGAATGCAGTGTTTAATTCTGTGTGTTGCTCAGTGTGTGATCCCAAATGTGAGAAATTATTTTGCCTGTTTTTCATTTGTTTCTCTCTCCCTCTCATTCAGAAGTGTCTTAAATATCCTGGATGAAATCATGTCCCCATTGAAATTAATGAGGAGTTTTCCCATTTATTTCAATGGGGCCAGGATTCCACCCCCTATATACTGCTGCCTGCAAAATTCAGGGACATCCAAAAGCTCAACAAACCATTCAGGCCCTGATTCAGGAAAGCACTTAAACACATTCTTATGTGCTGTCCTGAATAGGGGTGCTCTCCTGAACTGGGGCCTCAGTTCCTAAATGAAAGCAACTAAAACTTAAAGAAATGTGTCCCTATTTTAATGAATTATGATGCTGTAATTCCAGCAATGAGGTATCAGATTCTGAAAGAATTGTCTGACAATTAATTGTTAGGTTATTTTAACTTATCAGAAAATGCATTTTGTATATTATAAAAGCAAATTAACAGTAATTTTAATAGAGAAAAATCACAAAATATAAATATTTATCTACTAAGGAGCACCAAAATTATTATGTCCTGTCTATTGCACATGGAGTCATAGAGTTTAAGGCCAGAAGGGACCACCAGATCATCTACTCTCACCTCCTGTATATCACAGGCCACTAACAACACCCAGCAACTGCACACTAAACCCAACAACCAAACACACGTAAAACCACGGCAGAGTAAAAAGTGACAAAGAGTCCTGTGGCACCTTATAGACTAACAGAAGTATTGGAGCATAAGCTTTTCGTCTGACGAAGTGGGTATTCACCCAGGAAAGCTTATGCTCCAATACTTCTGTTAGTCTATAAGGTGCCACAGGACTCTTTGTTTCTTTTTTACAGATCCAGACTAACACAGTTATCCCTCTGATACTCGACACCATTGCAGAGTAGTCCAACTTCCTATCCTGAATTAATAATGTTTACTATGTTTACTATGACACTATCCAGAGAACCTTAATTTAACATATACAATTATTAATTCTTGTTAAACAATAGCATTTCCTTTCCCCCCATATAAATTGACAATCAAAGTCTCTTCATAAACTCCCTCAATCCTTCCTACGCTGTTTTTAAGGCCAGGCTTGACAAAGCCCTGGCTGGGACGATTTAGTTGGGGATTGGTCCTGCTTTGAGCAGGGTATTGGACTAGATGACCTCCTGAGGTCCCTTCCAACCCTGATATTCTATGGTTCAATGAAAAATTTCTGGAAAAATACACCACAAAACCAATGATATAATTGAGATACATCAATGATATTTTCATCCTCTGGACAGATGACCTAAACTCCCTCAGATTTCCACCACAACTTCAATTATCACAACTCATCCATTAAACTCTTTTTAGAACACTCCCACACCAGCATCAGCTTTCTGGACACCATGATTAGCTTCAACAATGGACTCTAGCAGACATCTATTATACAATAAACCCACAGATCATCACTCTCACTCCCACAGATCCAGTAATCACCCGAGACACCAAGAAATCTGTTATCTACAGCCAGGCACTCAGATACCACAGAATACGTTCCAGAGATAGAAGTCTGGGATAGATCTTAACGCACTTAAAACTTCACCAAACAAGGACATTCCACCAGAGAAGTAGGTCACATAATGGAATGGGCCACTTAAATATCCTTGGAGAACCTGCTTCACCACAGGGGAACCCCCCCAACCGACCTTACACCCGTAGATGTCACCTATGACACCACACTGGAACCCATATGGGATATCAAACAGTTATAATTCATACTTGATGGGGACCACACCCTGAATTTTTTTTCCTGACCCCCCTTCTGGTGTTCAAATACTCCCCAACCTTGCTAAGCTCATCATCAGAAGACACCACAGACCAGGAGACACCAACTCAAAGTAGCATCAGATCCCGCCAGAGCAGCAGATGCAAAACCTGTAGACATATTTCCACTGCTAATATGATCACTACCCCCACAATACACCTTTCAGAATCCATGGGTCCTACACATGCCTGTTTTAACATGTGGTGTACCTCATCCAGTGCATCAACTGCCCCAATAACAACAATGTAGGTGAAACCGGACAATCACTGTGCTCTCAAATGAACTCACACAAAAAAATGATAAAAGAAAAAAACACTGTATCATCTGTGGGTGAACACTTTTCACAAAGTAATCACTCCATATCTGACCTCTGAGTCCTCACCCTCAAAGGAAACTTGTACAACATCTTCAAAAGGCGAGACAGGGCACTTAAAATCATAACTCTGCTGGACACTAAAAACCACAGACTTAACAAAGCCACTGGTTTTATGGACCATTACAACAAGTTGTAACACACCATGCTGCCTGCTAACCTTCTATTGTCCTACAACAGATGAGTGTGGTCTCCTCCAACACGTTGAACCCCTTGTGCTTAACAATCTGTCCCACCTTGTATTTAACTTGAACAGCCTGGTTTCCTTCCCCAGACTGAAAAAAAGCTCTCTGAAGCTTGAAAGCTTGTTCTGTCCACCAACCGAAGTTGGTCCAATAAAAGATATTACCTCACCCATCTTATCTCAGTCAAAAGACATTAACAGCTGTAATCCTGTCCCTTTGGATATGCATACAATATTCATCTCCCTCTGGGGTTACCTAAAACTAAGGTTACATCTACACTTGGAGCTAGAGATGTGATCCCCAGCTTGTTCAGACATACACTAGCTCTCATCAGTCTAGAGTGCTAGAAACAGTAGTGTAGATGGGGTAGTCCGGGCAGTGGAGAGCAGCGACATGGGGCTAGCCATGACACGTACAAAACTGCCTGAACTCCCTGGGTACGTACTCGGCATGGCTAATCTCTGCCATCGCTCCTGCTGCCTGTGCTGTCCTGGCTACAGTACTAGTTTTAGCATGCTAGCTCGATGAGAGCTAGCCCGAGTATGTCTGTTTGAGCTGGGAATCACACCCTAGCTCCATTGTGTCGACATACCCAAAGATGCAAAGCCACTGCTTGCTTGTACCTGCCAAGGGGCTGTCATGAAAATGAATTCATTTTTCATACTCTAGTCATTTCTCTGCCAATCCCTAGTGAGAATATGTGTGAAAGATTTGACCAAATGGAAAATCCAAGTCTCTTGACAGGTCTGTCATTATATATTATAGGGTATAACAAAATAGTTAAAAGTTTTACTCTGTTAAATGTAAAAGGAAAATGCACATGATTTAAACCAAATGGAATCTTTACTGTGCATTAAAATCTTTCTGTGTTTTCTTCCATGTGACTGCTTTCAAGGATACTTGCATTAAATCTGGAGAGGAGACATCTCAGTCTTTCTTTCTTTCTTTCTTTCTTTCTTTCTTTCGTTCGGACTGTTAAAAAAAGTTTTTTTGTTTTTTTTTACTTTTTGTATTTATTGTTTCTACACTTAAGAGCTTTAACTCTTCTGAATTCGTTCCTTTCCTACTTAGTAAGACAAACCTGTCTTTGCATATATATACATATACATGAAATATACCAGCCCTTGAAAGTAAAGGAAAATGCCTAAGGGTCTGATCAAATGCCCATTGAAGTCCACAAGAGTCTTTCACTGACTTCAGTGGATGTTGGGATCAGGCCCCCAAACAGAAACAGTAACACTCTGTGACTGGAATTACCTAAAAACTGAACCACAACAATACATTCATATACATTCTCATTGCTTCTGAAAGAGGCTTTTTTTACCTGGTTGGATTTCCCCATTCTGTTTTTACTTTGGATCTGATTTACACAAAGAAATGCAGATCACATTCAATAGATTTTAATTTAAATTCAAATGTAATTGCTTTATTGCCTCGTGCCATTTGATTTTAGCAGAAGAGTTCACTTAGATTTCTAACAAATAAACAAAAAGGTTTGATTTTTAAAAATCTTCTACAAATCAAATTTAAAATTAGCAAAAGAAACAGCAATGTTGCTTTACTTCCACAGTATCCCTATGTCAATTATGTATAGAATTAGAGTTGGCTTTCAGTCTGTCTAAATTCATTACAATTTTAAAATTTCCAAAAATATTTAAAAATTCATTTGACTCTTTTCCTTTTCTTTTCCTTTCCTTTCTTTATTTGCTTTCACCATTTCAAACTCTCCTAATCATTTATCCACTATAATTTGGTTGATTGGTTTTGATTTGTCTGACACTGCTCTTCATCAGTGCAGTCGCTGCATGATTTAACATGGGATACCTGTTATTTTCATTATTTAGTCCCAACCCCTATGTCTCCCTCTTCGAAATCAGTGAGCACCCCCAGTGAAGCTGGCAGCCAGGATTCAGGAGATCTGGGACCAATAGGAAGGTAAGACCGACATTAGATAATGTTGAATGAAAGTATTTTTTCACTCCCCACTTTTTTTTATTTATTTAAACAAGAACATTGTAGGTCCAATGTATACATTTGTTTCTGCATTCTCCACCATGTGTTACCATTCAATATGGCTGGTGTCAGGTATGGAGTAAAGGTATGTGGCAGTCTGATCTTAGGTTATAGACATCAGAAACTAATGCAAGAAGCAGAAATGTATACATAATCTGCCCACTCAGAATGGAAACGTGGTGAGCCCCAAGGACACAGAAAATCCTGCAAACCCCTACCCATGTGAGTAATCCTTATTCATATAGGTAGTCCCCTTGAAGTCATATTGGCCACATCATTCCACATAAGCACCCGTCTATGTTAAGTTTTTGGTCTGCTGTCCAGCACTGTGCATGGTAGTAAAAGTGTGTATGTAAGAGAGGCATGGGGAATAGCTTATTTGGAAACACCTGGGAACACATAAGAGCGTTTTACTAATGTTCCTCTCCGCAAAACTGTGGCTATCAGATAGCTCTGTGTATGGAATGGGAGGAAAGTGCTTCGTCAGTGTGTCAGTAAGAGACGGGCCCCAAGGCCACCCGGAAATGCCCTTGTTGCATCTTGAACGTATCACTGATATTGGGAAATGAAATGACAGCACCATAGTGTTTCCCAGGGCATCCTGAGTATAATGGGGACACCTATTGTCCTGGCTTGAAACCACAAGAGATACAAATTTCTGCGCCATATTTCAGGGACAGAAACCACAGGTGAATGGTGGATGCACTAGTGACTGCACTGAGGAGGGGTTAAGCTCTCTGTGACTGTTCCAGTCATCCACAGCAGGGTGTGTGATCCAAACCTCCATGAACTCCTGGGAAACAGCCTGTGAAGCTACGCAGACCACTCTGCAGTTTGGAATTGCCTGTCAGGGTGACCACACCCAGCCATACCTGTACATTCATAGACACTATTGACCCTGGACTTCAGGTGGCTTCATTTACCAGGTTCCAAGATCATGTAGAACTCATTTTTCCTTCCCTGCACTACGATTGTTATATTATCATTGCAAGAGCTGATATAAGAGGAAGTTAAATAAGCCATTATCCATAAATAAGCAACATTTCTGCTGGCATGACACAGCTAGTACTCATGCCAAGCACACCTTGTGCACAGAAAGATCATATTTTTGATGCTGAAAATACAGGCTGCTATTCACAATGACACTGTTCCCTACAAAATGCCCCGTGGCGATGCTAGCTTGAGATTCAATATGTAATGTCACAAAACTTCCTCTGGATCATTTGGGCTCAGCCAACAAGGGCAATACCATCTTTCCATCAACCCCACGAGCACTTGATTCAGAGTATGCAAGATGCTAGAGGAAAACACTGAAGCAGTTCTGAATTCATCCCATTAAACGAGAATCATGTTCTTGCTTATGGGGTGACCCACACTTGTGCCATCCATTCAGCCAATAGTATAGTTAGCAAGCTGTAATTTCACCCTAATGGTATCCAGGAGCCAGTGGATTCCAGCATGAATATTTTCACTCCATCGCTATATGGCATGCTTGCAGGGGAGATCTCAGTACACCTGATCACTGTGTACAGCTGATCAGGAGGAGGGGGCGTGGCAATACTTCTTGAACCACATACCACTATTTTGACAGATGTTTTCTGGTTGAAATTCCCAATGTAAGTGCTTCCCCTGTGTCAGGAACTCTATTGCCTCTGGTCTCATTTGCCAAGCAATCCCATGAGCCTGGCTGGGCCCAGTAAACCCACATGAAGACCTGGTCTACACTAGGAATTTACATCAGTATAGCTATGTCTCTCAGGGGTGTGAAAAATCCACCCCCCTGAGAGACTTAGCCATACTGAACTAACCCCCAGCGTAGACAGTGCTAGGTCGATGGAATAATTCTTCTGCTGACCTAGCTACCACCTCTTGGGGAGGTATCAGTGGGTGAATCCCTCCCCTCAGCATAGGTGTGGACTTGATGACCTTTCAGGGTCCCTTCCAGTTCTGTGAAATAGGTATATCTCCATATATTTTGGGGGAAGGGATAGCTTAGTGGTTTGAGCATTGGCCTGTTAAACCCAGGGTTTGTGAGTTCAATCCTTGAAGGTTCCATTTAGGGATCTGGGGCAAAAGTCTGCCTAGGGATTGGCCCTGCTTTGAGCAGGGGGTTGGACTAGATGACCTCCTGAGGTCCCTTCCAACCTTGACATTCTATGATTCTATGATCACCATTTCAACCCTGTCATAACAGCAGTGTGGTGGCTGTTCACCATGTTCTATATCCAGAACTGTGCCAGACCTGCTTCCTGTCCAGCCCTTGCTCCACCCTTCTCCTGTTCTGCTTCAGCCCTAATTCCTGCTTGCCTCTGAACTCCTGATTCTTAACTCCTGGTTCTGACCATTGGCTTGCCTCCTGACCACACCTCCAGTTCTGCCCTCTGATTCTGCTCCAACCACTAGGCTAGATTCCTGCTCCATGCACTAGATCACACTGCCTACACCTTGGTGTGTGATACCTTACTATAGGCTTTAATTTATAATAGATGCAGGCTTGCTACATCAATATATTGTACATTGATGCTGACAGTGGTTCATGCTTAATCGATTGATTACACCTTTGCACGTGGAGGGAGTTGTCTGTCACAATTTGGCCTACACAAGCACTCACATCTTTGTCATCAATAGTTGTATCTGTTGTTGGCAGTCAAAACAGACTGTGCTAGTGTCAAGGCTACACCATCATGAACCACTGCTGTCTTTGGCCCATACCTCCTCAGTACTTTCAACCTATTGGAGTGTCTCAAAATTAGGCTATAAATTTGAAGGCATTTTCTGGATTGCTGCGAGTATACCATATAATCTCTTTTAAACCCAGCCCTGGGTTTGTGGTCTGCCACCATGTCTGATTACTACAGAGGGATTGAGTTCTGTGCCAGAAATGGCAGTTGTGTTTTATGTGCATTGTCCATTTCTGATATTATTGTCTCTATAGCATCCTGCTGAATCAGGGATCGGCTGATGATTTTTCATGGCAGCTAGTCTCTGCTCACTGAGCATATATAAATAGGCACTACTCTTCCTCCTTTTATTTTACTCTCTGTGATGGCAATGCATCTTTACCCATATTGCCATCCATCTCAGAAGCAATATGATATTTAATGCTGTCTTGCAAGAACCACCCCCGACCCCCAGTTCCATTGAAGGCTGGATAACAATGGGGCAGAATCCAGACTGGATAATTTAGATGAGTGAGGGAGCAGTTCCTGCACTGTGAATGCCTCACCCACAAATGGGTGTTCTGTTACAACTAGTCATGGTTTGATGATGTTGCGAACACTACTCAAGCATGGGCGGCCAGTGACCCGGCTGTTGGGGGAAGCTAGCCCCTTGTGCCCGAGGCCCCACCTCTCCCAGTATGCCCTCCCTCCCATGTGGGAGCCCACAGCATCCCCACTGCAGCCACCAGCCCAGTGCCGGACGGCCGCACAGCATGGCTGGAGCACCCTCAATCCCAGTGGTCCAGGAGGCCAGCCCCAGAGTGCCAGGCAGTGCAGCTCCACTGCCCCCAGCCCTGGAGTGCTGGGTGGCATGGGCTGAGAGCCAGGCAGCGTGGTCCCAACCGCAGCCGCCCTGAGTCCCTGCGGGAGGCAGGCCAGCCAGCCCCAGCCCCAGCCAGCCTAGGCCAGGGCAGAGCTCTGGGAACTGCAGGTGCGGTCTTGGGGGCAGGGTGTGGGCTGGGCCACGCACAGCCTCCCCCAGCCAACGATACCCACTGCCCATGCCTGCCAGAATAATAAGCAAGTACAGACAGGCAGCAATCTTGCAGGTATTCTGACCACTAAATGCTGCAGGAGGTCAGACTAGATGATCATAATGGTCCCTTCTGACCTTAAAGTCTATGATTCTATGAAGCTCTTACCAAAGGAAGAACTTGCCATCAAAGCAGAGTCCCAAGGCATGGATTTTGCATGAGGAGGTGGGATATTGCTTCTGGGTGAAGCAGTAATATTGAGGGGTGCATATTTATCACTGCAATCTCAAATTGGAATTTGCCATCAAAGCAGAGTCCCGAGGTATGGATTTTGCTTCAGGAGGTGGGACATGTTCCAATTTGAGATTGCAGTGATAAATATGACTATCTTCCTCTTGATATTTTAGTGAAGCTATGGGATCAGGTACTTGTAAAACATATTAATACTCACTGAGAACATTTGAGACAGATTATCTTGTCAAGGAACTTGACTGCTACTTAGTCTAGGTCTGGTGTCCATAATTCAAGAAGTAGGTTGATAAATTGGAGAGGGTTCAGAAAAGAGCCATGAGCCTGAAAACATGCCTTATAGTGATAGACTGAAGGAGTTCAATCTGTTTAGTTTAACAACAGGAAGGTTAGGAGTGACTTAATCCCACTCTATAAATACTTACAACAGGGAAAATAAATTTGATAACAGGGCTCTTCAGTCTTTTAGATGAAGATGCAATTAGATCTAATGGCAAGACAAATTCAGTCTAGAAATAAGGTGAACCTTTTTAACAATGAAGGTAATTAACACTGGAACAGTTTACCAAGGGTTGTGGTGGAGTATGTATCACTGGAATTTTTTTTAATCAAGATTACATGTTTTTTCTAGAAGATATGCTCTAATTCAAACAGGAATTAGTTCAAGAAAGTACTGTGGCCTTTGTTCTTCAGGAGGGCAGACTAGATAATCTTAAAGATTCCTTCTGGCTTTATAATCAATGAATCCCAAAGAGCTAGGGCAGCTGGGCATCTTTGCTAGCTTGCAGTTCTCATACAGATCTCTGTTAAGAGCTATGACTTAATAACATTAACACACTAGATGTTAAAAATCTCCTGCGTACTCCAAAGCCTGTTAGTGACACGTTCTGGACATACTTGCATACCAGTTAGGTAATTAGTGAGTAACTGGCCTTATTGTCTGCTGGCTTGCCTTAGATAAGTAGCTAGCATTCCAGCAAGTATTGCTTTACACTCACAGATTAATGGACTTCCATTTGCATTTTGTCGTTGTGTCCCTTTTCTCCATGTGTCCCTTTTACCTGTGTAGTCCAATCATGAGTAGTAACACTAAAGGGTGCATTGGCAGAAGGGACCTGATGCTAATGTAGTGAGTGAATTAGTCTGACGTGGCAGCTGGCCTATCTGGAACGAACATTGTCCAGCCTCGTAGTGTTATCCTGCAAGCACCGTTATCCTTGGACTAAGATAATGGCTAAAAAATATTATAGTGCATTATGCTTATTAGGTGGGTATTTTGGGGCAGGGCTACAGAGTGGTGTGGAACTATGGAACTATAACTATCTGTTCGGCTGGTTTGTATGAGTTTTTGTGTGTCATCTTCAGGATCATGTTGAAATATGCCAAGGCATTTTCACTGGTGATGAAAGTATGGTTTTGAAGCAGCCTGACTTGCCTTGCAGAATATGACAGGAGGCAGTGAGTCTGAGCTGATGGTAGACGCATAATGGTGCTAGAAATGACTGACATGGAGTCTTTTGAGGGCAGGGCTGCCCAGAGGGGGGGCAAGTGGGGCAATTTGCCCCAGGCCCCGCAGGGGCCCCCACGAGAGTTTTTCCGGGCCCCTGGAGCGGGGTCCTTCAGTAGCTCCGGGGGCCCCGGAAAACTCTCGCAGGGCCCGGGCCCCCAGAGCTTCTTCCGCTCCAGGACTTCGGCGGCGGGGGGTCCTTCCGAATTACCACCGAAGCGGGACCTGCCACCGAAGTGCCGGGTCCCGCTTTGGCGGTAATTCGACGGCGGGTCCCGGAGCGAAAGGACCCCCCGCTGCTGAATTACTGCCAAAGCGGGGGCCCCCTGCTGCCGAAGACCCCAGGCCCCCTGAATCCTCTGGGCGGCCCTGTTTGAGGGTTTTCAGATGTATAGAAGATCCAAATTAGATTATTCATGATGTATTGGCATTCATGTCAAAGAGTAAATCTAGACAGACAGAGGCACACTATACTTTGCTTTCTGAAGGTGTTAGCATTTCTCTTTGTGCTGGGCAAGCACTGGACTGGGAATATGTTGGTCCTCAATATCAGACTCCTTCAAACCAATTCATTAGAGCTCTGCTGATGCATGCAGAGGCTTCATTAATTGCCAGGCCATCTACAGGGAGTGAATTACAGTCAAAGCAGGTTTTTATCAGCATGCCTATTTCCCAAATTGCTTTGGATCAATCAACTGTACTTTTGTGCGTGTTCCGCCCTCTGCACTCCTTGAGGCAGCTCAGAGGAGCTGAAAATTGTTTCACAGCATGAACCGGCAGGTGGTGTGGGATGAACTGTGTGTCACAATCGGTGAGTTGTTCTGTCTGTCGGGGATCCAACCAGGACTCTCTACATGTCAGACTTGAAGGAGCCTATAATGAGCTTCCTCAGAATGGTGTATGTTTTGGTTATGCATTCAACATAATGGGTGCGACCATGTAGGTTGATGACAAGGGGGTGTGTGGGTGTGTGTGAAAGAGAGAGAGAGAGAGAGAGAGATGTGCTCCATTGGGGAGAAAGTGACATTTGGCAACCTGGGAGTGCAACTGAGGAGATGCATCCTGCCAAAACAGGAGTCATTGCTAGTGTCCAGCTAGTATCATGCAGTCACAATTAGAATTTGATTTTTACTAACTAGCTTTTTGGTGAATGTCATGGAATATGGGATGAATCAGGGATTGTGGCAGGGAGCCTGAGTGCAGTTAATGTGATGAGCAACAACAACCTTGCCTTCTGCAGGGGGTTAAGTCAGCACCGAGCCCCTTCGACAGTAATCATGTGCTCCTGACTCCTGGAGGTGATGTTGGATACTCCCATACCTTCTCACACATATGGGATGCTAGCAATCAGATTGGAATATCTATGAATCTTGGCTCTTGAAGGAACATATTGACCACCCAGTGACCCTGAGAAAGTCCTAATACTTGTCAGAGGTAGCGACAGAGCATTTTCATATCAGCTCACGTGTAACAATAAATACTGAAAATTATCTGTGCTGAGTGGACACACTTGGTGGCTTTGTACCTGACAATGTGGACCTCTTGTGGCATGGATAGTCAATGATAAATTCCCATGGACTTTACTTGGGAGCTCTGTACTACTAGCAGGAAGAGAGTGTGTTCCCATTGATTTATTGCATGCCCAGGGCCCCCCTAGCTGTTGACATGAGCTACGCAGACAGATCAGAAGTGATCCACTTTTTCCAAAGATCTACAATGCCTGTATGTTGTCAGCTAACATCAGGTGTCCATGTGCAAGATCACCTCTCTGGCGGGGGGGTGTATTTGTGATTGTGCTGCTTGCCTGGGTACAACTTGTGCATGAGCACTGAAATCCCTTTAGACTGTGTTTGGGGTTTCCCATCTGACATGGGGCACCTGCAAGGTTGGTGCCACATTCTCTACTCCTCAGTAAATGGCGAAAGGCTCAGTTGCCTTGGATATACAAAGATAAACTGCTATCTTTCTTCCTGCTACCACTTTTCCTATAGTCTGTTCTAGCTCCTTACTCCTCATATATTTTGCTGCCCATACTATGTCTGCTGCATGCCTCGTAATGCCTTTGGTCAGAATGAAGACAATAGTATCAGGAAATATTGAGGTTATGGCCACCTTTGTAGTGCTGTAGCTATCCAAGTCACCATCTATGACTGTCTACTTCCTGCTTTAATCTGGTATTCCATAATAGCACTGAAATCTGGGTGAATTATTTCCCACTGTCTAATCTGTTGGTCCATAATGTTTTCTGTGGCCACTGATCCTCCTAGGATGGTGTTTAAGTGGATGAAAACATTGCACTGGATTTTTTAACAGTAATTCCTACTTAAGCAAATCTACAGTGCTGTGCCAAAGGAAGCAGGAGTTTTTACATATCTTCAAACAAATCTGAACCCAATGAGGTCAGTTAGTCTACTCTGGTGTGTAAAATTTGCTTGCATAAATATAAAAGTCTGCAGGGTCAGGTCTTGTTCAGTGCAGAGTAAAGAAGAGTTGGGTTCTTAGAAAAGGTTTGCTTATAGTGAGGAATTTTATCAACTAGCGGTCCTTATGTTTCAATACTATGGTAATTTTTTGTGCATTTTAGTCTGCTATAAAAACTGGGTTGGCTCATGTGCCCTTTGGTTGCTGTTTTTTTGTTCTTAAATTTTTTCAAGAAGTGAGTTGCAGAGTATAGTACATGGAGCATTTTTGGGTACAGAATTGCAGTGATAATCCTAGAACTAGGGCTGTTGATTAATCGCAGTTAACTCAAGCAATTAACTCAAAACAATTAATCATGATTAAAAAAATTAATCATGATTAATTGCAGTTTTAATCGCACTGTTAAACAATAGAATACCAATTGAAATTTATTAAATATTTTGGATGTTTTTCTACATTTTCATATATTATTGCATTCTGTGTTGTAATTGAAATCAAAGTGTATATTATTTTTATTACAAATAATTTGCACTGTAAAAATGATAAACAAAAGAAATAGTATTTTCAATTCACCTCATACAAGTACCATAATACAGTTTTTTTGTTGTGAAAGTGCAATGTACAAATGTAGATTTTTTTGTTACATAACTGCACTCAAAAACAAAACAATGTAAAACTTCAGAGCCTACAAATCCACTCAGTCCTACTTCTTGTTCAGCCAATCGCTAAGACAAACAAGTTAGTACAGGAGATAATGCTGCCTGCTTCTTATTTACAAAGTCACCAGAAAGTGAGAACAGATATCTGCATGGCACTTCTGTAACTAGCATTGCAAAGTATTTATGTGTCAGATATGCTACACATTCGTATGCCCCTTCATGCTTCAGCCACCATTCCAGAGGACATGCTTCCATGCTGATGACGCTTATTAAAAAAATAATGCATTAAATTAAATTTGTGACTGAACTCCTTAGGGGAGAATTGTATGTCCCCTGCTCTGTTTTACCCACATTCTGCATATATTTCTTGTTATAGCAGTCTCGGATGATGACCCAGCACATGTTGTTCATTTTAAGAACACTTGCACTGCAGATTTGACAAAACACAAAGAAGGTACCAATGTGAGATTTCTAAAGATAGCTACAGCACTTGACCCAAGGTTTAAGAATCTGAGGTTCCTTCCAAAATCTGAGAGGGATGAGGTGTAGAGTAAGCTTTCATTAGTCTTAGAAGAGTAACAGTCCGATGCAGAAACTGCAGAACCCAAACCACCAAAAAAGAAAATCAACCTTCTGCTGGTGGCATCTGACTCAGATAATAAAAATGAATATGTGTCGGTCCACACTGCTTTGGACTTTTATTGAGCAGAACCTGTCATCATTATGGACGCGTATTCCCTGGAATGGTGGTTGAAGCATGAAGGGACGTATGACTCTTAGCGTATCTGACATGAAAATATCTTGCAATGCCAGCTACAACAGTGCCATGAGAACACCTGTAATCACTTTCAGGTGACATTGTAAACAAGAAGCAGGCAGCATAATCTGCTGCAAATGTAAACAAACTTGTTTCTCTGAGCGATTGGCTGAACAAGAGGTAGGACTGAGTGGACTTTCAGGCTCTAAAATTTTACATTGTTTTATTTTTTTAACATAATTCTACATTAGTAAGTTCAACTTTCATTATAAAGAGATTGCACTTCAGTACTTGTATTAGGTGTATTGAAAAATACAATTTATTTTGTTTTTTACAGTGCAAATACTTGTAATAAAAAATAAATATAAAGTGAGCACTGTCACTTTGTATTCTGTGTTGTAATTGAAGTCAATATATTTTAAAATGTAGAAAACATAAAAAATATTTAAATAAGGGATATTCTATTGCTGTTTAATAGTGTGATTAATCGTGATTAATTTTTTTTAATCGCTTGACAGCCCTACCTAGAACCATAGAAATGTAGGGCTGGAATTGACCTTGAGGGTTCATCATTCTAGTCCATATCGCTGCACTGAGGAAGGACCAAATATACCTGCACCAGTTCTGATAGGTGTTTATCAAACCTGTTTTTAAAAATCTCCCAACGATGGGGATTCCGCTATCTCCCTTGATAGTCTATCTCAGTTCTTAAGTATCCTTAGAGTTGGAAAGTTTTTGCTAACAGCTAACCAAAGTCTCAATTGCTGCAAATTAAGCTGATTACTTTTTGTCCTACCTTCAGTGGACATAGAGAACAACTAATCACCATCCTCTTTAACTAAAGGCTATTATTGGGTCTCCCTTAAGTCTCCTTTTCTAAAACCTAAACATGCCCATTTTTTTTAACTTTTCCTCAGAGGTCTGGTTTTCTAAATCTTTTATTATTTTTGTTACTCTCCTCTGGATTCTCTCCAGTTTGTGCACATCTTTCCTAAAATGTGGCACTCAAAACAGGACACACTACTCCAGTTGAAGCCTCACTAGTGTCAAATAGAATTGGACAATTACCTCCAGTGTCTTACATATGACACTTCTGTTAAAACACTCCATATATTAACATTTTTTTGCAACTGCATCACATGTTTTCTTTTGATGCTGTGTGGTTCCTGTCTGAGTTACTAGACTTGAATTTGGAGTGGAGGGGACCACAGCTATTTGCATCTAGGGTTGCCAGGTGTCCGGTTTTCGACCAGAATGCCTGGTTGAAAAGGGACCCTGGTAGCTCCGGTCAGCACTACTGACCAGGCCATTAAAAGTCTGGTCAGTGGCACAACAGGGCTAAGGCAGGCTTCCTACCTGCCCTGGCTCTGCACGGCTCCTGGAAGCAGTGGAATATCCCCCCTCCAGCTTCTATGGATAGGGACAGCCAGGGGCCTCCACATGCTGCCCCTGCCCGAAGCGCCAGATCTGCAGCTCCCATTGGCCAGGAACCACGGCCAATGGAAGCAGTGGGGGTGGTGTCTGCAGATGGGGTAGCATGCAGAGCTGCCTGGCCATGCCTTCACATAGGAGTCAGAGGGGGGACATGCTGCTGCTTCCGGGCGCTGCTTGAGGTAAGCTGCCCGGATCCTGCACCCCTGACTCTTTCCCGTGCCCCAACCCCATGCCCCAGCCCTGATCCCCCTCCAGCTCTCTGAATCTCTCGGTCCCAGCCTGGAGCACCCTCCTACACTCCAGAGCCCTCATTCCCAATCCCACCCCAGAGTCTGCACCCCTAGCTGGAGCCCGCACACCCCCCGCATCCCAACCCCCTGCCGCAGCCTGGAGCCCCCTCCCATACTCCAAACCCCTCATCCCCAGCCCTGAGCCCCCTCCTGTATCCCAGATCCCTCATCCCTGGCCCTACACCAAAGCCTGCACCCACAGCCAGAGCCCTCATCCCTGCCACCGCAACCATCTGCCTCAGCCCAGAGCCCCCTCCCACACCTTGAACCCCCAATTTCTGGCCCCTCCCTGGAACCCACACCCTGAGTCCAGAGCCCGTACTCCCTCCCACACCTCCAACCCCCTGCCTCAGCCCAGAGCCCCCTCCCATAGTCTGAAACCCTCATCTCCATTGCCCCAGCCCAGAGCCCCTCCTGCACCCAAACTTCTCATCCCTGGCCCCACCCCGGAGCCCATATCCCCAGCTGGAGCCCTCACCGCCTCCTGCATCCCAAACCACTATCTCAGTCCAGAGCCTCCTCCTGCACCCTGAACTCCTCATTTCTGGCCCCACTCCAGAGCCCTCACCCCCTCTTGCACCCCAACCCCTGAGCCAGCCCAGTGAAACTGAGTGAATGAGTGACAGAGGGTGATGGAGTGAGCAGGGGGCGGGGCCTCGGGGAAGGTGCAGGGCCTCGGATCCGGGGCGAGGCAAGGGAGTTTGGTTTTGTGCAGGTAGAAAGTTGGCAACCCTATTTGCATCTTTTAGTTACAATAGCACCTTACTGTCTGATTGTTTGCATCATTTTCTGCCCACTGTCCTATTGGCAGAGCAGTTACTGTGACCTCCAGATTGTGTTTTATGGAATATGGTAGTAGTTTTCCCTTTAGATTGGCTCTTCCTACAGATCTAGGCCCAGGTAAAAGCATGGGAATTGTTTTCTAACAAACAGGTCCAAACTTTTTCCCCTGTGCCCCTCTGAATTGTCACACAGCCCTGGTCCCTTGAACCATTAAAGTCCCTCCCGCCCCCCCCCATTGTGATTTTCACCATCCATTTGTCTCAAACTGATTCAATCAGTAGCTGCTATGATTCCATTTTCCTTCTAATATTGTTTTGCTTTTGAATACAGTGCCTCCACCCTCAGGTTAACCTCTTGCTGCTGTGATGGCATGGGTGGGACAGATGCATATCTAAAGCACTCAGCTGCCCGATGAGTTATAGAGTATAGCTGAAAGAAGATACGTTTTTGGATGCTTTTGTAATAACTCTTTTGTAGCTTTTATTTTTAATTCCTCTGATCACCAGTTATGTCAGAAAAGGGTGTCAAATGATGGCAGATGTTCTTAACACCTAATACAGTCAAACCTTGCAATAACGTGCCCCGCGATAGTGCGAATTTGGATATAACATGATTATAAGTTGGCTCCCCTTTAAGGCCGTAATACTGTTTGTGTTTTGCCAGAATACTTTTTTTACGACATTTATAAATAAACCGCGTTCTTCCGGTCTTATAGGATAAAGTGACTCCTGGCCATTGCAGGCACATTGCATTTAGTTCTCGGGTTGTACATGTTTATGGTGTTTGCCTATGAACTTGTTATTAATTTCCTATATTTAAAAAAAAATTGACCATTATGGAGACACCAGTTCGCAAATGCAAGTTGTTTTCTGCCCAAGAGAAATTGTACGCCCTGGATCAACTAAAGAAGGGCAAACAACAAACTCAGCTTGCTAGAGATCTAGGAATTAGTGACTCCACTCTGTGAGGGTGGAAAAAAGAAGAAGAAAAGCTCCATAGCCTACCCTGCATTCTTGAAGCAGAAACTGGTTTATAGCGTAAAAAGGCCAAGTTTGCTAATGACGAAAGCTTAGATTCAGCCTTGTACTAATGGTTTGTCCAGGCTTGCTCAGAAGGAGTTCCCATTTCTGGCCCTATTCTGAAAGCTCAAGCAGAGAAATTTGATCGCCTTATCAATGGAAATGAATCCAAATTTAAGGCGAGTAATGGCTGGCTGGACAGATTCAAGAAAAGGCACACTGTAAGCCAAGTTCTTGTGTCTGGGGAAATGCGCTCAGCTGATAAAGAGGCTGCTGATTCCTACCCAATTGAGCTTAAAAAGTTGCTGGAGGAAGGTTGCTACACAGCCGATCCAGTTTACAACTGCGACAAGACTGATTTATGCTTTAAAATGTTACCCGATCGCACCCTCACAACTAGGACTGATAGTCACAAACGAGAAGACTTTAAGCAGAGGAAGGACCGAGTCACTCTCTTGTTTTGCGTCAACAAATCTGGCAGCCACAAAGTCAGACCTCTGATGATCAGAAAAGCGAGGTCTCCCAGATGTTTTAATCATGTTAATATGAAGGCCCTCCCCTTTGACTACACCAACAGCAAGAATGCATGGATGAATAGCTGCATATTTAAAGACTGGTTCCATAAAACTTTCATGCCAGCTGTTCGGGCTCATTTGCGAAAACTCAAGCAGGAGGAAAAAGCTCTCCTCCTGCTGGATAATTGCCCTGCCCATCCCCTCAGCGGAAAATCTTGTCAGGCGTGATGGCAAGATTAAAGTCTCCTATCTCCCGAAGAACATTATGTCAGAAATCCAGCCACTGGACCAAGGCATCATATCGGTATTTAAGCAAAATTATTGTCGCAAAATGATCAAGCGAATGGTAACGCATAACAACTCCTTTGTCGACACCTCATTGATGTCACTCAGCTTGAAAGAAATCTGTCATCTCGGCGGGAAAGCCTGGGATGCTATCTCTGCACGTTGCATTGAATGATAGTGGATAAAGGGTCTTGGTCCAGCTTTTCCATCATCTACACACGATGATGGTAACGATGACGAGCCTGAATTTACAAGATTCATTGAAGACGACATACGTTTAGCCGAAGAAGCACTCAGAGAATATGAGCACAGTCATCATGATATCCTTAACTGGTTTTCAGCAGATGACATCTGCCCCATATATGAACACATCTCAAATGACGAAATTGTTGCAAATGTTAGCGGGAAGAATGAAGCTGCACCACCAGAGCCCGAAACCAGTGGCGCTAATGACGACGACGATGATGATGGCACCTCAACTCCCCCACCAAAAGTGTCCGAGGCAGTAAAGCACCTAGAAGCCAGTTTGAGGTGGCTGGAAACTCAAGACGTGGACAGCATCAAAATCCTCCAACTCAGAAGCATTCTTGATTTTGCTAGAAGCCAACAGTCTGCAGCAAATAAGCCGACCACACTAGTTAGCTTTTTTAAGAAGTGATGAAATTTAAAATTATGGAGTCATGCAACCAGATTGACTTTGCACTCTGTGCAATGATTAGTATAGTCGATTTCACATGTTTCTTTCATGTACATGTAATTAAATTACTACTGTTTGTGTTTAAAACACGCTGGAATAACCGTTGGTTTTTTTACAAGACTTTACTACTTTGTGTTTAAAACATGCTGGAATAACCGTTGTTGTTTTTTTACAAGACTTAAACTGACCAGCTTGATATGGTAAATTTTTGTAACCCCGCTATAAAGCGACCCCGCATTTATTGCGATCAAATTTTTTGGACCCCAATTATCATGCTATAGCAGGGTTTCATTGTAATTATAATAAGTAAGATTTTCTTTGCTGATCTCTCCCTTTCCCAGTGTCTGTAGTTTTCTCATCCACCAAACCCCTGTGCTGTGTTCTTTTCATGCACTTGAAACCACTGGAGCGTGCTGTCTTGGTGACTCAGCATTTATTTGCAATCAGGGGTTGGCACCACCATGTGGTGTGATGGACATTTGACAAAGTTACCACACTTAGTGACAGACATTGGAGGGGCTTATGTCATTCAGTCATTCAATTTTTTGAAAAATTACCATGGACCTCAACATTTTTACCACAGACACTTGTGTCCGTGTACAGACACATTGCTGACCCCTGTTTGCAATGCTGTATTTTTAATCAGTTCCCTGTCTAGTAGAGTGGAAGAGCACAATTTGACTAGTTAAACAGAGTGTTAGGATGTTACACTCCTTTATGAGGGTCTGTTTCACAGGGGCTTAGACGTGAGTCAAGAAGAAAAGGAAGGGGGCAGATCCCAATCTGTTTTAGTAATATAAGTACTAGAAGAATTTTTATTTTATAAACAGATGCGATTCAGGGCAGTGTATTCCTCTCTCATCTCTCCTCTCTGGATACAGAAAGGTCTTTCAGAAGAAAGTAATTACGTGAAATTTCTAATCTACTAAAGCCACTACAATTCAGTAGGGCTCAGTTGCCCTATCATTAAGTTAATACATTTGACAGGTTCTGCAGAGTGATGTTGTTGTGCTATTGCTCAGGTTTCAAGTTGCCAGCATTTAATTGTATTACTGGTTTCACAAATGGTAGGGTCTTCTTAAAGTGTAAGCAGACATGGTGTTATTGCCTGGGAGCAGCAGTAACAGTTTTCACTGACGGCAGATTTTTCTTGATTGTGTAAAAAGTTTTTTTTAATCACTTTTAAAGAGCTGCTTTAGTTACCAACTTGCACACCATTCAGTTTGCTGATCCAATAAGGAATAAATTTAAAATGATATCCAGATCATAGTGAAAACTCAGGATCCATTGGAAGGAAAATAAGTTGGTCATAAGAACTTGGGAAAGGGTTCCAGAAAATTAATCTCTCCTTCCACCTAGGTCATTAAAAGAAACTTCCACTGATCTGTATTATTACTCTGAAATTTGAATGTCAGAAAGCAAATTGCACACTCCTTGGGAGGGATAATCATTCATTAAATTTAGGATCTAAATGACAGAAGAGAAATGCATTATGCAGGCTCAGTTAGACACACACAGTACATTAGGTGCCGGAGGTGAAAGATTTTATTCTAATAAAGAAATTGTTAATTATTTTTGTCCACTGTCTTATTATCTGAGATGGGCATCATCTTATAGAGACAAACAGTCTCTCCCTATAAAACAATCCAATGTCAGATGCTAAAATACCCGATACAAAGTTTCTGAAAGTGTGTGACAATGTAGTTCTAAAAGCAGTGGGAATTTCCAGCTGTAGATCACAACTGGGGAAGCTGAGATTAGAAGTAGGTGAAATTTTGTAATATAGTATTAGGGAAACATAAACTAGCTACCATGCTCAGTTGCATCTCCTAGAATATACAAGATAAGGAAGATTACCATTGAATGACAAGAGAGTACCCAGGCGTGAAAGTAGAAATAGGGACTTACCGGTACGGGGCTGGGTTGGGGCTGGCTCTGGCCCCCGGAAGGGGCGGCGATCGGGGGGGGGGCGTGTCAGAGCCAGCCCTGGCTCGCCCTGTACCGGTCAGTGCCCTCTCTTCCCCCGCTGGGGTAGCAGCAGCAGCTGTTGCTACGGCCCTGGCCCTTTAAATAGCCGTCAGAGCTTGCTGGAGCCCTGGGGTAGCAGCGGCAGCCGGGGGCTCTGGCAGCGGTTTAAAGGGGCGGGGTTGTAGAGGCAGCAGGAGCCCTGGGGGCTATTTAAAGGGCCCAGGACTCCCCTGCTTCTACCGCCCCGGCCCTTTAAATAGCCCCCAGAGCCGTGGGGTAGCGGCAGCGGGGCGGCTCTGGCAGCTATTTAAAGGGCCCAGGACAGAAGAGGCAGCAGGAGCCCTGACCCTTTAAATACCCCTGGAGCCCCGCCGCTACTCCAGGGCTCTGGCAGCAGGGCTCTGGTGGCAATTTAAAGGGCCCGGGGCTCCAGCTGCTCCTGGGAGCCCCAGGCCCTTTTTAAATTGCCTCCTGGGGAAGCCAGGTCGCCCTAGTACAATGCACCAGCTCTTGCTGGTATGCCTTACGGGGGCCTACCGGCCTACTTTCACCTCTGAGAGTACCACAGATCATTTATTACATTTCCTCCCATAGTTACCATGAGTTGTCATCAGAACCTCTTGGCGTGTGGGTCTAATCTTCTAGTTCAGTTCATTATAATGGGATAGATTGTGCTTTAAGGTGCTGTTATGAGTTTTGCAGAGGGAGCTGCACTAGTGCCACAGGAAGAATTCTGGCTTACTCAGCTGACTTTCTCTGGGAACTCTGGGATACCGTGGTGCAGCAGGACCTTTGCTACCCTTTAAATAGAAACATCATGAAATGCCTGATGTACTTCCTGTGTCCAACTTGGCCATATGACAATGGAGCCTTAGGCTCACCTTCATCCCATTCAGTCAGGGCTAATGCTGACACTAGCCTCACATAGTGTCTGAGCTGCCTAGTCACATTATGGCTAGAGCCTCTACAGGGGAGGGATAGCTCAGTGGTTTGAGTACTGGCCTGCAAAACCCAGGGTTATATGAGCTCAATCCTTGAGGGGGCCATTTAGGGATCTGGGGCAAAAATCTGTCTGGGGATTGGCCCTGCTTTGAGCAGGGGGTTGGACTAGATGATCTCTTGAGGTCCCTTCCAACCCTGATATTCTATGAACACATAAGAGGACTGGAGTGGGGGAGGTTTCTTGCAATCCTTTTCCTCCTTTAGTGCCTGCCCAGGGACAGACACAATCTGATCCTCTATATTCAAAGCACGTACATACATTAGATGTGTATAAAGCCTTAAAGTTCCAAAGATTCTCTATGCCAACATTTTGCTATCCTATAAATATAAGAAGACACCTCAGGGACAATATGAGGCAGTTGCTTTTAAGTCTCTGTACATCTGACCTAGAAAGTGAGGAATATTTTTCAGTGCCTGCCAGTTATAAAGTCAGAATGGTCTATATTAATTAGAATCAGTTGCAAGCCTTTAGTGTGTGAGCTTGTGGCATCATTAAGGACTTTCATATATGCAGTTCAGTCCTCTGGATCTTTGATTATTTTTCTCATTAGCAAGTTTCTCCATGCTATAAATTGGAGGAGATGGGGAGGTTGCCATTCCCAAAGGAACGCTTTGTAATATATCTTAGAAACATGAGCTCCAGCTGCATTCAGTAAGCCCATCTACACTTATTACACTGCTAAACTTAAGTTTAGCAAGAAAAACAGATATTTTTTCTGAGTAACATATTAGTTATATTAGACTCGTGGTTATTTCTAACTATTCACATTGATTTAGGGGTAATTCTGTCTTACTTCCAGTTTCTCTCTAGTCTTCTGAAAGAGAAAAAAATTCCTTGCTCAACAGCTTTCACAAATAATTTGGGTGATTAGCATGCCTGGAATCAACTTGCCTAAACTCAAAGTCCTACCTAGAAGGAATCCTCAGCTAGGATTTTTAGTGGTTTATTTTAGAACAACATTAGGAACATTGTGTCAAGTATCAGAGGGGTAGCCGTGTTAGTCTGGATCTGTAAAAGCAACAAAGAATCCTGTGGCACCTTATAGACTAACAGACGTTTTGCAGCATGAGCTTTCGTGGGTGAATTCCCACTTTTTCGGATGCAAAAGAAGAAGTGGGTATTCTTGCATCCGACGAAGTGGGTATTCACCCACGAAAGCTCATGCTGCAAAACGTCTGTTAGTCTATAAGGTGCCACAGGATTCTTTGTTGCTTTTATTAGGAACATTGGTTCATGATCAGACACCTCTTTTTCTAGATTTAACAGTGTCAGAAGGATGACTGGAGGATTATAAAAATCAATTCTAGTTTGCAAGTGTCTAAGAAAATGTATGTTTGAGCCTAGTAATTCCAGGTATTAGAGATGTAGAACTTTGTATGTTTTGGCTTTGCTAAAGATCTGCAATAGATGTTAGTGGACACAGAGATTAAAAAGATGACTAAAAGTTAGCATCATTTGTATTAAAGCAATTTATAGTGCATAAAGTGGTAGACTTCCCAAGTAAGACAGCTGAGACTAAGACGAAAGATGCTTGTAACGTTTTGTGCCAGGTTTGTGGCTTTATTCCTAGATATGATTGCAGAAATCATGCGTGAAGGCCATGAATGCATGGATCACCATAGTCAGGTCTGCATCTGAAAGGATGGGGTGTACTCTTCTGGATAGTTGTAGGTGAAAATGGGTGGTTTTGTCACCATGGTTATTTGGGCATCTGCTAGCACTGAAGGTTATAAGCCTAAAACTAACCATTCAAAGGAAGAGCTGTGAAAAGCTCCCATCTTGGCTTCAGACCTAAAATTTCCAATTATTTTTTTCAAAACAAGTTCAATTAGTAGCTACACAACAAAGATAATACAAAAAAATATTATTAATTGTGAAACCACAGCAATAAATCACTTTAGTCTTAAAGTAAATCCTTTCACTTGTTTAACAGGGGCAAGCCAGGTTTTAGCAGAATGGAAAGGTGTCCTCACACAAAATTTCACTCCAGTTTAATTAAATCGTGCCAACATCACATACTTAGTTAAACTGGTGCAACCTCTGCATGTAGACAAGTCCTTCTTTTCTGAAGCACAAGGAAAACAAGAACCCTCAATGTTAATTTTGTGTTTACTATGGTAAAATCTCACTCTCCATTTTGATCTAGATCCTACTTATCTTATTCAGGCAAATAGTCCCTCTAGTACAATGTCTGTAATGCCATGTCTGTTTGTAGATTCTGAGGATGACCAAAAGGAACGTTATTTTTAAGGCAAGAGATTACAGAATGGTGATTTTGAAGAAAGCCACTGATTCTCAAGAGCAGCCATCAAGCCACACAGCCTTGTAGCCCACCGTTCTGTAAATTGCTGAAATTCTTCTCTTTCTGAAGTCTTCTTCTTCAGTTCAACAATGTCTGATGATGATGAAGGCACCAACCTGCATGTTATCTGTTTGATTCCCCTGAAGGGCTATGTGTTCCTTTCCTTCTGTGGCTCCTGGTGGCTGGTAAAAGGCCAATTATGCATTTTTTTTATGGGACCTTAGCCCAAGACCCTTAAAGTTAATGAAAAGAATCCCATTAATTCAATGTGCTTTGGATCTGGCCCTGCAATTCCTTTACAATCAGGGAGACAAGGACATATTAGCTTTCAGAGATATTTTGACAGAGACATGAAAAATACAGTGGCTAAAATATTCCAAGCTTTCTTTTCTCACCCAGCTTATTCTTGGGGTTTAAACATAAAAATAAGATTGAAGAGTTGATACATATCTGAAGGGAAAGTGTTCAAGCAACATTACAGATTCCTGTGCTACAGGAGCAAACAAACCAATGTCTTCTTCACAGATCAGTATAATGTAATCCTGTCTCCTTCATGCACATGCTTTTATTAATCCAGTTTCAAAATGACAGTCTACAGTTTGTGACACTTACCGTAGGTCTTTGTACATTTGTGGGCTCAGCAAAAGCTTCTAACTGTTTGACCTTCCATGCTAGCAGATACAGCATGCTGTTGACAGTAACCCTGCTGACAAATTAACATAAATATCAAGACCAGAATTTTGGATAGCAATAGGATATAAATTAGATCAATGTTAGAATGACATATATAGAATGTGATATAATTAAACAGATTGGGTCAATTTAATTGCTGACTTACATTAATAGGACTCCGTGGGACATAAATCGGCAAGGAATTTAGCCCACTATATCTATCTTCTTTCTTTAAACCATGTTTAAAATGGTTTTAGTTCTAGTCTGAATTCAAATGGGCATCAAAGCCTGTTTAAATGTAGCCCCACAGTTTATCTATGATTTAACCAGGATGCAGAAATATATAAACCTCCATCTTCTTTGTAAATAGTCCCTTTAAAAAACATATATATTTTTTAGCACAGACACTCTCCTTTGTTCAGAGCCATTACTATTGCTAAAGGCTGCCAGGTTGCCAAGAGATAGTGCTTCTCTCTCAGGGAGGCCCCTGTCACTCTTTTTATTGGTTGAGATTGGAAGTAAGGGCGTCCATCTGTTTGGAAGTGTAATTATAATCCAAAGTGCACGACTGTGCTCCAACACCCTTGCCAAATCCCCTGTTCGCTTAATACATCATGGCGTTTTATCGCACTGTCACACATACTCTATGTACGAACACTCTTAGTGATGTATGAGCATGCTGTTTGAACTAATATCGTAAGTAAACCGCTTGTTTAGTAAAACAGAACCTCCCAAAATACTGATAATCAGCTTGTTGGAGTTTTTCTGCTTCAGAACAAGTAGCACAAGGAAGGCATTTTCCCATAGATAAGACTGGCTCCAAAACAGACCGCATATGGTGTGAACGTGATGATTTAAAGGCAGAGCAGGCATTGAGGCAAACTGTTCTTTTCCATTTCTGAACAACAGCTTTTGCTCTTCTGTTCCTTCATAGATTAGTTGTTTTGAATAGACGTATTACCTTTTTAAATTGTGAAAGTAAATGAAAAAGGATCATTGCCAAAACCCCCAAAGTTATAAAAATCCCCAAATGATAGTACACCGCAGTTAACAGAATGAACTGCAATAAGAAAAAATATGTATCAAGCGTCTGGAATACCATTTCTCCATAACACCTTTCTATTATAGTGTTGATCAATAAGAAATTTAAAATAGAAGCTTTAGAGAAATTATGGCACGTACAAAAAAAACCCTATTTTTACACCTCCAGAACTCCATCAATGATAATTTCTGTAGCTAAATCAACAATTGGCTCAACTATAAATTCATCTTTTTAATTACAATCTGGAGAGCTTTCAAATCTAAATAAGAGCTAACCACATAGTAAATGGTATTACTGAGTGTGCAATAAGTCAAAGGAGAAGAAGATAGGCAGCAATGTTTACCTTCATAATGAAAATTATTTTCAATCACATACTTTAAAAGTAGTCTGTATTCCTGGTGTCTTTTAAAATACCGTTCACAGTAAGCTTATTCTTACATAAATTATTTTTTAAATAGATGATTTTGATGTCATCTGTTTTTTAATGTATTCCTTAAATTGCAGATACACCATATTTTAAAGTACTTATTGATCTGAGCCTTGTGGAAATTTTGACCCGAATCTGAATTTTGTGATATGGGACCAGCTCTGCTTCACAGCAGAAGCAGAAACTGGTGTACCGTGCAATGTTTTTCTTATTGATTGATCTTTTTGCCTGCTCCATTCACAATGAAAAACACTAACTATGGGCTCTCCAAGTATTGCAGCAAGTAACTGTCATGGCAAATCCAATCTCTGTTGGCTCTTAAGAAAGGCCAACAGGGAGCTCAGAGGGAAAGCATGAGATATGTATGCCCATGATCCCAATAGGACTGGACTGGGAATGCATGGGCATCCAGAAACAAAAGGGAAGAGGTGCCTCACAGGTCTGGCCGGGCATTTTGCAGGGTCTACCCACTGCCACCAGCTGTTGGGACAAGAGAAATGAGGATAGCCACTTTTCCTTTGATTTTAAAGCCACTTTCTGCTCTAATGGGCCAAGGTGCCTCAGTGCTTAGTCTGTCACACATGCTGCCCTCCTCCATATCCTGTCTCTTCCAGGTGAAGCATTATGGAATATGCCTCAGATCTATGGAAAAACTCATTGCAGCCTTACCTGTGGAATCATGACCAGCTCCTCCATAATATAATTAGGATTAGGTGGTAATAATATTTCCACTCTTGAGAGACCATTTTAGGACAGGACATGTTACTTTTGCTGGGAGTGTCATTAATGAAACATATGAATATTGCAGTTCAGCTGTTCCTTTTGGAGTCACTGCACTGTCAGTAGTTTTTCCATTTATTAGGAAAGCAAAGCAGCTCTTGATGACAAGAAATGACAGACCAGAGTGTGTGCTTTCCTCCTGTCCTGCTCCAAGGCCCAATTTGCAGTGCTGTGGTGTGATTGTCTGCCCTACCAGAGGCCCCTTTGGAAGGCTAGCTGTTCCATTGTTTCAATGTGCAGCCTCTCTGAAAGCACAGGTTTTCAGGCTAGTGACCTGGGAGAAGAAGAGAAGCTGTGCAGAATAAACATTCTGCAGTATCAGCAATTGAAGTAACAACTTGGTTTTAGCTTCAGGAATGGACAGCCGCAATAATGCTTCCACCATGTTGCACAGAGGATTAAGGGTTGGACCTGATATTTGAATCTGATTGTATCAGTGATATTTGGTGCCTATACATTTCACTTTTATCCTGTGGATTTAAACTTTAGTAGAATCTTTAATATCACTGACTTTGGAGATTTTCCTCTTATACTATTGTCAAAGCCTGATACAAAGCTCATTGAAGTCAGTTGAGAGATTGCCACTGAATTCAGTGGCCTTTGGACCAGACCTTCAGGGTTTAAATACTGTATTTTCATTAGTGGAGCTTTCAAAAAGATTTCAAATTTGGACCTGGGAATATCTGGGAAAGCAAATAGTTTATCACCAGAGTAATAAAAAAGTATAACAAAGAAATCAAATAATCATGTAATCTACATAAAACCCACTAAGATTATATGATTGGAATAAGAGCTTCTCGAGGTGTGATTCAATAATACATGGTAGCACAATGGGGTCCATCTTTTCTTTTGTAATAGCAATACAAATTGGGTATTCCTTTGCTCAGACCTCTCTCACGTCCCATCGTGACTTGTGCAATTGTCTCTACTACTCTTCCTAAATCCCTGCTCTGAATTAGGGAGTGCCAAATGCCAGGGCCAGATTACCAGTAATGTCACGAAGCAGAAAAATATCATAGACAACTAGACCACACTGACCGTCTGATCCTGTTCTCTTCTTCCCCATAGTCTTTTTGCAGGTTACTCTAGTGTGGGAGAGAATGGAGACTAGTTGAAGGATCAGTGATGTCTTTTTTCTACTAACTGATGAAGGAATGTCAACATCTCAGGGTATGTCTATACTGCAATGAAAAACCACAGCTGGCCCATGCTAGTTGACTTGGCTCATGGGGTTTGGGCTAAGGGCTGTTTAACTGCTGTGTAGATATTCAGGCTGGAGCCTGGGCTCTAGGACCCTGTGAGGTGAGGAGCTCCCACAGCTTTGGCTGCAGACTAAGCCTGACAGTCTTCACTGCAGTTAAACAGCCCCTTAGCCCGAGCCAGCTGGCACGGGCAAGACAAGGGTATCTAATTTCAATGTAGACATACCGTAAGTGCGCAGTTCTGAATTTCACTCATGTCAGATAGACATGATGCCTGTAGAGTAGTAATTGAGTTCATATATGGAAGAGTTTGAAAATGTTTCAGCTTAGTTGGACATAACCCAACTTGTACCCACACTTGTACCTTTCCTATTAAGTTGCAGCCATGATCTAAAAAGCCTCATTCCTTACATGCAGCTTCTTGTTCAAGGAAAGCTGAAGAACAATTCATAGTTGATAATGGCTACACTGTTTTTTAGCCTACAAACAGCCAAGGGCAGCAATTGCTCAGCAAACATGTCACAGGAAGATTGATAGCGGGGCTATTGTTTGTCACTATGTGGGAGACTTATGTAACAAACTTCTTTGAAACAATGTAGTGCAGTCTGACTAAAATAACGTCTGCACTTTCTGAATGATGGGAGTGGCCTGATCTGGCTCAGTTCTGAGCGGCTCTCTCGAACTGTAACTCATTGAGCCCTCATTTGTGGAGTTTCCTGTAAATTTCTCGCTTTGTGTGTGTGTTTGATTCACCCACAGAAGAAACAAGCTGTTCAAGGCTCAAAACTAATGGATCTCAGGAGACCGATGGAAGCAAGGGCATCTGCAAGGAAGCCCCATATTTCCATACCAGCTTCCGCTTCACCCACTCTCCTCCATCTCTCAGACAGTGGGTTCTGGCAATCTGTTTTTGTAGATTTTAAGGCCAGAAGTGACAATTAGATCATCTAGTCAGATCTCCAGTATAACACAGGACATAGAACTTCATCTAGTTACTCTTGTACTGAGCCCAATAACTTTTATCCCCTAGAATGTTCCCTTGCAGGGGTGTTTCATACACCGGGCTAAAATGGGTAGGTTACTGCTTAACTTCCCAATTGTTTGTGCTGAAGTGGGATGATGGCATCAAGTGACCAGTCCTTGGCCACACGCTTTCTCTATCCTCTAAGGACACTGTAGAAGAGTACAATGATTCTGAAACCAAATATTACTATACAAATAAATAAGTATCAAAATAATTCTGCAAAAAATGACCTCTCAATTTTATAGTTTGACTTTCAATACTCTTAAGGAGAATATATGTTGTGGGCCTTGTTCTGATTTCAATTGCACTCCACTCATCTTGGCTATTTTTAATGTAAATACAATGAAAATATGAATTGAGACTTAATTTTTTCCATTTAAATGTTTTTTTGTGAGTGAACTTGCTGAAAAGTGCCTTGAAAATGGAAATGTTGTGGATCTGATCCAAACTCCGTTAGAATCGTTTGAAAGTTTCTCACTGGACTTCAGTGGGTTATGTCTCAGAATAGGTCCAGTGTGGCAGAAGCAGTGTTAGCTCCCTGCCTTGCTCCAACAATTCATCCATGCTGACTTGCAAACAAAACTTCTAGACACAAAATTGGTCTTTGAGCCTGTAAAATCTGCACTTCATCCTTCCCCTTCCCCCAATTTTTGGCATATACAAGTATCAAGGCTAATTTCAATTTGCATTTAGTCCTTTTCTTTGTGAAGAAAACCCTGAAAAGTAAGTCAAGCCCTAGATTTAAAAGGTTGCCCCTGATTTTTCATGGAGCTGTTAGGACACTCATGGTCTCCCCTACAGATGTCCAAGAAGGATCAGGCTTAGTGCTAATAGTCGTGAGAATGCTCAGAGGTTCCTCCAAGTAGCAAGAAGTAGCAAGGGACAATTCTAGAACCCTGGCTTATTTGGAATATTGTCCCTTGTGAAATGTTCTGTCTTTGCCCTATGCACAGACAATTTTTACACACAATTTTTACGCCAATAATTTAGGCTCTATTTGTTCTGGAGCAGGAGATTAGTGACCTGAAGCCCCACTTCCTGCAGACTCAAGTTTGGCAGTGCCCCAAAGAATCATCTTACTAACCATCCCTCAAACCTTGTGGCCAGTTCTGTGCACAGTGGTAGGATTGCAGTGGATGGAGGTCTGTTACATTTTTGAGTGGAGGTTGAAAAATTGTTTTCCATACCTACCCAAAACTGCTAAAGCTGGCTTGGTCTCAGAAGGGTGGAATGTTGTTTTTAAACATTTATATTAGTGTCTAGAGGCCTCAAGGTCAAATCAAGGTCAGGATCCCATAATGTCCCATACACATAAAGTGACATAGTTCTAGGTCTGAGGAACTTGACATTTAAGAGGATTGGGGGGGAGGTGGCGGTTGAGTCTCCATGTTCATAACCTGGAGTGTAAATTGTTTACCGCAAAAATTGTCTCCACTATGTTTGTACTGTATGTAAGGAATGAGACCCTGCTCTCTGATTGTGGCCTGTGGATGCTATTGTAATAACTATAAAGCTGGTATCATTTTGTTGGGTCTTTCAGCTATTGCACCTATAAGTATCAATTGTAGTGGTGTCTTTTGTGATTTTGACACCTGTCCAACTCCTAGTGGATGGAGAGCTCAGAACTTACTTCCTTCAAGACACCAAATGGCTATTAGATGGTAACAGTTCACAATTACTTCTGACCTGGTGCTAATTTGAATAGACCTAGATGGTCTATAGCCCTTGAGCATTCTGTTGCTAAGCTCTCATTTTAATCACACTGTAATGGAATTCTCCCTAATGGAATATTGGTTGTCTCTTGGGAAATTTGATGGGTCTGAAAGTGGATGCAGAAAAGAGGGAATATCTGACTCAAACAAGTTACATATATCTTTTTCCTAAGTGTTTCGAAAACATGGATGTGCAAATATAAGTGGTCCCAAGGTAGCCATAACATTAAAAATTGGCACTTACTCATGAAATCACACTATGTGTTACTGCCCTTGGCAGCATTTCTGGGGTCATTTTCACGCAGATGGCTTGTGTTTAGCAATCTCTGTAGTGCCTTAGGCACTGAGGTTTTTTTCCTACCATCAGACATTCAAATCTTTACCTGCATTGCAGGGACAAATTCTACTCTTCACTAATGTCTCAATTCTTCTCTGCCTGTTTTACAACATCCTAGCTTAGGCAGACAAGATAGGCTCCTGCTCTAGAAAAGTCTCCTAGAATAATTCTGAGACACATCACAAAATCTCTGGACAACATTTTCTGTGCTGCACATCTCCTATTACAGCTCATGGGAGCGAATGCCCTTGCATCATACCAAATCTATATATCTTCTTGTTATAATTTTTCATCGTTTGTACATGTTTATGGGTATGAGATTGATTGATTGTTTTTCATTTTGACATGTGCTGTACTCTGACATGTCCTTGCTCCCCTCCCCAGAGAGTGAGTTGACATTGGCATCAGAGTGACGAGCTTATCAAGTATAGTAGGTTGCAGCATTTATATGGATTGAGACAGTTTCTTCAGATTATATGTTAGCAAAGGTTGCCATTTTGTGGTAGGTAATGTGCATAAATCTGCATTGGATGATATGATTTGTACTGGGTGAACATGGTAAAAGAATATTCTGTGTACAGCTTTGAAATCTGGATTCAGATAAATAGGGTTGGATCAAAAAAGGTGGGGCGATCACCAATTTAGGGGCCATCGTGATGTAGTGACATCAGATAAGTTAGTTGTTTTTGTGAAGGAGAAGGAGGCTTGTTTCACTTTGTTTTAACATCTGCTAATGAAGACCATGCATAGTCTAACTATTCCCCCCTAGCTATCCCATAGTTCTCCTCCCCCCCCCCCCTTGGAACTCTGGGGTGAGATCCCAGTGCCCTGATGCAAAAAAAAAAATCATGGGGGTGGGGGTGGGTGTAAAAATGTCACCCTTCCCCTCTGGGAAAAAACAACGGCAGACAAGCATTTGCGACTTTTCCCTGGATGTTTTACGCTTGTGACTCTCATGTGTGTGTATAGAGATGCCTCACAGAGCGATTCAGCAGCGCACACAGAGCATGCTTTTGCTTTTGACTAGCCATATTGCACATCCAAACCCTTCCATAAATTGGAACTGAGGATGATCATGGCTACCAGTCCTTTTGTACCATTTGCTGCTAGTTCAGCCAGGGCGCAAAAGCTAAGATTAGTTATAGCCATATTGCACTCCATCGTTTTTGTAGCTAGCTGCTGTCATAAGTGCCCCTGGCCGATCAGCCAGGGCAAAAAAAAAATTGGGAATGACTCCTGAGTCAATCCCTCCTTTCTAAAAAGAAGAAGTGCTGTGCCTAATATAGGCAAGTGTGCTAGAGAACACCCGTATCATAGAACCAGAGAGCACAGCTGCTCTGTGTCAGAGCCATTCACCCCCATCTGTTGATTCCATTCTTCCCCCAGCCTTTCTTCTTCCCCCAGCCTTGACACTGACTGTTTTAGAGAAATGAGTGGAAGGCAGCCTCCAGCTGTGAGAGAGAGAAGCCCAGCATCTACTCAGGGGCCACCAACTGAATCTTTCTTTTACTTTACATGAAGGGGGGGGGATGGCCCAGCCCCCCCCTATGATGATGATGATGGTTACCCACCATGTGCACCATCCCATCCAAAAAAAAAAAAAGGGCCCCAGTAGGCTGATGACAGGGCGGTTACCAGTCCTTTTGTACCATCAGCTGAGGCTGATGATGAGGATGGATTTTTTTCTTTTTGATTCAGCTGATGCTGATGTGAGAGGATGGATTGCCCCCATGTGTACCCCATCGCGCCATGGCTGGGGGAGCAAGGATGTTGGTGTTGACGGCTGCAGCATCGTGTCTATCTGCACTTGTTTTGGTGGGTGGGGGGGGGGGGGTGGGGGTGGGTGATGCCCCCTGACCCCTGGACACTGTGTTTGACACTAGATTTTGAGCTCAGCCAGCCAATGAGCTCAGAATCGAATGCAACTGCGGCGGAGCTGCAGGACAGTCTTCAGTCAGTCAGTCCATCATTTGATCCATTTTTTTTTCTTTTTACGCTTGTACGCTGCATGCGCTGCTGAGAGCCTGCTGTATGGTCTCTCTGAGATTTAAAAAAATTCTGAATTTCATTTCATCTCTCTAGCGGCTGATAGGCGGATTTTGCCTGCCTTTGCCACTTACAGCGATCACATCCATCCCATGAGAGCTCTTTTTTTTTTTTTTTCGACTGCGGCGCCGCCGCCACTGGATGATCGAGCTCCACACTGGGCAAACAGGAAATTCAAAAAGTTCGCGGGCTTTTCCTGTTTACCTGACCACTGCATCTGAGTTCAGGATGTCCCAGAGGTCACTGGTGCACACTGGGGTGATATCCGGGAGGCCAATACCGTCGATCAGCGTCACACTAACCCTAAGTACACTAGCGTTACTCTCCGTTAGGAGGAGTACAGAAACAGTTTAAAGAGCCAGGCCTAATGCTTAAATCACAGCAAAGAGAGTTAGGAAGACTTGGGTTCTCTGCCTGCCTCTGCCACAGACTGGCAATTTACATGGGCCAGCATTTTTAAGAGGTGTCTCCAATTGGGAAACCAAAAATCAAGACACCTGGAATGAGTGGCCATTTTTGAAAGTTTCGGCCTGAACTTCTTGGCATATCAATTCCTTCATTTATAAATTGGGGGATTATACTACTTCACAAGAATGCAGAGAGTCTTACTAGGGCTTGTAAAGTGATCTGACCTCCTCAGATGGAAAGTTTCATTTTGCTATATTATAAAACCTTTAGCTAAGGCTGCATTCCTGGATTACTCATCTATTCTTTGATAGCACAGAGCTTCCATCAGAAAGAAAAATCAGTGGCAGGTAATTATATTGAATTTTAAAAAAAGTCAGGATAAAAAAAAGGTAGTAATTGGAGATATGCCAATCTCCTAGAACTGGAAGGGACCTTGAAAGGTCATTGAATCCAGCCCCCTGCCTTCACTAGCAGGACCAATTTTTGCCCCAGATCCATAAGTGGCCTTCCTTAAGGATTGAACTCACAACCCTGGGTTTAGCAGGCCAATGCTCAAACCACTGAGCTATCCCTCCCCCTAAGATAGATTCTTATATGGTTAAAAAAATACTTGTTTGTTTACCTTGCCGCACAAAATATTAAACATTATAATTTGTGATACAGGTCGTCACAAAAAAAGACTTTAACTTGTATATAATGGTTTATTGTCAGTTTCAGAAGACATATTAAGGGCTAAATTCTTCAGTGAGGTTTCACGGGGAGAGTTCAAGTACATCATGTCATACACCCTATCATTGTATCCTCTGATAAATGCCTACTGCAAATCTTACAGCTTATTGTGAGTACACAGAGAACAACTAGTGTGTCTGTAAATTGTTTAGAGATCCAAATTACACATTTTTATTAAGTAAATTTTGAAAAAAAAGCCTCAGACTGAAAGTCTCTTTCCTTTGTTTACTAGTACAATGTACTCCAGTTCTATGTGATTTTAATAAATTACCTGCTCTTGTAGTCTAGCATCAAACCGTGTTTGACATTAATTGTGGCTCTCAGTTGTACTTTGAGGTGTGTCCTGTTTATGTACTGTATACAGCATGTAATTAATGAGATGAGCTTTTTTTCATCCTTTCAGTTAATTCTCTATGCTCTTTTTTTCCTTTGTGCTGCACGGCTGATAACTACCTTAGGACCCTGCAGTGGGACACAGACCCCTCAGTGCTGCAGCTCCAGTCTGACTCTGAACTTGGGTATATATCAGCTCTTTTGTTCATTTTATTATTTCTTTGCAAGAGTTATGTTGAAAATGCTTCCCGATTGAGCTGCTTTTGTGTGGGTTTTATTTATTATTATTATTATTATTTTAGTGAATCTAAAGTACCATAATTTAAGTTTTCTTTTGTTAGTTTCACCAGTGATATTAAGCTTTGGCAGAGAAATTTTTTTTAATGAGGAAACAGGATAAAAAAGCCTATAAAAAGATGACCTGCAATTTCTGCTGTCCGAGAACAATAACAAACATTACCATTTCATTATGGATGAAATGTTGTTATAGTGGCGCTTTAACTGAAAATGTAATATATGCAGTTAATTATACCAATGTCTAGTTAAGTATCAGAGGGGTAGCCGTGTTAGTCTGGTTCTGTAGAAGCAGCAAAGAATCCTGTGGCACCTTATAGACTAACAGATGTTTTGCAGCATGAGCTTTCGTGGGTGAATACCCACTTCTTCGGATGCAAGCAGACGAAGTTAGTATTTGTTAATTCTGACTTGTCATACTGAATTACTCACAGGATGCTCCGCTATCCCCATCTTTACATAGTTAAAGTTAAAGTTGTTTCCCTTATACAGTAATAATCACACCTTCTCCTTCCTTAAGACTTAATAACATGAACAATTATATTTGTACCCTTAGCAAATAAAACTATCACTTTCACAGCCTCAGAGTCATTTTGCTTTTTAATTGAGTCTATGTCAGTTCATGTTTGTTTACTTATAATTAGGCTGAAATTAATACTTTTTCTAGCTTGGGGTATTTTTGCCATGTGCTTGTGAAAAAGTTAACTGCTTTGAGTAACTGAAACTATGCATCCGAAGACGTGAGCTGTAGCTCACGAAAGCTCATGCTTAAATAAATTTGTTAGTCTTTAAGGTGCCACAAGTACTCCTGTTTTTTTTTTTAAACTAACCACTATCACTGGGTGGCTGGTATATATTTTTTTAAAGGGTCAAATTTATTTAGTATGAAAAGTGTCTATTGTTGTACAATAGTTAAATCCATATTATGAAGTATTTTTATAATGGACCAATCAGCGGAAATCAGTTTTACCCAATGACACATGAAACTCCAAATATCGCCTGATTCCCCTAATGTTAGCAACACACTGGAGATGGAACTGAAGTTCAAAGTGAAAATATGGCTTGGTGATGAGTCATTTTATCTTGATTTGGATATCATTCATGTGATCACCAAAGTTAACTATCACAAATGGTTTGGCTGGTGCAGGAAATACTGTAGCACAAGAATCAGAGGCTAAGCTACCCAATCATTTCCTGCCAATGCTTCTCAAGGTGTGAAAATTGTTTTTCTTTGTTCATATTGTGAGAGTTAATACAAGTTTGAGGTTATGAATGAATAAAATGAGAGGGAAAAATATGCCACAAAATATAGACTTGAAAAGTCCACTTGCAGTGATGGTAAGGAAACTTTTCCTCTTGAGAGGAAATTAATCAATTTGTGCAGAATTTAAGCTTTTGTTTAAACAAAATTTTCCAGCCCTGATGTTTCAGAAGCTAATCTTCTAAATAAGAACTTACATAGTACTATCTTTGTGAGTCTACAGCAGGGGTGGGCAAAACTGTATGAAGGGCCAGGTAAGGAAGGCTGTGCCTCCCCAAACAGCCTGGCCCCTGCCCCCTATCCGACTCCTCCCACTTCCCGCCCCCTGACTGCCCCCCTCAGATCCCCCAACCCATCCAACCCACCCCGCTCCTGGTCCCTGGAGCCCGCCCGGGAATCCCTGCCCCTAACCGCCCCCGGGACCCCACCCCCTATCCAACCCCCCTGCTCCCAGTCCCCTGAGTGCTCTAACCCCTATCCACACCCCTGCCCCTTGACAGCCCCCCTGGAACCCCACGCCTATCCAACCCCCCTTGTTCCCTGTCCCTTGGCCCCTATCCACACCCCTGCCCCCTGACAGGCCCCCCTCTGGGACTGCCATGCTTATCCAAACCCCCCACCCCAGAACCTCTGCCCCATCCAGCCGCCTCCTGCTCCCTGTCCCCTGACTGCCCTCCTGGAACATCCACCCCTTATCCAACCCCCCCAGCCCTGGCCCCCTTACCATGCTGCTCAGAGCAGCATGTCTGGCAACCGCGCCGCTCAGCTGGAGCCAGACATGCTGCCGCGCTACTCGGCAGGAGCGCACAACCCTGCCACCCAGAGTGCTGCCCACGTGGCGGCATGGCTGTGGGGAAGGGGAGGCAGAGGGGGAGGGGCCAGGGGCTAGCCTCCCCAGCTGGGAGCTCAAGTGCCGGGCAGGATGGTCCCGCAGGCCGGATGTGGCCCAGGGGCCATAGTTTGTTCACCTCTGGTCTACAGGTAGATATTTCTAGTGCTCATGCTGCTACTCATAGTTTTCACATTGACTGCAGATTGAAATTGACAAGATTCTGGTAAATTTCACAGCTGCTATTCGGAATCCAGTTGGTCATAATGCAAATGATAAAGACCATGCCAGTTTCACTTTGCTTGGTGCTTGGCAAAGCTATGAGCAGTAATCTAGTCAGGCACTGGCCTATTCATAGGGGGAGAAGAAGAAGAAAAAAATATCAGAAAAGCAGTAGTGTAGCAGACATCCTCCCACTTCCCTGCACTACAGACAGAAGTGCTGGGTAGGGTTCATCAATGTTACTCTTCCACCCCAGAACTGTTAGGCAGCTTTTGTCCGCCTCCTTTTCAGTGGCCAATTGTGATGGGCAGTGTGGCTTCAGATGTAGCCAACTCCCACAGTACTACCTGGAGAATGATACAAAAAATGGAATTTTCAAAGTGTATTCACATACAGAATCCTGACAGAAATCCTGGCATCCCTTCCCAGCAATGTGCGTTGAACGGTGAGCATCCCCACGAATCAAAGTCACCCAAGTTTCCTTTCTTTTAGAAGGAAAAAGCAAGAAGCAGGGGCATATATGGCACATATATGGATAAGCACCATGACAGCCAGGTGCTTTCTCTCATGCATGCACTGTCAGTGCAAAGAAAGGAATGAAGGATGACCAGGAGAGTGAATTCATAGCAAGGCTGGGTGTACCACAGGCACATGTTCTCCAATGTATGATGAGTTCTGTCCATTTCTCAATAGCAGCCATTCTTCAGAAGGACAATTTTACTAGGAGAAACAGGGCTTCCTCTGATGGTACAGAAATTTGAAAAAGGAATGATGCGCAATAAATTCTGTAGATTGCATACAAATTGTTCATATGGCTAAAATGCCTGTAGTGGACTTGTATCTCTTCTGGTTTCTACAGACATAGGGATATTTTTTTGATGTAAAAAACTAGAGATTTAGCTGCTCAGTCCCTAGTGACATTCCATGACTAAGACCCCATGAACAGCTTTGAAAATGTATCCTTTAAAGATTCTGCAAATCCAAAAACACTCAGCAGGCTGTAGACTCAAAGGGCTTAAGAGCGTCTAAAAGGAAAGATGCATGTGAGTGGAAAGGTGACATGGTTGATGGCAGATGTGTGTGCTGCCTTACAGGAAGCTTGAGTTCTGGAATAGGACATTTTTGCTTATAGCTGTGGAGCTCAGGTCCTGAATGGAGATAATGTATTTGTGATCAAGGGCTAGACCAGTTTTTGGCTATACAAGCACCCTTTGTTGGCTGATTCATGGAGCCAAAAGGTGTGCTCTGAGGCTACACACTTCCATAGCATCATAGACTATTACGATTAGAAGAGACCTCAGGAGGTCATCTAGTCAAATCCCCTGCTCAAAGCAGGACCAACACCAACTGAATCATCCCAGCCAGGGCTTTGACAAACCGAGCCTTAAAAGCCTGTAAGGATGGAGATTCCACCACCTCCCTAGGTATTCCAGTGCTTCACCACCCTCCTAGTGAAACAGTATTTCCTAATATCTAACCTAGACTCCCCCACTGCAACTTGAGACCATTGTTTCTTGTTCTGTCATCGACCACCACTGAGAACAGCCTAGCTCCTTCATCCTTGGAACCCCCCCTTCAGATAATTGAAGGCTGCTATCAAATCTCCCCCTCCTTCTCTTCTACAGACTAAATAACCCCAGTTCCCTCAGCCTCTCCTTGTAAGTCATGTGCCCCAGCCCCTAATCATTTTCGTTGCCCTCCGCTGGACTCTCTCCAATTTGTCCACATCCCTTCTGTAGTGAGGGGACCAAAACTGACCAATACTCCAGGTGTGGCCTCACCAGTGCCGCATAGAGGGGAATAGTTACTTCCCTCAATCTGCTGGCAATGCTCCTACTAATACAGCCCAATATGCCATTGGCCTTCTTGGTAACAAGGGCACATTGCTGACTCATATCCAGCTTCTCATCCACTGTAATCCCCATGTCCTTTTCTGCAGAACTGCTGCTTAGCCAGTCGGTTCCCAGCCTGTAGCAGTGCATGGGATTCTTCCTTCCTAAGTGCAGAACTCTGCACTTGTCCTTGTTGAACCTCATCAGATTTCTTTTGGCCCAATCCTCCAATTTGTCTAGGTCACTCAATCTTTATTCTTTCAGATGAAAAAAGACCATCTGATATAACAGATGATTATCAGTGTGAGATACTAGTGAGCTATGGATCTGTAAACAATGCCTAAATTAAACATATTTGAGATTAGAAATGTAATATGTTCTTTCAGTGAAGTTGTCTAAAATGGACTTTAACTCATGTGCAGGCTATCAGTCTGCAAAGCCGTTGACCAAGTCTCAAGTCAGACTTTCACTCCCACAAAGAGTTATTGAGCGAACTGATATAGTATTTTCTTTAGTATTGAATGGGATTCTATAAAGGTAACACACAGACTTACTATTTTAGAAGCATAAATTAGTATGGCACCAATACTCAGTTGAGACCACAGTAAAGAAGTTATATGAGTGAAGAAATCTTTGGGATTTCAGTAAAGAATTCCTAGGCCTAGATAGGAGGTGACTACATAGGAGAAGTCTATTTAATCATATAAACAATGTAGATTTGAAATCAGTGATGGTAGGAAAAGGAAGAGAACATGACATTTAACTTTCATTTTTAAAGTCTGAATCCTCACCACATTTAGTTAAAGTTGTTACAGATAAGCAGCATGAGAGTAAACTTTTGGTAGGTGTTACAGATCCCCACAAGGTATCTCAGGGAGCATAAGTTTCTAGGTTTCATGTGGTTTTAAAAAATGAATGGCTTTTCTTCACATCAGCAGAGGCACATCCTTGAAAACTGGCATCAGGCAGGCTCATTACTTCTCTAGTAAAAATGAATCACAGATAATTGAATAATATTCCGGAAACAATTTGACAGTTTTTCACCCCATCGGTCACTGAATATATTCCATTTGACTAAACATTTTCATTGTTTGCACCCCATCGGTCACTGAATATATTCCATTTGACTAAACATTTTCATTGTTTGACTAGCTGTCTCTATTGTTTCAATAGCCAGAAACTATACTGCTTGGTTTTCTTGCGTATTTCCATGCAGTTTATTTATAGTTAGGGAAACAGAGGGAAAGCAAGACAATTCATGCCTCTATGCCAGCTCTGTATTCCTGGTGACCCCTCCACCCTTTCGCAGTACAGCTCCAGTAAAGCTATGTTGGCAGGATTCCCATAGCCATCAAATTCTCTGGGAACCCTCCTTTAAGAAGGATACTCATCAGGAGGGCAATAATCAGTCTTTATTCTGTTTCTCCCCAGCTCCATATAGGTGGTGGAGAGATGCACTTTCCCCTTCAGTTCTGTTGGCTCCTTTCCGAGCCTGTCCCCATCACTATGTGGATCACAGCACCTATAGGTGTGTAGAGGGTATCCATCCATCCTGTGTGCACAGATCAGGCCCTACATGAACAGGCCCTATGAACACAATATCTCTTGCCCTTCCTATTACATCTCCTCCCCACAACATGAACTCTACCCCAAAAAAACCAGAAATATGTAGCACACAGTTTATTAACTTTAATTCTATTTTGGCTAGTAGTTCTCAGGTTAATTTCCTTCAGTGCAAAGTCAGTGTGTTTTATTAGATGCTTCCCAATAAACTACCCATACTTAGTTTATTTGTTTTCATTTTAGCAGACACTAAAACTTTGTCATCCTGCTGTGAAAGCTCACTATGGTATTTTAATGTAACAGTGCTGGATACTTACTTGACTAACCTTCTGATCTCACATTAAATCTTAGACGCAGACTGCACAAGCTAGGTGTGTCAAAGATTACCCAGGTTGATTTCTTACCGCGGGAAGTGGTGTCCTACTCCAAGGAGACACAGACACCTCTTGCTACACATCAGTCTGAAGGTAACATAGTTCCTATTTCCAAATTTGTCAAGAATATTTTGTAGCATGGATAAAAATAATATAAGCTGGTTTGTTTGAGGTTTTTTTAAATGAGGGAGAATGGTAATGTTTCTATTTACCACACATTTCCTGTTTGTGTGATAATGGGTTGTCATTGAGAGTAATTATAATAATGAGTTTAAATACAGGTGGAATTAAAGTACAGCAGCCCTACAACAAAGAGTGTTCTAACTGTGGTATCATGAGGGCATATTTTCAAAGAAATCATTATGTATCTAGTTAAGAGATTGCTTCATGCTGTTTTCTTGCTTTCTCAAGGACGTGTATTAATTCCTAAGGTTCTGCAAAGAGGTAATATTTGAATGTTATTCTCATATAATGGCCTATTGTGATGATGGTCCCAGCAAGATTAGAACTTACAGCTGTTCAAGGAATGGGGTCTTCTCACTTTTGGTGTTGACAGTCCTGGGTTCTATCCCTGCTGACAACCCTAATGTCTGTATACATAGAGTTGCTGTTATGCTAAGTTTTGTCATCAGTAAAGATATAACATGAATACTTGCTATTCTAGTACTGATCTGACCATTAGCTTAGGTTACTTAATACATATATTTGCCTTCATTGTGCTGTGCTGGTGTCCTAGGCTTAGTTTGACTTCTATATTTGGCGGGAGGAGGGCATCTCCAATCAGGCCAACGGGGCCACGTGTGGGGAGGCAAGTTCTGTGCCTGCCCAAGGCTTGCAGGCTGGAGGAATAAGGCTGCCTGTGGTCCCCCAAAACTATGCCTATGGCTGATGTAGATTGATTCAAATTTAATCGTGTACCAGTTAAACAATAGCCTGGTGCAATATGCACCTTTTTCTTAAATATTGTATTTGTCATTTGTCACCCTGTACAGAAAAGGTAGAGGAAAACTAAAGTATAATACACTAAGCAAACCCCTGGAAATGTCATCATAAGAATTAGAGCAATATCTGAGGCACATGTTATAATTAGGGCATATGAATGAACAGGAAATGTTCAAAGGATGACTGGGTGCTACACTACAGAAAATAATGTTGACCCTCCCAACTAGGATAAGAATAACATACAAGTAGGGCCCTACCAAATTCACGGCGATGAAAAATGTGTCACAGACCGTGAAATCTGTTCTTTTGTGCGGTTTTACCCTTTACTATACAGATTTCATGGAGACCAGCATTTCTCAGATTGGGGGTCCTGACCCAAAAGGGAGTTTCGGGGGGGGGGTCACAAGGTTATTTTAGGGGGTCATGGTATTGCCACCCTTACTTCTGCACTGACTTCAGAGCTGGGCAGCCGGAGAGCGGTGGCTGTTGGCTGGGTGCCCACCTCTGAAGGCAGCAGCACAGAAATAAGGGTGGCAATACCATGCCATCCTTACTTCTGCGCTGCTGCTGGTAGTGACTTTGCCTTTAGAGCAGGGCTACAGGCCACCAGCTGCTGCTCTCCAGCTGCTCAGCTCTGAAGGCAGCTGCCGCAAGCAGCAGCACAGAAGTATGGGCAGCGGCGGCTCCAGGAACCAGCGCTCCAAGCGGGGGAGCACTCTGCTACTAAAAAAGTATCTCCTGATTTTAAAAGAAATAATGACATTATTCTTCCCTACCTAAAAACAGATTACCTTTCCTTTTAAGAGCAGGTAATTCTCTTTGTTTGAGGGGAATAATAACATATTATTTCTCTCACCCACTCTGTTATTTCGGAGGATGTGTGTATGTATCCTTTCCACCTTTTGAGCACAAGTACCTAATTCTCTTGCTTTGTTTAGGTCAGAGTAAGCGTCCACACTTTCTTTTCTTTCCTTCCCAGAAATGGATGCCTTCAAAAAATTTAGATCCTGGGTTTGGAGTCTAAGAAAGACAGGGTTCCCTCCTCCTTGTTAAGTCATAATTGGACTTGAATTTTGGTCTTTAAACGTATTCAGAGATATCTTACCTTCACGTCCTACATTTCCATGAAAAGCATTTTAGGCTTGATTAAGGCCTGAGTAATGCCAGCTTTTATCTCAGGGAGCTTTTGATGGTGAGACTGCTCCTTAGAGAAGAGATTGCAAGCAGTGGAGAAAGAAACTTAAATTGTTCCACTAGGACAAACTGCACTGGGTCATCCATATTCTCATAAGTAACATTCCAAAGTAGCCTTCACCAATGACTGCATCCCCGGAAGTAATTCAGAGCTTGCCCTCACCTGGTGGCACACAAGGAGAAGGCAACAGTGCCTGATCTCTGCCAGGGATGAAGCTCCTGCTAAAGTGCAGCTGCTCCCAGTGGTGCAGGCGTCTGCATGTCTGCACTACCTTTGAGTACGTCCAGACTACCTGCCGTATCGGCGGGTAGTGATCGATTTATCGGGGATCAATATATCGCTTCTCATCTAGACGCGATATATCGATCCCCGAACGCACTCCCCATCGACTCCGGAACTCCACCGGAATGAGCGGCGGTAGCGGAGTCGACGGGGAGCCGTGGACGTCGATCCTGCGCCGTGAGGATGGGAGGTAAGTCGGAATAAGATACTTTGACTTCAGCTACGGTATTCCCACAGCTGAAGTTGCGTATCTTACATCGACACCCCCCTCCCCAGTGTAGACCAGGCTTTTGATGGGAGTGTATGCGTGTGTGTGTGTGTGTGTGTGTGTGAATGGAGCACCATCAACACTATAGTGCAGACAGGAGAAGTATCTGCCCTTTCTAGTGTTTTGTTTTCTCTTTCTTTTAACCAGAAGTAAATTCTACAAGTTATATTTATTCCTTTTCTATCATGCTAGTGGAATCTGCTCTCTCATGGGAGATATTAAGCTTGTGCAATTTTTCAGGCTTGTTAGGCTACTTATAATAGGTACCTGGATCTGAAGACTGTTACTGAAAAATAAGCTCCTTATATAGGGGAGAGAAATTTGAACTTTTGGCACAAGAGATTTTCTGACATTCACCTGATATCTTCTTGTATAAAAACAAGGTATTATTCTCCTGCTATAAACAGAATGACCTATTCCTATATTATAAGGATTGTGCCAAACTCAGCCAAGGAATCCAACTCTTTTGATTTCAGTGGAGTTACACTGAGGATGCTTTAGGCTCAATCTAGATATTGTAATGTATTCCTAATGTTAATATGGGCTATTTAGGAAAGAGAAAGGAATAACCATTGCATTCAGTTTTGAAGTGGACCAAATAAAGTGGCAAACCTACTGTGGAGGCTCACAGGTGGGTAGGGTATTTTGTATTTCCTAGCTGATGTAATTTTCCAAAGTAATGTTACTGAAAGTAATATGTTTTTTAAAAATGAATCAGGGGACTACCCCATGTCCAGGATTGCCAACTTCAGGAGTTAAAAAAATCATGAGTCAGGCCCCAAAAATCATGAGATTGGCCTAAAAATAATAAGATTTTTAAAAAATAATTCCTTAAGAGTTATTTTTGACTTCTGGTTTTGATCCTTTAGGGGGCATGTTTTAAAGCTTTTCTCTGTAATTATGAGGGCTCAAAATGTACTCTTTTTTTTTAATGGTAGCAGGGATTCTGGCATAGTCACATGATTTCAGGGTCTAGGGCTTTAAGAAAAACACCTCATATGCTAAGACTCCTCATAAAAATGGTGGATACTTGGCATACTGTTTGTCTGTGATACAAAGTGTATGTAACAGACATGTCAAGACCCACAAAAACGCTAGGGGAAGGTGGAACAAATGAGTCTGAAGGACATGGAGCTGATCAACAAAAGACAAAGAAGGTGGAGATTACACTACTGAAAGAGTCAAAATAAGAAAATAAAGAATGAATGTTGAAAACGCAAAACATATTTGGGAAAGAATCACTACATAGAGCAGATAAATTAAAGAGAAACAAAGCTTATAACAACAGCTCTGCTGTCATGCTTATAGGAATAGGGCATTATTATTATTAACACTGATGGTGTCACTAATTTTGTCCTAATTATGCAACAGACTGTTTTTATATTGCTTATTTGATTCAAATGGGTATAAAAATCTGTTTGTCTTTTCTCCCTAAATCAAACCATACCAGAATCAAACTGCTGCATCTCAGATGCTGCCAATAAAAGGTCCACATTTTACAATAAACGTCTATATTTCCCCACTCTTCAACCCTAAATCAGCACCTTTTGTTTCTAGCTGGGATGAACAGCTTCCTCCCAAAGCCATCGAGGCACTTTATAGGGCAGCTGAAACACTGCTGGAAAAATGCCAGAGTTTTGGGGACTAAAGTCAAGCACAAATGCAGACTTTGCCCTTTGTATCAGCATGAGATGCTGTTGCTATTTCACCCAGCCAAAAACATCCAAATTCAAATCCCCTTTGTTTAATCAAATCAACAAAGATTATTTTTGTACCAGACTGTACTAGACTTGATGAGACTTAAAAAAAACTGTAGTAAAAGATTTTGTAGACATTGAATGTCATGATTGTATCCCCATCCCTAGATATTCCAAGTTATTTTTAATTATTCATAAAAATATATTTTAAAAGCATATGAACAGCACCCTCTAGTGGTATAATGATAAACTGACACTTGATCTGTAATGATGTATTCTCCTTTTCAGAAAAAATGGTTGCTTGGTGCAGTTATTTTGAAACACATGTAGAAAAGATTGAGAGCACTGCTCTACAGTGAGGACTTTTATTTAACTAGAAACATTCTTCATCAGAACTTATCATGCAGAATAATAAGAATAAAGCCCCAGAAACCATGTTCCTAAATGTGATATGGAAAAGGGGAATATAATTACATGGAACATTGGTTTATAGAGAAGAGACCATCAGCTACTACCTTAAGGTTGGACCACATTAAAAAATAGGTTGTCAATGCTGTTTCAATAACCCAATAGGATTTGTGATCATACCCTAAATGTATGTGCACAGAGAAAATTGCAGTAAACCACACTTGCTGTTAATCCCCTGAGTTAAACTATGACTAATACATTCTCAGAGTTTCAGGGACAATTTATTTTTGCCTCTGTTAAAGCCACCTTCATAAACTAGATTACCAATGACAGTCAGTCTATTGATAATTATCATCACTACAGCAAAGGCAGTATTAAGTGAATAGCAAGTTATTAACTGTCATGAATTTTTAGCATGTATTTATGTAGAAAAGTTGTTGTTCTGTTAGTAGATATTTCTGTGGTTAAGAGTTAGGACAATGACCTGGCTTTGGAAAGTGTTGGCTGGCAGTTTTGGTGCACAGAATGGCACATTTGGCATTGAAGTAATGATTTCCTTTGGATGGCAAACTAAGCATAGGAGATGGGTGTGGATCTCTGGGTTTGGAGGGAAGAGGCTGAGGGAGTAAAACTCCCCTGAAAGTTATAGTTTCAGCAATAAAACCTTGCTTCATTTGGCAAACAGAAAAGGAAATGTTAGCCTGCTACATGCATTGTCTACCTGTGTGTTTATCAGTTATCACTGCAGTATCCTCTGGGTGTGAAGGTGGTGAAAGTGGGGACTTCTGGAGGAAGGTTTTTCGTAGGCTTACGATGATATTGAGCAGAGAGCTCTCTTGATTCTAAACAGTTTTCAATAGACGGATTGGAGAATTTATGAAGTATCAGTAAATCTTAGGAAATTGCCTGCTGAGCGCTGGTTTAATAGACAGACGATTGGCCTGGATCATCCACTGTCATAGTAAAACCCACAGTAGAAAGTCTGGGGGAGGGTAGCTCTGCAAGGATCTCTTCACAGAGTTCATTCCTGCTTATTCCATTGTGGGAGAACAGCAGGGATGGTGAATGGCTTGACTCCCTCAGAAAAGGTTACAAGGACTGTCTGCAAAGCTAGCAGGAACCGGGGATGATCTGTTGAAGACCAGAGCTCTCTGCATGGAGGCCTTGTGCCTCCATAATCCCCCCTAGCTCTGGTGCCCACCTCCCCAACGACAAGGCATTATCCTCAACAAAAAAGATAATACAGCCCTAGGCTATAGTATCTTTCCTAGTAATTCTCTGGAGGGCTGGACGGTGGACAACATGCATCCCTCACAGCTGCACCCACGCCAGCCGCAGTCCATCCTGTCTCCATCTCCTCCTCCAACGTAAATGGTAGGTACAATATATGGTATGGTTAATCTGACAGAACAGAGAGGCATGACAGAACAGAGAGGCATGTCAGCTTTAATCTAATCTTGAGGCTTTGGCTTCCTTGAAGGCAGACTGTTGCATAGGGAACATTCCCTACATAACTGTGATACTCCTTCAAAGTTATTGCAGATGGAAACAGGAATGATCAAGGAATGTCAATCCATGCCCACCTTCCTGGCAGTTTCCACCTGATCTTAATGGATGATCCCTGTTCAGGGCTGCACAGGAAGCTGACCCCCTCCTCCACCAAAGAAATAAACCAGTCTGTCCTCGGGGGAGTAATCTTGCTTAGCCGCCACTTGCAGAGATCAATCTGCTCCTTTAGACAGAAGTTCCAGTTCAAAACATTAAACCAAATGAGATCCTGGGACACCTGGTGACAATTGGCAAAAACCAGAGCCCTGATGCTAATGAGCTTGACCTCAGACTCCTTTAACTAGCCGCAAGTCATTTGTGTATCCTGACATTTGAAACCCACAGTGATCCATGAATTTAAAGACAGGCCCACTAACACCTGTATGCAAATATAGTCCCAGCCTGGGTGCAAAACTAAAACCTCATCTTAGTTCTTTTCTTGCATCATTGGGAAAGATCCTGGCCATTTTAACCCAGGAACAACTGGCATGTCAAAGCCCATTGAAATAGCAGTCTGACTTCAGACTGGCTTGCTCCTAGCAGATTTCAGATCTTCATCTTATACATCTTTTTGTTCACATAAGAAAGGGATTGAGATGAGGTGGGGGTATAGAGAGCATCAATAGCCTGAAATTGCTCATGCATATGTATTATTTTTGTCAATACATTTGAGTTAAGAGTTTTGAGATGGATTTGGATCAACATTTCTTTAGGAAATAGGGATTTCAGGAATTGACAGCTGCTAGGTAGGGGAAGGTTGTGGGTTTATTCTCTCATGTTGTGTATCTTCATTGTAAAATATTTATCCCATTGATAGTATTTAAATACTCTGTGTATTGACATGTATCGCAATTGCACACAGTGGTCACCATTTTAAAAAAACATTTAGACAAATTCTATGAATTCATCCCAGTTATACCCTATCTTATCCAAAGGGGAAAATCGCTTTACAGACAACATTCTCTTCACAGTTAGGATACTGCTTTAAACTTATTGCGGATGGAAACAACAAGGATCAGCTGGTCTACCAGGATCAAGGTCTACCAGTGCTTGCCCTTCCAGCAATTCCAACTTGATGCTTATGAATGATTCCTATTCAAGACTCCAAAGGAAGTTGACCCTCTCCACCTCAGATATCACAATTTAGTAGCCATTGGCAAACACTGGTTGTGTAATGGTGACCAGCGTGTCTGTATTAAAAAAATTAAGGCTAAGAAGAGATTGCTTTATAGAAGTAGGCATTTGTAATCCTCAATGGCCTAATTAGTACTTAGTATCTATAATACATTGAAATAAGCCTGAAAGTCGATAGCAAACCCATGCCAGAATAAGTTAAATCCATAAAATGGAGGGTCCATCATCTGTCAAATAGAAAAGACATAGGGCAGAAGTAGATGGGTGAAAGTACCCCCGTCCTAGGGTGACCAGATGTCCCGATTTTAAAGGGACAGTCCCAATTTTTGGGTTTTTTTCTTATATAGGCTCCTATTACCCCCCAACCCCTGTCCCGATTTTTCACATTTACTGTCTGGTCACCATTTAAGAAAAACAATTTTCCCTGTTAGTGAATCTTCTAGACAAGATTAGGACAGGGGCTCTCAGACTCTGTGAAACTGGAAGTGACTGGATTGCTGATAACTTTTGTTCCTTCCTTCATATTCTTCATTTAAATTATTGTGGAAGTAGATGGTTAAATCCATCTATCAGCTATCGTCTAGCTATCCATGTTAAAAAGTTTTAGATTAGATTGCTAGATAGCCCGGTAAACATCATGGTATCCAAACACTAACACAATTACTGGATCAGATATAGTTACACATTATAGTCTAGGGGTCGGGAGTTCTGGGTTCTATGTCTGCCTTTAGCTACGGATCTGCTGTGTGACCTTGGTCAAGTCACTCCACATCCCTGCACCTCTGTTACTCCTCCCACCCTTTGTCTGTCTTATTGGTAAGGCTAAGATTTTGTCATGGATACTTTTAGTAAAAGTCAGGGACAGGTCATGGGCAATAAAGAAAAACTTAATGGAAGCCCATGACCTGTCCCTGACTTTTACTAAAAGTATCCATGATAAAATGGGAAGGGGCTGGGCAGCTGCAGGGTGGCTGGGAGCTCCAGGTTGCCCACCACCCATGGGGATGCAGACGTCCAGGATCCCCCTACCCCTCTGTGGCAGCGGGGAGCTGCAGGGTCCCCCTCTGCTGCCACCGTGGTGGGGAGCTGCCGGGGATCCCTCCTGCCCGTGGCATCTGGGAGCTGCGGGGTAGCCCCCCTGCCTGCAGCCACTGAGAGCTACAGGGTACCACCCCTGCCCAGGGCGACTTGGAGCTTGAGGGCCCACTGCCTCAGGCGACAGGGGTACCTCACAGCTTCCTGCTGCTGCAGGAGGTAGCAGGACTACTAGGGCTGAAGGAATGGAGGTCTTTGGAAGTCACGGATTCTGTAACTTTCGTGACCTCCATGACAAAATCGTAACCTTAGTTATCTGTTTAGCTTGTAATCTCTTTGAGGTAGGAACCATCTCTTACTGTGTGATAGAGCTGTGCCTAGCACAATGGGGCCTTGAGACACAGCAGTAACACCAGTAATAAATAACAATGCCGCCAAAAAATTGGTGTAGACCAACAAGATCGAAGGATAAATAACCACGGATAGTCAAATATCCTCCTTCTTACCTCTGAGGTACCTCTGGAATTATTGTTATTGTTCCATCTTTTCTCCTCCTTCATCTCCTACCTTCTTCCCTTCCAGTGCCGTTTGTCGTGGCTGTGGGAAAGTTAAGCTGAAGCAGTGAGTGAGTGTTACACTTTTCGCTGAAAGCTGTGCCATGGAGATCAATGTCTCCACAACTAATAATTGAAAGGAACAGCAGAGGAAAGGGATAGAAGTATGACTTGCTTTTCTGTTTCTTTAATTGAATAATGTTTTCTTACTTATCGGAAGATTTTATTGTACAGTTTCGATAACCAGTGTATCACATGAACTCAGCCAGTTCTTCATTTTGGTAAATCCTGCCAATTGTTATATTGAGTAGTTCATGGGGTTCTCAACCATTTTCTCTCTGAGGACCCTCTCAACATGCTATAAAAACTCCAGGGCACAGCGGGGTCAGGGGAGACTCAGGGTTCTGGGCCAGGGGTGGGAACCCTTGGGCATAGACATAGTTTTACTTCTATTTGGGAGGGGGAGGGCAAGGGCCAGCATGTGTCTTCAGCCAGCTCTGTACAGCAGGGTCCAGAGAGGGAGTGCCACCTTCATTCCCTGATTCACCTCAGCAGGCCACTCACCTGTCTGGGGCTGTGTGCTGACGGCTGCTTCCTGAGGACTCCGCCAGCCCCAGAGCCATCTAGGCAGCTCTGACTGGCTGTGTGAGCAGAGGGGGCTGGGAGCTGAGGAGCAGACGCAACCCCGGGTACTAGCAGCAGATGGGGGAATCCTATGGCTGCCCACTCCATGGTCCTAACAACCAGAGGAGCAGCTGCCCCACACTGCCTGGCTCTGGCTTTCCTCCTACAACCTGGCCAGAGGGCTGGGCCTGAGGGGGCTGGGGGAGTGGAGAGGGTGAGGGGTGGAGCTGCCCCTAGGACTGTCCCACTCTGGGTAAAGCACTGCAGTTTGGGGGCAACACCCTTGTAACCTCTCAACTCTGCCCATGAGCTCAAGGTTTCTGCCTGCATTGGGGTTCCAGACCCTTTACTCATGGCTTCAGCTTGGGGGGAAGCTTGGGGTTTCAGTCCCCCACCCCCACTCCCAGCTTTAGCCCGTGTCTGTGTGTGTGTGTGTGTGTGTGTGTGTGTGTGTGTAAATGTGGGATTGGGACTTCAGCCCTGTGCCACTCCCTGCTTCAGCCCCATGTCGGGGGGGGGGGGGGGGGGGAACACCGGATTTCAGCAAGCCCTGCAGACCCCCTGACAGGGCTCACGGACCCCTGTTTGAGGACTGCTGGAGTAGTTGGTATTCTTGAATACACACATTTTATTTACACTGTGTTTAAGGTATATATGTTATAGGAAAGGTAGAAATAAGTCAGAATAGAAACCCTGGACCAGGGGCGGCTCCAGACCCCAGCACGCCAAGCGCGTGCTTGGGGCAGCATGCCGCGGGGGGCGCTCTGACGGTTGCTGGGAGGGCAGCAGGTGGCTCTGGTGGACCTCCCGCAGGCGTGCCTGCGGAGGCTCTGCTGGTCCCGCGTGGCTTCGGTGGAGCCGCGGGACCAGCGGACCCTCCGCAGGCACGCCTGCTGGAGGTCCACCGGAGCCGCGGGACTGGCGACAGGCAGAGAGCCTCCCGCTGCATGCCGCCCTGCTTGGGGCGGCGAAATGTCTAGAGCCGCCCCTGCCCTGGACCCACATAGACATCCAAAATATATAGCATCAGCCCATCCCTAATTATTGATCTCAGCAGCACAATTATAGAATAGGTCAATGAGGTGTTTTTTGTGGGGAGAGGGGAGGTTATACACTTGTACCAGATATGGACTGGCTACAGAGCTTGTTTATACTCACCAGACATGTTCCTCATAAGATTCTTTAATGCTCTGTCAGTTATGGCTGAGGTTTGTTTAAATAAGGTATTTCACATACAGTGCCGCCTAGTGGCTGAACAGTATAATACAGTTTATCATTCCATTCCATCTCCCTCTTTAAGTTCTACATTCCTACCATATACAATATTTACGCTGTCTTTGAAGTTCAGTACATAGTAGACTGTTAAGTGTCTGTGAATCATAATGGTTTTCTAATTACATGACCCAAACACCCAACAACTTGGTCATCTGGCTGCTCATTAGTTTCATCAATTGGCTGTAGTCACTTTGGAATCCTTGAGTCTTCTTCTTCTTGTTCTACCATCTGTAGAGTTTGCTCTCTTGATTGTTCTTTCTGAGGAACAAACTGTATATGTCAAAGCAGCAAAGAGTCCTGTGGCACCTTATAGACTAACAGACGTTTTGGAGCATGAGCTTTCGTGGGTGAATACCCACTTCGTCGGATGCATCTTCGTCGGATGCATCATCTACACTTCGTGTAGATGTCAACTGTTTCTGCTGAACTCTCCACTGTCGGTCTTGATCATATATGACCTGGGAGCTGAATTCTTTTTCTTTCTGACAACTGGCATTTTCCATCCTTTTTATCCATTCAATTTGACATGTCGTAGGGATTTCTTTAACTCTCTACTCCTGGGAGAATTTTTTTGTGTCTCTGTATTGTTACAGGTATTTTTAAATAGATTACCAAAATAATTGAAACGGGTGTGATTTTATAGTGTTATTTTGACAAATAAAATTTGCAGAATTTTGTAGAATTTTAAAATATGGGCACAGAATTTTTAATTTTTTTGGTGCATAATTCCCCCAGAAGTAACCTTTATGCATAGCTTTTGTCTTTGTAAGTTGTTTCTGTGTTGACCTGGCCCATGCAATTCAGAACACCTCCAGGATACTTCAGCTTTGGGAGGGGTTGAAGGTGATTGTAAGTCTCTTCTGAGATGCCTGTGACATCAGCTCCTGAGTCAATTTTAAAGTCAATAGCCTTACTATGAATATTGAATTGCATGCTCTAGGCAGGCTATATGTCATCACAAGTGATAGATCTCAGACACAATGGATCCTGATTGTCTCTAATAGGAGTCAACTCCCTGACTACTTTGGTGTGGCAAACATCTGCAATATGTCCATATTTCATGCACATATTACACCATGCATCTCTGGCTGGACATGCATCATCTCATGGAGGTTGGAATTTGTCCCTCTCAGCCTGGGAATTCTCCCTCCTTCCCTTAGGGTTTTTCTGACATTCAAGTGTCTGTTTATAGATTCTAAGCTAGTTTCAGGTTTAAGTTGGTCCTGCTTTTTGTTCTGTTGTTTGACTAATTCTGACTGTTTTGCCATCTGTATAACTGTGGCTTAGGATTCAATCTCTCTTCAATTGTAGCTACTGCAAAAGGTTTTTATCTGTTAACCCAATAACCAGCTTCTCTCTGGTATCTTCATGTTTTGCATTCCCCAAATCAGTTTTCAGCCAATGTCTGCAGAGCTGTTAAAGACATTCAGTGTTTTCCCCTGGTTCTTGAATTCTCTGGTGAAACATGCTCCTTCTTAAACCACATTCCTCTGAGGTATAAAGTATGAATCAAGCATTTACAGAACACTTTCAAAGTCATCTTTGTGGCTATCTTTAGTAAAGTCAAAGGATTTAAAGGTATGTTCTGCCTGCTTCCCCATAGCATAAATTAGAGAAGATACCTGTACATCTCCAGCTTCTTTGTGGCGTTTGTTTGCAATTTTAAATCTTGCAAAATACTATTTCAAGTCTGTCCATTGGAAAGGATTTTCAATGCTGAAATTCTCAGGGGCATCAAAGAGTGGCATGTTGAGATCCGGCAACCTTTTTTGCTGTTTTCCATCTGTTTCTGTCTGTAGTTTACTCCCGATGCCATGTCATGCTTTGTTATCAGATATGGACTGGCTACAGAGCTTGCTTATGCACACCAGATGTATTTATCATAGGATCCTTTAATGCTCTGTCAGGTATTACCTCATCCACCTTGTCCTACTAATATTCTGGGACCAACACAGGCTGTATGTAATGGATTAAAGTATTTTACACACAATGCCACCTAGTGGCAAAATAGTATAACACAGTTTAGCATTCTATTACAGGGGACAAATGTTATATCTTTCTCTGAAGCATCATACAGTCAGCCCTGTCACAGAAAATATCAGATTGGATAGACCACTGATCTGACCCAATAGGGCATTTCTTGGGAAAGATCCTCAGCCAGTGTAACTTATCCGTAACAATGTACACCACCTGAGGGGTCTGCACTCTTATCTTCTAGCTGTGTATGTATGTTTTTAGAGAAAATTGCTGAATTAGTTAACTCAACAATAATATATTTTAAAATTCTTTATAGTCCTGCATAGGGAACAAGTTAGGAAAGAGTAACTCTGCCATTTAGAAGTTCATCAACTTGACATAGTTTAGTAATAACAGGCAAGATCAAATTCCCATTGCAAGCAGTGGAAAGACTCCCACTGACTTCAATGGGAGCTGGATTGGGCCCAAGATGAAATGCTTGCCATGAGCCTAACTAGCTGAAATCTCTCATAGTGTTGTCATGTGAAGCTGTTTTATACATTTTCAAATCCTTTTGTTTGAATTGGATTAAACATAAAAGTCTTTTGCAAGGCCTTCTAGCTTTGGGAAACAAAGTAGCTTGCATAACAGCTAAGTAACCAAATACCATCCTCCTTTCTCCCTACTTAATGGTCCTGACCCAGATCCTCAGAGATATTTAAGCACCTAACTAGCACTGATTTCAATGGGAGTTAGGCACCTAAATACATCTGAGGTTCTGGGCCACTGAACCTGCAAACACTTACGCATGTGCTTAGCTTTATCCTCATGATTAGTCCTATTGATTACTCAAGTGTGTACTGTTAAGTATGTGTGAGTTTGCAGGATCAGGGCCAAGGTTTATAATTCTCGCTTGGTGCATCCCATTTTCCAATTGACCGCAAACTCCATAGTGGAGGGAAGGTGTCTTGCTGTACGCTTTGTAATTCTATGTCACATTTATCGCAGCAGTATCTGTAAGACACTTAGCACATTGCAGATACGATGAATACATAATAATAATAATTAATAGCAATAAATAGTTTCATCTCAATATGTTTTTCTTAAGAAAAAATACTGGATTTTATCCCCTATATTTACCTGGTCAATTAATTATGTCAGCTGCTTAACAACATCTATCAATTCACTAAACTATAGGAATTGTAACTGTGTTCTGAGATCAGGCACATCTTGCAATAATTTATAAATGTTACATACTAAAAGTAATACATTTGCTTATTCTTGAACTTTTTCAAAATGTCCCTCTGTGAGGAAATGTGTTTGTATTGTTATTAGTTTTGACAAACTGTTTTGTGTCTTGGCCATTGTTGAATGGTTCTCTCTGCCCCCAAGCCCACTGAGAGACAAAGAATTTGTAATGAATTTAATTAAAACTTTATGTGGTTTATGGCGCTCACTTCCAGCTGTTCTGCCATTCTTCTCCAGTGAATGAAGTTTTCTCTAATGCATAATGATGTGTTTTACATGAGAGATGTTTGAACCTCTTCTTAGTAGCCCTGAGGTAGTTTCCATGGTCTGAAACAGTGGCGAAATATATAGTTTCTTAAATTTCAGTGAGTTATGTTTGTTTATGTTTAAGTGGCATATGCTTCAATACATAGATATATCTATTAAAATGGGTTAAAGAAACAGACTAGTTTCGGCAATGGTCATTATGGGCCAGATCCTCAAAGGTATTGAAAACAATGGGCATTAAGACCTAAATACCTGTGGGGATCTGGGCCTATAGGCTAGATTGTGCAGCCCAGGTTGGTGAGCACTTACCCACACAAACAGTCCTAATAACCCTGAGTAGTTGCTAAGCATTGTGAGTAAGGGTCTTACCAGCTGGCTCCTTGTTGCTAGCTATCAATCCCTCTCCCCTGCCCCAACCCTCTCTCCCTCCCCCAAAAAAACAATTAAAACCTAGCATCTAATTTGGAGATTTCTTGCACACCCAATTTTTTTAGAAACGTGGAATACTATAGTCTTGTATTATTTATTGTGAAAAGGCCAGATTTTGAGATCCTTTCTCTGGGTCCAGTTGCTTTCTCATGTACAAATATAGAACAATTCAGGAGGGGTTGAAGGAAGGGAACACATTTCTGAGAGCTCTTCAGGGCAGGGATTTTCTTTTGCTCTCTTTTCCTATAGCACCTAGGCTCCGATTTAACAAATTACTTCAGCACGTGCTTAACTAATGGGATGTAAGCACATGCTTCTAAATTATTAATAATTTGTATTGTGGTAGCACCTAGGAGCCCCAGTCATGTACTAGGACCCCTCATGCGACACACTGTACAAACACAACATGAAAAGATGTCCCTGCCCCAAAGAGATTCCAAGGATTGGACTTCAGCACATGCTTTTAGCATAAGCTCACACATACATGCTTTGCTGATGTGGGGTCCAAATGCTATGCAGCCCTAATCCAGATTGGTGTCATGACTAGGGTTTGGCTGGTCAGGCCTAGTGGTCAGAGCAGTGGTGGTCAGAGCTGAAGTTAGGAACCAGAGGTCAGAGCCCAGGGTCAGAAGTTCCAAGAGCAAGCTGAGAGGCAGATCCATCACTACCACTGGCTGGCAAGCCCACCTTATTGCACAGACACTTCCTAGAACTCCCCTTGGACTTAAGTAGGGTGCCTGGACGAATCAGGGGCCATGATGGAAGCTGTCCTTCCAAGGCGGAACTTCTTGTGGTGTTTATTGCCACAGGGTTTGTATGATAATACACATGGCCCTGTCATGGCTGCGGGTAGCAGAACAGAAGAGTCAGCTGCCCTGCAGACCTGGGTTCTAAACTAATGGTAGAGGTCTGTGGAATTTTCTGTTGGGCTCTGTGTGTGTGTGTGTATCTCCCTTTATAAAAAAAGGAGGAAGAAGTTTAGCCATCAAACCCCACACTTCACCCATGATCTGCATGTATCTCAGGTGATCAGCAGGTCATCACCATCCACACAGAGGTGCTATGCATCTCTCCCCTGGCTCCCTGCCAGCACAACTTAGGTTACACTTGCATTACCCTCTGAGTGGATGGCCTGTGGAGTTGGGGAAGGAAATAATCTATAGCTGCTGGTGCAGCTTCGCACTTAATTGAGTGGGCTTGGTACTGGACATTACTGAACCTGAATTTAGCTTTGGGCTTGAACCCAAGTCTTTATGATATAAACTAGATTAAAGGGGTCAATCACAAGAGCAAAACTAGGATGGCCTCGTGGTTAAGGCGCTGCACTAATGCTTAGGAGATTTAAATACAGTTCCTGTCTCTGCCACAGACTTGCTATGTGACCTTGAGCATCTTACTTAATCTTTCTTTGCCTCCAGCCCCATCTATAAAATAGGGACAGAAATACTTCTTGTCCCCCAGATGTGTCCTTTCTGTTTAGACTGTAAGCTCTCTGGGACAGGGACCATCTATGTGTCTGTTCAGTGCCTAGTACAATGGGGCCCTGATCTTGGTTGGGGCCTCTAGATGTGGCTGTAATAAAAACCAACAATAATATGCTGACTTTCCCGTAAGCAGACTTCTCAATGTATTTTCTGAAACATGAGGGAAACCAGTACAGTAAGCTGGGACATGGCTAGGGCTGGTCAGAAATTTTCCGATGAAACTTTTTCCAGCTGAAAAGGCTGATTTTTCTTAATCTAAACATTCTGTGGTTATCTGTCAGTTTTGATGAAACTTCTGACAGAAGCCAGGCTGGTTTCTGACAGAAACCTGCCCAGTTTCCTGCCAGCTTACCCCCGCCCCCTCCATGGCAACCCATCTGTCAGGGAGCTTGGGAGCTGTCAGGCTGCCATAGAGGTGGGCAAGCTGGCAGGAAACCAAGCAGGTTGCCTGCAGCGGAGGCTCTCAGAACTTCCAGGCTCCTGGGTAGTTTGGGAGTCCAGGAAATATATTTGAAATGTTTGGTGTTTCTGAAACAAAGTATTGTGGAAATTCACTTCTGAAAAAAAGTGTCACGGTTTGGACTTTTTGTTCTCATGTGGGACAAAACATTTCCAAAACCTTGAAATTTTTTCATGGAAGTGAAATTCAGTTTCCCAGCCACTCTAGTCATGAGCTCTCTGAGCTATGCCAGGTTAGGGTTGTTGTCTAATGGAGGTCTGGCTCTCTTCGACCTCGGTGTTTGGGGTGCTCTCACTTATGGTTTCTGAAAGTGGTAAGCAAATGCCTGACTATCTCAGAAGCCAACTTTCCCTCAAAGCAGTAGGGCTCAGTGTTTCTTCTGTGAAAGAGTATGGCTTGCTGAAGCTGGGAGAAGAAGGAGGTGGGTGGGACAAGCTAACTCTTTACAAAGCTCACTTTTGGTTCTTATTTTTAAAAATCTTGGCCCAGAGAGGTCTGGGGTGTGGGCAAACCAAAATGCAAAGGTGTCTTTGTCAGGGTCTGTGGAGGCTGAGGGCTCAGTTGTGGAAGAGGAAGAGACTTCAAGAAGTTCCCTAGAGAAAAGGGGGAGGACAAAATGGCTTGAGCCAATGGGGCAGCCATAGGAAGTTCTTGCATCTTTGCAAAGAGTGGCTTTATCCATGGAGCCATCTCAGGGGGCAGATGATGGAGCCTCCAAACCTTCACTGGTTTTGAGTTGACTGCTGCTGACAAGGAGACCTTGGGTGGAAATAAGTGTGGAGGAAGAAGAGATAATATTTTTTGACTGACAGCTGTGGTTCTCTCCTTGGGTAGCTGTTGCCAGACAGTCAGGAAACTCGATAAAAGGTAAAAATCACCATGTGTGGGCCCCTCCTCTATGATATTGAACATCTCAGTGAGAGAGGCAGAGCTCTATAGTATCACCTCTTCAGAGGATGAGTTTGGGAATAGGAGATCTTCAGTGCAACAGAATTGCTGTGTCTCAGATGAGAAAAAAATATCAGTGGTTAGCTGGAGATAAGCCCCTCATGGGGGGAATCTGAATTTCTTTGTCCACATGAGTTCCTTCATTTAACATGGATATTTTAAGTTTATCCAATAGTATTAATGTGGCATTGTTCCCCAGCTGATGAGACATTTCATAGGAGAGTGTCAGTCATAAGTTAAAGAGCAAAAGGTTTTAAGGGAAGATTCACAGACAAGGTGAGACTCGGTGCCCAGTGGGATGGAAGAGAGTTCAAGATAGATGGGAGCAGCATGAGTGAAAGAAGAGTAACAATCAGCTGTGGAGAGAAAGCAGAGGCCAAGAAGAGCAGAGCCAGTCGGAAGGGTGTGTGTGGTACATGAGAGAGCAAGAAGGAGTAGGTGGAGTGAGTTTGGAAAACCACAAAGGCCGTTTCGGATTGTCCTCAGAAATGAGGAGAATGCCCATAAAATGTTCAGAGGAAGGGAATGACAGGAACCAACATCCATTACCAAGAGCAGCCTGACCAGAGCCTAATGAGTCAGCCTGTTTCATCTCCTTTGTATCCAGATGCTGAGACCAGGTTAGACAATGTGGGCCAGATTGTCTTGCAGTCTGGCTCCTTTGCAGCACTTGGGCAGCATAAAGGAGCCAAAGTCTGGCCTGGTTAGCTGAGAATCCTCCCAGAAGGGAGGTGGGAGTGTCAGTGGGATAAAACCAGCAGAGCCAGCTCCTGGACCAACTGCCCCCTCCCCAAAGCTAGCATAGAGGAAGGGATGGGGCAGAACACAGCTCCCCTGGCCAATTGTCAGCTGGTGGATAGTGCCTGAGAAAGCATCTACAGCTGGCATAAAACAGAGCAGACTCAATTTATGCTGTGGTGAAAGGTGAAGAAGCTGTGGCTTCAGAATCAGAGCTGTAACTTCCTCCCTTATGGTAGCCACCTCTGTCCTGCTAGCATAAGAAGCAAGGCAGAGCCACATGTGGAGTGCAGCAGCAGAGCGTATGACACTGTGCACTTGCTTTTAACAGCAGAGGGAAAAGGCAGAAATCAGCCAAGAAAGGAAAAGGAACAGTGAAAACACTATCTTTTTTCTGTGCTTTCTAATGTATTGCCTGGCATGGCTAAATAACAAAGGAGAAAAGTACATGAGAGTCTCAATGATAGCTGGCTTTATTAGCAAATGAAACTCCCACAACAAAGGCAGTGGGGATTGAAGAATGGGGCTTGGATCAAGAAAGATATGAATTCCCAGTCTATCGAAGGACTTGTCTCCATTTACCAGGGGATCGACATACGGTGATTGATCCATCGGGGTCGATTTAGCAGGTCTAGTGAAGACCCGCTAAATCAACCGCTGATCGTTCTCCCGTCGACTCTGATACTCCTCTGGAATGAGAAGCATAAGGTAAGTTGATGGGAGAGTTTCTCCCGTTGACCCAGTGTGGTGTAGACACCACAATAAGTCGACCTAAGGTATGTTGCATAACTTAGGTCGACTTAGCCCTGTAGTGTATACCTGCCCTAAGGGATAAAAGTATTACCCTCTCTGCCACATTCCGCATATAAAGCAATGATATTTTATAGACCCTTGTTATTAGGGGAGAGATAGCTCAGTGGTTTGAGCATTGGCCTGCAAAACCCAGGGTCGTGAGTTCAATCCTTGAGGGGACCACTTAGGGAACTGGAGCAAAAATTGGTCCTGCTAGTGAAGGCAGGGGGCTGGACTCAATGACCTTTCAAGGTCCCTTCCAGTTCTAGGAGATTGGTATATCTCCTATTATTAAAAAAAAGAATGGTGGACAGCTGGTGTCTCACAAGCTGCCCTCTCCCACATCCCACCCTGGTCTAAACCCCACAACCTCTTAACTTCTCTGCAAGTTGATCCTATTTTCACTGTGGAAAAAATGGGACACTGTCATCACTGATGCCACTGGGAAGTGATTTGGTGAGGATAAGGCAAGTTGACTGGGAAAGTTGGAAGAAAAAGGAGCTCCCACTTCCCTGCCCTCTCATCCTTTCAGAATGAAAAAGTAATGAACAAGGTCACTGTCAGTCCTTATTGTTTTCTCCTAGTCCCAATCTCTCCACTCCAGTACAGTTCTTCCCCCAATATATCTGTCTACTGTATCCCTAACACACACATCACTGATCCATTCACACCCTCATTTCACCAGTTGTCTCCATTCTCCTTGCACTCAGCCTTGCTAACCTGACCCATCCCTTGATCACCTCAGAACCTCCCCTCAGCTCCCTCTGGCCTGATGCCCACCTGCTCAGAAACGTTCACACATCTGTGCCCCAAGGTGAGAATCCTCCTTCCAACCTAAGCCATCCCAGGCTCAGAACCACCCTGTCAGCTCTGAATCCTCACATATCTGATATCCTGCGGAGCAGAGCACCCCATCACCTTTCTTTCTCTCTTTATTTATTTCCCTTTGTTTTCCATTCCTCTCTTTTTTTCTTTCTCTCCTGCTCCCTACCAAAGCAGGAAAGATGGAAGATCATGGGGTAAATTTGGTTAGCATGAATGCGGAAACAGTCACATAACCATATAGGTCACATAAAGGAAGCAAGGGACTACATTGTGACTGTCTTGGTATTTCAAGAGACTTTCCAATGTTTGATTCTATCTCACTAAATAGAAATATTAGGGAAGGAAAGAGCACATGGTAAATGATCGAATCTACTCCTTATTGTTCAGCAGGATTCCAATATCTTTAGATGGGTTCCAATTGGTATAAGGACAAGTTGTAACTTGAAATAAATAATTTGAATTCTATTCTTTCAGAGTTGTTCACATTTTCTAATTAATCTCACTATTAGGAAAGATTTGCAGTTAACTGGGTTTTTTTTGTTTAAATCTTCTCTTTGTGTTCTAAAATTCATGTGTCAGAGTTCTTAGAAAAATATTTATATATTCCAGAGACTAAGGTATTGAATGACAAAGGGATATTTTTAAATGAGTCTCAAAATTGGGTTCTCTGGCCCAGATCCTCAAAGATATTTAGATGCCTAAGGGAGTTAGATGCCTAAAAACCTCTAAGGATATGAGCCAAAAATTGTACACACATCTGTGTGCTCACAATTATTCATGCTCACTTTCTTGTGAGTTAAGACACTGTTGAATGCAAATAGAAGCACTTAGAGGTCTCAATCTCCAATTTCTGGAAGCTCAGTAAGAGGTTTGCTTGAATAAAAACTGAGGAAGAATTTAGGATTGAGCCCATATTTGGAAGAGAATAATTTAAATATCAAAGTTTGTTCAGGAAACAAAAATTGGAGACATTAGAAATGATGAAGAATAGGAGAACAAAGGCTACAGAAATTCAAGTATATCAGCGTATATAGATAAAGAAAACAGAATTAATTTCATGTAAAGGAACATAAGTGTTAAACTGTGGGAGAACCTGTGAGAACAGCTGCCATAGATTTGGAAATTTTACTTAACTTGGGCCAGCACTATTCATGGAAAAGTCAGTTCATGTGGACAGACGTTAACCATAGCTGGGTAGCAAGAACAGAAGATTAGAAAACATTAAATGAAAAAACTGTGCAGCCCTCTGTCTTGGGGCAACATTCAGGACTTATTGAAGTAAAAAGAAAGCTCCCATTGACTTTAATAGGACCAGGATTTAGCCGTAGGATAGCGAGTTAAGAGTTTTTTATGTGCCACGCTTTATATAAAGTTGCCCATTTTATTTTCATTTTCCTTGTTTCTGTCAGTGATCCTTAAGAACCCTGACTCAGTCATATTTTTACAAGAGTTTCTCACATGCCCTTGTGATCCTATAATGTAATATAGCCTGGTGTAATTATATTTATCTTACTGGAATTCCTTGAATGATTTTCTGTGCTTTGTTTTATATCTTTTATTTGAAGTACTGTGTGATCTGTGGAAAATGTATGCATGTCTACACACACATATATGTAATCTCCCATTCTATGATGAAATATGATAAAAATGGTTAAGGACACTGATAAGAAGTAAAATATGCGGTGGGTGATCTTAAATATGTCTAGGGATTCGAAAGACTGTTGTAGCCCTACAGTCTCATATTAGGCTATTGTTTCTAGCAATATTCCCTTTTTCAAAATACTACACATTTTTAAGTACACTCACTGTACTTATCTGAAACTTTGAAATGTTAGGGCCAGACTGTACTTCTATGTGGAAATACTTGCATGGTGTCAGGAAATCCCATCAAGCTTTCTCCAGAAGAAACCTGTGATTTGGCTCATGACCTTCTTATAAATACTCCAAGATCTATATGGATCCAAAATCAGAGAAAGACTCACCAAAAGAAATGAGTCCTGAGAAGGGATTTGGTGGAGTATAATTATGCAAATAAGACCTTTTCATGCTCTAGATTCATTTACCTATTTAAGTAGAAGCTTAAAAGAAATAAAAAAGTGGTATAATTTCTTATCTCGATGCATGTTTTTAATTTGGAATCTGGTGTCACATTGCTTCTGTCTCTGAAGATCTAGATACTTCTTTTATGTAGCGCTGGTCCAAATTTTTCTTATGAATTTTTTTTCATTGAAAAATGGCCTTTTTTTAAAACAAAACTTTTTTCACAAAAAAGTTCTTAACAGTGTCAAAATTATTCTTTTTTGGCTACCTTACTTATTTTCTGGAAATAAGGTATAAATCTCAAAATAAAGTATAAATTTTTAACAATGAGGGTAATTAACTATTGAACAATTTACCATCACTGGCATTTTTAAAAATCAAGATTGGATGTTTTTTCTAAAAGATCTGCTCTAGGAATTATTTCAGGAAAGTTCTGTGACCTGAGTTATACGGAAGTTCAGACTAGATGATCACAATGGTTCCTGTTGGGCATGGAATCCATGATTAGATGAATAAAATATACATTTTTATCAGTATTTTAATCATGTTTATTGAATTAGTTTTGACGTCATTATAGAAAATACTTAATTTACCAATGTCCACCTGCTCACACATACACACCTATGCCTCAGGCTGAGAACCATGCCTCTTCTAACCTCACCCATCCACAGCACAAAACCACTCCTTCAGCTTTCATAGAATCACAGAAATGTAGGGCTGGAAGGGATTTTGAGAACCAATCAAGTCCAGCCCCCTATGCTGTGGCAGGACCAAGTAAACCTAGATGACCATCCTTGACAAGTGTTTGTCCAACCTGTTCTTAAAAACCTCCATTGATGGGGTTCCACAGCATCCCTTAGAAATCTGTTCCACAACTTAACTACCCCTAAACCTTTCCCGGCTGCATTTTAAGCCCATTTCTTCTTGAACTGTGTGAACATGCTTGACATCGCAAGGGTCACAACACTCACCTGCCAACATCCAATCTCTCTTTTTCTCTCATTTTGTCTTTCCACCTGTCTTCAGCCATGGAAAAATTTACAAAACAATTTCAGTAATATTTTTGGTAAAATTTCATTTAAAATATTTCAAAAACATTGCACAATTGGTAAAAAGGTCCATTTTGAAACTTGCAAAACTTCTTAATTTCACCATTTTTCACATAATAATTTTCTTGTTTTTTTGACCAGCTCTAATTTGATTGTCGGTTTATCCAGGTGAAAATAAACACAAATACATTAAAACTAATTGTATGAATATTCTTGAAGCCATCACTTCCGCTGAATGACAGCAGTATAACAGTGCAAACGGAACAATGAGCTGAATTAACAGAGGTGTCCGGCACAAATCAATGGCTTGTTTGAATATGCATCAGGTAGAAGCTTGACAGTCCTCTACTGGACTCTAAGGGAGAAACCCTGGCTTCATTGAGATAGATGTCAAAACTCTCAGTGATTTCAATAGGGCCAGGACTTCACTCTCAGGGGCTAATTCTCATTTACACCAAGGCTGCTTTATATCATGCTAGCAGGCTGTAGATTACATTGGCACTCCCTGTTGCAGGCCCTCTACACTACCAGAGTGGTGTAAAGCAGCTCTAGTGTAACTGGGATTCAGGACATAGTAATTTACACTCATTTAAGTGATTTGGCCTGAAATGATACTATTCAAACAGTGGCACCCTGCTTTCATCCAGTAGCAGAAAAATCAGCAACTCCTCTTCAAAATCCTCCCCGGCCTCACCAGCACATTCGAATAAAAGACTTAATCTAGTGGTTCAGCTGAAAGAAATTTAAACCACAGTTCACTGATGTTGAGCCCAGTATTCCGCATCGGGAAACATAAAGAAAAGCATTGAAACACATAACTGAAGGCAACTGTTTAACAGACTCTGTACTGAACAGTAAGAATTTTATATCAAATGGTTCTGATTGCTTCTTCCCTCCTCCCGCCCCCCACTCCATTCTGATGGTCTTAATTTATAACATGTACTAATGAAAAAATCAGTGTATGCATAACAAATAAAGTGCTGATCATTCTTGAGCCTAGGGGTGACTCAGGAAAAGATGGTCACTTTATTCTGCCCCTGAGATCTCCTGCTTTATTGATGCCGACATGCATACACTTTCATATCCCTAGCAGTTTGCATATTTTGTTTGTATGAATATGCTGATTTTTTTGGTTTAGGATTAAAAAAAAAAAGTAGCAGCCTGTTTGATTTGTTGTAATAACAGCATGCTTTCTGCACGGACTCATTTTCTTTACCTTCGTAGCAAGATAACATACAATTAGGGAGTGATGTCAGCTTATAAAATTTTGGTGTAAAATTTTGGTCACACCAAAATACCATACTTTTTAACAAAACTGGCAGACGTCTTTTGGCAGCAGCTGCTTGCCATGTGATTTAAAACTTCCTGTCACTATAATTGATGTGTTTTTATTCTTTCCACTTCCTGAAGTCTGACCAGAATTAAAATTGCTGTTGGAATTTCCTGTCAAAGCAACTCATTTATTCGCTGAGCAGCGCACTGACAGTACTTTGATTGGACATTGCCTTCAGCTATTCTTGGGCAAAGAGATTGCTGTGAATTATACTCCTAGTGCAGGTTTGACTTCCATGCGTGCCACATCTGCAGATATATACAGATTGTCCATCATGCGGTAACCTTGTCCTAATGAAAACTCCACATGTAAAAAATGTTAATGATTTGAATATCAAACTTGGCCACCTGCTGGGGGCCCTGTTTTTTGTGTTTATTTAGGAAACCCCGCAGAGCTCTCAACTGGTTGTCTCACCATAACCAGAACGGGCTCTGCTGTACTTCTACATTAAAGAGAATTTACCTTCCTTTATATCTTCCTTGTAAAAAGCTAACGTTTGGCTTTTTAATTTGCTGCTCCACTATGCTATCTAAATTCCACCCCAGAGATGGCTACATTACATTGGTATATGAATTTTCCCTATGGGCTCTACTTTGTACTGTTCATAAAGTGCTTTGGGATCTTTCAGGATTAAAGATACTGTATAAATACAGGCTGTTCTTATTTAACATATAGGCACGATGTGGTGATGTTGTGGTCTATTCAGGGAATGAACCAAAAATACACTGAAGGATGAATCATTGACTTGCATCATCTGTAAATCAGTGTTTTCCTGTTAGGGCTGATAGACAATTATGGTTTATTTTTGGAAAGCTGAAGAATGAGGATAAGTATTGGGTTGTTCTGCAGTTATAACTGATACAGAGTCACTGCCAGTGTCCCCAGATGTAAAATGGGTGCAATGATACTTATCTTACCTTTGCCAAGTATTTTGATATTCTAGGTTCAAAGGTGCTTACAAACCTCCATATTTGTTATTAATTATTATTATTAATAATAATTAATACATTTTAACATATATAATTTTCAGGGTAGGGAGGGCCTAGAGCAGGGGTTGGCAGCCTTTCAGAAGTGGTATGCCAGGTCTTCATTTATTCACTCTAATCTATGGCTTAGTGTGCCAGTAATACATTTTAATGTTTTTAGAAGGTCTCTTTCTATGTCTATAATATATAACTAAACTATTGTTGTATGTAAAGTAAATAAGGTTTTAAAAATGTTTAAGAAACTTCACTTAAAATTAAATTAAAATGCAGAGCTCCCCGGACCAGTAGCCAGGACCCGGGTAATGTGAGTGCCACTGAAAATCAGCTTGCACGCTGCCTTTGGCATGCGTGCCATAGGTTGCCTACCCCTGCCCTAGAGATTCATGTGTAGTCTCCCTTCCCTAACCAAGGATTTTTCCAAGCACTCTTTCATCATTTTAAGGAAACAGCTCCAGGAGTTTAGGTTTCTCGAGTGGGTAGGTGGGAGATCAGTAGTCTCTGTATGTGAATTGCAGTGCATCTGTGGCTAGAGAAGCAAGGAGAATGCCATTGCAGGAGGAGGCGATGGGCAGAAGCGTAAGCTACAGACTCTAACCTCCAGAATCTATTTGTGGCAATACATTGTGCTGTGCATTTGAAAAAAAAAGACTCTGAAAATTATGATATGGAGTCTGTAAAAGAGAGAAGTTTCAAACCGCAATAGGAAAGAACAGTAACAATCGTGTGAAGTTTTGCTGACCAGGGTTACATCTGGGGAAGCTTCTAAACAACTTGAATTATTCTCACAATCTGCATTAAATATATATATATAGAGAGAGAGAGAGAGAGAGAGAGAGTTAAACTCACCCCTGTACAAAGGGACAGCACTAGCCTAATGCACCACTTAAGCCCAGGGTTTAAATGGGACTAAAGGGTGCCAAAGTGCAGCGTCCTGGACAAAGATAAATTTCCCCGTTAGTTGGTACAGACTCCTCATTCATTATTTTCCATTTGGAAGTGTAATATTCTGCAGAGCTGGGGCTAAGGTTGCAAGTTGTCAAAAATCAAATGGAAAAGAATACAATGAAACCTCCAGGGTGGTGGCTGACACTCTTTCAAGTGCAGCGTGTCCGGTCTCAATAAAATATTTTAAAATATTTGTAGTTTTCTCAAAATAAGTGTAAAGTGTGATCAGAGCAATCTAAGATCTTCTGAACAGCTGTTCTTAAGGCGGGGGAAGGAAGAAATAAAGAGTGGAATAATGTTAAAAAAAAGAAAAACACAAACAAACTTGGTACTCTGCTGCTTAAGCAGCCACGTCAGCCTAGATATAAATGCCCAGTGCAGAACAAGCCAAACCAACAGTTCTGAAGGCTCCAGGAAAGACATAATGCTGACACAACATTAACCAAGTTTCCAACTGATTTCAATCACTAGATAAATATCAGTTTCAGCCCTAAATGATATTCTTAAGTAATTGTCCAATGCCCAGTTGGGCTGGAATGGTGTTCCTTTGGCACTAATTCAGGCCAGCTTTAACTGCTGGGGAGTGCTGGGCCAAGATCAGACTTGAGGGCTGGAGCCTGAAATGCCATTAAACAGGCTGTAGTCAAGACAACAAAATGCTTCATGTGTTTAGTCTAATACGCCATGGGACTTGTTTGCGACAGTTACAGTATTAAAGCTGTAATTATAGTCAGTGAACCACAGATGTACTGTAGCCATAGGGTTTAAACAGGGTGTTATTGCACTGGAAACCACCTCCAGTAGGTTATAAGTTCAAAGGATCCACTTTTCCCCCCGTCCTCCCAGTGTTTAATTAGATACTAAAGCCTCCTATCTTACTTCTGAATAATTACCATCAGGTACTTTTTAATATTCTGACTTGTTTTCTTGGCTCTCTGACTGTTTGTTTCATAAAAGACATAGTTTATACTTCCCTGATTTATTTATAGTAAGTATTTAAAATAAAGTCTAAGTGAAATACCATTTTTATGATGTTTCAGTGGTGCTTAAACATACCGCTGGGCTGCTGCGTTAAGCCACGGCCGATGTAAATGCTAGTACTTTCTACTTGAGCAGAGATTGAAAAGCCCAGCAGACAGGGGACATGGATTTCAGTGTAGTAAGTAGCAGAAACAATTTTTGTATCGAGGTAGCTCAGAATGTAGAGAAGTAGGAGCTGGTACCAAAAGCTGCTGCAGAGGATTTGGTGAACTTTAAGTAGAATAATTCAGGTTACCTGACATTAGATATGTGCCACTATGTGGTGTTAGGAAATAAGCACTATGGAAATGATCTGAGCATAGAAAAATATAGATATGCCAGGGGCTATCCGTGTTTAAGAGCAGATATGAAGTGACTAAGGAAAGAAGCCAAAATTCATATTCTTTGCTTTCCTAAACCCCACAGATAAAATTTGTTACTTAGATTAAACAATGAGATAACTGAATATTGACTCCCCATTTTAGCACTGAGTACAACAACTTTTTTGATTAAGCAGAACTGAAATGGTTACCATGTAGGAAAATACAGGTAATATTAAGATGAAATATGTCTGCCTAGGGATCCATTTATTTCCCCAAAATAGCCAATTTCTTTTTATATATGAATGTCTGTATGTTTATATATATTTAAATGCCCCATTTGCTACACTGGTTTTAGCTTCTTGTTAGCATCACTTCTTGTTAGCATGATGTTCTACAGCACAAGGCAGCTGGAAAAGTGAAACATGTGTTCAAGAATTTATGCAGTGTCTTTACTTTCTTTCATTAGGAGAACTAACAATAATAGGTGCATATTATAAGTTAACAGTGTTAAGCAGTATGTTATAGCCATGTCTGACAGATATGTTGTTTACATTCATATTTTATATTGGTGAAACTGTAGCTTTTTTACAACATGACATTTTTCAAATGCAATATTTATATCGGTGCCTCCATGCATAGGAAACTTAGTCATCTAAAAACATGATATGCTTTAAATCCACTTGTCTCCTTTTCACTAATAAAATATTTCAAGTGATTTCCTACCAAAATATGGAGCTCAGCATGTTCTTTATTTGAGGCCTTTTAGTTATTGTTGAGAGAAAACTTTTGTACCTCATACTAACAATAACCTATCTTATTTTAACCTGGCTGAAACTTGTGCTGCAAGTATATACAACCCTCCCCATGAAGCGTGCTTTTGTCAAGTATAACTATCTTTAGTGCCGTGTATGCCCTCAGTCTGCACATGCAATCTCTGCTGATGTCAAGGGGAGTTGTTCTCACAGACAGAGTAAGTGGCACAAATCCTGATATGCAGGCCTTACTTGACAAAGTCTCACTGAGGGTGTTCTACCTACCCTATGCCCTTCCGACAATGTCCCCCGAGAGCCCTTGATACTGCTGAAAATTTTCAATTCTTTGTTGAAAGTTATTTACTTATATCTATGGCAATGCCTTGGGTAGGCATTGCTAACAGAAGTTTAAATAGTGGCTAAGAATATGCCCTTAAAGTCACAGGCAACTAATACAGAAAAATCTCATTTAACTTCTGTAATGTTAACTGAAGGGTAGTTTCCTGCTTCCCATGAATTCTGTGTCAGACAAACTTAGGACCATAGGAATTGTCTTACTAGACCCAAGATCTGTCTAGTCAACTATCTTCTGGCATTGGCTAGTACCAGATTCTTCAGAGGAAGGTGTGAGAACCCTGCAATAGGCAGATGTGAGATAATCTGCCTCCCCTTCCCCTCACAAAGGTCTGATCCTAATCCTTAATAGCTAGAGATTGGCCGTGTGTTGGCCCTCTTCACAGGAGTAAATTTCATCCCCAGTGAATGGATGAACATGTTATAGCTGGCCCAGTCCTGCACCTCATCTCCCCTACCTCCAATTCAGCTCAACAGCTGTGCTCCCCTGGTGATTTCTTTAAAGAGTGCCATGTCTGACACCCTTTATGGCTGGCCAGCCAGCAGGGTGAGAAACCTGAGCAGGGATGCAATGGTGGTTGGCCCCTGTGTAGGGAATGCATTAGGGGAGGAGGGGAATATTCTTTGGGTATCTGATTGGGGTGGACCACAATCCAGCCGACAGCTTGAGGTTATGTCGCATGTTGTCTGGCATGTCAGTTCTATGAATGGGACTGGGTTAGTTCCCAGAGTGGGAAGATCTGTCGCATATCGAATCAGTGGAAGTGATGGATACCTTGTTCCTTCATCACTTCCCGTTTCACAGAACTGCCGACTGTAAACTGTTCCTCTTTTGCTGCCTTTTTGCCCTCTCAAGCTTTCCAGAAACACTAGAGCATAATAGATGTATTCCAGGCTTAACATCTCTCACCTACTCCATCCCTTTCAGACAGCTATTAATAGCGATCAGTCGGAACTTGGCCATCTTAGTAGAATAAGTTTTTGTTTAGGTGACAATGAGCTAGTGTGATAATTACATAACATTTTACACAGTGATTGTGTTTAAAGTCCCAAACAGGATTTCTGTGAGTGCGTCTACAGCAGAATTTTGCTTGATGAGTAAGTTTTTGGCCAAACACGCTGAACTAAAAAAAAAGAAAGCCACAAACTAAAAAGTAGGATGTAAACTAAATAAATGTTTCTTCTCTCCTTCATATACTGTTTATGCAACACCATTGAGGGTTAGTTGATTCCTACATTATACTGAAGGAGATAAGTAAATAGAATGGCTCCAGGCCTTAATCATAATTATTGTGAAAGAAAGAAAGAAAGAAAGAAAGAAAGAAAGATCCAATGGTTGTACATCTTGACCAGTTGATTGCACTCCATCCTTTTGGTATTGCCTTTTAAAGTCAGTTCAGAATTATATCTGTGTACATTATGTTCCTCCAGGTGCATTAGATTATACCAAGTGCAAAGGTCTCCTTTCTGATCTGCATCATGTACCTCTATAAAGGATCTTTAGTGCATTGTCTGCATTCCTTCCGAGTATGGAAAAGAATCAACAGATTGGTAAAGATAATTTTGCTCTTAGAATGTCAACTAAACAAGTCAACCCCTTCTGCCATGCACTTATGCAAATCATTTGCATCTATTTTTGGCCAAGTTTTATATTTTTTAGAAGCCCTGGGCAAACTTCTGGTCTCAGTAACACTATTGCATCCTCATAAAGTCACTGGAGTTCCACACTTGTTCAGTAGTTGAAAATAGCATTTGGCCCATTGAATTCGCTGTTTTTGCTGCAAGTTTAACCCTGTGGGACATGTCTCCTCTTTCCAATAACCAACAATGAGATGCAGTGTAGTCTGGTGACATGCTGTGTGGCTAGTACATAGGACTGGGACTTAGAAGAACTGGGTTCTACCCTTGGCTATACCAGAGATTGTGTAATCTCATAGTCATGCTGCAGCCTATGGAGGTGAAATGCTATTTTTTCCTTCTGGTGAAAGGATGAGAAAAAGAACGAACCACAGGTATCAGTCACTTCACTTAATGCGCTACTGGAAGATGCACGTATTCTGAGGTGCATCTTCCAGTAGAATAGTAGTGGTATAAGAACCACTATAGAATAGAACAGAACAATTTTGGGAGACACTCTCCCTCAAATTTTATGGAGGGAACAGTGCCTAAACTAAGCCAAAGTTTGAAACACTGAACATATATTAATATAGGCTTAAGTTCTAAACGTGTATGTTTAGTCTGCAGTGTATTCATCAGATGCAAAAATGTGTTCGTGAGTTTGACTCTTTAAATTAGCTTTTTTTATTATCTATATGGCATCACTGGCATGCATTGTGTCTTATGGACAGATCCCTGCCCTGAGGAACTCACTATCTAAGGGCCTAATCTTTGCATTCACTTATTACTAAGCATAGTGCTCATAATCTTGAAGATGAGGCATCTGGGACATGCATCAATAAGCAATAGGAAGTGAATATAGTGATTGGGAGAGAGTTGTTTTTTCAAAATTAATTTTAAGCTGATTGTATCAGTTGTTCCAGGCAAGAACCTGTCCTTGTGTTCTGCCAGTAGTGCAAAGTAGGCAGTAAACCAGCTGAATGAACTGCTGGATATGGATTCTTTGGCATAATGTAATCCCTAGATGGCTTACCCCAACCATTCTCCTGGGTCTGCTGTAGGGCTCTTTCAGAGGGGAAGGTGATATGAGCAGGTTGCATTTGTTCTCTGTTAGTCAGTTCCTTGGGAGCTGATGCTAATAAATGCAATTTAGAGCAGCCCTGAGACTTCTGTAAGTTATTCCTACAGTCATACTGGTCCTTGGTAGTCCTACAATTTGGGTATGGGGGAGAGCATGAGGGTGATATAAAGGCATAGTTACACAGATTTAGGACCTGATTCAAAGCCATTGAAGTCAACGGGAGTTTTTCTATTGACGTCAAAGAGCTTTGGGTCAGAGCCATAATGCATAATTGGAAAGAATTACAAGTATGACTAACAATTATAATGCAGAGAGATTTTAGCTCACCCCAGGGTGGTAAGTTTCATGCCTCCCTAGTTTTGAGAAAAAAAGAATGAAAAGCATACCCAAAAGCTGCCATTGTGCTAAAACTGGTCCACTGAGACAATCTTACTTGTCTGTTGTTTTGTTACACCATATGTGATCATGTTTGCTTTTGTACAAACTGAGATAGTTTCCTTGAAGCAGTCGCTGTCCTAGTTTCCAGATAAAGGAATTGGTACTCTATTCACTGGTACAGTCCATTAAATACAATCTATTGTAAACAGAGAAAAATAAACTTGAAATTGGAAAAAAAAGGTGTTCAGTTTAGTGCTATTATAAAGAGTCCAACAAGTGAGGAGATGGTATTGGTTTGTCTTCATATAATCTGTCAATTACTCCTACCCATAAGAGCCAGTATAACTTCAAGCAAGCCTTGGGAATTGTTTCTTTCTTTGTGAAATAAAAAGCCTCAAAGTCTCATGCAATCATACTGTGTCTTTTGTAGATATCATGAGAGTTTGGGCTTATGTCTCTACACATAGGATAAATGCACTGAAATCCTGTTAGCTGAGGTTTATACAAGAGAAACTGGTTCCATAGAGAAAGTGTCTACCTAAAAGCCTGTCTTTCTCATGTGAAAAAATATTTCTAGAATCCAGTGATTTCTCACTGTAAAGTTATTTTTTCCTCACGCATAATTTTTTCTACCCAATAAGAAGTTTGGGTTGGGAAACACTTTTTTTTGGCAAATTGGAAGGTAGTTTGTGTGTATGTAAGGCTGCTGTTTTAATTTGAAAGAAGAAAGATTCCTTTTGAATTACAGAGGCATTCGTCTGCAGTGAATTTAGATGAGCATAATTTTTGTAGGGGAGCAGAAAGTAAGTTGTCACTGATAGTGGAATACCACATGAAAATGTCAGCCCCAAATTTATTTGAATGCATTGCAATATGCACAGATAATGAACCACTACTTACAGTGAAATTGGTCTGTGAAAAAAATGACATTGCTTTTAGGTTACTGGTCCTTCAGTGGGAACCTGGAAGAGTCTTAAGAGGGATATATGGTATACGGTTTTCAGAGATATTTACTACATTTAAGTATTGAGGCTAGTTTAAAAAACTATTTTGAATGCATGAGATTAGTAAGTATTGGGATCTAAAAAAAGTGTTAAACTAGTTAGTTGAGGTGAAACTGACTGTGCAAAGGACTAGCATCAGGTCTCTGCATCACTCAAGTCCCACTTAAACCTGGCTTTGGGGGCTGACATGGGACTTGTTGTATGGGGGATAATTCATCTTTGGCAGAGGTGAATTACACCTTTTCTCTGTATGCTCCATGCAAAATCATCAAAATAACAGTCTTCAATTATACATTTTCTGGGAAAAGGTTGTTTACACTGAGAATTGTAGCTGAACAACTGAAATAGTCTAAGTATAGATAGTTTGATAAATATTTTCTCTCTCTCTCTCTCTGGAGTTCTATGTGCTAAGAGAGAAAAGAGTTGTCATAAACCACTGTGCTGATCTGAAAGAAGAATTTTGCCCTCCATGATTTTTAATCTCATTTTAATCTTTAATATATTAATAATAATTCTACTCAGTGCCTGTGCCTTTAATCTGTAAATATCATAGTGTTTTACAAGGGCTGGTAAGTATCATTCTTATTTTTTACAGACAAGAAAAATGGGGGTATCTACACTGCAAGGTGATTGTAGCAGATAGGCGTACCCATGCATGCTTTAATTTAGCTAGCACGAGTGACATCAGCAGTGTGGATGTGGCAGCTTAGGTTTCTGCACAGGCTAGCCACCTGAGTACACATCTGCCAGGGAGCCTGTGTTCATACTTGGGTTTCTAGCCTACTGAAGCCTGTGCCACTGCATCTACTCTGCTATTGTTATACATGCTAGCTAGATTAAAAGCTACATGTGCTACAATCACACTCTCCTGTATAGTGGAGACATACCCTGAGAAAAAGAGAGAAGTTAAGTGATTTGCCCAGGGTAATAAAATGAGTCAGTGGCAGATACAGGACTACAACCAAAGTATTTGGATTCCCACTGTGTATCTACTAGACTGTGATGCCTCACAGTATGTCATTAGGATGAGCAAAAGATATATTGCGTTGCAGTAGCTTTCGTTTTTAATCTAGAAAACTGCAGGGAAACAGCCAGTAGAGTGTGCTGCTGACTTGTCATAAGAGAAAAAATTTCCCTAGTTGCTGCTTCAAAAAACCTAAATTCTCTCTCCTCTTTATTATTCCTTAAAAGAAAAGTTGTCATGCCAGTTTAGAATTTATGTCTTTTTAATGTTGCCTTTTCCCAAGAACCTTCATATAATCAACAGGCAAAATGATTTTGGATCATCCCAAGGGTTGGGGGACCAGGAGCCAGTGCTGGTACAGTAGGTTAGAGTAATGGAGTTAGGTTGTCTCATTTTTCTTTCAGCTTGAAGTTCCCATTCTGAAGGTCCCATTCATGAAGGTCCAAAAAAAGTGTTTACATTTCCAGTTTTCCAGCTGACCTTACCAGTTATCCTCTGACCCGTGTTATGATCTAAAAACATCTGTGAAACCCTGGCAACTTAAGTATTTGGAGATTGAGCTTGTACAGAATCTCTCATCGCCTTTCCCCTTGCTTATACAGGCATTTTGGTATTTTTTTCAAGAGCCTGTATAAGAATATTTAAAGGTGGTTTAATGAATTGTTTTAAAAATGCACCATATCACTATATTATGTTATCTTTTATGATGTTGTCATAAGTATTTTTTAATATGTAATTAACTTATTAAAAATTGCATTTCTCTCTGAATCCAAACTTCTCCCTGCATGGCACTTTCCCACCAGCTGAGAATGTAGATGATCAACTGCCTGTGCAGCTGGTAGGTGCCACCCTTGGATGCTTGATTAGCTGGCAGAAGATGTACTATGACAGCATGAAAAATATCTCACACTGGCAAATGAGCCCACACTTTCTACCAGACATGCGACGATAAGTTTATGAGTTAAACAAACAAACCCACCCAGTCATGTTTCATAGTGGATGATTTTGACTGGTCAGTATAACTTGTGTAAGCCAGAGTCATAAACACAAAGACTAGCAGTAAAGATGAGAGGCTTGAATAATTCTAAACCTTTATTACTGATAAAAACAGATGAAGAAAACAAATCCTATGCTTCACAACTTTCACCTTCCAAGCCAATTCTGAAATGTCCCTCTGGTTTTCAAACTCTAGTTTAAAGAGATGGGGCTCAATTTATTATTTCTGCTTTGTGTCAAAAATGGCAGATTTGCATTAAAGCCAGTGTGTCACACTGACATAGCCTTAAGGGACTCTTAATTTTGAGACTTAATTACAGGGATGGTGACTTTCTGTACTCATTGGAACACAAACAACATCCAGTTGGCCAGGAGGAATTTGAATTTCGCACCAATGTGAATTCAGAATTCCTGTTTGGTGCCTATGGGAACAAAATCTGGTTCCTGATCCACCAGTACTATCCTCCTGGTTCCCTAGTCTTGGTCCAACTTCCAGGTCTCTCCGCTCAACATAAACAAAGCAGCACAAGTGAAAAAGTGATATGGACAAACAGAGGTGGCCATGATGGGAAGAGAGGAATAAACAGATAGCAGAGCAGGTGCATATGAGAACAAAGAGGGAGATTCAAGAATGGACACAGTGCTGCTGCTGGTGAAGCTGCATTGGTAGTGGCAATGGTGGGAAATATTAAAGGGCCGGGGGGACATGACTATTTTAGAAAAGACTTAAGATGATTGAGGGAAGTTCACAACTCTTGTGGTGCTGTTGGTTCAGTTCTGTGGCTGCAGACTCAACATGATAGGAGTGTATTGATTTACAGTGTGAAGACTCTTTAAAGTCAGAAAGTTCAGAAAAATTCATATTTAAAGAAATGAAAGCTTACCTCCTAGATAATCCAGCAAGATCACTGTGAAGATCCCCATTCCATTATTTCCACAGCACTTCCCCATAAAAGTAGAAAACATATTTTTTCTCTATCATTTTCTTCTAAAAGACTACCCTGACCAAGGCTGCATTCTTGGAAGATAGAGCAAGTAAATATCACCATACCTTTTGGTCAGGACCCATGCTATGGGCTTGGTTTGCAGGAGATGTCGTCCAAGTTTAGTCTACAGGATCAAGGCCATAAGCAACAGTTCATATTAGTGTCAGGATGTAGGATCAGGTCGGAGTTAAAGTTGATGAGCTACACTGAACTGGAGCCAAGTGAGTCAGCCAAAATAGGGTTAGTGGAACAGAGGCAAGGTGAAGTGTCAGGAGCAGAGCAGGGGACCAGGAGCAAGGCAAGGTATCAGGAGTGTGTGGCTGGATCTGTTTGCAGCAGGAATCCACTTAGTTGCCCAGACAACCTCCAGGTGTTTCTCCTAGGCCTTAAATAGCCTATCTGGGCCAATCAGGGAATGTAGTAGGCTCTGGCAGTCAGAATCTTTGTGAGCAGGACATCCAGTGATGCTTGCCCCCCGAGCTTTGTGCTGAGTCCACAAGACAACACCTCTCTCAGATCATCGGTCTGTATAAATATTCTAGTCTCTCTCCACCACATTACATACCCTCCTTATTGCATGTTATAAAAAAAGGGCCCAGATCTGCCCTTCAGAACCTGTGTGCCACCCTCACTGCATTTAATGGGAGTTGCACATACTTATATGAAGGTGGGATTTGGCTCTATTTTTATTTGGGGGATATTGAGAGAAGTAACTGGTTAATTCTTGTGAAATGTTGTAGTGTTTAAGTGTTGCTGAGTTCACTAAACTGGAACACAGTAGAAGCTATTCAAGGGTCATCATTGACGGTGCCCATTACTGACTGCAGATACAAAACTGGGAAAAAAGAGTGGCCTTAAAGTTCGTTCTGAATGAATATTATAGAAGAAAAACTATTGATTAGAGCTGGGTGAATAATGTATTTTTTGGCTCGCTGGCAATTCCCAAAAATCAAAAGCAAATTGTTTCATTTTGATCATTTAACATGTTAACATGTTAAAAGGTAAAATTAAAGGACATTTTGAAACAAAAAGTCATTTCAAATAAAAAAATCAAAACATTGCATTTTGAAGATGTTGAAATGAAACCTTTTTTCTGATTTTTTTTCTTTTTTTAGTTTTGAAACAATTTGGCAAAATTGACATGAATTCATCCAATGTTTTGATGCTGATGAATCTGCATTTTCCAGTGAAAAAATTTTTGGTTGAAAAATTTCACCCAGATCTACTTTTGAGAGTTCGATGTAAAACCAATCAGAGGGACCATTTAATGAAATGACTCTCTTTTTCTCCCCTCTCCCCTTCTGGACAAAAATGTAGAGATATGCTTCATGGACTTGTCTTATCTGAATGTTTGTGCTTCCATAAAAGATAATCACTAGGTAAAGGGGGAACAACATAAGAAACAATATATGGGATGTCTGAATACTTATAGCTATATTGAGTACATATATGTAGGCATAGGCTTCAGTTAAGTTCTTTGTGTCATATGTAGCTGCATGCACAATTCCCAAAGATCTGGTGGTGCAGTACAGTTGTGTGATGACCTGAAGACGTTGTATTAAGTTCTCTGCTGTATTTCTAATATTATTCATGCTGGCAAACTGTTCTTGAGATTCTGTACACAGTTCTAGCACTACTCCTTATTTTTGTTTGCGCAGAGATTTCTGAAAAATAAAATCTCCTTTTGGGAGATCTTTGATGCTTGGTTTCAACTCAGAGGAGAATTGTTTTTGTAATTGAGGAAAGTCTCTTGAGCCATTTTAAAAAAAAGTATGGTGAAAATTGTGTTTTTTCCCTACTCTCCATAAAAAATGGATGAAAAATTAAACTGAATCTTATAGTTACTATTGTTGTCTCTCTAACATTTATCTGTAGAGGAGTTTCATGCAGCACTTATCAGTGTAATATCTGAGCACCTCATAATCCATTTACCCTCACATTCCTGTGAGGTAGTGAAATATTATTCCCATTTTATAGATGGGGAACTGAAACACCAATTTGCCTAAGACTCCAGGGAAGTCTTCGGCAGGGCAAGGGATTGGACCAGGCTGTCCCAAGTCATAGCCTGGTGCCCTAACTATTGGACCATCCTTCCTGTGTGTGGCCTGCACTTGCTTCAAAACAAAAGGTGATCCTCATATCTCTTTTAGCTAAAAAGTGGCATTACTTAAATAAATATTACTGTCTGTGGAGAAAGACCAGGTTTCCAACAAATAATCTGAAAAATCAGTCTGATTATCCCAGATATTTACAAAACAGATAAACATCACAAATAGAGAAAGTCTATAATCTTAAATTCACAGCCTTCTTGCAATGTAATATAAATGCAGCGCAACTATGTAAGCAGTAGGGAAGTAAGAAAAAATAGACTTATTATAGTGTACATGTTTTAAAATTTTAAAAGTACTGAGCATTGAGTGTACATTGAAGGGACTCCTGTTCCAAACATGGCCTCCGTTTGTGACACAAATTACAGAATTTACACATGCAAAATTCATGTGCATGCATAGATTGAGTGCAAGCAAGTTTTGTGCATCTACATTCTATTGTATGCATGCCCAAGTCAGAGTGCAAAGACTGCACACTGTGTGCACACAACTGGAGGCTAGATGAAACCTCTGAAAATGTGGATGCTGCTGTTTGAGACACACATTTTACACTCAAATATATGTGCATAATGTTCATTGATTGCACTGGGAGCTGTACTCTCATCTATAAAGGCAGTGTACCGCAAATCATGTTGAATTACTGGTTTTAAGAAGTGCATCAGTTAGAGGAAAGCAGGCTTGTGTCAAATATCTGCAAAGATTTACTTATGCTTATAAGCACAGACAATAATTTACATTCTTAAATAGAACATAGTTCAGTTTTTCCCAGGTTTAATCATTAAACAGGGAAAAATTTTAATTTCACCAAGTGCAATCAAATAATTTTGTACAGTAGCAATTAAAAGTACAAAACTGGAATCACCGCTACAGCAAATTAAACAGCTGCAAGCACTGGTGTATTTTTAGCATTCATTTCAATCAAAATACACAAAGGGCTTTTATTTGTCTTCACTATTATTCATCAGGTGTCGCTCTTGTTTCCGTAATTCAGCAGCCCCACTAAAAACACACGTGTGCTTCTAAAAACTGATTTACCAATAGCAAGAAACTCCTTTTTTGTACAAGACAAACTAGGTGAAAATGTTCAGAGGAGGAGTGATTGTGGTTCGCTTGCTTTGGCAGGAAGGGACTTCCAGCTATAGTTGAACTGTTTAAATAAGGAAACCAAGAGCTATTTTGCTGTTTCTGTTACTTTTACTGTACTTCATGTGTGGCGTTGAGATTTCATTATTGTAAATGCCACACATGAAGTCATAGGCCTTGTTTCTCATCATTCCTAGCTCCTGCCGTGCTGGGGAAGTAGGTCTATTTATTGAAATGCCCAGACTTTTGTGTCTAAGTCAGCAAGCAGAGTCCTATATATTCACTGTATAATTAACCAGATGGTAGCTCTAAATTCCATGTCCAAACATGTTAACTCCATTTTTCCATCTCTGTTAACAGACAGAATGAAGAACTGGCTCTGTGGGCATGTACGGCTCCAAGTGCGGTTCCATTGTGCCATGGCTACAGGGGCAGGATGCAAAGACCCTGCTCAGGGGCAAGGGAGTCTGTGATCCTGGCATTCTATAGAGCTATGCTCCACAGGGGTGTCAGCATAGAAGGGAGTTTGGCAGGGAAGTAGGGATGGGCCAGGAAAGGTAAAGAGGTATAGTCAGTAGTTCCATCCCTTTGTGGATTTGCAGGCCACCTCCTGCCTGTCTCCCATGTAGCAGAGCAACTGCAGAGGCTACTGCAACCATGAGATGGCTCCACTGTTGCTTTACTACCTGGCAGTAGATTTGTAGATGCCAAGGCCTGAAGGGACCATTGTGGGATGTAGTCTGACTTCCTGTGTAACACAGGCCCAAAATAATTCCTAAAGCAGATCTCTTAGAAAAACATCCATCTTGATTTTAGAATCGCCTGTGATGGAGACTCCACCACTACGGTGACCAGAGGTCCCGATAAAATCGGGACTGTCCTGATTTTGACAAGTTTGTCCTGTGTCCCGACCAGAGTACGGTCGGGACACCATTTGTCCTGATATTTTTTTTCCTGGTCTTTGGCAGCAATTCGGCGGAGAGTCCTTCAGTCGCGGACGGTCTTCAGTGGTATTTCAGCGGCATGTGCTTCTGTCTTTGGCGGCAAGGTTTATTACCTGCTGCTGAAATACCGCCGAAGACCGTCTGCGACAGAAGGGCTTTCCGCCAAATTGCTGCCGAACTCCGGATGGGTGAGTGTAAAAAAAACCCCAAAAACGCCCCCCCTGCAGTGGTCCTGATATTTTCCCCTTAACATCTGGTCACCCTATCCACCACCTTTGGTAAATTGTTACAATGGTTAATTACTCTCATCGTTAAAAATGTGTATCTTATTTGAATTTGTCTAGCTTCAGCATCTACAAACCATTGGATTGTAAGCTTCTGTTCCCTTCCATTCCTTTGGCTCTCCTCTTTGCTGAATTCATTCATTTAGGCTTTGCAAAGGGGAGAGAATTTGGGCCTTGTTCTGTGAAACATTTTATAATTGTTATGGTTTCCCATCTGCCCTCACCCTTCTCAATTCATTTTCCAAGAGAAAGTACTCTCTTGGCTTCTGTGTGGATAAAGATCCAGCTCTAGCTATTATATCCTGCCTCGGTATCTACAGCCCTATTCTTTGATGCCAAATTCTCATCTACTCTTCCTCTAGCTTCTGCTTTTCTTCTCCAGGTCATTTCACCCTCTGTTGCGTATGGCTCTCTCTCACCTTTGGGGACTCTTGCTGCTTTATAGATCCTCTCCCTTTTGTCAAAGCCATTCTCCATCCTGCAGAAATTTAGTTGGTGTCCCATGAGGTACATTAGCTTAAACTTAATCTAACTTTCATTAAAGCTCTTTCCTATTACTTGTTGCCTTCAAGCACCAATCAGTATTGCAACAGTAAATACTAGTTCAGTGCAGATGGGAGCATTAGAGGTAGAGATGGAGAGGTGAAGGGATATGGCAGTTTGGAGCCTGTGTCATCAATAGGATTTCCTCTGGGACAAAGTCCTTGTATCACTGCGGTGATGTTTGTGTCTTAGTGTAATGATGTGGTGATGCAGACATTGCAGCTTGTTGCATGTGATGTTGTATCATCTCTGAAGATAATTTGGGATGGTTTAAATATTCCGCAAGCTGTATGTGCAGACGATGGTGTAAGGAACACATTGACCAGGGGTGGGCAAACTTTTTAGCCTGAAGGCCTCACTGGGGTTGCAAAACTGTATGGAGGGCCGGGTAGGGAAGGCTGTGCCTCCCCAAAAAGCCTGGCCCCTGCCCCCTATCCGACTCCTCCCACTTCCTGCCCCCTGACTGCCCCCCTCAGAACTTCTGACCCATCCAACCCCCCCCCCCCGCTCCTTGTCCCCTGACCACCCCCTCCTGGAACCCCCCGCCCCTAACTGCCCCTGGGACCCCACCTCCTATCCAATACCCACTGCTCCCTGTCCCCTGACTGCCCCAACTCCTATCCACACCCCCACCCCTTGACATGCTTATCCAACCCCCCTATTCCCTGTCCCCTGACCACCACCACCCCCAGAACCTCCACTCCATCCAACTGCCTCCTGCTCCCCATCCCCCGGGAGCCCCTGCCCCTTATCCAACCCCCTGGCACCGGCCCCCTTACCATGCTGCTCAGAGCAGCATGTCTGGCAGCCGCGCCACCTGGTCGGAGCCAGACACGCTGCTGCACTGCCCAGAAGGAGCGCGCAGCCCCGCTACCCAGAGCGCTGTCCGTGTGGTGGCATGACTATGGGGGAGGGGGGACAGCAGGGGAGGGGCCGGGGCTAGCCTTCCTGGCTGGGAGCTCAAGGGCTGGGCAGGACAGTCCCGCGGGCCATAGTTTGCCCACCTCTGCCATAGATCATAGACAAAACTACTGAATAAATCCCACACACCTCTGAGGAGCTGGGGCTTGACTGCAAGTCCTTCAGTTTAAATACTGAGGCCTCTACCACTGAACTTATGGAGAGAGCTCCTAGCTGGTATTAGTAGTAGCCTCTCTATAGGTCAGGCATTGGAGAGTAATAGCACACACACAAAGAGAGCTACTCAAAAATGGTATTAAATTTTTCATGGAAAAAATCTCAAAGTTTTGAACCAGCTCTAAAACAAACAGAACTGGTATGCTGCAGATGAGCATGTGAATCAAGACTCTCATTCTCCAGAACTTGGTGTGGCTCTCTTCATCACTGTCTCATGCAGCTTCTGCATAGGGATTTTCCCTCACACTTGCATGGAAGGATCATTGACCTCCTCCTCTGAGCAAGTAAACAGAGCCAGTATTCATTGCTATGGGATTCTTGGAGCACAGTGGAGGGAGAGGCAGCAGTCAGTATACTAGAATGTGGAAGCTCAAAAGTAGGGAGATGAGCAGGTTAAAAAGGAATAGTCACCAACCCCATGTTAACTTGTGAAGCCACCATCAGTCTGAGACTGTAGCACACCCAGAAGTGTTATCAAAGTTGCTGTTGTCCACCAACATGCAAGTAGGCCAAGAGACAAAATGGTGGTGGGCCATGTGTATGGAGACACTTTCAATGTTCACCTGAATTCCAGTGCTCAAGTGTTTCTCTTTCCCCTGGACTGCTGCTTCTAAATGTTGTAGACTCCCGTACAAAGCTTTTGGGAACTGTGTTGTGCAGTGAAAGCCATTTTGCTGTTAAATATTGGCATACAGATACATAACTAACTACATTGAACCAATGATTGTGGTGACATTAATTATAAATATCAATCTAACTTGTTGCCAATGCCTTAATTTCAAACACATCTGAAGAGGTTTCTAAGGGATTTTACCAGCAGCACTGTAAATTATTTGTCAATGCATGATGAAAAGACTGGATTGTTTATACTTCGGTGTTATCATCTTAATAGGTGACTGACTGCCTGCCACCCACATTAACTATTTTTTTCCTTCAGGAAGGTGTCTAAGGTGGGGGTCTGTTGTGGGCAGCTGAAATTTCATGTTTATATTTCAGAAGGCAAGCCGAAACCCTCAGTATTTGGTCTCCAGCTGAGCAAAGTACACATTTAGAAATTACAACATTGGTATTGGCTATCTGTAGCTTTAGGAAGTGGCTGAGAGCTGGCAGTCAGTTAAAACTGGGCTGGAGTTCAATATCGGAGTTCTGCTGCATGTTTTTGTAGGATGTGCCTGAATCCTGGGCTACACTGCAGTATGTTTTTGAAGTAAAAGTACTTGAAAAGGAAATGTAACCCTTAAGCAGCTTGTCCACATTTTCTAATATAGACAGGTTGAGCCATTGTGCCTTCAGAATTGTGTTTGGGGTGGGAGCCTTCAGGCATATGTTTTGGACCAGATTCTGATCTCATTTACACTTGTGTAAATCTGGGTAACTCCATTAACTTGGGAAAAGGAGTGACACTGGATTTATACTGGTGTAATTGAGATCAGAGTCGTTAGTCTTTACCTGAATGCTATTTTGGAATATGACTTTAACATGAGTCCTATTCAGTGACAGAAATAGGAGATCATGCTTCCCTCAGACAGAGAAAGACATAATCCTGTTATCCTAGGAACAAAGGATGGTCTTGTGGTTGAGGCACAGAACTACCTGATTGTGCTACAGACTTCCTGTGTGACCATGCGCTTGTCACTTTAGCCTTTTTAGTGGCGCTGAGGTGCCAACATATGGTTTTAGATGCTATACTTCTAGGCACACAAGTTGAGAATTTTTAAACTTCATCTGCAGACTCCCTTTGGTAAAGGGGGGGCTTATCTGCAGGCTCCTCTTTGCAAAGGGAAGACTTACTTGCCTCCAGTGATTGCACTGGCTGCAGTACGGTTGCCAACTTTCAAATGGCCCAAAAATGAACATCCATGCCCCACCCCTTCCCCAAGGCCCCGCCCTGGCTCGCTCCATCCCGCCTCCCTCCATAGCTGGGGCAGGGGGCTATGTGTGTGTGTGAGTGGGATCAGGGCTCCAGCTGGGGGTGCGGGCTCTGGGGTGGGGCTGGGGATGAGGGGTTTCAGGTGTGTGTGGGGGGGTCAGTTCTCCAGCTGGGGGTGCGGGCTCTGGGGTGGGGCTGGGGATGAGGGGTTTCAGGTGTGTGGGGTTCAGTTCTCCAGCTGGGGGTGCGGGCTCTGGGGTTGGGCTGGGGATGAGGGGTTTCAGGTGTGGGCTCCAGCTGGGGTGCGGGCTCTGGGGTGGGGCTGGGCTCCAGCTGGGGTGTGGGCTCTGGGGTGGGGGGGGGGATGCGGGGTTTCAGGTGTGGGGGGTCAGTTCTCCAGCTGGGGGTGCGGGCTCTGGGGTGGGGCTGGGGATGAGGGTTTCAGGTGTGGGGGTTCAGTTCTCCAGCTGGGGGTGCGGGCTCTGGGGTTGGGCTGGGGATGAGGGGTTTCAGGTGTGGGGGGTCAGTTCTCCAGCTGGGGGTGCGGGCTCTGGGGTGGGGCTGGGGATGAGTGGTTTGGGGTGTAGGAGGGGTCTCAAGGCTGGGATAGGGGTTTGGGGTGTGGGAGGGAGTTCGGGGTTCCGGCGATGCTTACCCCGGCTCCCAGGAAATGGTCACCAGGTCTCTGCAGCTCCAAGGCACATGGGCAGCCAGGGAGTCTCCGCGTGCTGCCCTTGCGCCTGCCGGCGCTGCCCATGCAGCTGCCATTGGTGCAGCCAATGGGAGCTGCAGGGACAGCACCTGCAGGGGCAGGCAGCGCGCACTGCGCAGAGCTACCTGGTTGCACCTCCACCTAGGGGCTGGTCATGTCGGCCACTTCTAGGAGCCGCATGGAGCCAGGGCAGGTAGGGTGCCTACCTTAGCCACACTGTGCTGCCAACTGGGAGCTGCCTGCAGTAAGTGCTGCCCGGCCGGAGCCCACACTCCTCCCCTCCCACACCCTTACTTCCTCCCAGAACCTGCACCACCACCTGCACCCCAACCCCCTGCCCCAGGTCCAAACCTCCTTCCGCACCCAAACATCCTCCCAGAGCCTGCACTTCGCACTCCCTCCTGCACCCCTAACCCAGCCCTGAGCCCCCTCCCGGAGCTTGCACCATGTACCACCTACTGCACCTCAACCCTCTTCCCCAGCCCTGAGCTCTCTTCTGCCGCCAAACACCCTTCTGTAGCCTGCACCCCACACTCTCTCATGTAATCCAACCCCCTCCCCCAGCCCTGAGCCCCCTCCCACACTCCAAACCCCTTGGCCCCAGCCCGGAACCCCCTCCTGCATCCCAAACCCCTGATCCCCATCCCCCCCAGCCCAGAGCCCACACCCCCTCCCAGACCCCAACCCCCTGCCCCAGGCCCTGAGCCTGCTCCCCCACTCCAAACCCCTCAGCCCCAGCCCAGAGCCCCTTCCTGCATCCCAAACTCCTGATCCCCCTCCCCACCCCAGAGCCCCCTCCCACACCCTGAAACCCTCATATCTGGCCACACTCCAGAGCCTGCACCCCCAGCTGGAGCCCTCACCCCCTTCTTCGTCCCTGCCCCAGCCCAGTGAAAGTGAGTGAGGGTGGGGGAGAGCAAGCAGTGGAGGGAGGGGGGCTGGAGTGAGTGGGGGCATGGCCTCAGAAAAGGGGCAGGACAGGGGTGGGGCCTCAGGGAAGGGACGGGGCAGGAGGTGGGGCAAGGGTGTTCAGTTTTGTGCCATTAGAAAGTTGGCAACCCTAACATTGACTGTAACCAGTGTTTACGAATCCCTGGGGTGGGGCAGCTGAGTGTCTAATAAACCCACCCAATTGACATCCCCACTATAAATCTATGCATAAAACAGACTCCTGCGCCTGCACAATGTTCTCAGATGGAACCAGTTAAACTCACTTAAAAACCTGCTTGGTTCTTTTGAAAGAGTTAATTAAATTGACTAGAATATGCAATAAGGAAAGCATCCAGGGATCTTAGGTCGAAGAGTGAAGTCATGTCCCTTACCAGTAGAGAAAAGAATGGTAATTGCCAGCTGTATGAACATATTTTGCTGGCTAGCAAAGAAGTGGCATTGACAACTGGCAAACCCACTCTAAAAAAAAAATGTATTTTTGAGGCAGGCCCGTAGCCAGGACTTTCATTTGGGAAAGCTCATAAGTGGAATCAAAACTCTTGGAGGTAACATGAAACTGCATTAGAAGGTTTGGGGTTTTTTTGTAATCCCACATTTAATTCTGTAAACATTTCATGCTGGAATAATAATGTCGTAGGTTGGTTTTAGTCAACGCCCCCATCATCGTTTTTCTCTCTGGCCCCTTCTCCCTCTCTCAGCAACACACATGCTTAGAAGGTGGTGGTCTTCATGGAAATTAGGACAAAATCGTTCTTTCAGATTTGCTATGGGATTGCAATTGCATGTTGTGTACTTGGGCCAATTCAGCAAGAGACTTCAACATATGGCTTAAGACAGAAAGCATGGTCCAGTGGTTAGAGTACCTGGGATTTGCATTTAAAGCTAGGCACCTGATTCTTCACCTTGCTGAACCAGGGCCTTTAATCCCTCCCACACATCCCATTGACATCAGTGGAAGCTTTATCCTGGGATCAAATAAAGAATACAAACTAATGAGGCACAGTGTGGGCCAGAGAGCAGGCCTTTGTCCTAAAATGGTGGAAAAATGGAGGTGTGTAAAACAAAAGGTGGCTGCAGAGGCTGACCATTTAGCTTTACAAAATGCTGTTCTATGTGTGAGGTGGAATGATATCAAGGATCAGCTTCTGCAGTCCATAAAGCCAATTTGCATTATTCAGTGGGTAGAGAGGTAACTTGCGGCTAGCGAGCTCAGAGTTTCATTGTACAGCAATCTTTACTGCTCATAGCAAGTAAAAATCATTTCAACTATAGAAAGCCCAAGTAATCAGGCTCTTAGGCCTGGTCTACACTAGGGTGGGGGGTCGAACTAAGGTACGCGACTTCAGCTACGCGAATAGCGTAGCTGAAGTCGAACTACCTTAGTTCGAACTTCTTACCTGTCCAGACGCCGCGGGATCGAAGTCCGCAGCTCCCCCGTCGACTCCGCCACCACCGTTCGCGGTGGTGGAGTTCCGGAGTCGACGGGAGCGCGTTCGGAGTTCGAACTATCGCGTCTAGATTAGACGCGATAGTTCCAACTCCGAGAAGTCGAACGCTACCCGTCGACCCAGCCGTAAGTATGGACGTACCCTTAGAGTGGTGAAGAAAGGAACTGGAGGTAAAATTCACCCCTCCCCTAGCCGAGGGTTAGCATAATACACTAGATTATGTGCTGGACTGGATGCTGCAGTCCTCCCTCTGCACCACTTGTGCAGTGTATTGGGGAGGGGGAGCCATTGGATCCCAGCAGATATGGATCCTGTGGCCCTTTCCCTGGCTACTCCACAGCTCAGCCCTGTTAGCAGTCTTCACAATGGACAACAAGAGCCAATGTTGTGATCCCTCTCGGCACCACGTGGAGGGCACTCCTGCAGAGCTGCACTGCTTGTTCCATATACCCCAACATAAGGGTTAAATGAGGTTAAAGATGAGACCATTTAGCTAGCCCTCCACACAAGGTGAATGTCACGCAGTATGAACTAAGGACACACAGAGATTTATCCATTTGACACTTTCTTCTGCAGATTATGCCAGCTTGTAAAATTTTCCATGAAGTACCTTTTTGCTTTCTCTCAGGCCACCTTCTGATTTGTGGGAGGAGCTCCCTACAAATATCCACCACCTCATTCTCCTTGTAAACATGCCTCTTCAGAACTCTCTCCTGCCATGATGCCTCCAAAAAGAAAAAAACGACCTTAACAATGTCTGGGCAGCTGGTGCACTGGGAGCACTGCTGATCTTCTGACCAGTATCATCTCTTGGTGCCCTCCCACCTGTCTTTGTCCTTCCTTTCATCCCTCCTCTTGTATTTTCTACTAAAAGTACAAAATAGTCACAGCTTAACTTGATGCCCTGACATTTTTTTTTATAATGCTTCAATTTGGAATGGAATCCACTGTGTTTCTTAGATCTCATTAAAAGTCAAGGTATCAGTTACAGAATGAATTCCTAAAATCTACTTTAAATCAGGAGTATCACATATTTACTACTTGATGAATATTTTTGTTGACATTTGGACCAAAACAGGAAAATAATTTGTGTGACCTTTATTCCCAGCTGCAGAATTCACCTTCAGGATGAGAGTGAGCCTAGATAATTTAACCCCAAAGGGTGAAGTTTTGAGAAAGTTATGTGCAGGAAAGAAAAATCTGAATCTTAAATAGTGAGGGAATGTGGTAAAATTTTAGAGTTTCTTTTATTAATAATGCTCAAGGAAGTGCTGAACAGAGCCCTGGCGTGGGAAGTTCTCTGCTTATCCAAAGACAAGGTTTGGCATGGGGAAAGGAAGGGCAAGCTTCCTCACCAACATGTTTAAATATCTCTGACCCAGGGAAGTTGCCTTATGGGTGAGGCCTTGTCTATACGCAAATGTACACTGGTTTAAATAAACTGGATTTAGTGAAACTCCTGCAAACTCTTGTGTGGGCACTCAATTTCATAAATTCATAGATTATAAAGCCAGAAGGGACTGTTGTGATCATCTAGTCTGACCTCTTGTATAACATAAGTCATAAAACTTAATTGAATCTCAGTTTGAGTGTCTGATTCCATTTTAGCTTAAACCTTCTTCCGAACTGACTTAAGCTAAAAATAAGTCTAATTTAAACCAAAATTAGAGTGTTCACACAACCTTTTGCATTGATTTAGCTAAACTTGTTTAAAAAATTCACACTTTTAATTAAAAGTATGTATCTCTATGTAGACAAGGCCTTAGTCTTTGTGGTTATTCAGTCTTTAATCTCTCTCTTAAGGCTGCCAACGAGGGCTCAATTAGTGCCTACTGTATGCTGTTGATACTTGTCCATTAGGAGTTAGACTTTGACCACCGTTTTATTTTACATAGTCCAGTGAATGGCTATCACATAGCAAGTGCTTCCAGTCATTGGGAAACATTTGGGCAGATGACATAAAAGTGAAAGACTTTGAAGTTCACTACCAATTCTTTCTATTATCCACTCCTGTGAGTGTAAATCTTCCTTAAAACACTGGTACTTCAATATCTTCTATTGCTTGAGGCTTAACTTAAAGAGTCTTTATCCCTATTACATTTAATCTTTACTTGGCAATTGTATTTGGTGTTGTGCATGGTTGTATATTTCTGCTATATCAGTAGCACCTTGATATTTGGAAAAATAATATGACTGTCAGGGCCAAGGCATGGGTGGCTTGGCCCAGGAGCCAATTAGCAGGAATCAGACCAGGCTGGAACACAATAGATCAGAAGCAAGAGATAAAATGGAGAGCAGGGATCAAGAATCAGGATCTGAAGGCAGGAACAGATAAACACCAGACCAGCAGTCCATGGCAGGATGGAGCCCAGTTCTACAGACAATTTCCTGTTTCCTCCTCTGGCTTAAATAGGGGCTGTGGCCCAATCAGGAGCCTTGGAACTCTCCCAGTCTGCTCACAGGGATTGGCAGTTGGGCTTCATATACCCTTGTCCCAGGTACTGCCTGTGAGTGGCCTGGTAGAAGACTGGCATGTGATGACTCCATGGACCCAGGTTTGATACCCATAGTGTCAGGCTACATCTTAAATTTGCACCAAGACCACCCTTTGCATTCTTCTCTTTATTACTTTATACACCTAAGAAGCAGGCAGGTTGCCAGGTTGCTTATGCAGCTCCTGCCATTTGCTGTTGAACAAACATCATAACAAAAGGTGTTGCATGGCAGCTACCGTATGAAAGGAATTAACACATCCTTATTTGGTGGCGGAGAATGTTTGGGAGTTCCAGAAGCACATCTTGAGATAGAGAACAATATTTATTTTATTTAATAAATGATTTACAGTTGTTTTGTATGCTGTTCTTGCAATTTATGATAAAATTGCACTGGAAAAACAGATGAGAGTGAAAATAAAATTCCTGAAATTTTTGGAAGAAGAAAAAAAAATCTGTAGTGATTGTTAACATTACAAAAAGGGAGCTGTTTTCAGTGGCCTATCTGGATTTCCTTAGCGAAAGGATGAAAGTAATTTTTATGGAGCTCTGCTGAGAGCGGATTTAGATTTTTCTCCCTGCATTGTTTTTATAGTGCTGCCAAGAAGTATAATTGATGGGGGGAAGGAGAGGGTAAATATTAAAGATAAAATATATTTGTCATTGACTCTGGGAAATATTTTTTCTTTTTACAAAACAACATTCATAATAACCTTAATGGGGCTGAAAAGTGAGGGACAGGCAGCAATAGAAACAGAAGTCCTCTATTAATTCTAAGCTACAGTGCACCTGCCTACCATTTTACTTGGCCTATGCATAAATACAGGGCTTTGGACCAGGTTACCATTAATCTCTCATCTTTCATGATTATTCAGTCATTTAATCCACAAAATACTTTAAATGGTATATTATAAACCTTTGATTTCTAAATGATTTTACTCACAAATCTCTTTCTCTCCGTGTATTTATTACATTCCTTGGCTGATGGAAATTCTGTCTCTACTAGAAAGTGCCAAGCAAACCATGAGGTATAGAAATCAATAGGCCCTATCTTGCAAGTTGCAAAACAACTCCCAGGAGAGGCTGAGCACCTTCAACTCCCACTGAAATAGATGGGAGTCGACGGTACATGGTGCCTTGCAGGATTGGACCATTAGGAAGCACAACTGGCTTAGGGCCTGAACCTACTCCCACTAAAGTCAATGAGAGCTTTTCCATTGACTTCTGAGTGTGAAGAATAGAGCCGTTAGTGTTGTAGTAAAAGAAACTCTGAATGCAAGGAAAATACAAGAAGGACATTCTAGGTTTGTTTCATTGTTGTATCCACTGGAGGAGCTAACTGGAGTAAAGGAAAAGCAGGGGGGCCTATCCTTCCCCCACCTCCTGCTGGATATAACTAAGTCCAGCTCAGTTTACTGGGTTTTGCCCTCATCCCTGGGGAAGTGGGAAACAAGGGCCTCAAGCATTTTGAAGTTTAGTTCTTTATTCAGAAATGTCTATAGCATTTCATTGTTGAAAGCTACTAATAGGGAATGTGTAGATTTAAAAAGAACTGGCCTGATCCCTTGCCCAAAACTGAAAAAAAAATGTTTTGAAAAGCACAGTTCCCTTTTTCTGTCAGTTTATTTGTTAGTTGCTTTCCTCTCCGCTCCTAGTATTGGATGAGTGCTGGAAGCAAAAGTACTAGAATGCCACAAAAAAGGCCATTTGTGTTGTATTTCTGACCTGGATGAAACCTGAATGTTCTGGAAATTTGAGAAGGAAAATATTTTTCTTGTGAAATTTCCAGAGTAGTTTTCAGAATGAAGAGGTTGGAATAAAGTCCTCTACGCTTTGGAAAAGCATCTAAAATCTGGGATGTTCACCAAAACCAAACCTTTTTTAAAAATGGTATTAAAATGAAATGAATGCTTGTGAAAGATGATAGATTGATAGGCCTGGAGACTAAAGATCTCTTCTTATACATGGAACAGGAAGAGCAATTGGCAGTGCAAGCTTATCCACGCTATCTGTCAATATGCCTCAATCAGAATTGGATTAACCCACAGGCAACCTATGCACCCCATGTCCATAACTCTTTAATCCTGCAATTTCATTAAAGAGTTGCACTGAGACTATCTCAGTGTTGAATGGTTATCTGTGCTCCCTTTTCACAGCATTGGTTTTCCTTAGCTAGTTCTACTAGTGAAATTCTGGCCCCGTTGAAGTCAATAGGAGTTTTGCCATTTACTTCAGTGGGGTCAGAATTTCATCGTGTCTGTCTACTTCTCTTTCTCTCCCACTGATATAATCCTTTACTCACCCTCTTCCCCACACCAGCTAACATGCTGTTCCTCTGCTATAGTTCCACCCAGAGACCACTTGGTACATCTGGAGGTTCCAAACACATGGTGGCTGGCCATCTTCTCCTCTTGGTCTACCTTCCTGCCATCTTCCCACATTGCTGCAGCATACCTTCCTGGTTGCCTCTCCAAATCAGTTCTGTTCCCCAAAATAACTATACCCAGTGCCCAAGACCCTAGGCCTATCAGTTAATGGAGCCGCCATTCTATTGGGGAGGACTGCATCCAGGAGTAATTCATGCTCCAGACCTTTTGCCATGATTACCAACAAATGTGCCAATTACAATGTGAACACCTGTGCACTAGAAACTGGGCTGAGATCACCAGCCCGTCTCATACACTGCAGACCTCTGGCACTGTATATTGGAAACAGCTCCTGGACTATTTTAATAAGTGCTTTTTATGTTTGTTCTGGAATTAATGAGAAAAAAACAGAGAACTTCTAAACCAAGTTCCATGGGACCTTGGTCATCTCTATTTTCCCCATACATGGGAACAGAGGTAAAATCTGGTTTTAGTTTAGCTATCAGTCTATGAGCAAATTGAACTAAATAGGAAAATGTTTGAAAGCCAAGTTGTATTTCATTCCAGCTACATCACTGATTTAAGTAGGGAAAATGTCTTAAATATTCTGCATTTTTATGATTTAATGTCCCAGCAGCCTCACTACACCTCCCCTGAAATGAAACATGTCTGGAATGGGTTCATTTCTAATGTTCATCAAGGCTCTCCCCCCTACTTGGGGCTAGATCATACCATTTAGGCACAACCCAGAGGAAGGTGCAGCGCAGAGCTGCACCACCACAGAGGGTAAACAGTGTGTATGTGTGTGTGGGTAATGGGGGAAGTCTGCTTTCCTACTATTGGTGCAGCATTCTCCCTTCCGTATGCTGGTGCCTGGGTGGAGCCAAGGGTGCACCTCCTCTCCATGCCATCCAGTTACCTTGAATACTTGCTGCCTGTCCCCTTTGGGGCACCCTGGACCCCTAGAGGAGTAAGTAGGGTGGCTGCAGTCTCTGTGCTCCCCCAATTATTATTATGATTTATTGATCATTTATATTATGGTAGCATCTAGACCCTCCAACTGAGATCAAGGCCCCATTGTACAAATGGTGGGAGGAGAAACTGAGGCACAGGGCTGAGAAGTGACTTGTCTAAGGTCCCACAACATTTCAGTGAAAGGGAAGATGTATGACTTGTCAGTCAGTGGGTATAAAGTGAATAATGATAAAATCTTAATTGGCACTGGCAGGTAAATAAAGCAACAGTTCTGAATTCCAGGACTGAGACAACAGGAAATGTGTATCTCTGATATTTTTTTCAGGGTAAGGGTACTGTTTCTGTGCACTCTGTGATGTGTGGGCCAGTTTAGTTTATACAAAGGCGTGCTCCTTTGGTGCTTACAGTATTGGTGGGACTGGCTGGGAGACTAAAATATAAATTAAAATGAAAGAAAAATCAGTGGAATGAAAATAAAGGACATAGAGATCTGGGGAAGTGTCAGATCTCTACAGCAGGCTTGGCAAAACACTTATTCCTCACAGATGTTAAAATGTAGCTTCAGAATGTCAGCGGACACTGATGAGACCTAGCCAAATTTCATGGAGAAGGTCGTAACACATCTTATATTTCAGTTCAATAGGAATGCTATTTTCTGAGAATATTGTAATATACAAGAATAGATCCTATGAACTGAAGTTCTATAGTTGGTGTTAATGTTGGCTCCGTGATGTATAGAAATGAAAACTACTCATTAGCATCAGGTAATGAAAGGAAATAATGTTTACATACCAATACTAATGGAGACTGGATAGCAAATTTGGAGTTACAGTGTAGTAAAGGGGGGAGGGCGAGCTCAGTGGTTTGAGCATTGGCCTGCTAAACCCAGGGTTGTGAGTTCAATCCTTGAGGAGGCCACTTAGGGATCTGGAGCAAAAATTGGTTTTGCTAGTGAAGGCAGGGGGCTGGACTTGATGACCTTTTAAGGTCCCTTCCAGTTCTAGGAGATTGGTATATCTCCTATTATTATTAAAGGCATCAGACCAAGAACCAGGAGACTTGGGTTCTGTGCCAGACTCTAGAAGCTTCTTATGTGACCTTAAGCCAGTCATTTAATCACTGTCTCTTTTGTTTCAGGCATTAGATCAGGATGCAAGAGATCTGAGTTCAATACCCAGCTCTGACTTAGATTTTTCTGTCTGATTTTTGGACTAGTTACTTAATCATAGTGGCTTTTGTGGTTCAGACCCTGGATTCGAGATCTGATTAGATTCTTCTGTGACCTTGAGCAAGTCATTTACTCTCTCTGTGCTTCTGCAAAATGGGAAATAATAATGCTTCTTTTCTCTTATGTTTCCCTGCCTTGTCTCTTTAGACTGTAAGCTCTTGGGGACATGGAGTGCCTGTTGCTATGTGTACGAACAGCATGTAGTAGAGTAGGGTTCTGATCTCAGCTGGAACCACTGGGCACTGCTATAATAAAAACAATAGTAAGAAAATGAGGATAATAATGCTACAATACCTTGCAGTGAAGCTTAATTCATTAATATTTGTAAAATGCTTTGAGATCACTAAATAGAAGGCAGTTAGAAGGATGCTGTATTAGTATTTATTTATTTTACATCTACAGTACCAGTTTGCATGGGAATCCGTAGCATTTTAATAGTAGTTCTGGCTGCATTTTTAAAACAATTCGTATTCTAAAAATGTGGTTAAGATTAAGAAACCTTTCTTGTAACACAATTCTACGCTCACACTTTTCCCACTTTTCTAATGCCTCCAGTGCACAAAAGTCAGGAAGAAAATCTTTCCGTGACATGATGGCATTACCAGCTCTTTTTAAGTGGGAGGACTGTACTCCTACACAGCAGATTTTCCCTGTGTTGTGGTATTCGTGCAGCAAAGAGCTGTACTTCTGAAGGGTTTCTTGTGTAAGCTCTTTCATGCTTCTCTCGCCTTGGAGCCTTGTTTTAGACTCATAGCCAAGAAGAGGTCAGGAAGTACTCCATACTGCAGCTTCTTTTTCTGTATATATTTTTCTGTGGTTCTCCACAAATCCATGGAACACATTCCCTTCCATTTCTCTCTCTTGGAATAGTTTATGTTTCATTATTTGCAGATGGAAAAATGACAACTTGACAAACAGAGGAGGACCTTTCTATTTAAATCTTAGCTTCCTTTCAGGCTCCAAAGTACTCTAGCCAGGGAACACAGAGAATGCAAAACATGATCATAATCTTTTTGTCCAACATTTACAAAAAATTCTTCTCCCCAGGTTTGCACATGTACATTTTTTTATACAACTGAAGGAATCTGCAAATCTTTCTGACTTTTAGATTTGGTCAAACTGTTAGTACACTTATTGCTTTTGACATCAGATGATTGGGTGGGTGGTTTGTTTATTTATTTTAGAGCACTACATTTTCCTCCCCATTTGCAATTCCTTTCCCTTGCTAATAGCAGAGTGACAATCACTGATTGCAGGAGCCTTGAAAAGGCCACTAAGAACCCAGCAACCAAAACTCTCTCATCAGGACTAAGACTCAGACTCAAGCTACATTGCCTGTTGTTGAGGGTTTTTTTTGTTACGGTTCCATACTTTACAGACAAAACTCACTAACCTTTTCCCACTTCCTGGCTTTGACATTCCAGCTAAGAAACCTTGACAGCACCTAGCATCTCTGCTCAGCTGTCTCCTTGTCTCCTCAGCAGGGCCGGCTCCAGGCCGCAGCACGCCAAGCGCGTGCTTGGGGCGGCATTCCGCAGGGGGCGCTCTGCCTGTCGCCGGGAGGGCAGCAGGCAGCTCCGGTGGACTTCTCGCAGGCGTGCCTGCGGAGGGTCCGCTGGTCCCGCGGCTCCGGTGGACCTCCCGCAGGCATGCCTGCGGATGCTCCACCGGAGCCGCGGGACCAGCGGACCCTCCGCAGGCACGTCTGCAGGAGGTCCACCGGAGTCGCAGGACCGGCAACTGCCAGAGTGCCCCCCGTGGCGTGCCGCCGTGCTTGGGGCGGTGAAATTGCTAGAGCCGCTCCTGCTCCTCAGATGCAATTTCTTTTAAATATTAACACAATGTTATTTAGCTGTCAAGGAGACACACTGGTGTGAAAAGGCTTCTAATATGTGAAACTAAGAGCTTTAAGGGTTGGCGGCATTTCAGGACAGTGTATGCATGCCATGTCTTGCTTTGTTTACTCTTAGGCTATGGCTACACTAGAGAATTTACAGCAGCAGAGCTGCAGCGATGCAGCTGCACTGTTGTAAGCTCTCTAATGTAACCACTCAAAGTCGCCGAGAGAGATCTCCTGTGAGCTTAACTACTTCAGCCCTGCGGGTGGTGGTAGCTCTGTCAGAGGAGAGTTTCTCCTGCTGACATAGCGCTATCCGCATCGGTGCTTAGGTCAGCGTAACTTCCAGTTCCTTGCATGCACTTCCTCTCCTCTGGCTTCCTTTGGCCTGACTGGAGTGAGCCCTTTTATAGCATCAGAGGGGCCTTAATTAGAGTCAGGTGCTTAACAGCCTCACCTGACTCTTAGCAGGTTAATTGGAGTCAGGTCACTCAGGGAACAGAAGACTGCTTATCCAGTGGCCAGTATATCTCCCTTCTACTACTCTGCTGTTCCTAACTGGCCTGGGTCTATCACACAGGTTATTTCATATTTGTAAATGCTTCTATAAACCTACATAAACCAGCCAGGAGGGAAGCAGAGAGCTCACATCCCTGCCTTCCTTCCATGATTTCGTTACTTAAATCAGTGTGTTTATAGAAACGGATGTCAAGGAATCAAATTAAAATGCTTTTATATTTCGCTTGTGTTCCTACCCCTGAAGCCTGGTGGTAACTGCAGTTTAAAACAGTTGTTCTGCTGTTACTTCTCCTCTGCCCCAATACCCCTCTCCAAAAAATAACCTTCTTTAGATTTTAGCCACCTGGTTATAGTTAGTTTCCTTTTTTAGCCTTCAAAATAGATCAGACATTACACTGTTAAAAACAATTTTCACTGTAGGTATTGAATATCATACTGGGCTTGTAGTAATAACTGATAGATATCTAGAATAATCTTCAATATGGACTGAGACTGCAAAGATCTGTCAATCACTGAGTTTAACTTTAAACACAGATGATTTGAATTCGTGTTAGCAGCATGAGGAAACCAAGAAGATGGAATAGTGCTGTTCAGAGAAAAGATGATAGGATTACCTCTGCTGTTAGCCTTTTCCTGCTACTTGTTTGAGATACTAAATCAAAGCGATGTTTATGAAAAAAGCTATGACCGGGGTTTCTAAATCTTCATTCCTGCTGGGATTTTCCTATTATAAATCTGCTGTCAGAAATGAGTGCTTTACTTGTGGCTTAATTTTATGCAGGCACAAACACCTTGGTTCAACACGTTTTGCCAGAGACTGTCTTAGCTGTCTTAATGCAACAGAGTTCTCATTAACTGGGACCTCTGCAAAAGAAAAATGCACACATGCTCTTTTGTCGTTGGCCATTGCTTCATGAGCAGTCTGATGAAAACTGAAATAAAACATGAATTCCAAGGTGGTGTGTAGAAATGAATGTTTGAATCACACAGTTTATGTGAATTATCCACGCCAAAGAACATTACAATCTAGCTTTTGAATGAAGTTTTGTTTAAGTGGTAGAATGTTCATAATTTCTATTAGTTATGCTAACGCTGTGGAGTTTAACAAAAGAAAAAAAAAGCATCGTTGTGTTTTTTTCCCCCTTTTCTGTTCAACTGTGTGCACAGGGCAGCCAATACAATGGCTTCAGAGAGACTTGTCTAACTTGCTTGTCTTTTCTGCATGCAAAAGCCATTGTGCCAGATTCATGCCTGGTATAAGTCCTCTGTCTTTGGAAAGAATTTGCACCATTGGCATCAATAGGAGCTCTTTATGCAAAATAACTGCAAAATCAGTCCCCAAAAGTGATCAACATCACAGCATTTAATTTGCTACCAGATTTTGCATTCTTGTCCTGTTCATTGTAGGTTGTTTTATATTTGTCCATGAGAAGATTAGCTTTGCAGCATGCCTGGGTTAAAATTTTGCTTCCAGGAACTTAGCCCTGGAAGCATTTCTTTGGGTTTGACTCATAGGGAAGGAATGAGGATCTTGAATTCATGTACCAGAGAATCTCTGATCATGGAAAAAGGGAAAGTTGTTGCTCTGCGATTGAAGATATTATTCCCAACAAAATTCCTATTTATGTATTGTTTCTGTTTCACCCTTGTATAAATCCTAGTTCTGCTAAAAAAACTAGCATAATTGCGGAAGAGACATAACAAGAGCTGTGCAGAGAAATGAAATTCTGTTTCATGGGGGATTTCTACATTTCAAAATTTGTTTTCATACCACTTAAGAACAAAAGCCCAAAATTTTGAAATTCTGTCTGAATTTTTTTTAAAAAAAATTGTTTTGGGTCAATAGAAACAATTTGTTTTGATGAAATTGAAATGTTTTGTTCAACATCATAATGTATAATACAAAATTTAAAAAAAATCAAAATGAAACATTATTTTGAAAGGAAAAATTGAAATGTTTCATTTTGACAATGTCAAAGTGGGATGTTTCAACATTGCGAGAACTTATTTTTCCCTTTTTCTCCCACTAAACTGTAATTTCAGTGAAATTGACATGATTTCACACAGTTTCAGTTTTGATGGAACTGTATTTTCTGATGGAAAATGGTTCATTCAAAGTTTTTCTGATCAGCTCTAGATATAACATTCAGCTGATGAAATGTAATGTTGTTTTGAATTACCTTAGCAAAATGCTTTACTTCCAGTAAATCCACTGATATATATGCATAGTGTGTGTCCTTAAATCATATCACAATTTAGTTACTGAATGAGTTGGGGAAATCTAGGTTCACACTTATAACTTAGGAGGCATTTGTGTTATTGCTAAAAAGAATATACTTAAGAACTAAATCCAGGAAGTTACATCTTTTATTTTTCTGTACTAAATCTACATAAAGCTGGCTCTTGAAGTTAAAATGAAAGAGCATGGAATAATGTATTCAAACTTGTTTTCATTTGTCTTCAGTTAACACCCAGTCAGTCATCTGTAGCTTTAATTTTCTCTGTTTTTTTCTGAAGTTGTCTGAACTGAGATGTTTACAGTGTTTTCAGAAGGGGAGGAGGATTTTGCTTTTACAGTTAGCCTGTTGTGCAGCACTTTAAAGTATACATTTGCAAAAGTGTGACGGTATAAAGTAGCCACAGGAGTGATTTTTCAGATGAATTTGAATTATGGCGTGGAAAAAAAGGAGCCATACTCCAAAGTTCAGTTGTAATACAGAGTTTAAATAATGCCTTGGATCTAAAATCTGTGTGCCATACACCTATTTAGATTTTTTGAGGGCGTTGATCTTTCTGAAGACTGGATACAAGAATTCTGTGGAGTGTAAAGGCAGCACTGTTGTTGTCTGAACATTATAATCCCCAAAGCTGGAGAGGATGAGCCATATTAGATTTTTTTATAGTAATAATGTAGACTTATTTTTTAATGTCACAGTACCAAATTTTCAAAGGCCTCTGAAATATTTGCAGGAAAAAAAACATACATGTACCTATTTGTAAATGAAAAACATGCATTTGCAGGTGGGGCTGGGTCTCTGCATGCGCAAACCAGCTGACTGCATGCTTAGGACGAAGCAGCAGTGAAAACACATAACAGTGAATTAGGAGGATTCTATTTCCACATCTGGCTGCAATTTTCTGTGTGATCTTGGGGAAGTCGTTGAACCTCTTGTGCCTCCGTTTTCCCCCAAGTAAAACTGAGATGAATAATAGTCGCTTCACAAGGGTGTTCTGAGGCTTTATTCACTAATGTTTATAAAGTAAATGAGGATTCCTGAGTGGGTGGAGCTTCTGTTCTCCCTGTCTCAAACAAATGAGCAAGGGGAGAGTGATATTCAATTAAATTAAAAGGTGGCAAATTCAAAACCCGACAAGCGAAAATACATTTTTTCCCATACACTGGTGCAAATCAGGAATAATTCCAGTGACTTTAGTGGAGTTACACTGCTGTAAAACTAATAAAGTGAAATCAGAATTGGGCCCATATAAGTAATTAAAATAGACATATTTTCATAGGACCCTGAGAAAATGCAGATGCCAAATGAGTACTGATTATTATTGGTTTAGTATGTTGTACAGTGCCCTGGGCTTGGTGGGCACAGGGGTGGAGCTGAAGGTGATGTTCTTATTAATACAGTTATTTTTATCAGTTATTTCTACACCCCCACAAGTCAAAAGTCTTTACTGCATTTCCTCTTTCTAAGATGTGTGCATAAATGTAGGGGTTTGAAGGCTCAAAAATTGCAGGTGCAAAAGTGCCAGCATAAATGTTGAGACCACTTTTGAAAATTTGGCTTTAATTCATAAGTAAGTTGCCAGAGAATGAACACAGACACATTTGAAGAAAAGATAGTTGGAAAGTTAAGTTCTGATCTTGTAAATGGCTGTACTGATCTTGTAAATGGAGTGGTTTGGGGTCCTTGGGATGAGAGACATTAGGGATGAAACCTCCCATTGACTTTAATAGGTCCAAGATTTAATCCTAGGCACCAAATCCTGCTTTCAGCGAAGACAATGGGATTTCTATGATTGACTGCAGTGAGATTGGCACTAGGGACTATGTAAATATCAGATGATATTATTGTATACAGTGTTGTGGCTGTGTTGGTCCCAGGATAGAAGAGAGATAAGGTGGGCGAGGTAATATCTTTTATTGGATCCACTTCTGTTGGTGGGAGAGATAAGAGAAGAGTTCTGTGTAAGCCTGAAAGCTTCTCTCCCTCACAAACAAAAGTTGGTACAATAAAAGATATTATCTCACCCACCTTTTCTCTCAGACAATATTAATGGTTGTAGGATTTTTAATATCTGAGAGCAATTTTTGTTTTTCATTTACAACTAGTGTCATATATATTGGTAGCTGTTTATCGTTAACACTTATATTTTTGTGATTTAATAGTATTTTTTATTATTTGAGCATTTGAAAATGACTTTAACAAGCCCACTCTACTAAACTTTCCACATGACTCTGTGTCCCTTCCCAGAGTTAGAATCCTCTTTAATTATTTCTAGGACTGTCAATTAATTGCACTTAACTCAAGCAATTAATTCAAAACAAATTAACTCACTTAAAAAAATTAATCACAATTCATCACAGTTTTAATCACACTGTTAAACAATAATAGAATACCAATTTAAATTTATTATAAATATTTTGGATGTTTTTCTACATTTTCAAATGTATTGACTTTAGCATATCTGGCATGTAAATACCTTGCAATGCTGGCTACAAAAGTGCCATGTGAATGCCTGTTCTCACTTTCAGGTGACATTGTAAATAAGAGGGCAGTATTATCTCCCATAAATGTAAACAAACTTGTTTGTCTTAGCAATTGGCTGAAAAAGTAGGCCTGAGTAGACTTTTAGGCTCTAAAGTGTTACATTGTTTTATTTTTGAGTGCAGTTATGTAAAAAAAACAATTCTACATTTGTAAGTTGCACTTTCAAAATAAAGAGATTGCACTACAGTACTTGTATGAGGTGAATTGAAAAATACTATTTCTTTTGTTTATCTTTTTTACAGTGCAAATATTAGTAATAAAAAATAATAAGAACATAAGAATGGGCCATACTGGGTCAGACCGAAGGTCCATCTAGCCCAGTATCCTGTCTTCTGACAGTGGCCAATGCCAGGTGCTTCAGAGGGAATGAACAGAATAAGCAATCATCAAGTGATCCATCCCCTGTCACCCATTCCCAGCTTCTGGCAAACAGAGATTAGGGACACTTCAGAGCATGGTTTTGCATCCCTGACCATCCTGGCTAAAAGCCATTGGTGGACCTATCCTCCATGAATGTATCTAGTTAATCTATAAATGATCACTGTACACCTTGTATTCAGTAAAAAGAACGAGGAGTACTTGTGGCACCTTAAAGACTAACGCAATTCTCCAACAAAAAAACTTCAAAAAGAGACTCCAGTGAGAAACTGCAGAATTGGAATTAATTTGCAAACGTGACACCATTAAATTAGGCTTGAATAAAGACTGGGAGTGGATGGGTCATTACACAAAGTAAAAACTATTTCCCCATACTAATTTTTCCCCTACTGTTACTCACACCTTCTTGTCAACTGTTGGAAATGAGCCAGCCTGATTATTACTACAGAAGGTTTTTTTCCCTGTTGATAATAGCCCACTTTAACTGATTAGTCTCATTATAGTTGGTATGGCAACACCCATTTTTTCATGTTCTCTGTGTATATATAGATCTTCCTACTGTATTTTCCACTGCATGCAGCCAATGAAGTGGGCTTTAGCCCACAAAAGCTTATGCCTCAATAAATTTGTTAGTCTCTAAGGTGCCACAAGTACTCCTGTTCTTTTTGCTGATACAGACTAACATGACTACCACTCTGAAACTTGTATTCAGTGTTGTAATTGAAATCAATATATTTGAAAATATAGAAAACATGCAAAAATATTTAAATAAATGGTATTCTATTATTAACAGTGTGATTAAAACTACGATTAATCATGATTTTTTAATCGTTTGACAACCCTATTTATTTATTCTAAATGGTATTTTCAGTAGCACAGTAGCATTAGTGAGGATAACTTATTCCAAGTTTTCAGATATTATGAAATATCTGCATGAGTTAAACTATTCCATCTTCCTCCATGGAATTATCTCAGTCTGTAGAAAATGCTTTCTCTCTCTTTTCCTCTGTGAAACACTGCCAGGAATTATGTTATATCATCAGAACAACCAGGATTCTTTACAATTGTGCTTCCTGGTCGTAGTCAGTTTGAAGTCTGTAAATGCTGCTTTAGGGGTTTTGCCATTTAGCTTTGCTCCATTACGGCATTTTATTTGAAGGACCAATCGTGCCAAAGAAAATTAAAAGTCTCTCACTTTTCTTCCTACATTGCATCTTCAAAGTGGAATATTTTAAACAATAGAATTGCACATCAGTTGGAAGAGAGAGTGGGAGGAATCAGTGGGGGGAGAGAAAGTTATGTCTCTAGTGGGGTTCTGTGCAATTTCATTCTCTGGGGATTGAAAGGCTTTTAACCAACTCAACATTTCAACCGCCTGAGAGAAGAGAAAAAGAACCATGTCTTGTCTAGACCGACCAAAAACTAAAAACAAGGGACACTTTGAATTTTGAGACTCTGACCACAACTGAAAACTGTACTCAAGCCAAGTAACTGGAAAATCAGTTTCTTGGGTTAAACAAATGCTTCCCTTAAGAATCACAGGCAGCCTTCCATTTTAATTAGTAGAGAAATTATTATATTGTGAAGCTCCGAATCTAATATTTTAACCAATGCAAAGACTTGCAGCTGGGGCAGTTAGGAGGGTAGTTTAGCCAAATATGGGACTTTATGAGATGTCAGAGGAAAAAAACAAACAAATATTCTGAGGCATTTCCTTGCCATTTGGCTGTGATAGTCTATCATTTGTCATAAGATGGAAAAATAAGGTCTGCCTTCCTAGTGCAGTGGCCGACTGCACCAGAAACAGAGCCAACTGTAAACACAAAATCAGGAGGGGGCATGGAGCTGGAGCTCAGCAGTGAAACCTTAGACCAAGAGATGGATATGGGAAACTGTACTCCAGGAGTCACTTTATACAGTAATCTTTATGGAAAGCCTTGCAGAGAAATGTTGATTAAAATTCACTGCTGGGGTACTTAAATTAAGACAGAACTACAGAAAATTGCAGCAAAAATTTTATGAATAGGTATAGTACCAATATGGCATGTATTGTAGGCATAGTATGTCATAGAAACATGAATACCCTTGTTAGCCAATCAGACTCCAGTGCTTCTTATGCATGTGAAATGCAGGTTTATTTAAGTATAAATATCTTTTCACTGGAGGGAAGATGGTTGAGGTACTGGACTGTGTCTCAGGAGATCTGGGTGTAATTCCTGGCTCTACCACAGACTTCCTGTGCTATACTGAACAAACCTTTGCCAGGACTGTCATTACATAAGAAAAAGGAAGGGCATGGGTGATACTTTTTAGCACTAGGCAAAGGAACAAATCATTAAGTTTTTATGTCGCAAGAAACAGGAAGTCAATATCTGTGTCTCATATTGGTACTTATATTAAATAGGGATAATAATACTCACCTACTTAACAGGGATGCTGTTAGGCTAAATTAATTAATACTGGTGTAAAATGCATTGAGATCCTGAGGACGAGCACGTTATATAAATACTAAACATTCTCATTATGACTTTATAATAAAATAAAAATATTCTTCGAAGATTCAGGAGCACCTCTTTGACTCCACTAAAAGTAATTTGATTCTCACAACCTGTGTTTTTGCAATCTGAAGCTGTTTTGCTTTCTCCTGTAAAAGACAGGCACTTTTCCAAAAACATTCACCATGGAACTTAATGGTGCTAGCTCATCGGTTCTTGCGGTTCTATCATTCATTTGTGCTCCTAGAGAACTATAGTTAGAATGAATGGAATCAGATGTCTTTTTATTTTTCAAACAATCAAGGCTAGCCAACATGGAAGGTTTTATCCCTCAGTAAGTATGAAGCCACCATGAAAACACAAATCTGCCTCATGCCTTCCCAACACTGAAGCAGTTCCATGGAGCCAGATATTCAATGAGGTGCTAGTGTCACCCATTGTTTCCTCTGTCCTAGGTGCTCTGAGTAAAACCAACTTCTAATGACCCACACTTCTATTCCCAGTCCTTTACGTACTGTTGTGATATAATATTTTCTGACATCTTTTCCTCCTATTTAGCATTTTTTCCATTCTCTTCCCTTTTTGTGTTATGGGCTTAATGCCATGAAAAAAGCAATGGTTCTCTGTATTGTGTAATAAGGACAAGTTGATGTGGTTGGAGCCTGTTTGGCTTACGGTAGCACAGTCTTTGATGGAATTCAAGAAAGACAATGATTCTGCACTTCTTAATATGGTTCTGACCCTGCGAACATGCATGTAAGTAACTTTATGCACGTGAATAGGGATTTACTTACATGCATGAAATCACTCATGCCTAAGCAGCAAAGAGTCCTGTGGCACCTTATAGACTAACAGACGTTTTGGAGCAGGAGCTTTCGTGGGTGAATACCCACTTCGTCGGATGCATGTCGCATTTGCTAGATAAGGTCTTATATGTTTAATTCGTTTTTTCACTTGAAAAGTTCAGAAAATCATTCCATGAAATTCTGATCTTGAATTTATTTCATTCAGCACATATTTAGGCAAAGAATTGTTCACCTCTGTTTTTCTAGTACTAAGCAGTGGACGTTATTCTGCACTTTGGCTAACCAGAATACATTTCAGTAGGCTTTTCCTACTGCCAAGGCTTGCCGGCACACAAGACTATTTCCATCCGTGATGACTAAAGTGTACCTACTGTACATCTGATCTCACATCCCATTTAGCAAACAAAATCCACAGATGAATTAATTCTCTGCTTATTTCAAAGAACTGCCTGATGAAAGTGGGAAACTGGACTTATTTCCAAAGTATAAATTGCTCTTTCATGCCATACGAGAAATGACATCAAGCCAGATTTCAAATGATAGTTTTTTCAAACATATACAACATCAGGCAGTCATAATACAAAAGCATATGTTTGAATATTTGTTGCATATTTTGCTAATGATGCAAGTAATACAATCTAAAAGGAAAGATAATGGTTATGCTCTCCCCAATGTATCTACCCGCACTATTCAACTTGTTTCAAATCCAGACTTATGTCAATAAAAACACAAGACTCATTTTTCCTAGCTTGCTCTGTTTGTAATTCATTCACATCAGTAACAGCAAAATTATTTTGTACAGTCATAAGTATAATAATTATGCAACTATTTCTGGTATTTCACAATTGCTAGTATCAAGTGTGTGTGAAGACACTTGGATTTGTTAGAGTTAAACATGCCATATATACAGCTGATTCTTTATATCAAAGACTCTGTATAATAACCTACCAGATTCTCATAGACACACTGTGACTCAGAGAGTAAAATATATTATTTTGATGTGAATTAATTGTTATTTTAAAGGCATGTTATTAATAAAGGGATCATTTGTAACTACACAGAATTAAAAATTGTGCTGTCAGTGTAATTCAGCATAGCTCTTGATACAGAAAACAATACACAGGCATTGTGACTTCTTAACTAGTCTCAAAGGTGCAGGTCTGTGGAGGTGTAAATCCCATACCTAAGGGAGCAATACAGGGGGGCATGCTGTCTGCTGTTGAATTGGTGGTGCATATATCAGTAGGCAGGAGCTTTGCTTTACATAAATCTTTACAAAATATTTAGCTGCTTGGTAAACTATTTGAGCAGTAACTCTGCTAACTGCATAGAAACAGAAACCACATACTCAAAGGCAAACATTCAAAAATTAGACAGTCTAACGTGAGAAACACACACCTCAAGAAATAAAACATAAACAAACATCTTCTTATATGTAATCTTATATGTGATTACATTAGATTAAAATTAGATTATAAACTCTTTGAGCCAGGAAACATTTTCTTTCTATTTGTCCTGAATGTGCCTACTGTGCCTTTTCATGATGTAAAACTAAATAAAATAATAATGATTCAAAACCCTTTAGCCCAGATAGATAATAAATAGTTCAGTCAGATACAGATGTGGGGCCTGACTTTCTGGGGCAGCCTTTAATGTTGTGCCCTCAGTGAACTGTTGGAGGACTTGGTGACACCTGGACATTCTAACCACCTATTTCCAAGAGGTAGTCATATGTCTAAGTGTTACCACTTCCCCCCTCAGTTTCTTGTGAGTGTGAAACTGTGAGCACAGTTGTTTGTGGATGTCAAAGTGGAGGCCAGATGGTGCCCAGCTGAAAATCAAGGCCATGGGATCCATCCAAAGTGCCATGTTAGAAAGGAGTAGTCTAGGCTTGAATACAGCAAGGTGCAGTTAGGTCTAACTGTCTCCCTCATCGAGTCACAGAGCTCTGAACTGGGGAGGAAGAGCTTGTTAGGTCTAACTAGGTCAAGCCACTAACTATGTCAACCAATCCCTGGTCTGGTTCCATTGTCTAAATGGCAGAACATCTTGTTTAACCGCAACAGGTAACAGAATCACTGATAATGAGAAAAGTTACATTTATAATGAGAGGCTGTGTGGCCTCGTGAATGCAGCCCTGCTACTCGGGAGACCTGGGTTCTGTTCGTGGCTCTGATACTGGCCTGTTGGGTGACACTGGGCAAGTAACTTCCCTTTTCTGTGCCTCAGTTTTCGCATCTGTGAACTGAGGATAATGACACTGGCCTCCTTTCTATAGTGCTTTGAGATCTAGGGATGAAAAGTGCTGTGTGACAGCTAGGTATTATTACTAGCACTAACTCTTCTAATATGGCTTCTTTCAAACACATCAGGATTCTGATTGTGATTTCACTTCCATGGGTTTTATACCAGGGGCTTCAGTGGAGTTACTCCTGATTTACAGTAGTGTGAATGGAGGGGCAGACTACACATGTTTATGCTGTTGAAAAGTTATTTTTCTAAACATACCGCATACAGGGCAGAAGCCCACTTTGAAAGGCAGAAGCCCACTTGTGTTCACAACGCACAGGCCCACCTGCATGTGCATGCATACTTACTGCCACTGCATATTCCAAACGAGTAACGAATAGCTGGGCACTTATGGAGAAATTCAGCTATTGCCACATAAAACTCAAGTGATAGGGCTTTGCCCAAGGGTGGGGTGGAATTCATACTCCCAGCCTGCAGGTGGGACTGCTATTCCAGCCTATCCCTCTGGGCAGGGGATTGTTTCTTTTCTGTGCCCCAGACAATAGGGCCCCAATCCTGACTGAGCCTTTGGGCACTACCATAAAATAAATACTATTACTACTACTGCTGGCTTCAGTAAAGACCATTGCCCCTCTATGCCCTATCCAATGGGTCACTGGATCTGTCATAAGCATGTATCCATTAGTCCTTTCACAGATTCATCCACAACGGCTCCTTCCCTGTGGGCCTATTTGGGGCAGGCATGGAATGACCCTTCCCCTGGTGGCCCTCTCCTCTATATCCAACCTTTTGTAGAGTGCTAAAGTGGGTCTGACGTGGTCCCCAGGGCTTCTCCTGAGTCCCTTGCTCTTAAGTGAGTTTCAGCCCTAACTACCTGTTTGTATGTGCAGTGGTAGCAGTTATGTGTTCAAATGTGGGTGAGCCTGTATACACACTTTTGATATGGGGAGTGTCCACCTCCCTTCTGGAAAAATTTGGCCTGGAATATTTCAGATCAGATACTTCTGGGAATAGGTATTGCTATAGAAAGGTACTAAAACAAATTAATCTCTTATTTCACTGATAGAAAAAAACAGTAAAAGTGTCACCTTCAGCTCTTTCCCTTTGAAATGCAAGGCACAGTTCATCCACAAGGCTGCATAGTCCCTTGAGAAAATTAGAGGTACTGTGTTGATCAACAGAGAGAAGAGAGAGGTGACGGTCCCTTATTTTTCAATGACTGTCTCAAAACATACTGAGAATGACTTAAAAATACTATTTTTAGATCAGTAGTTTATTCAGTTTTAGAGATCCACAGTTATAACTCAAAATCAAGTTATACAAAGAGCTCTATTACCAATATGCTGGATCAAGACTCAGCTTGAATGGCAAAGGGCCATTGAATAGCCCTCTCAAAAGAGAGAGGGTCTGTGGGTTGCAAAATGGTTCCTATTTGCATGCACATTTTCTTGGTTTTAAAATTTAGTCAGAATATAGACAGCCACAAACTTTCCCATAAGAAATGTGTAACATTAATATTACCTTTGTCACTGCTTAGAAAAATACAGGAAAATGGACTCAGAACTTTCCGATGTTTTTATGTACGTTCAGTTTCAAACCAGTATTCTAAACTATATGAATGTGTATCCAAACATCCAAAAGAACCATATAAGGAGAATGTTAAGGATGCAAAGCCAAGCAAAGGTAGGAATATGAGAAGTAAGTTTGCCTGTGCACCCTTAATTCAGCCCCCTTTTGAGTATGCATTGTGGGAAGGGACTGTCTTTTTGTTCTGTGTTTGTACAGCACCTAACACAATGGGGTCCCAGTCCATAACGGGCTGCTAGGCATCACAGTAATACAAATAAATAATAAATAATGACATAATCACCTACTATTTTTTCCAGAGAACTCCTATATCATTCAGTGAATGTGTTTTTAGCCTCTTAATTCAATGTGTGGTGTCAGGCCTTATTTAATACATTAGCTTAACCCTGCACTGAATACAAAGTCTTTTATCTTCTCCTGGGTGTTTGATTCTATGTCACTCATCACCATAGTATCTGAGTGGTTCACAAACTTTAAATAATAATTTTTCTTTATATCACCCCTGTGAGGTGAAGGTATAATTACTGTTATCCCCATTATACACCTGGGGGAGGGAAACACAAAGCAGTAAGAGACGTACACTAATCTTGGGTGCCCAGCTTGAACCACTTAGGTTTTCAGGGTACATAGCATTTTTATTATATTTTGTAAGTTCAGAGCACAGCTCCAATTGACCTCAGCTGCAGCTCTGAGCGCTCAGTGCTTCTGCAATTCTGAGCCCAGGAGTCTCATGTTGGGCATCCAAAAAATGAGGCCAAACACTCAAAAGTTAAGAAATTCCAGAATTATGCCATAATGCATATGCATAAGGGGGCTGAATTAGTATTCCACAGACAATCTTAATTCTGGCATTTCCCATCTTTTTAGTATTTAGCTTTGCAACCTTAACATTCTCTTAGGGCTTGTCTACACTGTGACGTTGTGGACAAAACTTTTGTCTTTCGGGTACTTAAAAAATCCCCCCCGCGAAAGACAAAAGTTTTGCTGACACAAGTGGCAGTGTGAACGCAGCTTTGTTGGCAGGAGCGCTCTCCTGCCAACAAAGCTAACGCCGCTCGCAGGGCTGGAAGTATTTTTTCGGCACAGAATACTGACAGAGAATGTTCACACACACCGACTTTTAGCGACAAGGCTGTGTCGACACAGCCTTGTCGCTAAAAGCTGTGTAGTGTAGACAAGCCCTAAATGTAGGTTTGTTTGAGTGTGTGTGTGTGTGTGTGTATAAAACCACTCACTCATGCATGCACCTTATACCCTATGTGTAATTTATTGTACGCCCTTAATATACTGACATGCGTCTGTAAACAGAAATTTTCAATTTTTCTTAGAAGAAGCATTTCACATATTGTAAAAATATTTGGTTATTTTTCTTTCTGAAATTGAATCTAAAGAAACAGCATCTATTACGTAAAAGGACTTGCATTAAGAAAGAAAGCTTTTTGTGTGCAGATGTAAAAACAGAACTCCCCGGTATTAATTTTGCATACATATGCTTTAGGAAATATTGCATACATGTCATCTTCTGCTCACTTATACATGTTTTTTCTTGGTTCACAGATCATTCCCAAAGGGCGGGGGAGGGAACAAGCAGTGGAAAAATCTACTTCAAAAAATGCCAAAGTTGAATTCCACTCCTGCATCCAATAGTCAAGCCTGCGTTTCCCCACAGGGAGAGGCTGGTGGGAAGAGTCATGTGGAGCCCACAATGGGAGGGTTAAGGAGCTGGATCCATGAATGAGTTTGGCTCCTCTCATCCTGAAAGTTGCCCACAATACCATATTCTATTTTCACTGCATTGCTGACCCCAACTGTTCAAGCATCATGAGGCAGGCCCCAAAAGATCATGAGCTGGGTCTAAAAATCATGAGATTTTGCAAAATAATAAATATGGTTGGGATGGTGGGTTTTTTGCCTTCTGGGATTTGAGCCTTTAAGGTGAATGTTTGAAGCTTTACTCCACAAACATGAGGGAGAGACACTCCCCTATTTAAAACAATGCAAGCAGAGGTTCTCATGTAATCGTTTGATAATGGGAGCTGGGGCTTTAAAGAAAAACACCAAAGTATTGCAAGACTTGCAGTAAAACCGTGAGACAACCTTACATTTAGATCATATATGCGTGTATCTGTGTGTGTTTATCAGTATTGCCAACCCCAAAGTTTCAAAAACTCCTGAATTAACCCCCCAAATATGAGTTTTTAAATTATTTTTTTTTTATCTTTTGGTATTTGAATTCTACCTGCCCACCCACAGTGTATGTGACAATTAGAGTTGCCAAATTTATTACGGGAATTTTGGCCGCCACACAAGGAGCTCTCCCCCCTGCCCAGCAATTAATTCTCCCCCCGCCCCCCCGTCTCTGCTCTCACCAGTTCACATCAGTTCTACACCCCCTGCCTCATCTCTGCTCCCCTGGCATGCCATGGGTCTTCATTGCCCCCTGCTAGGCCTGGGGGGATTGCTGCATGGTCCCCTCCGTCCCTTCCAGGCTGGGTGTTGTAGGTGTGGAGGGAGGGGCAGAGGGACCGTCCTGTTCTATTGCTCACAAGGTGGAGGAGGGAGCAGACCATATCTGAGCTGCTGAGCTCTGTCTGTTCCCTCATCCCTTGTCCTCCCTCCTGGGAGCATGGCTCCTGGGGGGAGGAGGATGGAGCTTGCCTGCGCCTTTCAGCAGCTCTGATTGGCTGCTCTCCTGCAGGAGGAGGGCCAGTGGGGGAAAGCCACCAATCAGAGGGACTTCCCCCATAGTCAGGCCCAAAAATCTGGAGGGGATTGGAGCTTCTTGTGTGCTCCCCAGCTGGCTGCAGTGCCAGCTCCTGCTTCTCTTCCACCACAGGCTGATGGTGTGTATGTGTGGGAATACGCTGTTGTCTCCTCCTGTCTGAAATTCCTCTCCTGTCCCCTCCTATGATCTGTGGCAGTGCGTGCGAGTTACTGATGGATCCCATGCCCAGACAAGAGTAAACAATGGACCCAGCAATGCTGTGGTGTTTCTTTGCAGTGCCTGGCTACCCCACATGCTGTGCCTGTGACATCAGCTAGTAACCAGCCTGGGCTCAGGTAATGAGACATTCTATAGGCATCAGGGAAAGGTTCCTGGGTAGGCAAAATGGTGTGAATGGTCTGATGCCCATTATGCAGTCAAAACCCAGTACAACTGTGCATCACTGTTGGCTGAACACAGCCTGTCAGCACTGACATCTGATTGTAGCCAGCTGCATTAGAAGAAGGTGCCAGTAACTACACAGTTTGATAAGCATGACACACCACAATCCTGCTTCCAGGCCCTATGTTAACACGTTGGTGTTAGAATTGCCGGACTCCACAATTGCAGCATCTACAGGTACATCATCAGGTCAGGGATCCAATGAGCATGCCCGTAGAAGTGCCACACAATAGAGAGCCATATGGCAATAGGCAGACTGATGGCAGAGTCGCAAAGGAACCACAGCACTCTTACAGAGGACTGCCATGCCGTGGGTACATATGACACAGGTCAAAAGGTACAGGAAATCAGAATACACACTGTGCATTCTCCCATGTAAAGAAAGACTCCAATATTGTGTTGATGCTCAATTATCCTGCTTTGTGCAACTGTGGAGACCAATGCCCTTCCCCCAAATCATTCCCACATGATATTTACTATAGCCCAGTCGCTCATGTATGGCTTTTCATGGTTACCCTAGATCCCTGTTCCACATTGTCTGTTCTTAGCCTTTCAAATGTATTGCATTTATAAGGCACCACAATATCTAGGCCCCAATTTGTGTGTATGGAACAAAGTCATGCAGTGCAGACTACTTCGTCTTGATTATGCCTCTTTTTCTGTTCACCACAGTCACTTTTCCAGGTGTGTGCCTTGCTTTGTGCAGCACCTGTGAACTGGGGAATGCATTGCATTGCTTTTGCTGGGAACAAGACAGAGCTCACCCTTTGGTGAAGTTTGGATTGCTTTTAGAGCTTTTGGGTGCAAGCTGCATTCTTGTAATCTCCCGAGCACTGAGCATTGGTCTGAACAATCATATCCCTTGTAACTTCAGACAAACATAATGAAAAGAATTAACAGTTTTGCCCTTCCAGGAAAAAGGGGAATATATGAATGAGGGAGGGGTACTGAGAGAAAGAGAAAGATTTGCATAGGTCAGAAAAGGGCAATAAAACATCTGGCATTAGTAACTGACATGTGTCAATTTTAAGCATTCATTAAATTCATATTAATGCAAGAACCGTTCTTAAACTCCAAATGCCACTTTTGGTTGCTGTGTTCTTCCATCTGATGGTGATGACTTTTCAGAACTGTACTATGCTTGTTTGCTTGCCACTGGCATCTGACCTGAGGTCAGACTTCTATTTAACCCTTTCCGGTAGGTCAAAAGACAAATTAATCTGGTGAGAATTGAATTGGAAATGAGGTGTCTGGATAACAGGTGTTCCACTTGTGGAATTGCTGCCAGGCTAAAACGTGTTTGCGTCTATTCCTATGCCAGCCAAGAAATCGTCTCGGAGGTCAGAGAGCCATTCTTAAAACATTTGAGATGGAAAGTTGCCACAGGGAGTGACAGTAGCAGGTGTTTTATGCTAGAATATTGTCTATCTGACTTTTGAGAACTTTCTGAGAAGGACATTTGTAGGTAATTTATTTACTTACTAACAGGTTCAATGGCTACAAGTCCAAAAGGAACCCTCTCTGCCTGAAACGGAATGTTACAATTCTTTATTTCTTTTTTCTAGAGGATGAAGATGATGATGAGATTGTGGAACCCAAAGCACGGAATGACTCAGAGATGGAAAATCAAGAACAGAAACACGAGGTGAAAGAAGGTATGTGTTAAAAAAAAAGGATTTTCATTTTTAAGTGCTCCATCCTGCAAATAGTTAACATCATGTGTAGTGCTTACTATTGGCAGGAGTCCCAAGTAGCAGCCCAAGAAATTTGAAAACAATAAATACATTTACTCAGATCTAGATTAGTGATATAAAAGAAATATGGTGCAGAAGGAAGCTGTATCTGGAGAACTCAGCTAATGGACCTGACAGTCTTGGAGCATAAGCAAAAGATGCTGTTCAGACAATTTTCCTGCATTATATCAGGAATTCTCTGCAAGTTGCTGCATACCATGGAAAGTGTTCAGTGCATGTTGAGTCATGGACTTTCCATTCCATTGCCACATAAAGGGAATCCCAATGCTTATATTTGGAATCTAGGAGGAAGAGAGACAGTGGACGGATGTGAACAGAAGGGAAAAAAACCTAGAGTCCTAAAAATATCTATTTATTTTAGTTTTCCACATACTTGCAAGTGAGCCTTTTCTGTACCTATCTTATTATATTTGAATGAGTGCCATCACTAACATCATCTAGTTCTTTGTTATAGTTTAGTCTAGTGGAAGTGTTTCATATTGCCACTGACTTCCTTCCTTGACTAGCAGAGGCCAGATCTCATGTGAGTGATCAATGTGTAAAGTTTTGGTGGCAATTGGCTTTGTGACACTCACACCGCAGAATTCAAAATAGAGCACGGTAGCTGCTGCAAATGACATAGTCTTAGGGGGGTGCTAAAACTCAATGAATAAATTCACTCTTGCTGGACAGTAAACAAACTTGACTTGTGGTGGCAGAGGTAAAATAGCAGCATGCCGATGATGAGCATTAAATGCTGTGAATCAAATTATGTTTGGTCTGTTTCTCTCTCTTTTCAACCCTAAACAATCCCGTTTGCCTTTCTAATGAAATCCCCCTTCTCGTGCTCTGAGCAAAACTCAGAGTCTGAAGCCATCTTTTGTGTTTCATGGAAGTGATTAAAACCATGTTACAAGTCAAACAGGAGTTTAGAAGAACATTTCCTGCCGGTGCTGCACTCTGTGAGCCTTATTCAGAATTAATGGCTTTTCTGCAAATTAGCACATAATGGGTTAAAAGCATGTTTATGTTGGCATTAAGTACGCTGGCTTCTTTTTTTCTGCAAAGCAAGACAATATTTTGCAAACTTTTTAAAGAATCTCTAATAGATATTATAGTGGCGCCATTCACACTGCTATATAGTAGTTAAAGCTGTGTCAGCACTTCCATTATGAATCCTGTTTTTCAGGGATTTATAACCCAGCCGTAAAAATTTGCTCTGGGCTGAAATTTGGTTTCAGCTCAGGGAACACTTTTTTTTAAAACAGATTTAAAACAAAATCAGCTTGGGCTTGTGTGAGTTATAGGAGTGTAAAGTGTACGAATCATGAGGGGGAGAAAGGGAGACAGACAATTTTTTCATGTGTATAACTCAAAAATGGGTTCAGTATAAAAAAAATAATAGATTGACCCATTATGTTTCATTTTCCTCTAAGCCAGCAAGACATTAGTGACATACTTTCTCAGAGTTTCAGGTATTTTCCAAAGGAAATTGGAGCTTTTCTTCATGGATTATAGGTGCCCGAGTATGTGCGTGTGCTTAATTTTACCCACAGGAGTAGTGCCATTGGCTTCAATGGGACTAGTCACATGCATAAGTGTGTGCAGGATCAGTATCTGTTATTGGTCTATTTCATAATGACAACAAAGGCTAGAATTCAACTACGGTATAGCGGGCCAGCTCAGTGCTGTATGCACCACTTACGCCTCGCATAAGGACTGCACTGAGGCACCAAGAACAGAGTGGCAGCACAAAGGTGTCTTTGCCTTTCTATTCATCATGGAGAGGGCTACTGCACTGGCCCCATACTAGCTTCCACAGAAGATCACACTGGGGGCAGGCAGGGATCTACCTCTGTGAGGATCCATTGGCCCCAGTGCTTCTCACAACACACAAGTGACACACAGAGACTGTGGCTGCTGTTCCTAGGTCCCATCATTCTGCCTGCCATTCACTTCGTAAGAGACAGTCCTTGCCCTACAGAGCTTCTAATATAAGGCCCTAATCCTACAATTTACAATGTGTAGGAGGAATGCTGCATCTGTGTGAAGCTCCATTGACATCAACAGGCCTCTGCATAGGCGCAGCAGTCCACCGAGCATTTAAATTGCAAAATCAGGGCTTTGGACTGTCTGTCTGTTCAGGGCAAGGATTGTGTTTGGCCTCTAACCTTTTATCTGTTTTGAAGTCAGTGAGGCTTCTCATGGGAGCCACAATCCAGTTGTGCATTTAAATTGCAGGATCAGGGCCTAAATAGACAAGACAGAGAAAGGACAGGAGAAAGGACAGGTTCAAAAAAGAATTCGATAAGTTCATGGAGAATAGGTCCATCAGTGGCTATTAGCCAAGATAGTCAGGGATGCAACGCCATGTTCTGGAAGTCCCTAAACTTCTGACAGGATGACAGAGGATGGAACACTCAAAAATTGAACTGTTCTGTTCATTCCCTCTGACGCATCTGGCATTGGCCTCTGTCGCAAGACAGGATACGAGGCTAGATAGACCATTGGTCTGATCCAGTATGGCCGTTCTTATGTTCTTATAACTTCTGGATCATGTCCTATTTTAATATTTAATTATCATTGTGATGAAAGAATCCCTTTGTTGCTAAAATCAAAATGGCCAAAGTATTATTCACCATATATCCTGCCTGCCATGAACCTTTAAAAAAAAAAAAATTCACCAGAGATTTTTACTGAAGACGGGCTCTAATTCAGCAGGCCCAATAATAGTTTTGAAGGTCTATCTAATTGAGTCACTAATGTGTGCTTAAGTGTTCATTTACCTAAGGACATTTATATAGCACCTCTGCACTGTGTTTAAACATTGGTGGACCTAATCTTGCTTTCCTTACTCAGGCAATGCATTAAAGTCAAGCTTTAGGTTTGCAGAATCAGGCCCCATATTGTGTCTAGAAGCAACAGAAGACAAGTTCAAAAAGAGCCTGCTGTGGACAGAGAGCCCTTAACTTTAAAATGTCCTGGCTTTTGACAGTGGATCACACAGACCCTTAGAGGAAAAGTTCATTGACTTTAACTAATTTGTTAGATAACTGGAGAAAAATAATCTTAACCAGAAATAGAGAAATTAAATAAGAAGCTTGTAAGGAGTATTCAGAATACCTGAAAATGCTTCAACATCTCCGCTGATATGAATCAGCAGTTGTGTAATACAGGGGGCTTGCATTTGAACAATAAATCTTACCGGAAATGCAGCCTGATGGCCCCTATCAAGACAAACAACAGAACTGTAGCCAGAAACACAGGAAAAACAATAGGGGCATAGCCCATCAATAGGATATGAGGGCATGTTCTGCCAGGGTTTGCTCAGCATTTTACAAGATTATGTCGAAGATTTTCACAGCTCTTGTTAGCGAACAACTCTAAAGGTTGCATGGATTTTCACCATGCCCTCCACCCGCACCCCCAAAAGAAGTACAGAACTAAGAAGAGCTGTGCTATCTCTGGTTGTAGCATGCTATCACAATGAGGCTGCTTCCTGTTTCATTCTTTTTTTAAAAAAAAAAAACAGGTTTATTTTTGAATAGATGCTAGTAACTTAGTCAGACTTTCATAATGGGCTAGGCTGCAGGAAACTATTTCATATTTCTTTGCACTTATTTAAATGTAGATTTTCTTCTATATGTTTATAAACTCCCTTTGACTCCAGTGGGGAAAGAATCAGGCCCTGACTGATTAAGGTTTGCAGGATTAGCCTCTCACTTATATTGTTATCAAAACTATTGGTTTATATTTAACCCAATTTTGCTCCCATATGGTGGGAAGAAGGCTGGACCCTTTGTTAGGTCCGTTCCGAAATTTATAAGAGTTCCTATGTAGACAAAGTACATTTCTTCTGTTATGTCCAAACACATCAGTTTAAAATTTGTGGAGAAAAGACTCAAGATGCTGCAAAATGAAATCTTCAGGGATCATTTTAATTCAGGTGATAAAATGCCATTAATTTTCATAGCTACATGTTAAATAACTGTTGCCTTCACGTCTCATTCAGTTTTTTTAGTTTTTTAAAAGACATTTGGTTCGTTGCAGACTATATTTCATTGTGGTTTCTGGATGCACATCATATTTTCTCCTCTGAAATAGTCTGTCTACATTTTAAAAAATGATATTGTAAAATGTATACAGAGAGTTTATTGACTTTTGTTGCAATCTCACACAGCTCCAGAGACATCAGGCCAAAATTCTACTTACGGTTACATGATACAACCCCATTGAAGTTATAATAAATTCATGGCCCCCTAGGATTTCATGGTTGTCATTATGCATCATGCTACGGCCCATCAGAACTTCACGGTCAAAGTGGGGATAGAACTTGGACCCTCTTTCTATCTAATAAGTTGCTATAAAAATCTGTTAGCAATCAGCAGTATCGGGCCTATGCACTATTTAGCTATGTTGGTTCTATCCAGTAGAAGACAGTGGTGCACATACACATTAGCCAGTTCAGTACAAAGTGAATGGGGTTGCCTCATTTTAAAGGAGAGCAGAATTTGGTCCACATTGTTTACAACTATTTTTATTAAATTCCAGCGAATCAGCATATATATTCACTTGATGCTGGTAAACTAAATATCATATTGTTTAACCTGTGTTAAACATCAAAGTGGTATGAAAATTATATATATATTTTGTTTTTATCTATATAATAAATAAATTTGAAGCCCAATATTGCATTGTCAGATATAATTTGTGAAGATGCTGTGGGCACATCCAGGTGAACAAGGCCTCTGGGGAAAAAAAATACTTTGATCAGCCACTTAGGCTTCTCTTCGTTTCCTCAGAAGAAATTTGTGTGTCTCTTAAAAGCTGAGATCAAAGTATCTGGAAGCTGCCAGAAGGGGGAAAAATTGCGGAAAATTACATAGAACCTTTTTATTTTATTCAAGGTAATGGTCATACAGGGATAAGGATCAGGAGGGAAATGGAAGTAGCTCTGAAAGATAAATGGGTGGAAAAATCTTCATATGAAAAAGAACAACCATGTGTCTTTCAGTTTTCCGCTTATACTTGTATTTGTCACAAGTTGCAGAAGTGTTTTGCATTAGAAAAAGTAATGATATTAACATTCTTGTAAGCAGAGCTCGCCTCAAATAAAACTTCAGAGGCAGCCGAATGAAACAAGAAAATAAGGTTAAAATATGAAGCTTAATATTGCCTGGGGCATCTGGTGTGTCCGTAAGAAAAATGAGGTAAGCTTGTTTATGTTGTACAAACATTAGCCAAGGTGTTTCTGATATTGAAGAGGGTTTAATAGACTGTAGGCTTCACACAGATGATCACCAGCTAGGAGGGAGATTTTGCTGAAGCAAAACTGCAGCCATTCATATCTTCATTGCCCATGAACACCCTGGAGTTTTCAAGCTGTTTATTTTTTTCCTTTCTCCCTTCTGCTGATTTTTTGTGGTGGAGGAAGGGACATATATAGCTGGCAAATGTCCAAGTAAAGAATTTATATTTCCAAGCTGCAGAGAGGATTAGGTTTACCTGATAGTTTTAATCATTTGGAGCAGTTTAAAATTAGCTTGCCATTTGCCTTCACATTCATTTTCTCTCCTTTTATGCCTTTTCACCGTATTGTCATGCTTGTTGTCTGTGATGCTGGGAAAGCAGTTCTTTGGTGAGGTTGGGATGTTGTTTCATTACAGGCTTCCTCTCCACATGAGTTCATTTAGTGCTAATTACTATTCAGTAGTGGATACTACCAGGGCTGGTGCAAGGAAGTTTCGAGCCCTAGGCGAAACTTCCACCTTGCGCCACCCCCCCCAGCCACCCTCCCGCCCGTGTGGCAACTAACCCCGCCCAGGGAGCCCACCTCCATGGCAGCTAACCCCGCCTGGGGAGACTCCCTCGCGCGGAAGCTAACCCCGTCTGGGGAGCCCCCCCGTAACAGCTAACCCCACCTGGGGACACTCCCCCCCCCCCACGCAGAAACTAACCCTGCCCAGGGAGCCCCCCTCTCTACAGCAGCTAACCCCCCCAGGGAGACTCCCGCCATGGCAGCTAACCCAGCCCGGGGAGCCCGCCCCAGCTCACCTCCGCTTCACGTCCCCCGCTGAGCATGCCTGTGCCGCTCTAATTCTCCTCCCCTCCCTGGCTTGTGGCGCCGATTGGAGGAGACTTAGAGCGGGGGCTGTGTACTCAGCAGAGGATGGAGAGTGGAGGTGATCTGGGGCGGGGAGCGGTTCCCCTGTGCACCCCCCCCCGTTACTGCGGGTGGCCCTCCCCGTGCCCCCTCCCGCCCCAGATCACCTCCACTCCACCTCCTCACCTGAGCAGGCTTTTAGGCGCCCCCAACCACTAAAAGCCGCCTAGTTTGCCTAAATGGTTGCACCGACCCTGGATGCTACAGTAGGTCAACATGTACTTTTTGCCAGTTGTTCCTTTCTTACGTGCAATGCCCCCATCTAATGCACTTACCGACATACCGTTCTCCTGCTGTGGTAATAGTTTCACTGCATAGGAAGGCCATGTAGGGGATGTGTATCCCCCTACCTGGCTTGGAACTCCACAGGGACCACTAATATCACAGTGCATAGTGGTGGGGAGGTGTCTGGTTTGGGGGAGACAGAGGGATTGGATCATGGAGCTTCAACAGAGGCTACAGATACTAACTGCTCAGCTAACTGTTTCCTGGGGGTAGGATTTTGCCCACACCCCGTGCATCTTCCTCGTCCCCAGTCTGTCTATGGACCAGATGCTGTGCAGAGAATTTCCCTTTCAAAGTTAAAGTTTAGACCAGTTCAAGCAACCCTAGTGTGTAGCTATTTAATAGGCCACCATGTTAGCTTGGATTAGCTGGCCTAGAGAAAGGAGATTACACCCTGGGCAGTAGATGACATGGTCTGTAGTGTGGAATAATGAGTTCATTGTTACTGAGCAGACTATTGCCTATATTGGGGTGGCCAGTATATTCCCCTCGTCAAAGGGGAAGTCGGAAGTCTCTGTTAGGAGGGGTCCCAGGTAGAGCCCTGCCACAGGACTGGGATCCTGTGCGTCTCATAGGACCTGCTGCCATAATAGTGGGAGCAGATAAAATGTACTTTGTGGCAGGCAGGACTGGGTGGGCAAATAAACCAGACTGCAGTAATTTGCGGGAAAACACTAAATCTCTTGTCAGTTTGTCATAAATAGAATTTCAGCAAAGTAAAGCAAGTTTTTCTTTTTTTTTAAATAAAGGTTTTAACACTTAAATTTAAGCAAGGGATAGAAAGAGGTTTGATGTCTATTATACCAGGAGTTAAAATGTGTTTTAGGGCTGTCAGTTATAGTTAACTCAAAACAAATTAACTAGATTAAAACAAATTGTAACTAATCACAATTTTAATCTCACCGTTAAACAATAATAGAATACCAATTTAAATTTATTATAAATATCTTTGGATGTTTCTCAACATTTTCAAATATACTGATTTCAGTTACAACACAGAATACAAAGTGCACAGTGCTCACTTAATATTATTTTTATTACAAATATTTGCACTGTAAAAACGATAAAAGAAAGAAAAATTTTCAGTTTACCTCATACAAGTACTGTAGTGCAATCTCTTTATTGTGAAAGTGCAATTTACAAATGTAGAATTATTTTTTCACAATCTTTGCACTCAAAAACAAAACAATATAAAACTTTAGAGCCTACAAGTCCACTCAGTCCTACTTCTTGTTCAGCCAATCACTACGACAAACAAGATTGTTTACATTTATGGGAGATACTGCTGCCTGCTTTAAAATGTTACCTGAAAGTGAGAACAGGCATTCGCATGGAACTATTATAGCCAGCGTTGCAAAGTATTCACATGCCAGATATGCTAAAGATTCATATGCTCCTTCATGGTTTGACTTGTAGATTACACTATATTTTAAAATCTTTTTTACAGTGCAAATACTTGCAATAGAAATAATAATATAAAGTAAGCACTGTACTCTTTGTATTCTGTGTTGTAATTGAAATCAATATATTTGAAAATGTAGAAAAACATCCAGAAATATTTATAATAAATTTAAATTGGTATTCTATTATTGTTCAACTGTGTGATTAAAGCTGCAATTAATTGCAACTATTTTTTTAATCTCATGATTAATTGTGATTATTTTTTTTAATTGTTTGACAGCCCTAATTTTTTTACATGGTTAAACCAATATTTGTTTTACTCTTTTAGTGGTAAAAATTGTGTCTAAATTCTGAGTATGTGTGTGTGTGTGTATATATTAACCAACCTTTTTTTTTTTTTTTTTTGTAGCATAGGGGAATCTGTGTCTCTTGCAGGTTTTGCGGAATCTAAGGTTTTTGCGGGTGGAAGTGGGATAAAAATGAAAGAAACAATGCAGGAGCCGTTGGGAGTGGGCATTGCAGGGTAGGACGGGGGCGGGATTAAAAAATAGTCCCGCGTAGGGCTCAAGTCCCAGGTGTTCTTTCCTCTCTCGTACCATCAAGGAAGGTCAGAATCACATTCGGTGCCTCTTCTTGCGCTGACTTTTTCCAGGTTATTTCAGAGCTCTCGTTTTCAGAGTGCTGCTCATACTCCAACTCATATGACACTGGAACATGAGCAGTAAACATCACACTAATATTTCAGCCTTTATGGGGTATGATGGGCCCCGTGACTTGCTGCATATTTGGCCGCACTATCTGAACTGGCCCTGCAGTTTAAACATGTAGAGCAATTATGATGAGGAGGACAGACTTATATGGGACAAACATTAGTAAGAGAAAGGAAAGGTGTCCAGTGGTTAGGGCACTAGTCTGGAACTTGAGAAACCCAGATTCAGTTCCCTGTTTTGCCACAGACCTTGGGCAAGTCATGTCTCTCTGTGCTTCAGTTCCACATCTGTAAAATGGGGATAAACACAGTGAAGGCTGCAAAGTGTTCAGGTTCTACAGTGCTGGGGGCTATATAAGAATCATAGATAAATATTCTGCTTTTGCTACCTCCATGCTACCTGGATGAATCCATGTATCTGAGAGCAAATGTGGTTTCCTGTGTCCTCTTCTGTGCAGCGTGGTGCCAAGCCTTCTAAGGCCAAAACCCAACATAAAGCTACTGGGGGTGGGAATGTCAAAAGGAGTGTGCACAGCTGTGTCAATCTGGTATTTGAAACAAAAATCCTATATACTACAGCTCAGCAAGTGGAACATAGTTTCGAAGTGTAGCTTTGAACTCTGTCATTTTGAGTTTCATTAAGTGTTAGGGTACACCAAGGTATGAAGTTACAGTTTAATATCAGTGCTCTCGAGGTGTTCTCAGAGATACAAGGTAAATTCACGTATATTGAGTTAACCTTTGGGCTGTTGCTATTTAACCAAGTAAGACCTGGAGAGACTATGAGATATTTTTCAAAAATAAATACTTCAATTAAAATCTGAACAATCAGTTCAAACATAGAAGACCTTTGCTGCAGAACATTAGGGGGGGATCGGACAAGGGGAAGGATCAGACAATAATTATTTAATGACAGTAGATAACGAGAATCAAAAAGTTAGTTTTATAATTGTTAAAACACAAATTGTGAACATCATGTAAAAATATACAAAGTAAATAGCCTTAAATTAAATTCTAATAATTTCTCTAGCAGCAACTTTCTTACTTTGCCTAACTGTAAATTTTGACTATTATTGATGGAAATATTATTTTGTCAATTTGTGTGCGTACAGTGAAAGTGATGTTTGTCAGCATTAACCAAAAAAAATCTAATTCTTCCAAACCTACATATAAGTAGTCACATTTCTTCCAGTGGTCATTCATTTGGAAAATGTCTAGTCTTCTAAGGGTTAATCATATTTTTAATCCAATTTCAGAATCTGGCTCAAAAAAATATTATGCCTGTAAAAGATTTTGATTCTCTGTAGCTTTTGATGGTGTCAGTGAGCAGGGACTTGTACTGTAAGTCTGTCCACTCTGGTTTTAAAGTTCTTTTACAAATAATATTTTTTTTAAAGGAATAGAATTTGTTTTTTAGATTTTGCTTCACTGTTAACGTGCGAAGGGAACTTTAGCTATTTATTTCATTGCCTCACAAACTATCCAAAACAGGAACAAAATTTACCAGTTACACTAGGAAGAAAATGAAAGAACAGAACAAATATTATCTGACGTGAAATCCAGCAGCCCTTTTAATACAATGAACTGTAGTATAACTTTTACCAAGTTAAGAAGATTATTTTATTTTAGCCATAAAAAGTTATCTGCTTTAAAAGGGCATTTAAGACAGGTCCTCTGTTATATAAGTGTTATCCTTTTTCAAGTTTAGTATGGCAATTAATGTCAGTCAGAACTATTTCCTGAAATATGAACGAAGGGTTTATTTAATTTTGGGTCTTAAGCATTTTCCTCTTCAGAATAATAAATATGCAAGATATAGGATCTCTTCTGCATAAATGCCACATTCTGTGAATACAGGAGTACATTTTGATACATTTAAAATAATTCTTAGTAATGATTTTAAATGTAAAGCAATGATTTATTCCTGTCAGTACTGCAATGAGCTTCCATATAAAAAGTTCCTTTTTACTGAAGACTTTGATTCATTTGGCAAGGTCTCAGCTGTCTTATTCTTAACAATGTTTTTGTACTTTGCAAGCTCCTCCTAGAGAATTGACAGAGGAAGAAAAACAACAGATTCTCCATTCAGAAGAATTCCTGATATTTTTCGACCGGACAATACGTGTAATTGAGCGAGCTTTGGCTGAAGATTCAGACATATTCTTTGACTACAGTGGCAGAGATGTAGAAGAGAAAGATGGGTCAGTTTTTTATTTTTTTAAATAACACCTCACTCTAATGTATATTGAAGAAAAGCTAATAAAGGTGCATCTTTAAAAAAAATAGAATACTTTACAGAGAGAGACAATGAAACCTCAGAGGTTGATACATTTGAAAGTCTATAATCAGTGTGTTATACTGAATTATTTTGTAAAATAGTTTCATGCTTGATTGCTCTGATTTCTTTTAAAATTCTTATTAGAGCTAGTCTAAATTTTTTGAATTTCAGTATTTTGACAACATTTCAAATTTTGATGAAAACAAGGAAAATATTGGGGAAAAATGATTTTTCCCTTTGATTATTATTTGTCATTTCATACTCCTTTTTAAACTTTGGACCAGATTTTTATGGGTAGTTAGGCACCTAAAGATGTGGAAAGGCTCATGGGATCTTCAAAAGTGACTAGGAGCCTAACTTCTATTGGAGTTGAAAATCCTCTAATGTTCCTTACTACTTTAAAAATCTGGCTCTTTGCAACTGAGCTACTGACTAGATCATCAGGAGGAATTTTCAGGACAACTTCTTCATTATGATTCTTCTTTATTATAGCACTATCTTTCAGACAATATAAAAAAAATCAAAGTCTTGATCACCTGTGTTCATTAATATGTCATTATATATTTCAAGGGTAAGGTGTTAGTACTAAAATCTTAGCTAGTTTCCACCTAGAGTAATTGCATTCTGCCTAAATGAGGGCTTGTCCACATGGTTAGTGAGTGTGTGACAAGCCGAGGTGTGAATCTACAACACATGACCCTGCTGTGCACTAACTGGCCATGTGGGCTCTGCTGCAGTGCACTAAAAGTTCTGGGTGCAAAGTGTACAGGGCAAAGTGTACTACGGAACATTTAGTGTGTGGTAGCAGGGTCCACCCAGCCAGATACTGAGTGGCAGGCTAGAAACCTGTAGATTCATACCCTAGTTTCGCACGCACTAAGTCTTTGTGTGGACAAGCTCTAAAATTCCCCCTTACTCCCCCCCCAACAGTTTTAATTGGATACAGTATTCTTCATGTACTGCCTTAAGCTGTTGGGTAGCATTGCAGTCCACTACTGAACAGCTGCTTCACTTCACCCCCGAGGTTCCTGTGATTCCGCTACACAGAGTTTATACAGCCAGTTAGTAAAATCTGTGAAGTATTTGGATCCATGTAGCTGAAAGGTGCTATGTAAATGCAAGATCACAATCATTAAATATCTTTAAATTAAAGCAAGAGTTTCTTTGTCTAAACTTCAAGAAGAATCATGAAGACACAACTTTGAATAGCCCAATCCGTTGAATTCACCCTTCTCCTCGCAGAGCCAAACCCAAGTGGGGTTAGGTGTGATGGAATCTACTTCTCAACTGCCAGCACGCAGGCAGACCACAGGCTGCTGTTCTAGCCTATGGGTTGGAATAATAGCAACTGCTTGTCTGTGGAGCTGCCCAGCCACTGACTATCTATAAGCATAAATCCAGTGCCCCCTCCACAAGGCTTGCTCCTTTTTCTGCTGTTCTATTTGGTGCTGGTGCAGAGTCCATCTTTCCACACATAATGGGTTTGGAGGTTGTCTTCTGAGAAGTATTAGTGCTCTTTACCAGGCTACCATGGGGCTTCCATGACATTAGGGTTGCCAAGAATCAGCCTCAATCTCCCGGTGACTATTAAAAGCAATCTGGGAGTTTTTTAACAGGCCAAAAGTCTGGTCGGTGGTGCAGCAGGGCTAAGGCAGGCTCCCTGCCTGCTCTGGCTCCATGTGGCTCTCGGAAGTGGCTGGCATGTCTGGCTCCTAGGCACACGGGTGGCCAAGGGGTCTCTGCGCACTGCCCCCCATTCCCCTCCCAAAGCGCCAACTCCGCAGCTCCCATTGGCTGGGAACTGCAGCCAATGGGAGCTGTGGTGGCAGTGCCTGCAGGCAGGGGCAGCAGGCGGAGCCACCTGGCCGCCCCTGAGCCTAGGAGCCAGGCATGCCGGTCGCTTCCGGGAGCTACCCAAGTAAGCGCCACCCAGAGCCTGCACCTCTTACCCCCTCATACACCCCAACCCCCTGCCTCAGCCGTGAGCCCCCTATTGCACCCAAACTCCCTCCCAGAGTCTGTGCTCCCCCTGAACCCCAACCTCCTGCCCCAGCCCTGAGCCCCTTCCCACACCCAAACTTCCTCCCAGTGCCCGCATCCTTCACCTCCTCCCACACCCCAACCCTCTACCCCGGCCCTGAGCCCCCTCCTGCACCCAAACTCCCTCCCAGAGCCTGCACCCCGCACACCCTCCTGCGCCCCAACCCCCTGCCTCAGTCTCAGCCCGGAGCCCCCTCCCACACTCCAAACCCCTCGGCCCCACCTCCGAGCCCAGAGCCCACACCCCCTCCCGCACCCAACGCCTTGCCCCAGCCCGGTGAAAGTGAGTGAGGGTGGGGGAGAGTGAGCGATTAAGGGAGGAGGGATGGAGTGAGAAGGGGTGGGGCCTTGGAGAAGGGGCAGGGCATTGGCATGGTCTCAGGGGAAGGGTGGGGCAGGTGGCAGGGTAAGGGTGTTTGGTTTTGTGCTATTAGACAGTTGGCAATGCAACCCTAGATGACATCAAAGACCTTACGTAGACCACTGCAGTGAGTGAATCCACAATGAACACAAGAAGGTAACGTAGTAGGGGAATACATATATAGGACCAGACAGTCATTATAACTTGAGTGGCGATACCTTATGTGGATTTGGAGCTGGGGCATATTATGGCTTTAGAAGAACTATATGCATTTCATAGGCACTGTGGAATATGTTGTTTATTATTATTTGAACTGTGGCAGCACCTAGAAGCTCCAGCCAAGGACTAGGTACTGTACAAACCCTAAACAAAAAATGGTCCCTGCCCCCCAAAAGCTTATAATCTATGTATAAAACAAGAAACAACAGCTGGATACAGACAGACCAGATGGAGGAGCACCAGGAAACAATGAGATCATACTAGTCACTGTGATAGGCAGTAGTTACAGTTCACCACTTGCCTAACAGTTGTCAAGTTTTTGGTAAGCATTATGGCACAGGAGAGTTTTAAGAAGGGATTTGAAGGAGGATAAGGAATTAGCTTTGTGGATGTTTACAGGGAGCTCCTGTCATACATGAGAGGCAACATGGGAGAAAGAGATCATCGTTTGAAAATGTAACAAGTGGGTCATGAAGGGTAGAATCATTAGATGATTGGAGGTGGGAAGTGACATCTCAGTAGCATGAGAGAGATGATTGGTGGGATAGGGATAAGCTGAGAAGGGTCTTGAAAATTAAGACAAATAGCTCATGTTTGATGGATGGAGAAAGGGGAGCCAGTGGAGGGATGCAAGGGAAGGGGTGACAATCAAAGCAATGAACTAGCAAAATGGTCTTTGCTGCAGAATTTCGAATGGAAATGATTGGGGCAAGATTGCATTTGTCAAGTCCAGAGAAGAGGATGTTGCAGTAGTCAAGACATGAGATGATGAGAGCCAGGATGAGACTTTTAGCTGCATGGGTGGATAGGAAAGGTTATATCTTAGCGATGTTACACAAAAAGAATTTGCGAGGTTTAGACAAAGCCTGAATGTGAGGATCAAGAGAGAGGACAGAATTGAAGATGATGCCCAGGTTGTGGGCCTGAGTGACAGCAAGGATGTTTGTCCACAGTGATTGAGGAAGCTGAATGAGGGAGGGCTTGTGGGGGAAATTAGCAATTCTGCTTTTGGTCAAATATGTGCACAAATTTATTCCAAATGCAAAGATTTGACTCTTCTGTTACTCCCAGGGAAGCTGGCCAATAAGAGCAAATAGCCAGGGACAGGATTATTAAGTGAAAATGACAAGGCTGGGAAAGAGGGAATGGGAAAAGGGAGCAGTCAGAAATCCTTACATTTATGGTCATGGCAAGTAAGCCTTGGTACTTTAAAGCATACCTTTTGTTATTTGAATCCACACAGAGATGTTCAAGCCGGAGCCAACCTTTCATTTAATCGTCAGTTCTATGATGAGCATTGGTCAAAGCATCGCGTTGTCACCTGTATGGATTGGTCTCTTCAGGTAAGATTTACAGTTGTGATATAAAGCTTTGATTCTGTTTTATTTGGTAAGGTTTTGTTTCATTGACATTAGGCATTAGTTAACAATTGGCTATGAAAGAGTGAGTGAGTGAGTGTGCGTCTGTGTGTGTGGCGGGGGAGATTAGTGAGTATATGAATCTGTCTTTTGGTTGTTTTTGATGTTAAAAATCATGACTTAATATTTAAACTATGTATTAATAACCCTACCCAAATGGTAAAACCTCCAGTTTTCCACTCTCCTAACAACTTCTACCCTACAGTTAAACATTTTCTGTACAAAAGTTTGTGGCACATTGAAAGTTTATAATTTGACAACCAAGTAAAGTAAACACAATTGCAGGAAGAAATAACTAGCACAAAGAATTTAATATTTTGATTGTTTTATTTTTCACATTTAATGCCTTAAGAAAAGATATTGAATGTACCTGACTCTGCTACAGAAATTTTCAGCAGAGCTCTACGAAAACTGAAGGGTCTTACTGAAGAATTTAGGTCCAGCTTGCCACAGAGTACTGTGGTTTTCAGTACTGGGGCTTCCTTCCTGCAGGTCTCTGGGATATACAGAAGCAGTGACTAGTTGAAAGGGGAGCAGCAGATGAGGAGGACATGAAGTATTCCTGCTCCTGAGCACCTTAGGAGCTCAATGTGTAAAAGTTTATGTGCCTTAAGTTGAAGTAGATGAGTAGTGTACATCGATGGGGAGAGGCAGTGGAATAGGCACCCAGTGATTCTGACTAGCAATAATTTTCTCTCCATCCTCCTGTACACCTACTAAGATGCACAGTAGGTCTGTCTTTTATCCCTCCATACCAGGTGATGGGTCTTTGTGTGTTAAAATGACAGTTGACAAGGTGAGGAGAAGCAGTGAATTGGCAGGCAGTTAGAATGAAAGGCATTAGAAGCCAGGGAGAGACAGTCCTGCATTAGATCAGGGGGCCCACATAATTTAGTTTTAATGTATCACATAGGCCATAGTGCCTTGGTTACAGCATACATGATCCAAGATACTTTAGGAAAAATGGGATATAATCTCATCTGCATGTGAACTGAGTTTTTTCGTCTATATAACTGACTCCCCAAGAATCAAATTAAGAATTTATTTCTGTGCTTTCATACCTAAGAATATAAATTTTACAAGAGCTATGTACTGGCTTGTGGGTGGCCTTTAAGCACATATGGATTTACACAGAAATCAAGTATAAGCCTGAGGAAATGCTTATCGTGGTTGTTCACTTGTTCAGGAGCTGGAAATTACATGGAATTCTTATCTGATATTTTCCTAACAGGCAGCTTTTAGTAGTCCCAGGACAGCAAGATAAAGCCGAGTTAGAAAACTGCCAGATGTAATTGCTTAGCCCCTCAGGCACACAAGCATGTTCTATTTCCCGCCTCTTTGTTCTGGGGTGGCCCCACCCCGCCCTTCCCTCCCCTCCCCTCCCCTCCCTGCCTTCCCCTCCCAGTTGCTCCTGAGTCCTTATTTCTTTGGCATGTGCATTTGAGCTATTCTCAGTGCCACTCCACATTTCATTGGGGGGGGGGGAGCATTCTGGCTTTTCTCATTTCCTTTGTCGTGTACATGTAATGCAGAAGGAACTTGAGCAAGCTTGATGTATCTCACCAAGCAGAGGTTTATGGTACACTCACACTCCCATGCCGACATTATGCAATGCCTAGTGTACCAAATGGTATTTGACCTATCAGGCGAATGGCAGAATACATTACTCAATTGTCTGTGATTAAACTGTTCCTGCAAAGTATGCTGAAGGCAAATAGGTTAACTGGAAAAAATATAAAAAGAACATTGATGCCTTGATTAAACACCAGAGGGGTAGCCGTGTTAGTCTGGATCTGTAAAAAGCAAGAGAGTCCTGTGGCACCTTTAAGACTAACAGATGTATTGGAGCATAAGCTTTCGTGGGTGAATACCCACTTTGTCAGACGCATGCGTGCCATGTGTCTGACGAAGTGGGTATTCACCCACCAAAGCTTATGCTCCAATACATCTATTAGTCTTAAAGGTGCCACAGGACTCTCTGTTGCGTGATTAAACACATTATCTTGTTCCCTAGTCACTTGTGACATATCGGTCAGGACATGTGGGATCCCTCATACAACTGAAGTCAATCCAGTAGTCCGTTCATTCTTTTGCAGAAAGAAGGGTAAAAGTCTTAGGTCCTTACTCAGCTTTTATTCAGGCAAATGCCCAAATAGGTTCAACTTTCATGTAAAAAGGGAGGGAAATCACATTGCTTGGTTTAGAATGAGGTTATATTGGATAATCTAAAGCCAAAAATAAGTGAAAAGCTACAGAGTTCAGACACACAGTGCCTGATCCTTCTTGACTCTCGTGTGATCACCCCAAAGGCAGGCCAAGGGTGGGACATTTTACAAAACTGTCCTTAATGTAGACAGGACCTAAGTATGGTGTTTTTGTCCCTGGGCTGCTCCCTTCAGATAAAAGCATTGTCCTATCGCTAAGTGTAGTGTTTGTCTGTGGGATTTACCCTTGCCTTCTCAAAAGGGGGATTGGTATGCACTCATTGATTGGGGACCTGGGAGTCAGGATTTTCTTCATCAACCCCAGAGAGGTGCCCACCTGACAATTTTCATAGTGCTTCACCTCCTCTCTCAATAGCAATCACCTCTTCAAGTCAAAACTCCTCATAATGGTGGTTGTCCAATTCAATATGATGCCAATCAATAACTGAATATCTAAAGTTGGGACTAAATTTACAAGTTGATGCCTACACTATGACTGCAGAATGCATACAAACTGATAACTTACAAGCCGGCATTTGTTTGTGCTCAGACAGGCTACCATAAAGTCACTTAGAAACCTCCAGTTGTGTTCTACAGGAAAATGAACTAGCCCCAAATAGGCAACTGTGCCGGTAAACAGATACTTAGGTACACAGTCAAACCGTCTTTACCTCTCTCACAATCCTAAGAGGGATTGGCTGGTTTCTGGTGTAAAGCAGATCAGTCTCAAGGATGCTGTACTTCGTATCAGGTGTCAATGGCCTGTAAAGGCTGTTCCAGCAGCCAAGGAATGCCGGAATGTAGATGCACCCACCCATGTTTCCTTTTCCCCAGAATGGCCCATACATTGGAGTTGGGAGAGGAGGTGAAATGAGAGCAGCTATGGCAGCCCTATGCTAACCAAATATTCCCTCACACCTGGGAAGAGGGGTCTGGTATCTGGCCTCTATTCTACTTAGGAATGATAAAACTTGAATAAAAACATAATCAGCTGTATGAAACACTGGTCCATAAAAATGGACCAAATTAGATCTTTTATATGACACTCAGCTCTACGTTATTGTAGTATTTCTGTTATGGTTTATTTTGCTCCAGAGGAACTTTTGGAGGATGGGGGAAGGGTGAAAAAAGATTTTAAAACATTTTTTAAAAATGGCTTTGTAGGCTTCAAACTAGAAGGAGCCAAATTCATGAAGTCATTATAGTCATTATAGTTACATCAGGAATTAATTTGGCCCATTATCTTTATAGAAGCTGTCTGTATTGAAGAGCTGTTTCTCCCAGCTCTGCATTTCCCCTGCACAGTGGTAAACGGCTCGGAACTAAGAGATCTCACCAGCCTTCCTTTGTAATGCTGCAGATACCAGAAGAAGAACTTGAGCTGAATTACTCTTGGTTGAAACTGGAGAGGCTTGATGACAAGTCATTCTCCATGAGGGCCCCATTCGTTTGCCAGAACGCCTATCTTCTAACCTGGACATGCTACAAAGCTTGTCTTTTTATCTTGGGCATTTGGACTGAGGGACAGATTTTTTTGAAGTACAGCTCTACCTCGATATAACACTGTCCTCGGGAGCCAAAAAATCTTACTGCGTTATAGGAGAAACCACGTTATATCGAACTTGCTTTGCTCCACCCGAGTGCGCAGCCCTGCCCCCCCGGAGCACTGCTTTACCGCGTTATATCCGAATTCTTGTTATATCAGGTCACGTTATATCGAGGTAGAGGTGTATATGTATGTGTGTAAGTGGGGGATGAGAACACTATAAATGACTTGTTTTGTGTGAGTAGATTATTGTTAATATTATTATTTTGATCTTGATATTTGGTACCTGGGTTTTTAACGATCGTAAAAGTGCCCAGGCCAATTTTAATGGTCACTTATTAGCTTAAATTATGAAATACATAAACAAGTATTTGCATAAAGTATTCGCATAATGATATACTCATTCACCCATATGCCAGTTATATATAAATATATGTATTTGCTTATTTTTCAGCAAGATTAGGTTAGATTCTTTTGTAATAAAGTAGATTTCTTGGTTTTTCTCATTTCTGATGTAACTGAACTGAAGTAAATAGACTTTCATCAGAAATATGTTTGGCTCTCTGTACTTAAATTAGTTTTGCTTATGATATTTGAAAACAATATATTATAATCAATATAGTCTGAAAGTCTAATTCATCATACATGTTTTCTTTGAGATTGAGTGTACTAGAAAATATGGACCTGATTCTTCACTGTAATGAGTGCCCTCAAATCCTGTTTGATGGCACTCTGCACTTCAAAAGAGTACCTCAGCATCTTGCAGAATTAGACCTTGCGCGAAGAAGGTTTTCATTTGTTATTTGAATCTTCTGTGCTAGATGCCTTGTTCTTATTCTGAAATAAGAAGGAAAAAGCAACTCTCTACCATGCTGAAGAATGTGGACTTCAGAATAAAAGCTGATCTATTGTTTGAATATTATGTATATATATATATTATATAAATTGATGGAGACTAAAATTTCATAGTCTCAGAAAGGAAATTTTTAAGCATTCAAATTAAATTTTCAGATTTCACTATTAGTTGAATTTCAGTAAAGGGACCTTTTTCATAGCAAAGTTTGAATATCTGAAGTCTTTCTTAAGTTATACATTTTAGAGAACTACCTACAGTAAATAATGTTATCCTGGTGATATCTGAGAGGACGCTGATATGAAGCCAACAGAGAAATCTTTAAGGACTTTACTAATAAAATATAAAACCAAAGTGTAGCTAAACAGTATGTTTGGAGTGGTGTGTGTTATTATTAAAACCAGATACTTGATACCACATGTAGCGCGAGAAATGATTGCTTCTGTCTCATATGATTTCACATAGTTTCTTCATCCCCAAAACAGAATCTAATCCAATTCATGTTCTCTCGTGTCTAGTACCCTGAATTGATGGTTGCATCTTATAACAATAACGAAGATGCTCCACATGAGCCAGATGGAGTGGCCTTAGTTTGGAACATGAAGTTTAAGAAAACCACACCAGAATATGTTTTCCATTGTCAGGTAAGATTCAGTAAGCCATTCATTTCCTACTAGGCAAAACAGAGTTTGCTATGCAACCCATCTGCCTATTGCTTGGATGAAGAGGCTGAGGTTAAAAATAGACAATTTTGGAAAAAGTACAAGCAGCAGTCTAATGTTTTGAGAAAGCATCAATCCTTCTGAAACAATAATGCAGCCCTGTCAGGGATTGAGTGTCATTCTCTATTTAAAACAATCCCTAAAAGAATTAGTTTATAAAGACCTTGCATTTATGAAGTAACTGTGGTGTACCACTTCCTCATCCAGGCAGCAACATATGCTTTCCCACCCACGTTCACTTCCTTGCATCCTCTGTGTCCCAAGCTGCCTACTCTCACTCCTCTGATGTTCAATGTAATTTTTCAACTTTAAAATGCATAAATATACACCATATTTCTGAACATTCATTTTACTGAGATCTTGGTAAAAATGACTTAAGCAATATGAGGATTCTTCAACAAATTAGCATTTGACTATCCTATGGGCTATCCAGCTACCATTTAATTTCACTCAGTGCTATTGCATGACCAAGCCTCTTCAGAAGTCTATAGACAATTTAAAAATAGTCTGATGCTTCATTTCCTTGTGCATGTTTACACTTCTTTCCCCATTGTTTTTCTATTTCACTTGACATAGCCTGAAATCATCTGAATTTTCTGCTCATATGCTCCATTTCCATCACATTGCCCAAATGATGGAGCATGGCTTGGGTCAAGACTCCAGCCCCTTTATTAATACCCTTCCATTGTAATTATTTTTGGAATCCGGGCATGCAAAAAACATGTGGAAAAGTTTCAGTTTGTAAAATTTTACAATTGGGGATTAGTAAACTGCAGATTATGCTGTGGTAAAAAATGCTTCTTTTGGAAGAATATGTATTACCTGGCCAGCTGTGTAAACTGAGTGGTCATTTTACATTTAAGGACCAAACATCTTTTTGAACTACATTTATGTTTGGACTTTGGTACATTATCAGATGTAACATAGTGGGAGGGAGTTGCTAGAATTGGAGTAACTGCTTCAACCTGATTAAGTAACCTTAAATTCACATGTTTTTCTAATTTACTATCCCAAAAGCAACTCCACAAGAAGCTGGGCCTGCACAGTAAATATGCCATACATATTTTTATCTTTGAAATAAGAACATTTTTTTTTCTTGGTATCCTATTTGGCAGTCTGATATGTCCCTTCAACACATCTGAGAGCATGGCATCCTAATTATGCTCAGATCATTTTAAGATATTAAAGTGGAGAAAATACCCATTGCATATTCAAAAGGAATATGGTTTTATTCAAGTTAACGGCCAGATTCTGACCAGTCTTGTATGGGAAGGGGAATACCTTCCTGTGAGGGAAAGACCAGCTACAGAGAGAATAATATACCCCATGAATTAAAAATCTGCCAGGACATGCACTTTATTTAAAGCTAAACCAGCTCATGGAAATGAACAAGCATTGAGCCAGATTCATCCCTCCATGGGAAACCATCCCCTCAAGGCACAAAGATGTCTTCAAGATTTGACTAATTGAGTTTCTTCTTACTTCTCCCATAGCAGGGAGGGGTAGATCTCCTCACTTTCTGCCATGACATAATACAAGCATTGGGTCTGGACCTGTGAAAATCTCTGTCTTTCGGGATAGTCATGTAGCACAGTGCCTTCATGCAGAAACTTGGGTTAATTTCTCCTACAGTGACAACAAGCTCAGATTCTGTGTCTATGGGAAATATTGTGTTGCTGTGACAGGATATCCACAGACATGTTGATGCTCATGTTCTCCAGTGCCATTTTAAGTTGGAGCCAAATTTGAACCATGGTTTCTGGAAAGGTATCACATAGAATTTCTCCTGTGTCCCGGATTGGCTGAGCATACCCCATGTGAGTTAGAGGGGCAGCAGAAAGCGTTTCACTTGGTCTCTTGAAGACAGGCTGTTTTAGCTGAGCTAACTGATTCAGATGGAAAATACCAAAAAAAATGTATGCTACTCAGAGTCTGGAAGTCAGTTCTCTAGATCATCATGTTGTTATTCTATTAGTTAGTGGAAACCAACTGTGTTATTATTTAGCCTCGTATCATATACATTACAGTTTTGCAAGGGAAACATTCCCTGACTCAGAGTCCTGATTCAGCCACTTCACTAAGTCTTGTATCAGCTATGTCCAGTTTTCCTTCAGATCCAGCTGATACTGTGACTGTTCAGCAGTTATAGGTGAACGTACATTCTTCATTACAGCTACATTGCCCAGGCATGACAAAAGTTCTGCCTTGATCAGTTGTCCCCCACCACACCTCCCCATCCTTTGTCTCTGTATTTCCACATATCTGAGGTCTTGGAAAAACATCCATTGATCATAGGTAACCAAAATGTCCTATGCAGGCAAGACACCTGATCTGCTCACAGCTGTCCTCCCAAAGTGATCACATATTATCTTCCACATAGACTCGATAGACAACACCCTCCATCATCTTCTACTCCACTATGATCTTTAAACTCAGCCTATACAAATATGTATATAATGACTAGAAATACCACCACCTCTATTTAGTTCACCCTGTAGCCATCCAGATATGTAAAAGCTATTTATGAGTAAAACATAGATAAAGCTGTAACACAAGGACCTACAGGTCTCAGGCCTGCATGACAATTAGCTTAGAATAGCTAAGGCAGTGATGACATAGGTGGTTACTAGGTAAGTTGTATTTAACCAGTAGATTGACCTTAAGTCACAAGATAAGGAATACAATAAATGAGTGGTACATGATAGGGAAGGGCAAAGGGAGGTACTGCAGAAGTATACTTTTGGAATTTTAGGAAAGTTTAAAAGTATGCTGAACTTAACCAAAATGTACATGTACTAACTGCAGGTGTACCATGGCAACTAATTGATGTAAGTGCTAATGAGAATAATGTAAATGATTAATTGACCTAGTGAAGATAGGGACCCTAATATTGTTATGTGGAAGTATGTACAAGGAAAGAAAGTTGAAACCATCATTAAATATTATAAGATATTGTGGGGGGCAGCGTAACTGCCTATGAAAGCTAAGACCCAGCCTGTGGGCAGTGGGATACGTTGGAATGACCATATGCAGATCGCTTCACCTATTCTGGGGTTCCCCAAAAGGGATGATGTGAGTATGCAAGTGTTGGACAATGTTGTATTGGCTCTATCTCCTTTCCTATATTATAGTGGTTGTGATCCTGTTGATTTGACAAACAAATTTTATAACATTGCTAGTCAGAGAGCACATAATGGACTGTGCTCCTCAAGGTCCTCATTCTGTTGACAACCTCACTTCTGTAGCTAATTTGGAAGCAGAACCCTTTCAACTATTGCATAGTAGATAAAAGTGAATATCCGCTTATCAATCAGGCTACAACACTCTCAGTATGCCTCTGAGATACAGCAGATGCAGGCCAGATATGTACCCTTTACTTTGTGCACTCCATATAAATCAGCCACACATGCCAGAGTACAACATTAATAGACACAGGCTGAAGCCTTTCTTTTTCTGCATGGAGGAGAAACAGGAGCTTGTACTTGAGTTGAATATATTGCATATTGAATTGTATTCAATTACATGAAAAGTTTCTAAAATTGTTGTAGTACCTATGAATTTCCTGGACTCCTTGTTGTTATTACCAGTAGGTACATGCTGTGTGGTGATGTTTGATGGTGGAACCTTCACTTGATGTGTGGAACCTTCACTTTTTTATGTTCTGATCTGACTTTCAAATGTTTAGTGTTTTCAACTTACAACATGCTGTATATAACATTACTCTACATTAACAATGTATTTTTGAGGCAGATGAAGTGAGAGGGAGAGATGGACTTTTTGTTTTTTTGAATTACCGCATTCCTTCCCATTTAAATGCCTTTTTTATATCCCCTAAACCCAGAATTATATTTTGCTCACTAGTCCAAGTTCTGGTTCTAGTGAACCCACCTGATCATCCACAAAATCAGACTTTGCCTTTTGAATAGCAGCTTTGTAATGAGATTCAGACATGAGGAAACTGGACATTACAGATGTGAGTGTCTTCAGACTGCACAGTCAAAGAACCCAAGCAAACTAATTCTGAGAAAAAAATTAATACATTTATGAACCCATTTCAAACCAAGCTCTAGGAAATACCCCCCATATATGGTGTTATAGCATCAGCAGCAGTATGCTTGTGGAACCTCTATAGACCATTAATCAGATAAGTGAACTTCGTCGGACAGAACCTTAAATGATTTCAGCTTTAGAGTAAATTCTGTGAATGTTTGAAATTCCATGTCAGGAGTCATAACCTTATTTCTATATCTTTTCCAGTATATATTAAAGATGGTTATAAGTAAAATTCATTAGAATGGAGTTTAAAGCTTTTTAGTGTTTGGTGTTTATTGTAATCTTTTGTGAGGCCATTGGAATTGCCATAGCTGATCACATCCATTGTCTGCCTTGTCCAGTATTCTTTCTGAAAGTGGTCAGTACCAAATGCTTCAGTGGAAGGTTTATAGTTGCCACAAGGTCAGTTATGCAGTAATCTGTCAACAGAGGAGTTTTTTCCTAACACCAGGCAGCTAGGCTCAGGTTTTAAAGAATGTTTAGGCATTGCTGCATTCAGTATTGCAATGCCTAGCTGATTTATGATCCAAAGTCTCATTGTCAAAATTAGGGCACTTGTGGAGCCAAAATCCCTGTGACCGTTTATACGATTTAGGCTTCTGAATTCCTAAATCACTTTTGAAAATGAGATTTAGGCTTCCAAATCAGTTAGGCATTGCAATGCCGAGTGCAGCAACACCTAAATATTTTCAAAAATCTGAACCCTAGTTGTTAGTTATGTCCTGAAGCATGGGGGCTGATGTCCCCATAACAGACCTGATGAAGAGCTCCGTGGAGCTCGAAAGCTTGTCTCTTTCACCAACAGAAGTTGGTCCAATAAAGATATTACCTCACCCACCTTGTCTCTCTTATTTTAGCTATTGTAACTGGTGATTATATTCTTGCTATTCTTATAAACAACTAATTCTTTTTAAAATCCTACTAAGTACTTTGGCCATAGGTGCTGGAACTAGGAGTGCTGGGGGTGCTGTTGCACCCCTTAATTTGAAGTAGTTACTATCATATACAGGATTTAGTTTGGTTCAATGGCTCTCAGCTCCCCCACTATGCAAATTGTTCCAGCGCCCTTGACTTTGGCTCATTAATGTAGTGTGGGTGGCAGTACGTTTCACAGACTAATTATACGTTGTGTAAAATGTTTGATCATTTTTAAATATGTTGCTTTTTTATTTCTTTGACTAGTCCCTTCTTATGTTTTAGAAGGGGAAAGACTAAATAACACCCAGCTCACCTTCTCTCTATTATTTATTATTTTATATATTTCCATCACATTACCTCCTTTTCGCCTTTCTTCAAAACAGAAACAAGACTCCTAGTATTTTTAATCTCTTCTGATTTGGAAATCTTCCTTTGCTTCATCATTTCTTCTTTTTACCTTTCTCTGGACTTTTTCTCTTTCTAGATATATATAATGACATGCTGCTGCCAATATTTTAACAAGGGAGTGCCACAAATTGTTTCCTCCTTTAGCTCATCATAAATCCCAGCACCACAAGGGTGCATGTGGTGGTAGAAGTGGAGAGAAAGGGAAGAATGAGGGACATGAGTTTGTTCATTTGTTTTCCTATGTAAGCAGAAATGTTTTATCGGAAACATAACCAAAGAGAGAGGCAACACCCCTTCCAAGGAAAGATTTGTTAAATGCTTTTCACGGTGAGTGTTCTTTGGTAATCACAAATATACTATGCATATTGATAATATAGAAGAGACTTCAGCCTATGTAATTTCAAATGGGATGGGTTGGGGATCCTCCCTCTGGAACATCATGAACTCCTAGGGCAATGAGATACGTTCCAAAGGCAAAAATGTGCACTTTTAAAGTATTGTATGAGGCCCCATGGATGAGCCATTCCTTGGAGGGATGGTTTGGCAGCATCTAGAGAGGGAGTGAATTGCAGCATATCACATTGACTCTCTCTTCAGTTTGGTGGCAGCATTTTAACAAGAGCTTCCCAGGATTCCCCTCCCCCAGCCTTTTTTGGATGGGGATGACCAAAACTGACCACAGTGGGCCTGAACATCAGCTGGTATAAATCAGCGTATATTCAATGGAGCTACACTGACTTACACTACCTGAGGATCTGGCCCAGTATTCAAGGTGATAGCATACCCAGAGCATCAATTCATAACAGTATTACAATATTTTCAGTCTCATCCTCTACTGCTTTTTTAGTAGAGATTAATATCATTTTTGGTATTGTTTTCATTGTGCAATTAAGTGATAACCTCTGGATTATCCACAAGTGCTAAGGTTACTGTTACTCATTGTCCATTGTTTATGTGTGATTAATCATCTGTGTCCCATGATGTTGTTTCTCTTCCCTGATAGGATGACCTAAACTTTAAACAGGATGCAAATCTAAACAAGCATTTGAGGCTTTGCATCCCACCCAGACCTATACTATCCCGGGCCATACCAGTTTTGATAATCTTTTTCAGGTCTGGGATCTTCGTCTGCTCAGGTATGGCAATGCTCTGTCATTCGCTCTCCTGTCCCTGGACCAGAAGAAGGCATTCTACAGGGTGGCCCATGGGTATCTCCTAGGCACTCTGCATGCATTTGGCTTCGGGCCCCAGTTTGTGGGTTTTCTCCAGGTGCTGTACGCCTCCACAGTGTTTGGCTCAACTAGACCCTGACTGAACCTGTCATCTTTGGTCGAGGAGGGGCATCAAGGCTGCCCGCTGTCAGACCAACTGTACACTCTGGCCATCGAGCCCTTTTTTCTTCTCTTTCACAGGAGGTTGACTGGGTTGGTGCTCCACGAGCCAGAGTTGTGGGTGTTCCTGTCAGTGTAGGCTGACAACGTGCTCCTCGTGGTCCAGGACCTGGACATTTGGCATGGGTGGAGGCCTGCCAAGCTATCTCTCCGGTGGCCTCCTCTTCCCTGGACTGCTGGGTCAAGAGCTCTGGCCTGATGGTTGGGGACGAGTGCAGACAAGCTCCTCCCACCCATGCTCCAGGTCACCTGGTGGAGTGTGGGTCCGTTGCTCTATCTAGACATCTACCTTTCCACCACCCATCCCTCCCCACCAGAGAACTGGCACAACTTGGAGGGCAGGGTGGCTAAGCAGCTGTGGAGGTGATGGGACTGCTCTGATGCCTTTCCCTGCAGGGGAGGGCACTTGTGTTTAACCAGCTTGTCCTGTCCATGCTCTGGCACTGGCTCAACACCCTGAACCTGCAGGGTAACCCGGCTTGCCTTGAGCAGCTAACTCTGGAGTTCTTTTTGCCAGGGCTGCACTGGGTCTCTGCAGAGATTCTGAGTCTCCCCCTGGAGGAAGGAAGACAGGGCCTGCTCTGCCTCCATGGTCAGTTCCATGTCTTCTGCCTCCAGGCCCTGCAGAGACTCCTTTATGGTGCAGGTAGTCCATCATAGCACTGTACCACGTGCCTTCCTATTTCTCCTCCGAGGGCTCTAATTTAACCGGACCTGCTGGACTACGACCGGGGTGTGGGGGAGGCCTGGGTGTATCCACTGGTGCTTAGCCGACACATGGGACTCTCCACACCCCCTAGGATGTACTCCAGGAGGTGAGGGCAGCCTTACCTTCCACCTCTTGGGTTTTCCTTGAAGGGGTCCTGCGGGAGCATGCTCCCCGCCTGCCCTTCACCCCTGGCCCTCTGGATCTTGTCATTGGGCCCCGGCCCCATGAGCTCCCCACAGCCACTCCCTCTGCGTAATCTGAGCCAGCTGCGTGAACTGCACCTATCCCAGCTGTACACAGTCATGCTCCACACCTTTCATTTCTTCACCCTTGTGTCCCAGCCCAACACCAAGTGGCAGGAACTCCTACCATCTGTGGAGGGTGAGGCGCCCTGGTGGGCCAGTGTGTATTCCATCCTGGTTCCAAGGCCTGTGTACTTGGTATGGTTCACACACACACCCAACTCTTGCCTCTTTTGTGGCGTGAAGGAGAACCTGGCACACATCTACCTCACATGCACCAGATTGCAGCCCCTTTTCTGGCTCCTCCAGAACCTTCTTCTCATGTTCTGGCTGCCCTTTTCCCCACATCTCCTGATCTATGCACACCCCATCCATGGCCCCACAAAGTCACAAGACCTCCTCATCAACCTTCTCCTGGCGCTGGTCAAGGTGGCCATCCACCATACCAGGAGGAGGATGTTGGGAGGGAAGGTGATCTGCAACTGTGGGACCTACTTCTGCTCCTCCCTTCGCTCATGTATCTGGGCAGAGATCCTCTGGGCTGCATCCATTGGCTCCCTGGATGCTTTCGAGGAGCAGGGGGCGCTGTCCCGTGTTCTCTACTTGGTGTCATCCTCTGGCTCCCTGCTTATGAACCTGTGACCCTCACTCCTGTCCCTGTTTGTCATTAGTTGTCCCCCCTGTTGACTTGAGATCTAGATCCGGTAGCCCCTACCCATAGAGAGGGGCCTTCAGATGTGAGCAGGCTTGCACCCGCCCACCCCAAGACCCTCAATAGGGGTTGTTGTCCAGCACTCTGGCAGAGATCCTGCCAGCGGATCAGGGAGTAGGTACCTAGATACCAGATTTTAAAATAAATCAGTTACTTCATTAATGAGGGGGAGAGGAAGCCAGAAGCTATAGGTATTAGCTGACTAGGAAAGAGTTACAAATAGGTCAAATTGAAACTTCTTTTCTAATTTGGTGGACTCTTTGTGCATTGTTTTTTACACTATATAAGAAGTTCTAATCTGTAATCGAAGTGACAGCAAAAAAAGTCATACACTTTATTTGACTATATTTTGATTTATTTTTTAGATGAATACTTGAGCTATTCATTGCCTATTTCTCTGCAGTGACTCTTCCAAACATCTCAGAAGTGCAGTGTTATGTACAAATATGACACTGAAAATCACAGAGTCATAGAATCATAGGACTGGAAGGGGCCTCAAGAGGTCATCTAGTCCAGTCCCCTGCACTCATGGCCAGACTAAGTATTATCTAGACCTTCCCAGCAGGTGTTTGTCTAACCTGCTCTTAAACATCTCCAATTATGGAGATTCCACACCTCCCTGGGCAATTTATTTATGGGAGAAGTAACTTAATTCAGCATATTTTCATGGAGAAGAGGCTATGTGCAGCAACTTTTATTTCAGTAAGGAGTAATCATTTAAAAGTTCTTTCAAGGAGTCAGATTGACTTTTATCATAATCACAAACAAATATTTTTTGCAGTTTGGCATCTTTAGTAGCAGCATCTATTTCTGTCCTTTTCCTACAGTGCCATGCAGTCATACTTACTTGGTAGATTCCATGTCTTTAGTAAACTGTCAATTTTTTGTGGGATATGGGCCTTGTGTTTTCTATTTTAATTTCAATAAAAGCTGTCCATGCTTGGAAAATATTGGTGGATTGAGTATAGTAATCAGCCACTTAACCACACCACAAAATGTTTCATTCTTCCTTAGTTTTTCTGTAGTGGCTTCTATACACTGTTATTAAGTTATGTGTTTGACCACTCTTCATTGCTTATCTTGGTGTGGTCTTCCCCTTTTCAACTGAATGGATGGAATCAAAAAGGCATATCTTAGAATTAAATGCACTGAGGTAAGTGAACGACTATATTTAGCGGCTGGTGTTGGCTAGAGTTGCTTTTTTTCCCTCATTTGGTTCCTTTGTTGTTGTCTGCTCTTTCAAAGTCAACATAAATTCCCTCAGATATATTATGTGCTCCAGAGGCTTGTTTTCCAAAGGTGCTGAGCACCCAAATGCACAGGAGGTGTGTGTGTGTGGGTGTAATGGGTTAGCGAGGTGCTGAGGTAATATGTGAAACTAAAACACTCCCTCTTTTTTCCTTCACTTCAGCCTACTTCTCTGCTGAAGCAAAGACCAGAGCTCAGTCCTTCCAAGACTTTTTTTTAAAGTATTACAGTGGCAAGAGGAAGTGCCATACAATTTCTTAAAGAATAAGATTTAAAATATAAATATCTGCAGCTAGCATTTGCAATACTTGTGCAAAGTTTTCTTAAACAACTTTCACACATGAACTCTGTTGGTGTTTTCCCACCCAGGTTTCCCCATATTGTTGCTATTACATAAACTTCTGTGGAAGGTATACCTAAGTGCACACACATATACACACCCCCCTCTGATCTTTTCACAGAGATGCCCTCTGAGTCTCACATCAAAAATGCACGTCACCTAGACTCCTCAGAGTCAGAGGAGACTAGCAGCTCCATAGTTCCCCTACAGATCCCTTAGAATTTCTTCAGCATCAACGGTCCAAAGATCTTCATGGCCAGCAGAGTCAGTAGGTGACAGTCTTCTCAGCTTCCAGAGAGACAGGGAGTCTGTAGCCTTGATCCAAAGTGGCACAGGCTCTAAGATGCAGATCTCACCACATGTGCTGTTATCTGCTGAGTCCACAGGGCTGTCTCCAACTCCCCTTTATAACCATTCCCTACTGAAGTCGAATTGGCTCAGCTCTCAGATGGTGGATGGCTGGAGCCCAGCGTACTGTTTGCCCTTAATGGAAACCCACTGCATAACTTCAGAGGCAGCAACTAAGCATGCCCAGTAACTACCCCACACTGGTTCTTGTAGATGCCTCTGGGCCCTTCTAACTAAGTACTCTGCTCTGCCCTGTTCTTGGCATGTGTGCACTAAATCAGGATTGGGAGAATTTCACAGTCTCCCATGAAATGTCCTCACTGTCCACAATTGAAACATATATGTTCTTCTGAATGGGGGGAAGCAGAGATTGGCCATGTTATCTGCAACTAAGTCAACTGCTCCTCTGCTCAGAGAGATTTCTCTTTCCAGCCTATTTCAGAATTGCTCTCCCCAGTACCGGATGTTCCTTTATCAGCTAAAGGCTACTTTAATTAATGGGTCTCCCCATCCCTGCTATCTCTTGATGAAGCTTTCATTCTCTTTTTTTTTTAATCTGAGAATTCCTTCTCAGTTGAACTCAAACAAGAGTTCTGCATAGGGAATATTTCTATGTCTGCCATCTGGATTAATACCCTTGATCCTAAATTTGGTTAGGAGTGATTCATGCCAACAACCTTGTAAAAACCGATCTTGCATGTAGGAGTAAAATTCTGTGTCTTTCACTCCATCCTGAGAATTTCTTGGACTAATATATGTAATCTTCTAAGGTACCCAGAAAGTTGATCTCGCGTATATTGATAAATTTCAGGAAACTGCGCCTTAAGCTCTGATGCACTCACTATACCTGCTCTTTTCTATTGCTAACCTAGCCATCTTTCCTTATTTCTCTTATCTATTTAGCTTGCCTCTAGCCATTGCCTAGTAAAATAACTATCAGTTGAGCTACTTTTGGATTTTTGATGGTTGTGAACGGCTTCCATGGAAGTCAACAAGAATTGCACTGACTCATTCAAATGTGGAATGTGACCCATGGGAAGTGGTTTAGCTGTCTCTATTGAGACCAAGGATATCACCCGGATGAAATGTTGTAGGCCAGGACCATATCCTACAATTTATGTTGACACTGAACCTTCACAGTTATTACTGTAGTCCACTGGTTGTATCAGCTGCTAGAGTTAAATGAAAAGTAATTCATATTTTTCCACAGTGTCTATCAACTCGAACTCCATTTGAAACTGACTTCATTTCTTTATAATAAAATAATGGCAAATTTCATAACTCAAAGTGTGGGAGGAAAATCTCAAGAAATCTATGATGCCATTAACATTTAGCTCTGTTCTGAAAGGAACTGTGTCCCACAGAGCTATATCCCTTCCCTTTTGTTTATCTTTATACTCCCAATACCATCCAAAGCGATTTTTCATTATAACTTTGATATATCATTATCTTGAACTGAATCTCACCTTTATATTCTCCTGTAAAGCACCATGCATACCAAGGCTACTGTGTAAATTATAACAACATAATAGTATGCGGTCCATGATGTGTGTGCTAATACAAAAATGAGTGTTGTTTCAAAATTAGTAATTAACACCATGACTCATATGAACACTGTTGAGAAGAATAAAAACAAAAAGAGAGAAGTCAGCTAGCACCAGAATGCTCCTTTGCTTTTAGCAATGTTTAGCATCTATCTCCTTATTCATTTGAAACTCGGATTTTCAGTTATTAATCAAAGAATTAAGAAATGACAAGATATTGCTTTTCTTGGATAGAAAATTTTATAAACAGTTACAGCTAAGAGCCTTTTTTGAGGGGGGTAGAGTGTGACATGTTTGAAATGTTATGCTGTCATTTTTAGCAGCCGTGTTTCACTTTTTATGTGTTAAAATTCATGATTTGTAATGAATCTTTACCAACAGCATTCATTTCCTCTGCTTAAAGCTGCAGTATTCTTTCTATTAGACCTGATTTAAAGACTATATCAGCCATGTAGCTTATGCTACACATTCTATGATTTTAAAAAATGTTCCAAATCCTGCTTGTCTGATCACTTGCACTGATACCATTTTGAATTACTGCAATTTAATATAACATAATTGTAGAAAACCTAACCTTTTCATTTTCAAAGTTAGACATGTAATATTTTTAAAAGCTTTAGCTACCTAAGCAGGGTGGGGAGACCCCATTCAAAACCTCTATTTCATTAAAGAGAATTATACTGATATTGATGGTTTGCAAAAACCTCAAGCGGTGACAGAATCCATGAAGTGTCCTGAAAGGGATACCTTTGCAAAACCATTTCTTCACAGATGCCTTAAATTATTTGATGCTTAAAAAAATACGACATTGTCAGTTTGCTTTAGAATTTGGAGCAAACTTTACTGATAAAAAATACAGATTTGATATACTGTCAGAAAAATAATCAAATCATGTGATTGCTCATGTGGGTGTTTAGTACATTAGGCATTGCAGATTTGGATACATTTTAAGATTTAATTTAAAATGTTTTATGGAGGAAGAAAAAAAGCATAGCTTTTTTTTAGTTAATATGATCATTACAGTGAAAAATTGTTCTTGCACATCTAAAACTCCCGCCGCAATGGGATTCTGGAGGGTGCAAGGAATGCACTATCAGACCTGAAATCAATAAGTAATAGAAATCTCTCTCTGCAGAATTTTTTGCCATAAAGGACATAAAGCACTGTGCAATTCCCCAGCCATACGGCAAATGATAGATAAACAGCCATAAGCATGACTGTTTTGTTTAGGTTATGTAACTGTGTTCTCTGTGTAAGCTACTTCCAATAGAGTGCATTTGGTCCATATATGAGTAAATTATTTTACCTTATGTTTTTGTGTCTCTGTGGGAGCACTATGTGAACAGTGAAGTCTCATACTGTGTTACCTGGCACAAGATGCAGAACAGTTACTCTTTTGAAGTGCTCTAAAGTCCCCAAAAGCCAAGGAATCCATCACTAAAAGCCTGACTCCAACTGTCCCCTACCTTAGGTCTAAAATCAACAGCTTCCCACCCTCTGCCCCCACAGCTGGATGGCTGGCAAACAGCTCCCTGAAAAGAACTTTTGTATAAGGACAACATTAATTTAATGATGATTAATACCCCTTGCATTCCATAAAGTGAAAATAAAAGTATTCACTCACTAGTTGAGATGCTGAAATTGTCAATGGAAGATTTTTCAGAGAGTGGCAAAGAACCTTTCGAAAATTAACAAATAGGAAGTGTATGTATTCTCTACAAGTAGATTTTAAAACTGTCAAATAATAGGTGCTACATATTCTGTTCTGTAGGATGAGACATCATTTACTGGAGCTCCAAAGATGATAACTAATCATTTCATTTATGAAGCAATTCTCACCAAGGCATTCATAGTGTCGTACAATAATTTCATCTACATTATATAAACATAATGCAACATGAACAATATTACAAAAATGATGACATACCTTAAGTCTAACTTGACAAAAACTGGTGAAATTCTATTAAAAACAGGATTATATCTTGAAAAAGTATATTAATGTCCTGGGAAAGAAGTTAACATCCAATTACTTTAGTGTGAAATGCCAAACTAATGTTATGTGTGGAAGAGCCAGAATGCTTTAAAAAAATCTCATAGTGGAGGTAATGAAAATATTTTCATTATCTATAAAACAAAATGCATTAGGGTTGGATTAACATCTATCATTCATTCATTCTGGCTGTCCTTATAACAAGTATTTTTAGTGTTTTTGTGGCTGGGTTATATATTGTTCCCACTGTATGGACACACACTAAATCACTCATAATTTCATGTGGAGAACATGGTTAATCTTTATGATCTTGTGTTTATAATATGTAAATGGAGGAATATTTGGATTAGGCTAACAGTACACAGGAAATGTACAGTATTGCTCTTTGCTGTTAGTTATTTGGGTTGAATCCCTAAGTATATGCACTGGAGTAATGATGCATTGTCAGAAATATACATGGCACAAAAGACATCCTGTCATTGGTGGGGCTAGGTGACCCAGGGCAGGCTATATGTTGTTGCTTATCTGAGTAGCAGTAACATGTGCACTGATGTTGTTAGCTAGCACTGGTTGGTGATGTTAGCATGCATGCTGGTGGCCCATAGCCTCACCTCATTCCTCTAACTCTGAATCACATCTCCATGGGCTGTGATCCATATCTGAACACGTTTCCGGGGTGCAGCTGGCAGGTCACCCTTCTGTCCATTGGCAGGAAGTTGCTTGTACCTCTTATAGCTCACAGTAGGCCAATTTTTCTCCTTGCAGTGTGCCCAGAGAAGGCCCTTCCTCCTTCCACACCATGCACTTTATCTATTCCATGAGGGGAGGAAGAGTGTGTGTGGGTGTGTGTATGCATGCTCATGTAGTATTGTATGGAAGAAATGTGATTTTTGTCTTTATGATCCAGGCGAACTCATCACGAATGAGTGTAGGATAGCCAAGAGTGGATACTGAGGGCATCCCTAGTATGAAGAACTCTATGGTAGTCAGGTACTGGCTGAATCTTGTAAGTGCTCGTTTGTAGTTTTTATAACATTTGATTGGTTGGTTCATTTTTAAGTAATATTTTAGTAAGAATCAGCACAATATTGCTTTTTGGGTAAAACTGGACTTCACTGAAACACACTTCTAACCTAAGCTCTTTTTTTTGCTACTGAATTTTCCAGTTCTTTAGGTATCAAAAGTTTAAACCGAGTTGGTGTAAAATATCCACCAACAGATCTCTAACAGATCTCATGAGGCCCATCAACCCAGAGTTCTACGCTGATGGAGTTTAACAAGCCCATAGGAGGTGTGTGTGCAGGGAGTTACACCTGGGTGGGATATAGGGTAGACAGTGGAAGAGACTGAATGGGTAAAAGGTGAGGCTTTCAGCCACATTTAAAACGGTAAGTGCCTAAAGTTTTATTTCTAGTTAGTTATCAGTGTTTAAAGTTAAGATGGGGAGGAGACTGCCTCTTCTTGTCCCCTTCTTTGCCCTCCTTTTCCTTGTAACTGTCAATCCCCTTCATCTCCAGGCCTTTCCCAATTCACTGAACCATGCCTCCTGGCAGGGGTGGCTCCAGGCACCAGCGCGGCAAGCATGTGCCTGGGGCGGCAAGCGGGGTGGGGGTTGGGGGGGGCGTGCCTGTCACCGTGAGGGCGGCAGTCAGGGAACCTTTGGCAGCGTTTCTGCAGGAGGTCTGCCAGTCCCACAGCTTTGGTGGCAATTCGGCAGCGGGTACAACGAAGGCGCAGGATCCTTCGCAGGCGCAGGTGGGCAGATCCACCCACAGAACCACCGCCGAATCTGCAGGACCGGCGGACCTTCCGCAGAAATGCCGCTGAAGGCTCCCTGACTGCCATGCTTGGGGCAGCAAAATACATAGAGCCGCCCCTGCCTCCTGGCTTCCTGTACCTTTTATGATGAGCCAAAAAACAGGAAACATTTCAAGACATTGAGAAAGAAATTTTCAACTCCATGAGCCAGATCCTCAGCTGGTGTGAACTGGTAGAGCTATTCTCTTTTACACCAACTGAAGATTTGGCTTCAAAATTTTAACATTTCTTTTCTATTTTTTCCAACTTCTCAGAAAAAAAAATGTACCTGGGATGAGATGTGAGGCCTGTGAAATTTCAGAGGAATAGGATTTCTTCTGTGAAGTTGCATAGGTTTTTTAAATTGGGCTTATACTGAGAAGCTTCCTTCTTAACTAGAGTGACTACTGTTTCTCCATAATGCGCTGTATGTATAGAGCTAGTATATACATATTGGAACTGTGTCAATCACGGACAAAGCAATAATAATCCTCATGTTTCTTCACTGCTGCTCAAACACAGATTTCCCTGTGGTGGTTTAGTCTGAGATTCCACAATACAGCTGTTTATTTGTAGTGATCTATCTTTCTATCAATGTTCCTAATTGCAATGTTCAATTAATTTTCAATTTTTTTAATTACCCAGTGACACCACTTGTAAATGATACATTACTGGAAGTGATGGCTTTGGGCAAATATAAAGTCTGTCAATCTTAAGTAGAAGGTATAATTAAATCAAAAGATAAGAAAAGATTACTGTAATTATTTTGACAGTGAACTGATAAAAGTTTGCCCAAGTGACACAGACTAAGGAGTACAAAATGTCAACTGCTTAGAAACAATTAGAATAAAACAAAAATTAAACATATATTAAGGAGGCTCTATACCACCTATGGGCTTCTCTTCCTTCCCCCTTAAATCTGAGGTTATCCAGGAGCCAGTTTGGCCCCAAGTGTAAATTAATGCAGCCTCAGATACTTCAGTAGCCACCAGGAGACTTTTCTGCCCTCCAGGGATCACCTGAATGTAAGGGCGTCTCGACCAAGCCCACTCTGTCAGCCCATCCACATGTGGAGACACCTTTCCACAGAGGCCCTGAATCAAAACAGAATCCCTGTTTAGGAAAACTCTGAAGTACTTACTTAACTTTAATTATGTTCTTAAGTTAAGGACATGGTTAAGCATTCTCCTAAGGATGGACTTGAGCATGTGATCAAGTGCTTTCCTGATCATCCAGCCACAAAGCGCAGCCCCTGCCACTGTTTCTCTGCGCCTGCCCAAGGCTACTATGCCCATGTAGAAAAGTGGGTGGGCATGGCCCTCCTGCCCCCTCCCCAGTTCTGGCACTCCTGGACCCCCGGACTACGGGGGGGTCCAAATGTTCTTTGTGCCCAGGGCCCCAATAAACGTTAATCAGCCTCTGCTCCTGCCTCTTCCATGTGTGCCAGAGATCACTAGAGGAGATGGTGAGCTGGTTTGGACTGCAATGCAATCAGCATGTATGGCGGCTTGGATAAGAACAAGTTGACGAAAGCTCAGTCCAGATGGAAGTGATACTGGTAGGTATGGAAAAGGTGTGGCAGGAGGCCTGTGTTTTCATTATTCAGGGGGTAAGTTCACCCATTGTCAGTGAAGTTCACAGTTTAGGGGTACTTTCGGACCCCTGACTGCTCTTGGTTTTGCAAGAAATAGCAGTGGTTAGAAGTGTTGTTTTGTATCTGAATCTGGCCAGAAGGTTTCAGCCTTACTTCCGACCTGACCCTGCCACAGTTATGAATGCCTTTGTGGCCTGCAGATTTATTGCAAGGTGTTCTACATAAGGCTACTCTTGAAGTCCACTGGGCCTGGGAATAATATGCACTGCTCAACAGTTTTAGCTATAAAGAACATCATATAATTGTTCTCTAAAGTCTGTGCAGGTTCCCAGTTTATTTCTGGCTTCACTTAAAGGCTTTGTTTTTCACCTATGAAGAGCTACATGGTTTGGTTCATGGCTGCCATAGTCCTATTATCAAAAAAAAGGAGGAGTCCTTGTGGCACCTTAGAGACTAACAAATTTATTTGGGCATAAGCTTTCGTGGGCTAGAACTCACTTCATCAGATGTGTGAAGTAAATAATACAGGAGCATAAATACATGAAAGGATGGGGGTGCTTTACCAAGTGTTAGGTCAGTCTGAGATAAATCAATTAACAGCAAGATACCAACGGAGGAAAAATAACTTTTGAAGTGGTAAGAGAGTGGCCCATTACAGACAGTTGACAAGAAGACGTGAGTAACATTAGAGATAAATTAGTATTGGGGAAATTAAGTTTAGGTTTTGTAATGACCCAACCACTCCCAGTCTTTATTCAGGCCTAATCTGATGGTATCTAGTTTGCAAATTAATTCCAGTTCTGCAGCTTCATGTTGGAGTCTATTTTTGAAGTTTTTTTATTTTTGAAGTTTTAAAACCTAAGCTTAGCCCATGAAAGCTTATGCCCAAATAAATTTGTTAATCTCTAAGGTGCCACAAGGACTCCTAATTGTTTTTGTTTGTTTGTTTGTTTTTTGCTGATACAGACTAACATGGCTACCATGGAAACTATAATCCTATTGTGTCAGCTGAGATCAGGTAGTGCTTCTGTTAACCGTCACTCTGAGTATGGAATTTGCTACTCCTGTTGGTCTGATAAAGCCCAATTCTGTTAGCTTTTGGAGGACTAGTGTTAAGTGGGCATCTGTTTACTCAAGCTTTTGTCCAGGAAGGAGGTGGTGGAATACTTTAGGAGAGTGTCAAATGAGCTCGTTCAGTTGCCAGTGATCAACAACATGTTATACACCTCTACCCTGATATAACGCGACCCGATATAACATGAATTCGGATATAACGCAGTAAAGCAGCACTCCGGGGGGACGGGGCTGCACACTCTGGCGGATCAAAGCAAGTTCGATATAACGCGGTTTCACCTATAACGTAGTAAGATTTTTTGGCTCCCAAGGACAGCGTTCTATCTGGGTAGAGGTGTATTTATTTGTGCACCCAGAGACTTAGGGCCCAATCCAACTCCTATTGAAGCCAAAGGGAATGTTTCAATTGACTTCAGTGTATTTTGGATCAGGCTTTTCCTAAAGGTTACAATGGGCCAGATTTTTAAAATAAAATACTTTTAAAAATCTGGTTCATTCTGTACAAAATGTCTGAAGAGCTATATTTTCAAAGTGGCCCCAACCTGGCCTCCATTTGTGTCTATGCAACTTTGGATATGCACTTCTCAAGCACTGGTCCATTACTAGATGGAAATGGTAGAATTATCAATAAACATGCAGAAAAAGCAGAAGTGTTCAATAAATATTTCTGTTCTGTATTTGGGGAAAAACAGATGATACAGTCTCATCATATGGTGGTGATAACATTTTTTTCCCACTCCACTTGTATGTCTGGAGGATGTTAAACAGAAGTTATTAAAGTCAGACATTTCAAAATCAGCAGGTCCAGACAACTTGCATCCAAGAGTTTTTAAAAAGCTGGTTGAGGAGCTCACTTGACCATTAATGTTGATTTTCAATAAGTCTTGGAACACTGGGGAAGTTCCAGAAAAGTGGAAAAAAGCTAATGTTCCAGTTTTTAAAAAGGGTTAACGGGATGACCCGCGTAATTATAGGCCTGTCAGCCTGACATCAATCCTGGGCAAGATAATGGAGCGGCTGATATGGGACTCAATTAATAAAGAATTAAAGGAGGGTAATGTAATTAATGCAAATCAACATGGGTTTGTGGAAAATATATCCCGTCAAACTAACTTGATATCTTGTTTTGATGAGATTATAAATTTGGTTGATAAAGGTAATATATTGACATAATATACTCATACTTCTGTAAGGTGTTTGACTTGGTACCACATGACATTTTGATTAAAAAGCTAGAATGATATCAAATTTACATGGCGCACATTAAATGGATTAAAAAACTGGCTAACTGATAGGTCTCAAAATGGAATTGTAAACAGGGAGTAGTCATAGAGCAGGTAAGTTTCCAGTGGGGTCCAACAAGGATCAGTTCTTGGCCCTCGGCTATTTAACATTTTTATAAAAAACTTGGAATAAAACATAAAATCATCACTGATAAAGTTTGCAGATGACAAAAAATTGGGGGAGTGATAAATATTGAAGAGGACAGGTCACTGATTGAGAGTTACCTAGATTGCTTGGTAAAATGGATGCAAGCAAACAATAAACATTTTAATAAGGCTAAATGTAAATGTATACATCTAGAAATGTGGTGTGTAAGTCATACTTACAGATTGGGGAACTCTATCCTGGGAAGCAGTGACTCTGAAAAAGATTTGGGGGGCATGGTGGATAATCAACTTAACATGAGCTCCCAATGTGTCACTGTAGCCAAAAAACCTAATGTGATACTGAGATGTATAAACAGGGGATGTGAGTAATAGCAGTAGTTTTACCTCTATTTTTGGCATTGGTATGACTTCTGCTGGAATACTGTGCCCAGTTCTGGTGCCTGCAATTTAAATAATAGAGGGTTCAGAGAAGAGCCACAACAATGATTAAAGGATTAGAAAACCTGCTTTACAGTGATTGATTTAAATAGTTCAATCTACTTAGCTTAACAAAGACGTTAAGGACTTGATTACAGTCTGTAAGTAACTACATGGGAAATATTTAATATTTCATATCTAATAATGGGCTCTTCAGTCTAGCAGAGAAAAGTATAACATGATCCAATGGCTGGAAGTTGAAGCTAGACAAATTCAGATTAGAAATAACATGTAAATTAACCGTTGGAACAAGTGATTGTGATGGATTCTCCATCACTGATCATTTTTAAGTCAAGATTGGATGTTTTCCTAAAAGATCTGCCTTAAGAATTATTGGGGGGAAATTCCATGCCCTGGGTTATAGAGGAGGTCAGACTAATGATGATTCCTTTTAGCCTTGGAATGTTTGAATCTCACTGACTCTTTAGTTTCCAATGCGTAAAATGTTCCTATCACTTAGTCTTTGGTGAATAAACAAATCTGACAGTGAACAGGTTTGACCAAAGTCAACTAGCTTGAACTCCTTCCCTTTCTGTACAAATGGGTGCTGCTCCCGTTCTGTAAATTCTATCACCTGCAGGCACAGGTAGTTCACAAATAATGCAAGTATGGACTTTGAGCATGCACAGGAGGCCCCTTTTGAAAAGTTGTCCAAAAATAAAGATACTGTATCTTTTAGAACACTTTTGGCACTCAGTCCAGTGTATTCTGTGGTGTTTGAAAAAGAGAGCTGTAGAGGTAATGGAAGAGAATAACTAAGGTATCTATTTAATCTTGTATCGTCAGCTTTTACTTATATTAAAATATATTTACTACATAAATCAGGGACTGCACATAAGGATGAAAATAGATATAATTTTCAAGTCTTAGTGGAAGTAGCATTTTTGAATGTGAGATTGATTTAAGGATATTTTGCTACAGTATTTGTCAGTGGTTTTAATCAAACTGGCCCTGAAATTCTGCACCAGACCTTGTCTTTAAGCAGCTATGGTGAGTAGAAAAAAACAAAGAATTTTCATATTTCTTTATGACCTGTTGGGAATGAAGAGTAAAGCATTTCAAATAGAGCTATAAAGTCAAACTTAAGATCTTTTGTTTCAGTTCAGTTATGGGCCCTTTGTGAATTATTGCAGACAATTCTTTATAATTTATCACACTGATTTCCTTAACTTGGACGAAGCCCAAACACAACTGAGGTAACATGCAGATTGAATTACTGCTTACTTAAAAGGAGGGTGGTCCCACCAGAGTAGAATGGGGTTCATTGACAGGCTGAGGACCTTCCTTTTTAGCTACCTGTGTTGTACTTAACCCTTTAACATTAGAAGCCCAGTTCAATAAAATATGTAATGACAAAAATGTTGAGTGTAGCATTATTTTACCTGCACATGAAAAGAGCTGTACACATCTTCTCTGGCAAACTGTTTAGAGAAATTCAAAGGTAAGATGCACATCTCCCTGTGAATTAGCTATGAAATGCAGTTGGTGTCAATGCTTTTTGGCATTGTTGAGTCCCCGGCTGCTGACAGCCATGTTGCTTTAAAAAAGATATTTTTTAAATTATACAAATTAATCTAGGAACAGCTTTACACAGGTATTTAGGTTTACAAAACTCCCACTAGATGCCTGTCTGCATCTTCAGGCACTGAAATACTTTTGTAAAGCTGGCTTCTCACTGGCAATTAGACAGTGTACAGTAGGGTTGGGAGAAGAGGACGGGCTGCTGCTTTGGATGATTTATGTTGCAGCTCCTTTAGTATTGTGTTTTTAAATTGTGTCACTGGTGCCCAGAGCTTTGGATGGGCACCTATTGGTCTGGAGCTGCTTTGTTTTATATCAAAATGAATACATAAATGGATCAATTTGGATCAGAGACTATAAATACTTTATCTGCTTGTTTTAGTGTGACAGTCATAAAGTGATCATTAAAACATTTTGTTTACATATTTAACATATTTTTAATGGCCAGTATTGAAGCAGGTTGGAAGTAGGTTTATATTCTCTTACACTGGATCCCCATACTGCCAATGACATAAAATTGATGTCACGTTTTACCAAAATAGCCACTGTCAGCAGCAGACTCAGAACTGTCAATGGAAAACTAAATACACTGGTTTGCCATATACCGTGTGCAACCCTCCCCATTTCTAAAGGGTTGTTCAATGTGTAAGTCAGCAGCACTCTTTTCAAAAGTGTTTCTGTTTATTCAGGGTACAAATTGCTTCTAAGTGTCTGACTTTTCTTATCAATGGGCTGAGTAAATGTTATGAATTATTTTATTTTATTATGGTAGTGCATAGAGACCTCAATTGAGGGCCAATTGAGCGAGACAGTTTATAGGCAGATAGAGATAGAGAGTCCCTGTCCCAAAGAATTTACAATCTAAGGTTTCAGTCCCACAAATACCAAGGCATGTGCTTAACTTCGTCATGTGAGGAGTCCCATTTATAGAATTATGGACTGCTTAAAAAGCTAAACAAAGGAAGTGTTATCTTCCTCCTTTAACAAATAGGGAACCGTGGCACAGGGAGATTAAGGGCTCGATCCTGAGCACACATGTCCTGATTAGGTAAAACTCTTAAGCTAATGCTTAACATTAAGCACTTCAATAGCCTCGTGGGCTTTAAGCACAGTCTCCAATTAAGTAAGGTGCAAAACACACTTGCCTTGATGTATTATGCTTAAAAGAAGTTCTCATTATTGTTTCTCAATGCTTCTCAAACTAACAATCTCAGAATGATGTTCAGAAAAGACTGCATGCTTACAGTTGTGCCATTATTTCGTAGCTTTGGTTTATGAAGTTGAATACCATTAAGGAATGTATTTTTAAAAGAGATAAAGCTCAGGTTCCCTTTTCGCAGGAGCAGTTTGTGGGCGTAGATCTGACATGTTCCTTTAACTACATGGTTTGCACCTGCAGACACACAGCTTAAGGTGCAAAACCTAATATTTGAGCCCGTAGTTGAATTTATAGGTATAAAAACTGATGCCTTTTTAAAAACGTGGCCACTGTGCTCAAATACAGCTGCAATACAATACTCTTGGATGCCAGAGCTGTTGCATACCTGCCTTGTAAACCTCTCTGAGAAGCAGCTAAGTTTCCTGACGTGCTGTTTGCCTCCTTTTTAAGGACTTAGTACTTTTTCAATAAAAATAAATTTAATTTGAGGCTACATTTCAAGTCAGTTGGTCTGATGGTAGAAATGGAGCAGTACCAGCTTTGGATTTAGAGCAGTCGTGTGGCTGAGTCTCTTGATGTAGCTTTTATGTGGTTGGGTGAGACATTCTTAGAAACCCCAAACATTTTTGAAGATCCTAAACTGGAGACATTCACAATTCCTTCCTCCCGTTTTGCCATTAATCCTTCATGTTTTAGCAAGCACTGAAGTTAATGCAACCTACACTCTTTCCTGTCAAATTGGGCCCCCTCCTTCCTTTTTTCTCTTGAATAAAGCAGTCTGTTCCTTCCAGTCCATACTCTTGTAAATCAAAGGGATAGATGTCAACACACGCCATACCCAAGTATAAACTTCCCTTTTTTAATTAAATGGGATTCTGACATTTGGTTTGAAGAAGTGTTTGTTTTTTTTTTAAATATGTGAAGGATATCAGCTGCTTTTATTTAGTTTTTAGTAAAATCTGAATTTCCTCTGATTCCACAAATAATTGTGCAAAATCCTTTTGGATGCCATTTCACAGTTCCTTACAGGGAGATGGAGGCAGGGCCAGCTCCAGGCACCAGCGAAGGAAGCAGGTGCCTGGGGCGGCCAATAGAAAGGGGCGGCAGTTCATCTGTTGCTGGGGTGGCATGTCTGGGTTGGCAGCGGTGGCACTTTGGTGGCAGCTCAATCAACCCGCTTCAGTCTTCGGCGGCAATTCAGCGGCGGGTCCTTCACTCCCTGTCTTCCACTTTGGCGGCAGCTCAATCGGGTTTTTCTTTTTTTTCTTTTTTCTTTTTCGCCACTTGGGGTGGCAAAAAAGCTGGAGCAGGCCCTGGGTGGAGGTGGGGGAATGTAGAGAGTCTTAGCATTAAAGGCTTCCATAACCTAAGAATCAGCACTTTCAAGTACACATCACAGCACAAAGACTCTTTTGTATAGGGTGAAATTTTTCTTGCCTGTCTCTTTGGTTACGTTTTCAGAACTATTTGAGAAAACTGACCACACAGCTATTGCTGCCTCTTCTGCCCTTTGATCAGCATGGTACAATAACTGATTATGTAGTCTTGAAGCAAACTGTCCTCTCTCCCCCCATCAATTGGTCCATCACATCTTCTTTTGAGACTGGAGACTTTCCAGTATCTTTCTAGCTTACACTATCCAAGCATTTTTATTATTTGTTAAAAGCCAAGTGTGTTTTGAGGAAGAAACCACCTTGCTCAGCTCCAGTCTCAATCTTGCACCATTAAAGTCAATGGAGGTTTTCCATTGAATTCAGCGGGCATAATTGCTCATCTTAATTAATTAGCCTCTTAGAGTTGGTAGGGCAACTCCCACCTTTTCATGTTCTCTGTATGTGTATATACATATAAATATATATATATATATGATATATGGCATATATATATATATATATATATATATAGTAATGCACATTGGGAAAATATAACCCATTCTATACATACAACATGATGGGGGCTCAAATAAATTTGTTAGTCTCTAAGGTGTCAAAAGATCTTGGAGTTATCGTGGATAGTTCTCAAGATGTCCACGCGTGGTTCAGTTTCATATTACAAAGCAAACAGGATGTTAGGAATCATTGAAAAGGACCAGAGATAAGACTACCCAAGGCTTCAAGTATCAGAGGGGTAGCCGTGTTAGTCTGGTTCTGTAGAAGGTCAGCAAAGAATCCTGTGGCTAGGACCTTATTGAGAGAAGACTAAGGGGACATGATAGAGGTATATAAAATCATGAGTGATGTTGAGAAAGTGGATAAGGAAAAGTTATTTACTTATTCACATAATACAAGAACTAGGGATGTCACCAAATGAAATTAATAGGCAGCAGGTTTAAAACAAATAAAGGAAGTTCTTCTTCAAGTTCTAGAGATAACGAGGTTAGATCAATACCTGAGGAGGTTGTGAAGGCCCTGTTATAACAGTTGAGGTGTGAAAACTCAGGGTGGCTAAGTCCAAACTGGTTCTGTAGGATTGGTAAGCCATGGTGTCCCAGCCTCTGTTTAATCCTGAGCTGATGGAGTCAAATTTGCAGATGAACTGGAGCTCAGCAGTTCATTTGATCTTGCCTGAAGTATTTTTCCTGCAGGATGGCCACCGTCGGTAGACAGATACTGGGCTAGATGGACCTTTGGTCTGACCAGTGCACGCCTTCTTATGTTCTTATGTTCTTATGTTCCATATATATATATATATATATATATATATATATATATATATATATATATATATATATATATATATATATATATATCCTTACTATATGTTCCATTCTATGCAATCCGAAAACTTATGCTCAAATAAATTTGTTAGTCTCTAAGGTGCCACAAGCACTCCTGTTCTTTTTATCAAGAGGAGCGTGGTTCAGTTTCATATTACAAAGCAACACAGGCATTTTAAGGAAAGTGAGGACCACAGATAAACTACCCAAGGCTTCAAGTATCAGAGGGGTAGCCGTGTTAGTCTGGTTCTGTAGAAGCAGCAAAGAATCCTGTGGCACCTTATAGACTAACAGACGTTTTGCAGCATGAGCTTTCGTGGGTGAATACCCACTTCTTCGGATGCAAGCAGTGGAAATTTCCAGGGGCAGGTATATATAAGCAAGCAAGAAGCAAGCTAGAGATAACGAGGTTAGATCAATCAGGGAGGATGAGGCCCTGTTCTAGCAGTTGAGGTGTGAAAACTAAGGGAGGAGAAACTGGTTCTGTAGTTGGCAAGCCATTCACAGTCTTTGTTTAATCCTGAGCTGATGGTGTCAAATTTGCAGATGAACTGGAGCTCAGCAGTTTCTCTTTGAAGTCTGGTCCTGAAGTATTTTTGCTGCAGGATGGCCACCTTAAGATCTGCTATTGTGTGGCCAGGGAGGTTGAAGTGTTCTCCTACAGGTTTTTGTATATTGCCATTCCTAATGTCTGATTTGTGTCCATTTATCCTTTTCCTTAGAGACTGTCCAGTTTGGCCGATGTACAGAGCAGAGGGGCATTGCTGGCATATGATGGCATATATTACATTGGTGGACGTGCAGGTGAATGAACCGGTGATGGTGTGGCTGATCTGGTTAGGTCCTGTGATGGTGTTGCTGGTGTAGATATGTGGGCAGAGTTGGCATCGAGGTTTGTTGCATGGATTGGTTCCTGAGCTAGAGTTACTATGGTGCGGTGTGCAGTTGCTGGTGAGAATATGCTTCAGGTTGGCAGGTTGTCTGTGGGCGAGGACTGGCCTGCCACCCAAGCCCTGTGAAAGTGTGGGATCATTGTCCAGGATGGGTTGTAGATCCCTGATGATGCGTTGGAGGGGTTTTAGCTGGGGACTGTATGTGATGGCCAGTGGAGTCCTGTTCGTTTCTTTCTTGGGTTTGTCTTGCAGTAGGAGGCTTCTGGGTACACGTCTGGGTCTGCTGATCTGTTTCCTTATTTCCTCGTGTGGGTACTGTAGTCTTGAGAATGCTTGGTGGAGATTTTCTAGGTGTTGGTCTCTGTCTGCGGGGTTAGAGCAGATACGGCTGTACCTCAGTGCTTGGCTGTAGACAATGGATCTTGTGGTGTGTCCGGGATGGAAGCTGGAGGCATGAAGGTAGGCATAGCGGTCAGTAGGTTTTCTACAACCCAAGAAGCTTCCCCTGGGGGAGGCTAGCTCTCTGACCCACCTCTTCCACCCATGTCCCCCCCCGACTCCACCCCAGGCCCTGCCTCCTGCTCCGCCCGAGGCCCCACTCAGCTCACGGGGACGAGGGGTGAGGAGGGATGCGTGATTGGCAGGCAGGAAGGTCTCGCAGAGGCGGGGGAGGTGAGGAGGGATGTGGCAGGTAGAGGGAGTCTCACGGGGAGAGGGGTGGAGGAGAGGAGGGATGTGACAAGTGGTGGGGACCTCTGGGGAGGGTGGGGGTGGAGTGGAAGAGAGGAGGGACTTACCAGGCAGCAGCAGGTGGTGGGGGCCTTGGGGAAGGGGCAGAACAGTGAAGGGAAGAAGCAGTGCACAGGTGGGGCCACAACAGCCCAGGTGTCTGGTGGCAGGGTGACGGCTGCACCAGGGGAAACTTAGCCTCCCCTGACCCCATGTACAGGCAGTAATGCCCATTCACATATGCATGTCTATACTAGATAGACTTCAGAGGTTTCCTAGGTGCCTGCTGCAATATAATCTGGCTTCTTGGCAGATAGAAATGCCTGTGAACTCCTTATATCCCTTCTGATCACTCATGAAATATTATTTTGGGGCCCATCAGATGTCATCAAATGTAGGCACCTGGCACCAGCATGGGTGCTGCTTTAGGGGAATGATTTCCTGCACAAGAGACCTCGCAAAATACAGTCACGGCAGTCCATTTAAAGTCATTATTATTTAGCACCCATGTCTGAGTGAAATTGTTCAACTGGTGGTTGGGCACAGTGCCATCTGAATATATGGACATGAGCGTAGACAGCCAGTCTCTATGGCCCTATGCACATCTGATGTGGGTACCGAGGTCAGGCTTCCCAGTCAGGAAAATCCAAATGACTGTCTGTCCTGAGCATCTGTGGTTAAGGGAATATGCCATCACTAATCCAAAACTGGGCTGCATTAATTTTCTAAAATAAAAAACAGCTTTGCTAGCCACTTAAAGAGAGTCGTGGGCCTGTGTAAATTGAGTGCAGTGGTGTGGAGTTAGGAGAGAAAGGCATCTGAACAAAGTTGCCACTCCGGTTGTCTCTGTAGCATTCCCTCCGTGTCCAGGGTAAAATAGGTGCCAGGGTGTGGCACCTTGCTCCCTTAGTCCGCAGTTATCGAAAGGTGTGTGTAACTTTTTGTCTGAATGGAGCCTGCACTTTGCTGTGACTATAGTACAACCATATCATGTTTTATTTCTTAAATTAAGTTTCCCACAATGCTCTTGATGTTTATAGCCTCAGGCCGAAGTTTTAAAACTTTGTGAGCAAATGTTCTAACCAGTGCCTGCAGCCTCCAGTTCAGCTGTGCGATTCTCTAACCCCAGTGAAGCCTGGGCTAACAGGAACCCTCAAAGCTAGCAATGGTGAGAGCGGTCCACCCTCTTTTATGTGAGAGAACAGGCATGATGGAATGCAAGTCAGGTAGCAGCACCACTCGGGGGCCTAGCAGCAAGGTTCATCTTGGAGATATGGACGGGAACCTAAAGTACAAGTCACAAAACCCAACAGCAGTGGTTTGGAACCAATAGAAGACCCACTAATATCCAGAAAGCAAAAACCAGTAGATTGCATATTTGTGTACAGTTTTGAAAATTTGCACATGAAAATTTGAGAGCGCAGGATAGAAGATGGAGTGAAGGGGAAGAGGAACTCCAGCATGGTTTTGAAAAAATAACCCTCACCTCATCACAGCATTTCCTTATTTTAAAAAAGTAACCCTATCTCCCACAGATTTCATACTGGGCACTCCATTATTCAACACTCACTTGCCTGCAGTCAGATCTAAGTTCAGATTTGAATGTTTTGGCTCAAATCTCAGGCTACGGGGACTGAAGGTATTGGTCAAGAAAACATGGTTGTAGTTTGTAAGTGGTATGTCTCTCTCTCTCTCTGACCCTTCACCATAATACGTAGGTACTATATGCATACGGTAAATTGTCCACATTACATTCTCTGCAAAACTCTCCATCCTTCCCTCCTATTATCTACTCTCTAGAATTGGGTACAAAAAAAAATAAGAAAAACTATGCATAAATAAATTCAGAAATAGACAGTCTACGACAATTCAACTTCCATCCTTTTAAATGTCAGACTTCTGGGTTGAGCAAAATGGGTTCAGTTTTCCTGTCTGTAACTGTTTTCAGACACAAGTTAAATTGTCTTTCTCTCGTGCTTGTGAGAGGAATGAATATATGTAAAATGATAGGAATGCATAGTATGCATAGTATGGCTATGCATCCTCAGGAACCAAGTAAATCAGAAAATAAGGGTATTTGCATAGACCCCCAAAAAGTTTAAATAAAGCCTCACAGATCTATTTATGGCGGGGAAATAATGTGAAATCTGTTCTACTTCATTTCCAGCACCCAGGAATTGAAAAATATGCCAAAGCTGAATCCTGTATTATTTTAGCCCATAAATGGCTGCCTAAAACATTAAATAATCTATTGAAAATGTAAGAAAAATAATAGACCCAGCAAACATTTCTATGTACTATGCCCCTTTCTTGGCTACTAAACGTCAGCTAAATGTGTTGTCAAGTGACACATAAGATCAGGCACAATCTAGAGCACACGCCATAACCATAAAGTGTGTATGAGCGTGTACACATGACTTGCCCTTCAGTTCATTGACATTCATGCCACAATATTTTGCAGTCTGTAATGCTCTCTGTGGGTACATAATCTATTGATGGCACAGGTTCCAGCACAGGATTTACACAATGTTTAGCCTTTATATTATTGTTACAGAGTAGTTTTTAGAAAACATTGTCTGAAATAGTCCAATGTAGAACAATCTTTTGTAGTCTTTTGTAATTTGTTGTGTCTTTGGTCTTCCAGTTCTTCCAATAATATTAGCCCTATTTGGAACAATGTTCTGTGTTCATTCAAATAACTCAGTTGGCCATTCTTGGTTTGGCAGCCAGAATAAGGCACCTTGAACATCATGCTCTATATTTATATTTAGTCTCAGACATGAAGGTATTATCTTTAGTTTCGGTAGGTTTTGTGGCAGTCCTATCAGATCTTCTGGCCTGCACTGGGTCAGGAATGGGTGATGATTCAGTTCATGACACTGAACCAACTGCATTTGCTGTTATAGCAACAATGTCTCATCCTAGTGATAGCATTCATTAGGTTGCTGGAGGCCCTGACCACTTGTGGTCACTAATGTTCCACTGCACTTTGAGTGAGTGTAGAGTTAACCCCAATAACCTAATTTGTGTAATTTTGGCAACCTAAATTCTTCCATCAGTGGGAGCTCAGTATGGTATTCTCCTCGCCTTCCTGCCCTAAAATTTTGTGTGGTGATGTAACTAGCTGCTGTATTCATCAACAAGAGGTGGCTCAATGGTTGCTGAAACTTACTTCATTGAAATGTTGGGATGCTCCATTGGTTAATGTTGAGAAGGTGCTTAGAGATTCTCGGTTGAAAGATATTGCAGAAGCACAACAAATGGTTAATTATTATTGTTTATTATTTTAATACTGACCATGAGATGGTTCCTGCTCCTTTGAAGTCAATGGCAAAACTCTCACTGACTTCAGCGAGAGCAAGATCAGGCCCCAAGTATTTGAGTCGGGAAGCAAGATACACCCTGGAGCCAGAGGAGAATCAGTGGGAATGATTTCTTCTGCTCTGCTCAAGCACAGGGTTGCTCAAATTGTCAGGGGACCTGCTTGCAGCTCTCTCCTATTAAGGCTAAGAAGTGAACCCTTTGTTTTTAAAATAGCTAAATGAAGGCAGCCCTTACTCATGTGGGTACTCCCATTGACTTCAGGGAAACAATCATCTTATTAAGTACAGTAGAATGGGGTCCTTAAGTTGGTCAAGTCTAATATTTGAAAGGATTTTCCCTTCAATGGAAAAATGTTACTGACATAATTAAAAGGACATGAACATTTCATCAACTGAAAAATGTGAGTTACTTTGGAAGGATGTGTAAAACTAGAAGCAATGTTTTTTTTTCTAAGTCAGAGTCATAGCAAAGGGTTATTTTCAAACTTTATGAAAAACACACTTTGGCAGTTTATATCTTCACCATCCAAATGTATTCTGGGATTCTGGATTCAAAAACATTCTAACCATGAAAACACAACATTTAAAAATACACCGTCTGCATGGTTTCTCTGCCTCGCTTCAGCATCTCCAAGCTTGTTTCAGACAAACTAAGAACTTTGTTGTGGAATGACTGTTTGAATTTAGGTTTCTTAAAATATAAGTGTAGCCTTACACCCATTGTGGGTGTACATCCAGTGGTTCAACCAGATTATTTTAGAATCATCTGGCTATTTCACTGCATGTCAGAAGATCTGTCTTCTTAGTTATAAAGTATGTGATGGGTTGATTAAAACAACTCACAAAGCCATTAAATGAACAGATATAATGTAAAATGTGTGATGTAGGGTTCTGTTAATTATAACGTCTGGGGGACCTGTGAAAGTTGCATGGCAACTGAATCATACTTGATTTTTAAATGCATCATGATGCTGTAGTACTACGAATATTTTTATATAAAGTTATATGCCTAAGAGTCCTTTTTGAAATTGATGAAATCTTCATTCTTGATGCTGTAACTGACCATAAAATAATTGTGCTCCCTGCACAGCTGGAAGTGAGCTAAAACAGGCAAGCATAACAGCGTAGAACCACATGAAAGCTTTAGTGGAGAAGGAAAGGGGTCAGGGAGGTCAGGGAGAACACCCATGAGAACTAGGGAGAAGGAGCTAGTGTTAGACCGTTCCACTGTGTTGGAGACAGCTAGGTCAAATGTATAGGATTGGCCATCCCTACAATATATTATCATTCACTTCATTTCTACTGAATTTTTTTAGAGCCACGTTATATAGCTTTATAGAATATAAATTGGATATATCAGTGTTAGTTCAGTAGAAACTGTTTAATTGGGACAGCTCGGATTATTCTATTTCATCCCAATTATGGCTATCCAGAGTTGTTATAGTTAATGATAAACATTTTGGAAGGTTTATTACACCTCATCCTTCAGGTTTTAAGCCAATATCTTAGTATTAGAGACCAGGATGAGACCTAATTTGAAAGACAAGTTATGCCACATTTGCCTACAGTGAAGTTCTGACACCTTCCTCTGAAGCATCTGGTGCTGGCCACTGTCAAAGACAGGCCACTGGACTGGTGGGACCATGGGTCTGACCCAGTATGGCAATTCCTATTTCTCTAATTATGCAACCAACTTGTTTAAACAAAGTTTACCTTAATGTTGGCAGCTCAGTTCATGCAACTGAAGCATGATAATTTATGTACATTTAATTGCTGAATACAATGGATTAATTTATCATTTAAAATATCTAACCAATTTAAAATATCTAACCATTAAAATATAACAGATAAGTGTGTTACTGGTAATTTCCCAGTTGCCATTAGCGTGAAACAGTCTGAAAGTAAAAGAAAATAATTGTGACCATTAACTGTCATATTGACACTCTAATGATAACCAACTGATCAATTAGGCTAAAATTTGTCCCCATGGGTTGTCTGAGGAAAGTGACATTTGCATCTTTTTTTGCAAACCGAGTCTTTACTTGTATAGGAATTCTCAGAAAATTAAATGGTGGTAATAACTTTTGTTTTCCAATTTCCATAAAATGGAGGCCATGTACCCAGAATCAGAGACATCAGAAATGGAACATAGTTCCTTAAGGAGAGAATAATGGATGCTTTGTTTTACACAAATGAGGAGTGCAGGGACTGCTCCCTGGTAGACTTGAGGCTGCACATTATTCTGGAGAGGACAGAGGGGAAGTAATGCCATAGCCATGTCCCCAACTTCACAGTGCCTCGCAGAGCAGCGTATCAGGTAGTTTGGGAGGTACCACATCTTGGTTCCACACCCCCTCAGCTACAGCCCATTAGTAAATCCAGCCCTCAGTAAATTAAAGAATATTGCTCCTGCAAGACCAAGTGACAGTGGTAGGGAAAGTGAGCCCTTTTGCAACTCAGAAGGGACCACCTTTGCCCCAAAGCTTGTGTATTGTATAACATATTTGTTGATCCAATAAAGAGGTACTGTCTGACTTACTGTGTTCCCCAGGGCTATAGCTAGATGTCCCCCCAGATGAAGAAAGGATTGGGGATATCCGCTGTCTCACAAACGTACCCCAGAATCTTTTGCCTTGCTTTAAAGTGATCCACTGAGGAGAGTGCCACAGGAGCCAGTGGCAAGGGTAAACATATTGAGGGGCAGACAAGTGAGAGCCTGATTCTTCCTGTGGGGGAGTGAGGGGAGGAAGGAGTCTCTTGGAGGGGGGTGGTACAAGAGGGATCCAGGATCTCCCTGGTGGGTTGCCAGGGGGACAAGGATCTCCCTGCTGGGTGCAAGGCAAATGAAAATATTAGGTTTTATTTTATTTTTTTTAAAGAAGTCCAGGGAGGCACTTTCCCATCATTGTCTCACATATGGTATCTTAGGTGGTGGCTTCTCATCACCAGTGCCTAAAGCCTGCCCTGTTGTTCACTTTTTCTCCAGGACCAATGGGACTACAAATATTGGGGCCATTCTTGCATTCTTTGCAAGGGTCCCTTTGACTTCACTGGAAGTCCTGGGTGTGCAGGGAATACAGGATGAGGACTGCACTCCTGAGAGTATTGATTATAACATGCTTCTTAAGGAACAGAAAGGCAGATGACTGACAATTGAACTGACCCCTCTACTTCATTCTCTACCCTGTTTTTGCTCTAGTCCTCTGTGATGTCTGTCTGCTTTGCACGTTTTCACCCCAACCTGGTTGTTGGTGGAACATACTCTGGCCAAATTGTCCTGTGGGATAATCGCAGTCACAGGAGGACTCCAGTTCAGCGTACACCCCTGTCTGCTGCTGCTCACACGGTAAGGCTCAATGTCATTGCAAAGAAACATTCAATAGAGAAGTGCAGATCTCTTAGCCTGAGCTACCTCTACAATGTACATGCAAGAAAATAAGAGAATGGATTTTAAGGGGGGGGAGGGGAATGGATGGAAAACAGACTAGGTGACAGCTTCCTGCACGTGCTCAAAGGGTGATGGATGGCCCGTGGTTGGGTGTTTAGGAAGTCTCCTCACAGTGCATGACCAAACATGGGCATCTCACAACAATGGTCCAGTGCTGTGAGGAGTGCAGGGACAAGTTGCTGCTGATGCCCACCTGGGGAATAAGTCTCCAGAAAGGGATATGGATAAGGCAGAGTTCATGATTCCTCCCCGCACCCCTTCTGTACTGGTCCATGGATTGGAGCCAGCACACTGTGGGAGCAATCTGCACTTCTAATGCGGATGAAGTTAATTGCATACACACACACACACCAAGCAGCTGTGCAGTCATTGTGCGGTGGTGCAGGGCAGGGCAGTAGCTTAAATGCCTGATTTAGCCCCAACTGGGGAGGGATTGTTCTGGGGACGTAAAGGAGAACAACCAGGAATAATGGGATGAATTTTAGCAAAGGGTATGTAGGCTGAACATCAGGAAAATTTCTTAATGATGTGATCTTTTAGGCTGCGGAATAAACTTCCAATAGGCGATTACCTGAAATAAAAAGAAACTGAACTGGACGAAGGAAGAAAAATATCCTGTGCTGGCAGGGGGATAGATCCGATGACCTAGTAGATCTTTTCCACCTCTCACTTCTGTGATTCTCTGATCATACCTTTGTAATTTGCTGTTTAAGTTTCAGCCTTTAGTTTGTTGTGACAATGTAATCCCTGGGGTTAAAAGTCGGCATCTAACAATCATTAAACATAATTTAGTGCCAAAAATTCACTCTGGCACAAATACGATGACTGCCTTGCCATTTATGTTAGAAATGGCAGGTATGCAATTATTGGGGGTTGGAAGAGGGAAAGGAATATAGTTCTCCAAATTTCTGCCATCAGCAGTTTTGTCTGACTCCAATGCCCCAGTTATGCTGTGGATCCCAGCTGCACCATTACTTTGAATTTCCCTAATGTTTGTGTCCTTTTTGTCAATAGTAATGGGGGCAGAGGGGCTAACATTGCTCAAACTGCATGGAAGAAAACACTGTGCCTTGAAGTGGTGATTTAGTAACATGGGAGACCAGAAAACTAGAGGCTGGAAACTGTAAATATAATTGAAAATGGAGTGATTGGGGTCCAAAACCTAGTGAAGAGGAAAAAATTACTGGGAAGGTTTGTTCTTCCCTTGTGCTCAATAAAATTTTTAGACAAAATTATACCACCTGGGAATGATATTCTAAAACTTGGATCATTTTCCCAGTAGCAAAGGTCAGTGTATAATGTTATGACTATGACAACTAGAAATAGATGACTTGGATTTATTCATAAGTGTGAATTGTGTGACTACATGTACAAGTATAAATAACCATTTTTAACCCCCTAGCTAACATAGAATCATATTTTAAGGAGTTTGATCATGCTTCAGAATAAACATAAATTAAGTGCTATTCCTACAATCCTGACAGGCAAAATTCCTATCTAATTTAAGTTAAGTCCTGGTTTGCAAAACGCAGGCTCATGCCCTAAGCTGTTAAATGCAGAGTAGTATATTGAATCAAGAAAATTATTCTGTTATACAGTAGGCAGCTAGGTGCTGGTTTGAATATTTATTTTTATTTTAACAAATATCCCCTATGAAAACAAGTGTTTAGTTATTTCTGCTCTCTTCAGTTAGCTGAATAAATATGGATCATGTTGTTAACATTGTTAAAAAATTCCCGTGAGTTTATTCCCAGTGATTGGTGCCCAGGAAAGAGAGCCCCACCACAGCTTACTCACTAATTTCCTTTCACACCCACCACACAGCTGTATTTGGAAGAACAGGAAATTTTAATTAAGACAAAAAACTCCTGCATGATGATTTCATTTCCAAAATAAATAAAAACAAGCTGGCATCTCCCCTGTGAAAGGAAGGAGCCAATTTACACTTTTTGCTAAGTACAGTTGGTTGTCCTTTTTGCTCGTTTTGTTTACATCTTTTGGATTTCATTACTCATGAAACAGACAGCTGGCAGCACTGGCTAGAGCCAGGCATTCTATAGGAAGGTACCACTGGTCTGGCAATATGTCCCCCCGATGAGTCTGGCCACTCCCTGACTATTGGACCTATATCCTCCTCCCATCCTTGCAATTCCAGCCTTCGGGCTGCTTTATCAATTTGTAGGTTGTTTTGTGACGAGGACAGATGCCCATTACAGCTTAGGCTGAGCAGACTAAATTTACCATGTAACAATATGTGCTCATCAGTTTTTATTCCTATGTTAATTGGTACACAAGGAAGGGTCAAGTGAAGGGCACTTCCTAAGGGGGTTTCTTTAAAAATGTAGCGTTAGGGGCAGATTTTCCAAATCTGGCCTGTTTGTGACTAGCACTAATTCACAAGGGCAATCACTTGTGCATACAGGCCTTCAGCATCCTGTCCCCTGTTCACACAAATGATGGAATTTGTACACATAGAGTGTGATCCTGCGCCACTAAAGTCAATGGAAGTTTTGCCATTCACTTCAAAGGGAGCGGAATTGGATCTGTACACCTTAATTGGGGATTGCTTTCTTTGCACAAATGATTGTGTGCACAAGTGATTGTCTTCACTTGGATGAATATAGATGGGAGCTGAGTTGAGGCCACTAGTAAATTTGGCCCTTAATTTTCTTTAATTAAATGTAGTGCTAGTGAAAAGTGAAAAGTTTCCATTTCTAGAGACCAAAGTCTTCTCTTTATCCACAAAAAAAGCACTGAATAGACAGTAGCAGTGCAAGTTTCCCAACACTGCCCTACAGCTATGGATGTTATCCTTCATCTGGACAGACCACCTGTACTGGCCAAAGGGTAGTTCATTCTCACTGGCCATTCTTTGAAGAGTGCTGCTAAGGGTGCTTGGTTGTGACAGTGGTTTGGTGATGAGAACATTTGCCCACTAGAAACTGAGCTTGGAGCAGCATCTCGTTTCCCATGGGCCATCAAACAGATGTCAGATGATAACTTGGAGCCCAAAGTATCGATGCCTGAGAATAAAAGTACCGTGTACACCCTAACATGCCTGTGGACCAAATTTTGCTCTCAGTTTCACTGGTGTAAATCTGGAGTAACTCCATAGGTTAGTGGAGTCACTCCCAATTCCTTTGATGTATTGGAGTACATTAATTGTCTCATGATTAAGAAGGCTGGTGGATTTGTTCATATTTTTTCCATTGAAGTACATTTGAAAATATTCGGCATAGCAGCCAAACTGTGGCAAAGTCCAAGCCTTGTGCAGCTGTTTTCTCCAATAAAATCTACATTTTCATTCCATTTGGAAGGTTTGCTTCTCTCTGCCAGTCATTTTCAGCATCAAAATCTATCAGCAGAATCAGACATGTCCCTGTGGGTGAAATCTCATCCACAGAATCCAGCATTTTCACAGCATTACTCAAGTTGTTTTACGATGGAGTAAAATGAAGCTTTGAACTTCCACCACCATAATGTGCCTTTAAAGTTCCAACCAAAAGCAAGTTAAATTCCTATCTGGCAAGTAGATGAGCGCTGTATTATGCTGGCAGTATGCGACTGTTTAATCCTTTCTTAAATCAACATTTCTGACATTTGAAATTGAAATTTGGTTTTGAAAAGTGAGAATGCACTTTCTGATTCCTGGTGTTCATGTATTTTCAGCATCCCGTGTACTGTGTAAACGTTGTTGGAACACAGAACGCGCACAATCTCATTACAGTTTCTACAGATGGCAAAATGTGCTCCTGGAGCCTGGATATGCTCTCAACACCACAGGTGGGTTTGTTTTCACCTACACAGGAAGAAAACATCAATGTTAAAGCAGATACTTGCTTAATGGAACATAGTTCCTAAAAGCCAAAACTTCATATCCTACACAAACTAAAACCAATGGATGCACTTGAAAGAGTGCAGCTTGCTTCCAGTAGTCTTCTGTAAGAGCCAAAACCCATTTCCTTTACCACAAATATTGTAATTATTGTAATACGTTAATATGTAGGTCAGTTTCAAGTGAAAATGAAATAATCCATTTTAAAGCACAGTAATTATAGAAGTCGCCTGTGGTACAAATTGCACTTACTCTAGATTGTTTAACAAATAGGGACTAGATTGGTCTGCTGCAGAACACACTCGACCCAGTTATATGTCTCCAAGATACGGTATCCCACAAGTAGGAAAGCTTAGCTTGTTCATGCGTTCAGTAACCAAGGGAACAAACTATGCAAATCAAAAGTTTTAGAAATATTTCCCCCACCCCAGAATGTTTGTTGTTACTGGCTCCCAATCACACACTCACACACACATACACAGACACCCCTTTTTGTATTGGAAATGAAAGGAAATCCAGGAAATTTTTCCAAACTATTCGTGATTATAGTAATGGAAACTAAGCAACAAAGCTGATGCTGAAAGAGACCTTTGAAGAGGCTTGTTTAAATCTGTTTGTAGTCCAGTACATCCCTTTCTTCTGTTTACTGGGAAGAAGGATTTTTTATTACTGGGTTGCATTAAAATGTGTGAGATACATCACCAGGTGGATGAGGTAATATCTTTTATTGGACCAACTTTGTTGCTGAGAGAGACAAGCTTTTGAGCTTTTACACATCTCTTCTTCAGGTCAGGGAAACTAACTGAAAGCTCGTCTTTCTCGCCAACAGGAGTTGGTCCAATAAAAGATATTACCTCAACTTGTGTCTCTAATAGCCTGGGACCCATATGGCTACAACAACACTGCATTCATGAGATAGATCACGACAGTTGTATAATCTTGTTTTAAAATAGCTAGTAGAAATTTCTCTGAAATTAACATTTATACTAGCATTACCTCTGTGCAGATACATATGAGTTGTTTGGTTTTAATAGTTATTGACACAAAATGCATTGACACAGCACAGTGCTACAGTTGTGACACAAGGGCTTGTGAATACCCCCGTTCTGTAACCTCTCCACTTACATGGGATGTCCATGCATACTGCAGCTTCAGAATTGGGTTCCAGCAACACGGTACATTCTACATGGAGTCAGAGATCCTATCCTGAACTTATGCTGCTGTTGCAAAAAAAAAAGCATGCGACTTGAAGTCAAGGTGCTAGCCTCAGCTTAGAATGGCTTTTGCTGGTTTATCTCACAGTCTTAAACCTTCTAAAAGTATGGAGCCAGATTTTCAGAGAAGCATTGGTGTTTCTGGCCACCGGGTGACAGTTGTACGTATCGGGGCAGATCCTCAGCTGATGTCAATTGTCATCGTTCCATTTAAGTGAGAGCTCCATGTAGACACCAGCTGAGGATCTTCCCTATGAAGATTTGCACCCACACAAGCATATGCATATTTGCTCCACATTGTTATGCCTTTGAATTTGCTAGGTTTTGTTTTTGCTCTTTTAACAAAGGCAAATGTTTTTCATGGGAGGATATATTCCAGCTAGTAAGGAATACCATAGAGCTGATTCTGCAGCCTTTACTCCCATCAGACTTCAGTAAGACTTCTCCTGCAAGGGAAGGCTACAGGATTGGGCTCTAAAAGACCAGTGACTTAGGAATTTTGAAAAGGGAAAAAATACCTGGCTAAATAGCTATAAATGAAAATCGCTAAATCTATCATCTGCATTGTGGATTCTTGAGTTACACAATTTAAGCTTCAAAAGCAAGTGGTTTTGAGTTATATATGTGCAAAAAATAATCTGCTTAAACTATATGCTAATAAAATAGAGTATCCACACTCATGTTACTTCAAAACATGGACACAGCTTATTTGGTTTGAAGTGTGGCTAGGGAAAGTAAAAGAAAATATGCTTACATGCTTGCAACTTGACAATAGAACCCAGAGTGAATGTTTATGGTTGCTACAGCAACCACGTGAAAAATGCTGTTCAGAATGGCAATGGTGACATGACCCGAACTTTCTAAATCGGTTCTACTGAGGTACAAGTGGCATAGTTTAGTAAGTGTGCGGGGTGTATCTGATATTACTTGTGTTTCTCGGTAAACAATTGATTTCAAGAATGTTTGTAAATAGACGGGTATTGTATGTTTTATTAGCGCCTGGGGCTGACAAGTGAAGCCATTAAGGTATTATCTTTAGTTTCTGCACCATTAGTTTTTAAATTCTCACCTGTCATCTCTGTCTGACTTAAAAAGATGTAGCACAGAGTGATGAATTCCAGCTGCTTTGGGACTTGGGATATGCAGCCATGTGAATGGCAGTATCAAGCATCATGATTGGTGACATTATGGTGGCTTCTTGTAATGCCCTGTGCAAGATCAACACGTCATTTAGCCAAATGATTTTTTTCTGTGACACATTTAGAAAACAATTGGTGAAGAACAAAAACAAAAAATTAACTCTGGCCTGTTTTGGTAGGAGAGCATGGAGCTGTCCTACAATAAATCCAAGCCGGTGGCAGTTACAGGAATGGCTTTCCCAACAGGAGACGTCAACAACTTTGTGGTTGGCAGCGAGGAGGGTACCGTCTACACGGCTTGTCGTCATGGAAGGTGATTTTCAATACTGCTTACTTGCAGCATACCCTGTTTCTGTCTCTGGGGGTGAGGCGGGTGCTAGTGTGGAGAACAATCAGCCTCTTGGGTTGGTCCATTATTATCAGCACTGTTTGGGTTCTGTAGTTTTACACCATTACAGATAGTTTAGTTTTAGGGTATTCAGATCTGAATTAGTCACAAGAGTAGGATATAATGCGCCCTCCCCCCACCACACCCAATGTTCATAACCTGTAGCTTCATCGCAGGTCTCCACTCTGGAGAGTCAGCCCACCTTGTTTGTTCAGTTACACCTCCAGACTCTTGTTAATAGCGGGTAGAGATATAGTCTGTTAAAGGGCAAAATTCTGACCTTGCTCCTCTGAGTCTAGGGGTGGGGACAGAAGAGGGCAGAATGGCAGCAGCCCGCAGAAGGGGCTCAGAGCTATTCTGCCTGCACAGGGCAGAATGGCTCCTGGAACATTGAGACAGAACATTCAGCAGCACTCCTCACCATTTCTTAAAGCAAAAGCATTATGCATGTCTCCCACCTAGCACCTCACGGGTGCTGGGGGTCTGGACGCAACCCCAAGGTGGCTAACTGCTCCCCCTCAGCCTAGAACATTCTTGCATGACATCTTCAGCCTGCCTTTTTCTAGCAGGTTACACTGGGAAGAAGCTTCCTACCGCATCTTCTCAGGAGTGCACCTGCGTAACGCAGGACAAAACGTCACCCAAAATGTACTGTTGTTGTTTAGGGGGTCTGATCCTGCAACCTGTACTCCCATTGGCTTCTGTGGTAGTTTTGCCTCAGTAAGCAGCACAGGATCGGGCCATTAACGATCTTCATGGGAAAGTGAGGCTTTCTTAAGCACAGTGTGAAGACTGCCCATTAGAATGTTCTCTCGCATTATAGGGAATCTACCCAATGCACTGATCTTTCAAAGTATGAACTATGACTCCATGTATTAGATCAGAGGAGAGCCTTGGTGCTATGTACACTCTAACTATGATCTCCTATTCTTCACCCAATGTGGTGAAGGTGTAAATCCACTTCCATAATTTAAACGAGTTCCTTATTTTGCACCCTGTAAACTATTTCAGGATGCTGTTAGCAGCCAGAGGAATCTCCCCAGGGGCACTTCAAAGATCAGTTCCTCGTGTTCATTAAAATGAGTCTCAGCCATCTTATGTGCTTGTGTTAACTGCTAACACTTTCATTGTGCAGCGTTCTTGAGAGCCTCTTGTAAAGAACAAATTCTTCAGCTTTCTGTTGGTGGTTTACATTTTATTCAACACTTTGAAATGTATTGGGGTGATGTAGCTTCACATGCTGTTGTTTTCTATAATTCTAATGTCCAAATAATTTTCCTTAATGTTTATGCAGTGTTTAAAGAATGGGCCCTCTGTTACATATTCATAATATTAAACAAATAGTTGTACATTTTTAAAGGATTATTTTCACTTTTTTGCTGATAGTACAGCAACACTCAATGTCTCTGTCTAGGGGTTATAGTGATGGAGTGACTGATGGTTTGAATTAATCTTTGGCTGTCTGGATAAGTGAAAGCTGCCCAAGGTCATTTCTAAGTTAACACTTCTAATCTTTCAGATGTGCCTGTTTTGTCTCCCACCAGAGGAGGGAAGTGTCAGCTGCTCTTGCTATTCTTGCTTCTTTGCCATTTTTGCCTGTGTTCTATTGGGAATCATTCCCAAACTGCATTTTATTTTCATAGGTCCTCAATGCTCTCCAACACAGCATAGTGCAGAGGGGAGCAAAACACTGGAGAAAGCTGCATCTAGGAAAAACAGCTATGCAAGTCACATCCCCAGAACCTAGCTACAAAATATCCATGCAGCCCATTAGCTGTGTGGAAAAAAGAAGGGAGGGCTGGAGAAAAGACCACAATAAGACTGGCAGTAAATCAGCGCTTCCTCAGAGGTATTGCAGAATTCAACCACTGGCTGATAGCCAATGGCAATGCAGCTACTGGTTCAGCCATGTTGCTATGGCTGATAGGGCTGTTTGAGGAGACAGCCTGGAAAGGTTCCTTCTAATATAGTTCTTGGCCTTGCCCTCTGGCTGCTCTGCATTACTCTGGTCCTACTGAGAAAGGGTAAGACTGCATGGACTTTGCGGCTGTGTTAGAGCCGGTGATATTTTGAATGAGTTTGTTCCTTTTGTGGTGTATGTATCCATGTGCCTGAAGGGGAGATGTTATTATTCTCTTTTCTTTGTATGGTGGGGCAGTGCGGTAAGTTGATTCGGGCTGATTGTTAACAGAGTGAGTAAAGCACTGTACGCACGCTCTCTAATGATGATTTACATATTTTCCTTTTTTATAGCTGTTCTGATCTTTCCTCATGTGATCTGCATTTCATGTAATAAAAATGGAGTTTGATAAGTTTATGAATGGGATTAGATAATGGAGTTGCCTCCGAGAGTGGGGGACTGGACATGATGACCCAGGAAATCCCTTCCAGTTCTATGTTCCTCTGAAATTGAAATCTTTTCTTTCAAACCAATACCTAGCCCATAGGACTTGGCGACAAATCCTGTTTGCCTTAATCATATGAATAGTTTGAATCATATGAATAGGATTTGCTTCTTGGTGAACTGGCCAACTGCCATGAGAAGGTTATTTCAGATATTTAGAAAGAAAGGAAGTTGCTAATGATGTGTCATTGTTATTTATGCATTTTGAATTTTAATGGATAATTCCCATGATAATGGCTCTCTCTGATTTATTTGGCTCTCTGAGTCTTCCTTTATTATTATTCATATTATTCTAAAGCACAGTATAGTTGATACTGTATATAAGTGTCACATATAGATGTATTCTGCAGAGTAAGGAAGTCTCAGTAAGTGGGGTTCTGGCCACCCCAGTGCATGAATTGTGCCCACAGCAGCACGTCCTTAGAGACAAAGCCCAAACTCAAAGATACTGAATTTTACAGATTGCATGGTAGCTTACTAGGGAAACAATGAGACAAGAACTTGAAGATAAAGAAAAAAGCCTAGTTTTCAAAAGTCCCTGAATGTTAGTGTGTGTATCTTCTTTCTGCAGTAAAGCAGGAATTGGTGAAATCTTTGAAGGCCACCAAGGACCTGTCACGGGGATCAATTGCCACATGGCAGTGGGCCCAATCGACTTTTCCCATCTCTTTGTCACATCATCATTTGACTGGACAGTCAAGTTGTGGACCACAAAGGTGAGAAATCTGGGAGGGGACTGGGTAGGCTTGCTTAGTACATTTAGATAACTTTTATAGGCAAATATTGCCCATTTTTGCAGCTTATAATCAAGGCCTAATCTATTCCAACAGACGGTTGCATCCACTATTATTAATTAATTGTTATTTTCCCCTCATATACTTTCCTTTTCCCTGTTACTCAAGTTACCTGTCCAAATATTGCAAAAGAAGCACAGTATGAATTTGGGGAGGTGTTACATGAAAATATCATTCTCAGAAATACTTTGAATCTTAATCTTTAAATGAGAGAGAAGAATCTGTCCCATATGAAGGGATAATTTCGCTAAGGTAATTCATGAGGACTCCATGGCTAATATTCATCCCTAGTATAGCTGCTTCAGCTAAATTAACCCATGGTTTATGCCATCCTACATAGGCAGCTTCTCCTTGCCTACACCTCTACACCATCCCCTGATGTTGTGATGGCAAAAAGCCACCCTAACCTATTGTTTACTGAGGATCTATAAGGGCCAGCACAGTCCAAAAAGTGGTGGCATTGTCTAAGAAGATGATCACCCCATCTCCTTCCCAGCCTCTGCCGATGGGATGTAGAGCCACACACCCCCCCGCCCAGCAGAATAGAGGGAGTCTATCTTCAACAACACCATCTGCCCTCCCTTGAGCAAATCCCCCTGGGGGTCAGGAACATCCAAGTTGGTGCCGAGAAATAAATGCCCCAGTACTTGGTTCAGCGAATCTGGTTCAGTGAACCTGGCCCAATGGAGGTGCACCTGTAATAAACTCTGTCATGTAATAATTAGCATGATATGCCATAGATCTAAAAGTACTTGACAAAATATCAATTAGGGTTGGTCACCAGAACAGCATTAGGGAAATCAGCTGGAGTAGCTGACTTGAATAATACTTTCTATAGCTAACAAATATGATTCTCTGACAGAAGTTAAGTTGACATTTTTTGGCACTTACTAAAGAATTGTGCTTCTGCAAACAGAATCAGAATGTACTACTGATGTTCTTGACTTTGGTTACAGTTTGTGTTGGTTTGTATTACAGTTTACAGAGTGACCAACCCAGTAGTCCGTATGCAGGCCAAACTCCTAGGGTTAATAATATGCAAACAGTGCACCAAGATGTTGGCACAGAAGTAGGGTTTTTTCCTTCTGACTGGAGGAAGCCCTGAGGAGATTTAATGTAGTTATTATCAGCTGTAAAATCTATACACACTGTACATGTACATGTAAATGTCCAGGGATGCAGTGCGTACAGACCTCACATAGAGAGATTATTTTGTGCAACAAAAATTGCCATACAGTTTGGTGAAACTAAGCAGATGCAAACCCCATCTTCAGTAGTATTGTCTTGGTGTAGGATAACAAAAGTGAGGGGAAAAATATGAAGTTAATTAAATAGACCAGGCTACCTTCATTGTGGGAGCTGAATGGAAAACAAAATCTAAACAAGTATAAATTAGGTTAATATTCTTGCTGATGAAATCATCTAGATTGTGTTATTATCATTCAATGGGTAGAGATTTGTTTTTCAAATGTCTGATTTTAATCTTGGCAATGTCTTTAAGAATCGCTGACGTTGTTTGGCTCACATCTTGAGCTGCACCCAACAGGAGTCCAATGTGGGAAACTGACCCAATCAGGAAGCATCTCAGAATGTTTTCCTCAAAGGCATCATGGCTGGGAAATGTTGGTACAGATGCATAGCAAATATAACTACAAAACTGGCTAGAGGCAGGTCATGTGACAGCATTATGCTCTAAATAGAAATGGAGCTACCTCGATACTTGGCAGTTATTTGAATCCTCCTTATGCAAAGGCTTAATTATATGTTTGTTAAATATATAATCTCAGGGCCTGATCCAATGTCCATTGTAGACAATGGGAGTCTTTTCAATGACATCAGTGATAAGAGCTGCCACGTGTTGCACTGCTCCATGTCTGACATCTTACAGAAACTAACAACTTAATTTGTATGATTGTAAATAATTTGCATGTAACCCTAAACTTCATCTTACAGTCAACAGACTCTGCCCCAACTTGCAGTGGGGATGGGATATGGAATTGCTCAAAACTTGGCAGCTGTAATGAACATTCTGGCATGTGTCTGGGGAATTGGTGGGTGCCAGGGAGGCCTGGGGGTACCTAGGGAATGGATAGAAGCTGTTTGAAGTGGTAGCTGGGTGGGGATATCTGGTAGCTGGTGGGAGTGCTTGGAGTGGCTGTCTGGAGGGAGGCAACTGGGGGCTTGGTGGAAATATGGGCAATTGGTATCTGGAGGTGGCTGGTAGGGCTGATTGGTGAATAGATGGGAATCTCAGTGGGTGTGTCTGGTGTCTACAGGTACCTGAGTAGAAGAGATGGAGGATCACTAGGAGGAGCTGGATCGGGGGATAGATGGTGAATGGTGCTGTGGTAGCTTGGTGGGGGTGACTGATGTTTGGGTAGGAGCCTGGGGGGGTGTCTGTGTTTATGGGTCTCTGGGTAGAGGTGATGGGGGATCACTAGGAGCTGGATGGGGGGATAGATGGTGAATGGTGCTGGGGTAGCTGGGTGGGGGTGACTGATGGTTGGGTAGGAGCCTGAGTGGGGGTGTCCAGTGTCTCTGGATCGAGGGGATGGGGGATAACTGGGACCTGGATAGGAGGATAGGTGGAAAATGCTGTCTGAGGATGTCTGAGGTGACTAAGGCTGGGGAAGGGTGGCTAAGGGAGTCTGGACTCCGTGTTGGACCCTCACCTTCTGCCCCACGCACTTCTGCTTGGTTTTGCTGCTGCCTCCTCTTCCCAGCTGCCTCTTCCCCACTGAGATCCAATAAGGGGAGCAGCCAGGGGAGAGCCAGAAAGACCACCCAGAGGGCTGCTCAGCAGTTGCTACTGTTGCCCCTAGCTGCTGGTAGCCACAACTACAGAGTTCCTGAAGCTCAACTGAAAGTGTGACGTCTCAGCGAGGCTGCACTGTGGGGTACCAAATACGTGTGAGATACATGATATCATGTGAGATGCCTGGTGAGTGGGTTTTGAATTTGTCCATAAGGGCCTGATTCATCAGTGGCTTTAATGAAATTACATCAGGGATGAATAGGACGTTTTATCTCAGGTAGCTATCTTATATAACACTTTACAAATAAAACCACAGTATTCTAGAATACTGGTCTAAAACTCCAATAGCACAATTGTAGTGTGTTTTGGACACAGAAAATAACACTGCTGATAGTGGTCCACAGTCCAACATCCCCATACAAAAATCCAATGCCAAAACGTTTGAATCAAATCCTGATGAATACAATAATTTAACAAAGAACTAAATTCATATCTGTAATAGGTGACCTTTTCACTGTTCAGGAGAAGGCTCCCATGGTAGACAGCTGGTTTTTTTATTGCAGCTACCTTTTAAAACTTTAATCTGCTCAGGAATCCAGCCAGATGGAGACACGAGACCTGTGCAGAAATGCCAATCTATACTTCCTTTTCCTTCTCATTTGACCAGTGCAATATTTTGTTTGCATATCATTTGGTTAATTCTCTTGTTTGCAGTTAGTACAATATTCTGCAGCGAGGGTTTAAGGTTTTTTTTAAGCACACTGCCTGATCCAATCCCACTGAAAAATCATTGGAAAAGCATCTATTGACTTCAGTGGCCTTTGGTTCATCCCTTCAAATAGTTTGATTGTCTACTAATAAATCAGTGGGTTAATTTTAATTAAGTGCTGATGATGCTTTACGACGGTTTACTCAACATTGCTTTTGCCCTTTGCTCCTTATTTGTCAGATCACTCTTTTTCAGCATCCAAAAGCTTTAGAGTTTGTTTGTTCATACAGACACTGTCTTCTTAATCCCATGCATATTATTCTTGGTCCTGAAATTCAATTCCTTTTTTTTTAAAGCTTCAGAGTCACTGTCCACTTGCAAAGCAAAACATGAAACCTATGTGTTTCTATTGTCTATTGACATTGTGCAGCATCCTGGGGTGCTTATGGGAAAGGCACTTGGGTAGTGCGAGATTGACTGATAGACTGAAATCACCGGTTCCCTTAAAACAATCTGGCATGACATTTTATAACCTGCTCTAGCAGTTAACACACTTTTCCATCCACTGAAAGGCAGAGTTCAGACAAATAACTGAGAATGACATCCTCAACTGGCTGAGAAATGAAGATCTGTGGGTATCAGTGATAAAATGTTCAAGTAATCACACATCAGATTATTAAGTAATTATATCACATTTTAATGCTTCTGTAAGCGCCCAGAGAAATATGTCTTTTGTTAAGGTAGTGACAGAACCAGAACAAAGGAGGTGGGCGATAAAAAATAATGTACTCTCCTGGCTCTTTGACATCAGTGGCACCATGAGATGCCCGGTGAAGTGAATGGAAGGTTTGCCATTGACGCATGAGAGCATGCCATGACCTGTAAGATCCTGGGATCCAGAACAGTCAAAAGGGAAGTGCCAGTGGGAAAAGCTCTGCTGAGCTTTGTTCTTAATTAGATATTGTCTGGGAGTGTCTTGAAGATATAAAGTGCTTTGGAAAGGCTAAATGTAGTTAATTAATTAATTAATTAATGCTCTTGTTGATTAGATAATTCATAAATGCTGTGTTGTTAAATAATGCAATATAAATAGCTTTAGTATTCTGACAGTAATTGCGGTACAGAGTGGGGGTTATGTCATGAGAAGAAAGCAGGACTGGATTTCTTGGGGCTTATCAGTACAGCGCATTATTCTGCCACAAGGAGACTTTAGCTGCAGACTGGAGGAAGTTTTCTGTGCTTGCTGCTGGAGGGAGATTGTACAGGCTGGAAAGAGACCTGGATTTTGACTTCCCTTTCCAGTGTCACCCATCTCTCCCAGTTTTTACCATTCAACTCTGCTAGAAGCATGGGGAAGCTGCTTATGGTTGGTACACTGTTCTCCACTTGTGTCTTTGTCTAACACATGACCAGAAGGGGTAGTTGAGCAGAAGAGAGGTTATATGTGTCAGAGCACTCTCCTAATCCAGACTTGTGTCCCCTCCTTTGCCTTATGTTTAATCAGAAAGGCAAATGCTGATAGGGGTATGATTCTCGCTTTGTGTGAGAGAGGGCCTGGGTTCATATCCTGGACAAGCCCAATCATTAGAGTTTTTATTTAGTTGGGCATTGGTCCTGCTTTGAGCAGGGGGTTGGACTAGATGATCTCCTGAGGTCCCTTCCAACCCTGATATTCTGTGATTCTATGATAATTAGACTGAGAGAAGATGTGGAGTTGACTGGCCATCAGGATCACTCCCACACTGCTGGCAGGGAATGGTGGAGCTGGCCGGAAGTTGTCCCTCTAGTCATTTACTCCTCCCTTTTGTTTCCCTATTCAGTTTTGTCTTCCTTCTTTTGCACCATTTGCATCCTCTTCTTTCCAGTCCCCCTTTCATTCCTTGTATTCCCTCTTCCTTCCAATTCCCTTTGCTTGCCCTTGTTCTCCTGAGCTGCTCCAATCCACAGTCTATTGTGCTGGGCTGGTACGCTTAATTTTAAACAGTGGAACAGACTTACACATTTCAGTTTGGGCTCTACATGCAAAAACTTCACAATGGACTGTGGATCAGATGCACAGCAATGTCTGGGCAGTTATTGGAAGACAGTGGCAGCTGGTGGGGGATTAGAGGAGGCACATGGCAGTTGAGGAGGAAAGCTGCTGAGATGGGATATTTTTGCTTCAGGCAGGAGTCTTGGTAGCCAGATGTTGGTGCAGTTTACACTGTGTAAGTGGCTATCGGGGGAATAGCAAAGCAACCAAAAGGGGATTTACTTTCTTACAACTTCCCACAGCCTCCCTTTGGTTGTTTTTCCTAATATGACCCCTCCTTCCACGTCTTGGTGCAAATGACACCAACCTATACTTTCACACCATCTTCCCAGCCTGTAACTTGAATCAACACTTACATCAGTTTTGAATTTGGCCTGCAGACTGAACAGCTGTCTCACACTGAGAGGTGGTCGTCTCCTGGAAGCACATCAATAGGACAATGTGAAAAAGTTTACATTGCTGCTGCTGCCTATCTCCTGCCAAGAATGAATCTGAATAGTAATAATAATAAAAAAAGATGACAATACAACCAGTGCAGTAGAACAAATGTGCTCAGATGGAAACTGCTGTAGCAGAATGAATCAGAAAAATTGAATTATTATGTGTTAGTCAATAAGAAAACAATTTATTCATAAAATATCCATATTTTTTAAGTTTACTAGTACACAAATTTTTAATAGTTTTAATTTTTCCTTTTCTAAATAATCAAGAGATTATTGGATCTAGAAATCTGATTAGCTGACATTGATTTGATCTAGTATAATACCAGTTAAACTAACTGAAGTCAGTGTCAGCTCCTTAGATTTCTTATCGACTAACTCACATTTACTGATACAAGTACAGAAAAAAGTAAATAGCATTTGTGATAAAAGTACAATAAACTTAACAAAACCCCGTATCAAGGGATGTGGTGGTTCCTCCACCACTGGGAATTTTAAAATCAAGACTGGATGTTTTTCTAAAAGATACACTCTAGTTCAAACAGGTGTTAATTCAGGAAGTCCTATGGCCTGTGTTCCGCAGAAGGTCAGACTGGATGATCACAATGGTCCTTTCTAGCCATATAATCTATGACTCTATGAAAACAATTGTACTTGACATTCTATTAAGCAAAAAGACTACTTTTGTCAGTTAAACAGAATATAGGTTGGTACTAATGGTACAGTATGTAGAACTTACTCCACTGTATCAATTTTGTCCTTTTTTATTTTAATTTCTAAAATTTCCTAGACCATAAATTGTCTGGAACTGAATAGTCTGCTTTAATAATTAACATCTCACTTTCCCTGCATGTGCCTTCTCACCAAAGCTATTGCTTTCATGCTTTTTCATGGAGCTACCGGAACTCACACAGCAGGGAAGCACACCAGCCTTCCAGCTCTGGAAACTCTGGTTCAGGCCTCCGTGGCATTAGGTAGGAACATTGAAACTGAGTTGGGAGAGCTCCTCCTATCCTTAGAGGACATTTGTCCATATCACAAAACCACAACAGTTTGTAATTTCCGTTCTAGAGGTGCCCTGGACAGATCTTTAATTTAAAACAGGAAAAGCAGTTAATTCAACGGGGTCCCTGGACGTCCAGACAAAGTTGTATTGGTAGAGCTGTGTGAGAAACCCATCTGATTACTTATGCTATTACTGGCACTAACTCACATCCTCAGAGACTAATCCTGAAATCTTCAGTCATGCATTGATCCATTAGGGTCAATAAACATCATCTTCAACCCCAATAGGTTGCTTTGCAAAGCTCAGGTGTTGCAAAGATTCCTTGAAAATGGCCTAGGTGACCTGCTGAGGATTCCTCTTTCACAGGGAAATCCCTGGGATGTGAAAAGATAGCATAGTGGGCTCTATACTGCCTCTATTTATTAGCCCTCAGCACAAGGAGTTGTGCTGGGGAAGGAGGAGTGGCTGGAGCACATTGTGTGTCAGCAAGCCATGACTACCAGTATGGCTCTTGAGGGCGATCAAAGGCAGCTGTAGGTTATAGCTCAGGGAGTGCTCTGACTTGCGCCTGGAACCATTCATTCCCTGATAGTTCCATGGACTGAGGAAATGTGGAGGTGTTATAAAGACACCTTTGCCCCCCCCCTCCTCTTTGGGCCTACACTGAGTGCCCCTGGGCCTGACATGGGGATTAGGGCCAGTGAAACTATTTGGGTTACTGAGGGTTGCATGCTCGGGTCTGTAATCCATAACTTTTACTAATCATAAAAAAATCGTTATCGTGGAGTATATCTCTCAGCAGAAAGAGGGGTGTGGTGAGACAGGTCTACATTTTAACTTTTTCCCAGTATATAATGTCAATTAGGAGGGTGATTTTTATTACATCATTTCTATGCCAGGAAAAGCCTTAGTGTAGACACAAGAACAAAAGTACTCTTGCCAGTATAAACTGTGTCTCCACTAGAAGGTTTTGCTGGTATAACTATACTGGTATAGCTATTCTGGCAACTTTATAGACCAGGCCTAAGTGACCTGAATCCACTGAAACTTTGATGCTCCCCACAAAATGTTGCTTCCTTTTGTCTTGCACATACTCCTTCCAGCCCGCTTGGACTCCATGAACTCATGTACCCCAAAAAAACGTTGTCTCCATTCTCTCTCTGAATGGACTCCTTGACTATCCTCCAGTCTCCCACAGATTACAGTGGAGTTGTGTCCATTTAACCCAGTGGCAAATTTGACCTTATTTTTTCATGGATGGACAGCTACATCACATCCCCTAGATTGTCAGCTGAGATCCAGTGGCACTAAGAATCCTTCCTTAATCTGCCCCTAAGAAGTATATTTCTATTTAAGACTTCATCTCTTTAACAGAAGTAATTAAAATTGCTAATCATTGCATATGCTCATTGAATCAGATTATAGATTAAAACAAAGGGTGATAACGTTATCATGCATGGAAATGTTCTGTTTGCCATGTGAGTTCAGGAATGTGAGTTTTGTCCAAGACCAAAGCAATGAATGCTTTTGCTTCAGAGCTCGCTTTTTGTCAAAAAGCCAAACTGACTTGGGGAAGAGGGTGGAGCTGCCTGTTCAGACAGGATTTTTAGTTTTTGCCCTTTACCTCTGGAGCCAGAGGTCTGGCTCTCATCCAGCCATACGAAAAGAAGATTATGGTATTTTCTAGGTAATTTTAAGGGGCAAAACCAAAGTGAAGTCAGGTGGTTTCAAGTCAGCCTTGAATTTTTCACATTAAGTGTTTCTCATGATTTTGGTTTTCGGTGTAACTGTATTTTAAATAGCGACAGGAAAATATGCTTCAGCAGGCAGGCACATTCCAAACCCTGTTTCTTCTTGCTTATGAAACATCTTGTGAACAAATCTCCATGTTAGAAAATAAAATAGAAATTTTCTGAGAGGTGGGGCTGGTTTGACAAAAACTGAAAGGGCCAAATTCTGGCTGAATATGCACTTGTGTAAATTCTGTTGTAATCAGTGGAAGCTTCATGCACATACCGAGAGCGGAAGTTAGCATTAGGGGTTCATCAACCGACACAAAATTAAGTCCCAATCCCATTGAAGTCAACAGCAAAATTCCCATTGACTACAGTGGTGCAGAATCAGGCTGCAACTATGAAGTATTTCAGAATAATTAAGACTATATACAAAAAATATAAAAAAATTGTAATGCAGCTAATCAACAAAAATTTCCCTCCATCTACTACAGCAACCCTCGTTGTGCTCTTTGAAATATTTTGTTATTAGAAGGAAAGGAAATGTGTTCAGAATCCTACAAGATGGGGTTCTCTTCAGTAATAATTAAGCTCAGAGTCTGCGGTTGCTCACCCAGGAAAACTCTGCAGTTCTCCTGATCCTACCAGCCACAAAGACTAATCCTGATGGCTCAGTGTAAACCGCTGTTTGGCCACATTAGAGATTCGTCAATATTCCCCACCCTCCAGAGTGCAGATCCTAGCAAGTGGCATGTTGAGAATGAAACAACAGGGCTCCTGAGAAGGCATAATACTTCCCCGAGCACAAGTGTGATATCAGACTGGCCAACCTGTGATGAAATTGTATTTTCTATTTTTTAGAAAGATACAACTGAGCTTTGAGGGGCCTGATCGCAAATGATCCTTCCTCTTTCCAGTGAGAACCATAGTGTTTTAATAACTGTGGTCATGATCCCTTGTAAGTATATCCATGTGATCCTGCATCCCTGCCTCTTTCCCCCACTCAGTCCCCATTGCCTATCATCCACAGCTCAGAGCAGGAAGAGGAGCGAGGTGGTGCTCAGGCAATGCCTCAGGCAATGGTTGCAGCAGTGGAGGAACATAGCCATAACCATCACCATGGAAAGGGAGAGGCTTACCAGGAGGCCTAGTAGTTTATTTGTTGGCAAAGGGAGAAGAGGAGGCAGAGAAAAGGGGGACAGAATGGTGGGGGTAGGAAATCCAAGACAATCTGTATTTCTAAGTAAGATGGGGGAGTGAGTGAGCCACCTAATCAAACAGCAACAGCAACATATTTCACTAAGCAAAATATTCCTCCTCAAGACTTTATTCTTGGGGTTTGGAGTGCACAGGTTACTGGGATTTACGCAAAGAGCCAGCCCAGGCTGTAGTCCTTTCCTTAACAACTTGGGGCCTGATCCACTGAAAGAGTTCAGTGGGCATTGGCTCAAGATCTAATTGAAAAGCTCTGATTCCGCTCCTGTCTAGCTGCCAGTGAGGTGTTTTATACAGTCCTCTGGCTTTTCTCTGAGTATCTCATTGGGCCTCAGTCTCCATTCCTGCATCCTTTCTACCAGCAGGTGATCTAAGGTGGAAGTTATCTCCCTAACTGTTGATATGAGAATAGGATGCCAGGTTAGATGTTCTTAATTATCCTTCAGATAGTCCAAACAGAATTTGGTGGTTGTTTTGCTGAGGCAGCCAGAGTAATTTTTGGTGCCCCCACATTGGGGGAGTCAGAAGACAAGTTCCTCAGAGTGCTGGACCCTCTGGCTCCACCCCCCGAGCACCCTCCCCCATGTAACAGTATGCAGGAAATGCCCCTCTCTTCACCTCCTCAAATCCTGCTCTTCCACTCCCCCCCTGTAGCGAGCACACTGGTTCCACTGTGAGAGGGTCCTCTGTGGGAGGGAGATGGGGAGGGATTCTCCGCTAAACAAGGAATGCACTAAGCCATATTCTTCCTAATGTCAGCCAGATAAAGCCAACTCTAGCCAATAGCTGCCAGTATGTCTCAGGGCCTTTCTCTGAAAGAACAAAAATATTTCTGCAGACAGGATTATGAGCTGAGTAAATTGCACATCAGCCTGCGATGCAGTTAAGGCATAGTCATGGAATCTTCCATGGTGCAGAATAAAACAAGTATGATCGGTGGAGCTAAGTGCTGATTTCTGTAGTAACAAGATAAGGATAATACATTTTGAGCTTTTTGTATAATGAGATTCAGATTTATCATTGGATATAATATTGTAATGAGTCATTTACATATAGGTAAGAGCTGCAAGAAAAATTGCTTGAGAAAAATAGCAGTCTTTTAAAAGATATCAGTGGCTAAATGCATAGTGTAGTAGCATATAGAAAAGTGCCGACTTAATAAAAGGATGCTTTTAAAAATAAAAGATTGAACCCCCCACACTAAAGCTTAGCTGATGAATTCAGCAGTTTTGAAGAAACATGGCCCAAGTACAATTGGCCAGCTAGAAACAATCTGCCGATATAGCAAAAGTATGCTGAAATCCTGGTCCTCTTGAAATCAGTGGTAAAACTCCATTCACTTCAGCAGAGTCAGAATTTCACCCAAAATTGCCTTTTTCAAAAATAAGTGGATTTGGCTCAATATATTGCTTTCATCTATTTGGTCTGTGTGTAAGAATGATAATGGGGGCTGAAACTTAAGAATGCAAGCTCATCATGTTTCAGTTCCAGTTGTTTCATAACATTAGCCATATGGTCGGTATACAGCTTGTAAGTCAGAAGTTCAAGCAATTTAAAATGGTGTTAAAGTGAACTTTACATGGACTCACATTTTAACAGTTCCTATAACTGGTTTATAGTGATAAATGTGATTTTGCAAATGCTGTTCTTAGGAGTAAGGACTACTCATGGGCCTAAGAGTTGACAGGCCTGGGCCCTCTGTCAGTGGGTTTACAGTAAAGTCTAAGGCCCCAGTCCTGCACTTGTGCACTATGAGTCGTCCCATTGAAGTCAATAGAACTACTCACAGTACGTAAAGTTAAGCACGGGCCTTACTGCTGGCTTGTGTAGAAAGGTCACCCAGTATTTATTTCTTCTCAAACGAAGGGATGCAGTTCACAGACCCACATTCCCATAACATGTTTTCCAATAATAAGCTAGTGATTGGTTAACCAGGACTACCCCGGCTATTTGCGAGGGTGGAATTGCTTATCTCCTTGTCCCATGCAAACCCACATTCAGATTTATTAATATGAGTCTCATTTTCTAAATGGTTTGGATGCTTCTTAAATGCACATTATTCTGGCTGTCCAGATTTTATCCCTGACTTCAGTTTTGCATATTCAGATCTTCACTATCATGGTAATGATAATGCTTAGCACTTAGACAGTGCTTTTCATCCATCAATCTCAAAGCACTGTACAAAGGAAGGTAGGTATCATTAATCCCACTTTACAGTTGGAAAAATTGAGCCATATAGGGTGAAGTGAATTGCCAGAGGTCTCCCAGTAGTCAAAGACAGAGTCAAGAATAGAACCCAGGTCTCCTGACACTCTTTTCAGTACCTTATCCTCTGGATCATGCTGGTCATTATTTGGTAAATATATTGCTGGAGCTAAAAGGCTATAAAAAGTGAATGACAGAATAAAATAAGAATAAATCCAATTTCAGTATTTCTTCAAAAATTAAATGTTGATTGCAATCTACTGTGGATAGATTTTGTGCCTCTTAATCACATGCCATTTTGTGACATTTATGGTCTGTAGTACTGTATTTGTAGTGTATTTTCTGTGCATGAGAAAAATATTTGCCTATAAGCAATTGGGCGGACTTTGTTTCCTTTAAACACACAATTTTATACTACTGATAAGTTTTCTCCAGCAAGTTTGTATGTCTGACATCTTTGAAACCAGCACAATTTACAATGAAAATATAAAATACTGCATGCTCTGTGTATGTGTTTTGTAGACATTGTGGAGTTGCATGACCTGCTCTGAATTCTATTTGCAGGCTTTCAGCTGAAGATATTAACTCCCAAGTATCTTTTATAATACTTCTGTCTCCTCAAACCCTGATCATCACTTAGCCCCCAGTTCTGCAAACACACATGTGCTTAATTTTAAGCACACATGTCATTCCATTTACACTTTGATGGGATATTCATGTGCTTTTCCTTATTTGGGGAAGAATTTGCTCTTGCTATTTTTGTTTGTTTGTTTTTGCAACATTAAGACTCCAGAAGACAATATTTAACCTTTTTAGAAAGAGTGCACATCAAACTGAGGTAACTCCTCATCTTGCGCTCCAACTTACAAATAAAACAAAATATTTGTTGCATTTATGAAATAACAAAAATATAAGGCCAAATGTGAACACTTGATCCTGCTGCCACTGGAAGTCAGTGGCTAAACTTCCATTGACACAAACAGCGTTAAAGGAGGCCTGTGAGTAGTGTCCAATGCCTTTGTGTTTTAAAAAGACACTGTCATGTAATTAAAGCTGCAAATATACTGTTATAAAACCTATGGTGGATAGAAATGTTTTCATTCATTCTTTTTATACTGCAATGAAAACACATGCATTCCTTGGCAGTGTGTGTGCGTGTTTTGTGTGTACACTCACAGACACTGTGGAGGACTATATACATACACACACATATATATAAAACCTAAACATGGCAGCAATGTGTAATGCAGGATAATAGAAAATGAAGCAAATGAAGTAGAGTTGAAGCTGAGCACTGTGTTTTTATTGACAAAAATTAATAAAATGCAAAAAGAAACAGCATAATAAGTAAAAATTCAGTTCCTTCACTTTTAGAAATACTGGTGATGTCAATAATGCAGGTAAGAAACTGTTCATTAAAAATATTATTTTTAATTTTGAAGTATTCTTCTAGACCCTGATCCAAAGCCAATAGGACTCCCATTGACGGCAGTAGGCTTTGGATCAGGCCCTTAAATTGCAGTTTTTATATGCAAATCAATTAGTGTTATCAGTAGCTTATTAGCAAATAATTACAACTGCATGAGCTATTTCATGTGTTCCCAGCATTAGTTTGTTTTTTTTCCCCTTATTTTATTATCAGGACAGGGTGCATTCTGCAATGACCTTCTTCAGAAACCCCAAATATTTAAAACCAGTATAAAAATAGGCTAACAAAGGTCTTCTGTATGGAGTGTTGTTGTAGCCCAATGGGTCCCAGGATATCAGAGAGTCAAGGCGGGTGAGGTAATATATTTTATTGGACCAACTTCTGTTGGTGAGAGACAAGCTTTCAAGCCTGAAGAAGAGCTCTGTGTAAGGTTCAAAGCTTTTCTTTCTCACCAGCAGAGAAGTTGGTCCAATAAAAGATACTACCTCACCCACCCTGTCTCTCTGAGGGTCTTCTGTGTAATACTTTACCTGTCACTAATGTCCCTTTACAAGTGTAGGGTATAATCACAACTTTGAATTCTTATGTTCCCTTCCTTCAGATCTCTATCATACCCGGCTTATAAAGGCATTAAACCAAACCCAAAGAGCTGTTACAGACAGCTGAGTGGATGAGGAAGACGCTTTTTTAAAAATCCCATTGTTTAGATTTCTGTCACAGGCTATGAGAATACTTAATTTCTCTTATCTCTGGAGTTTTCATTATCATTTAAATTTCATTTTACATTAATTGATCAGGGATTAGTGAAGGCATTATGCAAAAATTAGAATAAGAGAAGCCAGATGTGATGAATAATTCATTATGTCCAATTACATTTTATTTCTGGTGTACTTCAAACTTGCCTCTGACTTCTAAGGTGTTTTGAAATTACAATGTTCGCTTAAAATAAGATCTGCACCACTTGATTTATGTAGCAACTATAGTCTCCCTGCTCCCCCCTCCCCCCATTTTTAAATTGAATTCTAACCAGTTTGGGACTATCCAGCTACTATCGCTGGAATAATCTGAATCACCTGGGAAAGAAGAGGAGGCACTGGCAGAGTGAGAGCAATATAAGCAGGCGAAATGACCCCATGAAGCAGCAGACAAAGAATTCAGCGAGGCAACCCTTTGCTATCGCGTCATCCGGCAGTCGGTCTGTCCCCTTAGCAATACCCTTGGTCTGGGACATAGCAAAGGCTGCTAATTGGCCGCTGCAATAGTGCAAGCGCCGCTAGGTGGCAGTCGCTGCCTTCCGTGCAAGGAGCCCCCATGGGCGGCTGCTCCCTGGGAATCTCGTGATCCTTATCAGGTCAGCCCACAGAGCTGATTTATTTGTGTGAGCAACGTGCAAAGCGCTCCCTCGCCCCCAGAAACACCCCCCCCTTCCCAAAATAGGCCCGGGAGCTAAGGGGCAGCGGCGCTGTTACCTGTGTGCAATGTCTCGAGCTACGTTTGAGGCTGCTCAGCAGCTCCCCACCCAATCACCCCTTTGCCCCCCCTTCCCGCCCCACTGTATTTTATTTATGCCACTGGACAGTTGTTGCCCCATTAAAGCTCCAGTCCCACCTTCTGCAAGGACCTTTCATCTGGGGGAAGTTTTATGACACTTGGTAAATGTGCAAAGTTTTTAATTAGACTCGCCAGACAGCCCGAGGCAGCACTAGCGCCACGAAGTCTTCATGCTTCTCTCTGCTTTACAGCACAACAAGCCGCTCTACTCCTTTGAAGACAATGCAGACTATGTCTACGATGTCATGTGGTCACCAGTGCATCCCGCGCTCTTTGCCTGTGTGGACGGGATGGGGCGCTTGGATCTGTGGAACCTGAATAATGACACCGAGGTGAGGCGGGGTGGCGGGGGGAGCCCTTAACCCTGCGCGGGCCGGGCTGGGGGAGAGGAGGAGAGAGATCCCTGCTTGCTGCTACCAAACACTCTCCTTCTTGTGCCCTCCAAGGGACACTGAACTCCCCCACTCCCTGTATGTTTCAACCATCATTGGCCTGCCCGCCTGGTGTGTTTCAGGAGACACTGATCTCCCCCTTCCTGTACGTTTAAGAAATATTGAATCTCCCCCCGCCCCCGGTATGGTTCAAGGCTCCTTGTATGTTTCATGCAAGTTAAATTTATGGGAGAAGGGAAATAATGCAATCCCCATTCAAAAAAATCAAGCACAGAGCAGCAAATAGATAATGTTTCGCCTATTTGGGAAGGATACTCCCTGTCTTTGGATTTATTTCAAGGCAGATTTTAACAATCTCTCCCATTTTGTGATTTTTTTCCCCTTTTGGCGAACGGTTTCAGTGAGACATTTAAAATCCCACTGTCTCCCCTCGTTCAGATTGTCACAGCTTGACAGCCCTGAACCAACGCCACAGACCTGCCAAGTCTCACTCAGGTGGAGTGTGATACTTCCTCATTTGGGATCGATTTTAAGGCAGCTTTATAAGTCGCTCACTCTTTTAGGATGAAGGATTGTTTTTATTTCATTATTATTGTTTCTTTATTTATTATTAATGATTATTATATTTGGTTTCTGTTATGTCTTCAGTCTATTTTAATGGAACATTAACTCTCCTTCATAATTGTTTTTCCCCCAACATCTCCGGCAAATTGTCACAGCTTGACAGCCCCACAACAGTACCTCCAACCTGCTAGGAACTTAATGATGCCCATGTGTTACCCACCACCTCTTACATTTCTTTCAACCCCATTGAAACAGAAAGGGCTAATAAGAGAACTCTTTGCAAAGATGAAGTAGCAAATACTGTACTTAAAAACCAAGCAGCCTCCTTCCTAAATATAGATAGTATGGATTTAGTGTTCCTCTTTATTTTTGTGTCTGGTATAATTTCAATCAGAAAATATCACTCCAGATGTTTAAAAATATTTCTAGGTATTAAATGAATGAGTACAATCTTGATTTGAATTTTCCTTTGATGAATCTTTGCTATAAGAACCATCACTGTTCTAAATAACCAGTGTGTTTTGATTATACCAGCAAGATTCATATTTTTCCATCACCCAAGCACTAACTGTTTATTTTCAATGGCATAGTACAAAAGTAGAAAACAAAACAAAAAAATCAGCCTAAAAATAAGGTCACATTTTAGTGGACAAGTTATTTTCATTTTCTAAAACAAATGATGAGAACAAATGATAATATTTTCCCCATTTCCTACAATATTTCTTTAAAGTTAGCTCATTTATGACTACGTCTTTCATGTAACTATGATAGATATACATTTCAGCCAAAGTAAAATACAAGTGCAGTTTATGGTCTCCAAATCAGTGCTGCTTGCCATAAATAAGTGTGGACAGGTAAGAAGAACAAACGCTGAAAACTGTATTGTCACGTGGCGCAGTCATGCCTTTTGAAGTGTTCTGAGCAGGAAGTACTGCAGCCTTTTTAATTAGAAAGCATACAGCTGGAGGATATCCAGGAGGACTCTTCTCAGAATTTCTTTTGGGGAGGGGAGGAACATATCCTTCAGGTGTTCTCATTAATGCCACTTTAACAACATAAAAACCAGTTAACATTTCAAAAAGAAAAAAATAACCCTTTCAGGTAAAATCCTGACCCCTCCAAAATCAGTGGGGACTTTGCTGTTGCCTTCAGTGGCACCTAGATTGCACCGCAAGTAATTACCATGAGCCGCCTGGTTCTGCTCCCATTGAAGTCAGTGAGCTGGATCATGCCCTATATGACCAGGCTTACAGATAAATTTTGAAAGGCAAATGCGCATCCACAAAAATGAATTCAGAGTTTGTTCCTGCATTTCAGCCACCAGCTGTTTCACAAAGAATATTCATTCATAAGGGTCAAAATCAGCTCTCACATAAGTGTGAATCTCTGTTGAAGTCAATGGTATTATTACAGCTTTACATCAGCACGAGAGCTGAATTTGGATCTATGAAGAAAAAATTACTATTCCAGTTCTTTAATAAGCAATGATGGAATAACTTGAAAATGTTTAGAAATCATAAACTAGCATAAACTAAATCAATGGGAGGTTTGGATTCGCAAGGAAAGCAGATCTGATAGATAGTCAGAGAAAGAAAACCATATACAATTCTTTTAAAAATTACAACTGAAGGTGATCAATGTTTTCTTTGACCCTTTGCCTGGTAGCTTAAAATTAAGTTATAATGATTATCTATAGTTGATTATTAAAGGATCTGAATGAATTATTCTGTTTACTAATGAAAAATCTTTGTCAGAGTTTTATTAATTAGTCATTTAATAAAAATGAGATGACTAACCTGGGAAATTCTTGGGACTCCTTAGCTGTGTTTAAACATACAAAACTTTCTAGTAATAGATGTCAAATACAGATGGAGGAAAATAACAAATATATTAATGGCTTTTAATGAGATCTACTGATGAAAAGTGCTATATAAAAGGTTGGTTATTATTATTATTAATAATTAAGTTTTTTGTTTATTTGATTTTAGGAAATCAGCTGCATTAATGTTTAGTTATTTTGAAAACTGATGGAGAAAATATCGTTTTTTAGATAACTTACAAAAAACCTTCCAATTTCTTGAAATATAATACAATTTCTACTAGTCCTCTTCTCTATATTTATTTATTTTATTTTAATTTATTAAAAGTGCCTAATCCAGACTCTAGATGCTTTTTGATCCAAATGACCATAATCTTTTGACTATTCTCACAATCAAACTTCAAAAGAGGGCAGAATTAATCACATGTAGCATTCTGGTTTGTGGATAAGGTGTTTGGTTTTTGTAATAACAATGAAAGTTATCATAATTGATTTATTTAACATTAACACACACACCCCACCCCCCAGCACATCCTTACTCTCCTGCAAGTTGTATAATATTTTTAGAGGTATCAGTATGTCAGATTTTCACTTAAATTTAGGATGGAAGATCCTGATTTCCCAGTAGTGTGTCCACAACATTTTTTCTTGCTTAGCTTAAAGATAGAATCAGCATCTAGGTTATTGCTCAGTCATCTCTATTGATTACTGTTCAAGAATTATTGATATTTTTCCACTTTGATGCTCTGTTATGTGGCTTTCAACAGTATTTTATTTTGCATGGCTTGTATACTCTGGCTCTGAAACTATGTAGATAGCATTTATTTTGTGAAGTAGATACGAAAGATATCCCTAAACAGTTATTTTTAACACCACATAAGCAACAAAAATTAAAAGGTGAATTATTAGTTGTTGGTTTTTTTTTTGGTGACTAATCTCTCAGTCTATTATCTGCTACATTCATATGCCAAAATGGTTATAATCTGACAAGTGTCAGTTTATAATTTTAGATAATTTATAAAGTATTTTAAAATATAACTTTAAAAACATAACTAATGGTGTCATATAACCGTTCTAAGGTAAATTCACATCTTTGAAATGTTAAATAGGTGTGTGTAATTTAAACTATCATTATTCAAAGCAGTCAAATCTATTTTAAGATAATGTAGAATAACTATATATCTCTTTGTACAAAAGGAAAAAGGAGGGGTATTCAAATATTTTAGAACAATTTCATGATTGCTTTGATGCTGTTAGATAAATTTGTTGAGTGGGAATGATTTTTACTAAATCATTAGAAGATTTTAATTTATAGGACCCTGAATTGGTCAGCATTCCCGTTGTTTATTTTTCTGTGCAACATAGGAATAATGCTATATTAACCCAAAGCAGAGGTAGACCACCTGTATATATTTCAGCATTTTGAAAGGCATAGCTAAAATTCTGTGTCTGAAACATACTCCTTTGAAAGAACTTGTATATCTTTGATCTACTAATTTTCTGAGAAACAAAACTAAGTGGTGAAATAGATTAAGTGACTGCTCTAGTGTTCAGTTTTGTCTGTTTGAGGATTTTTTCTATAAATTATATAAAATTAACATAGCCTTAGGGGTGAAGAGAATTGCAGAGACTTCAGTGATGAGGAGGGTGAAGCATATTATCACATGATAGTTTTTATTGCTACTTTATGCCAGGTAATTGGCCTAATAACTCATACATGAGATGAGGAGTTACAGGAAATGCCATCTTTCATTGGTCATATAGCATTGATGGGACCTAGGCCTGAACCAATGAAGAGAGAAGCTCAGTGGTTTATTTGCATTTGAATACTTCATTATTGGGGGAGAAGGGGCGGGGGCAGGGGCAGGGGCAGGGAAAGGGAAGAAGATGCGGTAATCTCCTGCTTTCTGATTGCTGTCCAACATTATTTCTGAATTACTGTGTAAGCAGATCTATTCTAACTTCTCTTGGGAGGCTCAAGGGCACTGGAGTGCAGTAGTTTACAGGGATGAGGGTTTAGCACACCAACCCTGTTGTTCTGAGGTACTAGTTTGGTTCTGCAGCCTTTAGTCACAGTCTGTAACAAAGGGGACTGAGTGAGTTTCCAGATCTTGAGGTGCTAGGTAAATAGCCCAGCTTTAGAGTAATTGTTCTGCTGCATGAGTGACTGTGCACGGTTATTGACTGTAGCTGGAGTCTCCCAGGCAGTCTGCAACGGCTCGGCTTCCTACTCTCACTGATACCTCATGCCATTTAACGCTGTGGTTTATTTCATGAACTGCACATTAACAGTACGTACACATATGCACGTGTGTATCTTCCACTACATTGCCTTACTTTAACAGACAGCCTTGCATTGACACTTAGACTTATTAACATAAATGCATCTACCTAATGAAATGTATTGGATTTTTGTAACATAATCAGTGGTCTAAAAACTGATAAACTGGTAAAGATCGGTAAAAACTGAAAATGGAGAGCCTTATGCATGAAGCACGTAGGGGCCTACCATTGAGGAAGAATAAAAAAAAGGGAAAGAATAGTATTGAAACTACAAATGTCTTGTTTTGAACTGATTTTCTTCTGTTTCTGTCCTACCTTGCCACTGAAATACAAAACTACAACCAAAACATTGACGTAGGTCAGTAATATATGGTTTTCATAAATGCTGCTACCGTTCTGTGAATTTTCAAACCTCGTTTTAATATTATCTTTAAGCTTATGAATTCCTGACGCTCAGTTGATTCTTAACTCACTTCTTGATCAGAAGTAAGTGCATGTTGAGAAACAAGCTGCTGTGGTTTTGCATGTCTCCAGCCAGGAAAAAAAATATTTGTGTCAATCATTGCCCATTTACTGTGAAAAAGTCTCCCTTACGCCTCCCAGACAGTCTGTCTCAATCTTCCCACCTCCCATAACTCAATAGAGCATGTGACTGAAGAAACAATTAATCTTTTTTTTCCTCCCCCTACACAAGGGACGTATGTTACCTCATGTAATTCTTAGGGACTTGTGATTCATCCACTGAAACAATAACATTCTAAACTGGCATATTTGATTCACTCACAGCATGATTTCATTAACATCATTATTATTGATGCAATAGGTTCCAACAGCCAGTGTGACAATTGAAGGAGCTTCTGCCCTCAATCGTGTTCGTTGGGCCCAGGCTGGGAAAGAGGTAGCAGTTGGAGATTCAGAAGGCCGCATCTGGATCTATGATGTTGGAGAGGTACTTGTTCTTTTTTATTTATTTATTTGTTTGTTTGTCATATTTGTCCAATATTTGTCATACCACTGAATGTTAGAAAACATCATACATTTATGTGCATGAGAAGAACACTTCCCTTTGGTGATCCAGATGGTTTTTAATGGTGTCATTGATTTGGAGTGCTACACAACTTTGAAATGTACCTTTAAATACAGCTAAGTGTAGCTGTTTAATCCCAGATCTGAAGAAGAAATCTTGTTCAGATGTCTTGTGATTTATTCTCACTATTTATGTTTTAATGTCAACAAGTGTTTGGTTTTTGGCTACATTTACTAGGGATAAAAGAATATAAAACATGACAATATAAAAGGTTACAAAAGATATATAATATAATATAATAATATTCCAAACACTCGCCTCTAGGATTCACCTTTGCATTGCAGTAACTCATATTTTGTGACCTGCTCCACTTTATCTACTGATACAGATTTTTCTCATCATGACATGCAAAGCACCAGTCAGTATCCCTGATACCATTGCCTGAATATTTACAGTGGCTCTAACAACAGAAAACTGAGAGGTGGTGGTTTGGGGGTTAGCAGATGCATGTGTGGTGTGAAAGACACCGCTACCTCGATGTAATGCCACCCGATATAACTCGAATTTGGATATAACATGGTAAAGCTGTGCTCCAGGGAGGCGGGGCTGCGCATTCCGGTGGATCAAAGCAAGTTCGCTATAACACGGTTTCACCTATAATGCGGTAAGATTTTTTGGCTCCCAAGGACAGCGTTATATCGAGGTAGAGGTGCAGCAGGATAAATATTCCATGTTTTAAGGCTGTTTTCAATTTCCCCTACTACATACTACAAAAACTAAGCTGAAGTAGGTTGTGCATGGATGGAGCCTGTCTCTTTGTTGGAATGCAGTATGAAATGTTCAGCTTGCATTACAATTCTTTGGAATAGTCAAGGGTGAATCTCTGAGCAATCAGCCTTTATGTAGAGAATTTGTTTTTCATCATTATCTGTGATAGGATACTGGGGTATCCATCTCTACACAGTAGGGAAACATTACAGAATACATTGAGTATTATCTGTAACTCACATAAAGTGATTTTATGGCCCAGAGCAAAATTGCTTGAGCATGAGTCATAATTTTGGATTGCATATGCTTTTGCAGGAGGTGTCTTTCCTCACAAATGGCTGCTGAAACTTCTTGCTATATAATTTCTAAATTGTCTAAAGTTATTATACTTAAATTTCGACTGCAGTGCTGGCAGGGCAGGCTGTTTTATTTATTTATTATTTTTATATTATTTCTCTGAAGTGATGGGTTTTTTCCTTTCTAAGTGATATGACAGACTATTGCAATATTTGCAATGACAATATAGTCTGGTCTTGTCTATTGTCTAGAGTCTAGACAGGCTTTAGAAATGTCTCTTTGACTTATCATACACCAAACCATTCATAAGGTTGTTTCTCCCTGCAAGATTAATCACGAGAAAATGGACTTTATCCAGAGGGAGTAATATTTACTTTTTTTTCTCTTTTTTTCCTGCATAATCAGAAAAATCCTACCTTCAAAATAAATCACAGGGATACTCTCCTCATGAAAAATAAAGGCATACTTATATTATCTGCAAAAAACGAGTAATCAGTATTCAGCTCTGAGAGACCAGATCAGTATTGTATAATGAAGACCAGTGATACTCAGACCTCAGTGGTGCAGGAGCCAAATTAGCGATCAACATTACCCAAAAGAGCCACAGTAGTGTGAATTCATTGTTTTATTCAGTATCGTTTTCCTCATTTTACATATGGGGAAATGGAGGAACAACGAGGATTCCTCCCCCACTCCCTTCCTCTCTCCCTCCCCTCACGATTGCTGCCTCATTGATTCCCATTTCTGTTTTTTTTAAAAAGAGTTCAAGGGGTTAGTGATACCCTAGCAGGTCAACTTCTGTCATTACTAAGAGTCACTAGAGCTAGCCTAAGTCAGATGCAGACACACGCAACAATCAGAGTGCCAGTTTAAATCACTAATAGGGTGGCCCTGAGAACAGAAGTTGAAGATAGTGAATAACAGCAGCTTAACTTATTACACCCCCATGTCAGTTCCTAAAGAGTCCTCTTAAAAGTAATTCAGATGTAGGTACACTTAGGGCCTGATCTAACTCCTGTTGAGGTCAACAGCATCATTGGAGCAAGCCCTTAATAAGGGCCTGATGCAGGAAGACACGTCTGCAGCCTTGTCAGTGCTGCAAACTGTAGCAAACCGTGGACACTGACTTCCTGGCAGATTGCCTTATCCAAGTAAAATGAAACCTGCTGAAGAAAGACAAAAGCATATTGAGGCTGGGAGTTCACTGCCTGTCCCTCCTTTCCTGGCTGTTTCCTCCTTTCCTTTCCCTTCATCTCTCCTCACTCTGCCACACAGAGCATGGGAGTGCGAATAACCTCAAGGCGGGAAAGAATGCCCCTCGTGACACCCTCAACTGGGAGGAGGAGTCATTAAACTCCAACGTGAGGGCAAGGTGTTTAGAAAGCAAGGCTGACAATCTTACCAGAACCCACTAATTCTATACTTACTGAACTATCTAATTCTAATCTAAACTCCTCTTGGCCTCCCACTGCCTGGATGGATCGTCTAAACTGTCTAGATATTTATTCCTCACTGAGCATCTGAGTGTCTCTGTTAGGGATGAGTCCTGCACCAGTGTAATCAATGGGAGCTTTGCTATTGCTTTGAATGGGAGCAGGCCCTTAATCTGGAGCATTGTCTCCATTGCAGGAGTGCTCCTCAGCAGCTTTCCTCTTTTCTTCAGCATATCATGGACAAGAGGGGCCTCCCCCCTTGTGCTTTGGCCTATTGGGATCTGCCCTCCTTGCCCATCTTTTTAAACTGTCTCAATCCAAGTGGTTGTCGCATGGCTCCTCTCTTCTTTTTCAGTGGCTGACTTCTGAAACAGAGCTCTTAGTAGAGAAATCTGGATTTTTTGAGGCCATGGGCCCTTTAAAATTCACCCCTAACTATAGTGAGTCATAATCAGCATCCATTAGTGCCAGGGCACACTGTGCTCTGAAGTAGAAGAGTCTCGCTCAGAAGGCAGCAGGCTCCTTTGCAGAGATCCTACATATATTCAGCAAAAACAGTCAGATACCATATTTTTCATATTTTCTCAGTCTTTAAAACCTACCCTATTCTTCTTCTTGTTACATTCCAGGTACTCCCCACTCAATGTCCTCTCGCTTAACGTCGTTTTGATCTTACATCCCTGCTCCATTACAGAACATGCTCATTTAAACAATGCTCCCCTATAACGTCGTTTGGCCGCCTGCTTTGTCCATGGCTGGCAAACACACACACACCCCAGCACCTCCCGCCTGCCAGTGGACCCCGCGAATCAGCACCATCCCCCTGCTCCTCCACCTTCTGCCCGCAGCAGTCAGCTGTCTTGGAGCATTCAGGAGGCGGGGGGGAGTAGCGAGGACACAGCGCACAGCCTCCCCCTCCCTCCCCTGTCTCTTGAACGCTGCAAACCAGCTGATTGCCGCGGGCAGGAGGCAGGGGAGGGAGTGAGGAGGCTATGCGCTGGGTCCTCACTCCTCCCCCCAGCTTCCTGAATGCTGTAAGACAGCTGATTGCTGCAGTCAGGAGGCGGCGGGAGCAGGGGGAAGGCACTGATCTGCGGGGTCCGCCAGTGGGCAGGAGGCATTGGCAAGGGGAGGCATTGGGGAGCTGATGGGGGTGCTGCCAGCCTGTTTAATACCTGTATTAAATTGCTTGTTTAAAATTGTGTAAAAAGTATATAGTGCCTTTTGTCTGGCCAAAAAAAAAAAAAATTCCCTGGAACCTAGGCCCCCCTATTTACATTCATTCTTATGGGGAAATTGGATTTGCTTAACATCGTTTCGCTTAAAGTTGCATTTTTCAGGAACATAACTACAACGTTAAGTGAAGAGTTACTGTACCACATTTGATTGGCCATAACGTTCCTAAATGGTGGTTTCTTGTGGCCACAGTTCAAGAAGGATGTTAATAAATTGGAGAAGGTTCAGAGAAGAGCCACGAGAATGATTAAAGGATTAGAAAACCTGCCTTATTAGTGATAGACTCAAGGAACTCAACTTATTTGTCTTAACAAAAAGAAGGTTCGGGGTGACTAGATTGGTCTATAAGACATGGGGTAGAAATATTTAATACATGGGCTCTTCAGTCTAGCATAGAAAGGCGTAACACGATCCAATGGCTGGAAGTTGAAGCTAGGCCAATTCAGGCTGGAAATAAGATGTACATTTTTAACAGTGAGAGTGATTAACCATTGGAACAGTTTACCAAGGGTCCTGGTGGATTCGCTATCACTGCAAATTTTTAAATCAAGATTGGATGTTTTTCTAAAAGATCTGCTCAAGGAATTATTTTGGGGAAGTTCTATGGCCTGTGTTTTACACGAGGTCAGACTAGATGATCACAATGTCTCTTCTGGCCTTGGAATCTATGAATCTATGAACCAGAAAAAGAAGATACGTTGAGTTGAACAACATCACCCAAAAGCATAATAATGTTTAAAACCATATTTCGTAAAATAATAAAATCCACTTTTCCTACACAAATGAACTGGGGCACAAAACTAACATGACAAGCTTGGGACAGAGCAGGAAACCTATTTTGATATCAAATGAAAGTGATGAGGTTCTTATCTTGTTAGTTCCATCACTGTTTTTATTCTCTTCTAGAGAGCAGTAGAATTTGCATCTGTGATTTCTAATTAAAATATATGGTGTTTAGAGAGAGCGTCATGTGGCCTGTCTGCAAACATCAGATCTAGGGCCCAAACCTGCATTCCTTGCTCAGTCAGAATTCCCTTTGAGATCATGGATGTTTTGCCTGAGAAAGGACTTTAGGATAAGGCCCTTTTGTTTTGACAGGTCATCAATCCATGATCTTTATGACATCACAAGTGCAGAAACATGGGTGATGAGACAGAGCCCATGACCACTGAGTTAAAAATAATGCGGATATTTTCAGTTAAACCAGATAATGTTGTCTTTTACAGTACGTACTTTTAGTTGTTTGATTTCGGCATCGTGTCTGAAAAAACCGAACACATTTATTTTCACAGTGAGGGGTCTATTTTCTCCTCCATGCTTGTGTTTTATGCCCATTAGCATTAATGGGAGTCATGCGCATGCTTCCAGGGGAGAATAGACTTAAATAATCCAGAAATATGTGCACAGGTTTGGTGGTTTGTGAGAACAACTTGGAGATCGGTAGGTAATGGCTTAAAAAATTGAGGGGGAAAAATCATATTGTTTCAGTGTGACAGGATCTGAAACATATTTAATTTAGACAGAGAATATAAACTATCATTTTTAATGAGCATTAGTTTCTGTTAGATTGGAAATATTCACTTCCATAAGACTTAATTATGATATTTTTTTAAAAAGACTGTATGTAAAATGTATCGTGAATCAATTTAGCTTCTGTAGTTTTACGGCATTTTTACTCAGTAGCCAGGGCTCTACAGGGTAACAGATGATTTTAGAACATGGACCACTGACTGTAGATTTATTCACATGCCCTGATGATTGATTGATAGACCTAACTAGATATATTTTATAGAAAGCTTGCTTCCATTGTGCATGCTTCAGTGATGTTACACAGATGCTGCCTTCATAAATATTCTCTATCAGCCATGTTTTCTGCTTATCTGAGTTAGAATGTTGTTTGTAGCTCCAGTTTTTTCCATTAATCCTTTTGGGGCAGATTTTGTTTGTGGTGCGGGGGGGAATACACCTATCTCATAGAACTGGAAGGGACCTTGAAAGGTCATCAAGTCCAGTCCCTTGCCTTCACTAGCAGGACCAAGTACTGATTTTGCCCCAGATCCCTAAGTGGCTCCAACTCACAAGCCTCGGTTTAGCAGGCTAATGCTCAAACCACTGAGCTATCCCTCCCCGAGAAATAGATATAACTTTCAAATCAATAATCTGTTCGTTGATGGTAGTAAAATATAGATCTTGAAAAAAAAAGAAAAAGCATTTTCAACACAAGGAGAGAAATTATGTTCTAAAAGAGTGTTCGAAGTTGTAATTTAGAGGGGCAGATGATCACATATGACTTGTTTCATTAGACTAATTAACTAATGGAAATATCAGTGGTTGCGTCTGTTTGGCAGGGTTATCAGACAGGTTAGTGTTAGGGTCAGTAGCAATCAGGATCCAACTGGAGAAAAGTAAGACATGATATTCTCCAGACTCCACCCACAAACCAACTTCCACCCCCTGGAGACACCAAAAAGAGAAATCATTCACAGTAAACTGTGCAGAGCTTCATAAAAAGATAATCTCGCTGCTTTCTTGCATGCTTTGATCAGCAGTGAAATAATTAACAGTGGTGATATTTAAATCATATTTGTTACATTTCAGCTTTAACTTCTGATTGAGATAAAAGGAGCAATTCACCTCTTTCAGCATGGTTGTTTCATGTTTTCTTCAGACTCAGGTATACATTGTGGCATTGGTTTTATATGTGGTTCACATTCCGAAATGTATCTTTGCCACTGTAAGGGCTAGAGTTTTTATTATTTATTATTTTAAAAATGAAGCAAATCTTAGATTCTGGAATTCAAGAAGGCAGCTACCAGTGTTCACAAAGGTATTTTTGAAGTAGCTAAAATAAGAACTCCCTAATGAAAAAAATGCACTGTTTGGAAATGAGTCAGTTTAATTACTGTGTTTTATGAAAGCCATTACCCATTGCTGATTACTAGAGTGATAAAATCTTTAAGCTTTGGTAGCCTCCATAGGGGGTGAGCTGATCTAAGTAGCGCTGAGTCCAGTCATTATCACCCTAAATACTTGTGTTTCTCATTACACTATTCATTACCTTAGGTTACTTTGGATGCATTGGTGCGTTTCCCCAGTGGCGAAATAACACTATATTAAGTTAAAACTTAACATTTAAATCTGTTTTCCAGTTTCAAATCGGGCTTATCTGTATCCGTTCACAAATATACTTATGTGCAGGTATATATGGGAGTAATGTCCACATCTTAAATGGTAAAAGAATGTGTTTTATCTTGTACCTTCAATCTCTCTCTTTCCTTCATCTGCATAGTTTCTGAGAGCCTCACACTCATTAATGGATTATGTTCTTAAGACACCCCTTTGAGCTAGGGAAATATGCTCATTTTACACATGGGAAACTGAGGCACAGGGTAGCTTAAGTGACTGGCTCAAAGGCACACAAGGAATGTATAGCTTGACTGGGAACTGAACCTAGATACCCTCAGTACCAGTCCAGTGCCCCATCCACTAGACTGTGTTTCCCTTCTTCTTCCAGTTGTGTCCTTTTTACTGCTTCACCTGCACTCTGCCCTGCTGACTCATGTCCATTGCAGACTCCTCCTAGTGTTCTAAACCTCTGAGAAGCTTCGAACAGCTGCCATTGTTTTCAAGGTGATCTGTCAAAGGCTATTTTAAAACCCAGAATTGTGTTTATATCAGCATAGGTGCTGGAACTAGGGGTGCTCCCGCACCCCCTGGCTCAAAGTGTTTTCTATTATATAGAGGGTTTATAGATTGCTGAGACTCATTCAGCCACCCCCATTGTACAAATTGTTCCAGCACCCCATATATCAGTTTTTATTTCTTTAAAAAGACTTGAAATCTGTATGCATAGAGATTTCTAACAATATTTTCTGCTTGTTTACCATATAAATATGAGGAATGGTAATTCTTACCTTGCCTGGTTACGCTGGAGGACTCCTTGGGAGTCTCAGGAAATGTGTTAGGTGAGCTTTATGCCTAACTGGCAGGAAGGGAGTTGGAATTGCTAAGAAAGATATCCTTTCTCTCAAATATCAGAGGGGTAGCCGTGTTAGTCTCGATCTGCAAAGCATTGTGCTCCAGTACGTTTGTTAGTCTATAAGGTGCCACAGAACTCTTTGCGGCTTTCTCTCAAATGTTAGCTAGGTATTGGAGTTAGAGGCATTAACAAAAACAACCAAAAATCCAGGTTTTAAAGAGTCTGATTAAAAGCCCTTTGACTCTCAATTGCTCAGCTTTCAATCTCTTACGATGTAACTTGTCACCAGTTCTCCAAATGTCGCATTTCACTAGGTCACCAGAGAGTTTGCCAGGGGAGACAAGACTTGGATTTCTATAATGAAAGGAGAAGACATCCCCTACTCCTTTTGCTGTATGATAAAGAAGCAAAAAAGGTTCAACTCCAAGTATTTTGGTTATTGTGTCACATTTAAAACGGTCTCGTGTTTCCTCTTTTCCCCACAAAGACCCAGATCCTCCCCTGTGGAGAGGGAGAGCGAACAAACCACATGTGACAGATGTTAATCATGTAGCTTATTGCACTGCTAGTAGGTGCTCAGATGCTGTGGGAGAAGAGAGAATAGATGAGGAGGTCATCCTGTCCCCCATGGTAAAACCTGAAGGAGGAAGAGCAAGGTCACAGATACCCTCCCACATCACCCAGCCTGGGGGTGAAGGGTAGGGGAGAAGATTTGCTCCCTTGCAGAAAAGGCAGTGGGGCTGCCTACAAACCTGACACATCCCTTTTTCTGGAGGCTCTGTGTATTTGTACTAGCTCAGGCCCCAGTGGTGGCTCCCCAGCTGTGGTGGCCCTGAAATCCTGTGGGGAGGCTCTGTGGAAAAAACAATGCAATCCCAGGCTTTCCTGAGTAAAGGAGGTACAATGGCAGTCTCACCCGGTTTCCAGTCCCTCAGCACTGAGTTGTATTAAATATAGCAGAGCAGCCGAATGCTGACAGTGAAAACATGCACCTTCAAATAATCAGTTAGTATACAGGAATAAAACAAATTCACAGGAAGATTCTGCCCCTCCCCCCCCCCATTGTAAAAGCCATTGTGAATGTATAGGCATACGCCCTATTTTAAACGTTAGGTTTTAACCTAAGGTAGTGTTGTTCCACTAGGAAAACCCACCGACGCTTACGAGAAGAATGGGAAATGTGCATAGCTCGTATATAATGCAGAGTATCAATGGGAAAATACTTCATGCCGAATTCACTTAAATATATGTTAGTATGTGTGCAGTGCATTCATGCACTCTCATTGTGGGTATAAATGCTTCATGGAGATAAACCTTCTGATAGAAGAGTTAGTTTGTATAATTAATCTTCTGTGGGTTCAACAGCAATTTGGGTTCTGAGGGAGTCCTTAATTATGGTGTTAATTACTTAATTAGTTATGGTTTGCAAAATTATGTTACATTTAATAGTACAAAGCTACTGAATTCATGATTTAGAAAAAGAGCCATTTAGCTTAAAAATCACAGCTGAGGATGCAGAGGACATTCGGGGCCTTAATATATACACTACCCAGGAGCTAAGGTTGCACATCTGAAGTTTAATTTTTCTGTCTGATAGGTTGTGTCAGGCTGTCTGGAGTGGCTCACGACCATGAGTGCCAACCTCAGGGCAGACTGTCAAGAACCCAGTAACAAGTCTGAACTCCTAAAGCACTATAACAGTCTTACCACAGAGTCAAGACAGTCCCCTTGGGATTCCAGTTTATCTTGCCACCCAGGCAAGCTGGACTTTATGACAGATGGTTCCTTACCGCAAAACTCACAACAATAATGAGGTTACTCCCAATCCCAAAGGACGAGTCACTTAACCCAGGTCAATTGTACTGAGATCTCAAAGCAAAGACAACACTTGTAGCCAATCCTGTAACAAACTCACTAAAGGTTTAGTAATTAGGAAAAAGAAAGGAGAGTTGTTTACAAGGTTAAAGCAGGTAAACGTACACACACAAATGAGGCACTACCTTGAATTCTAAAGGTAATAGAAGCTTCCATAATAAGCGAGCTTTTATGCCCTTTAGGGCTAACCGAAGCCAAGCAGCTTGGGGTTCTCTTGCTTATGTTTGGAATCTTTGTCCAAACAGCATAAAGACACCAATTTCTCCTTAACAGGAATTTTTATGTCCTTCTCCCAAAGTTCAAGCTGAGATGAGACACAGGCTGGTGCACGTACCCTCTCCAAGGGGTGTGTGGGCGGGAGCAATCAACAAAGCAATCAACAAAGCCTGTGTCTATCTAGTGTACTTTGAAGGACAGCAATGTGTCTTTAAAACAAAAATCAGCTACTTCATGGTAATGCTTTCAAAGAAATGAAATGTAGGTAATTGCAGCAGTTCTCATGCAAACCAAAAGTACTGTGCACCTAGTAGGCTGGGTTTGTTTGTGATAGTAGAACTCATTTGCAGGGCCCTTTCAGGTGAGAGTCCACTGAAAGCTGAGAAGTAGTGGAAAAGCCTCCACAATCCCTGTTCAACTAGGAACCCTAGACTGAGCCATAGATTCATAGACTATACGGGACTGTTGTAGTCTGACCGCTTGCATAATGCAGGTCACAGAACTTCCCCAAAATAATTCCTTTTTAAGATGGAGCAATTCGAAAAACATCCAATCTTGGTTTCAAAATCACAGGTGATGGAGAATCCCCCAGAACCTTTGGGTAAGTTGTTCCAATGGTTCATTACACTCACAATTAATGTGCCTGGAGGCTGGACAGCAGGAAAGGACAGCACTGGCCCGGAGTGGGATGGGGCCAGGCCAACCAGTAGATGCATCATTCATTTCTTTTTCTAGGCGGCCTTGGCCTGAATTTCAAGCTGCTCTTCTCTGGTAGAAGGCAAATCTTCTTTCCATTGCAGCTGTCCCTCTTGGCACAGAGGGTGATATTTACATCCCCAATGGAGTTGAATCTCCAGAATGGGTGACCCCAAACATTCAAAAATCATGTCAGCCCTCCCTCCCCCAAAATCATGAGATTTAAAAAAAATAATAGCTGGGGGGGTTTATTTGGTTTCTGGTTTTGAGCCCTTTGGAGAGTCACCTTTTTCAAGCTTTTCTCTGCAACCCTGAGGATTAGAAACACCCTTTTTAAAATGAATGGGCTGAGATCCTAATGAGCTTTACATGACTGCTGAAAGTCACATGGCTCCAAGATTTGGGACTTTAAGAAAAAACACTAAATATCCTGAGCCTTGCACTAAAATTGCAGCAGTTGGCACCACTGAAAAATGGAAATTGAACTGGAACTGAGGATCTTATAGAAGACAGATTACACTGGGGGTGGGGGAAAGTGTTTCACTCTGTTTGTGAAGCACCCGATACATTTATAGTGCTGTAGAAACTGTTAATAATAACTAACTTGGAAACCCCTGGTCCCCAGGACAGCACTACTGTGGAGGCAACATGGGTAGCTTCTGTGGAGCATGGCAGAGCTGTGATGTTGTCCCTCTTACACACATATTTAGTGACTGGCCATTAAACTTAATTAAAGTAGCCTCATATTAGATGCTGTATGTTTGTGTGTTTAGAGGGGAGAGGCCTAGTAAACACTGAGCCTTCTCCCACTCCCATTGAAGACTTCATAGATTTCAGTGGAAGCAAGTGCAGGTACGGAGAAAATAGCCCTGAAATAGGTGGCGAAAGCCCCACAGTTTCACTTGGGTCGACCTGCATATGCTTGGTGGGCTCAGTAAGGGGGCTGCCTTCTCTTAAATGTTGACAGCAATTTGCACACCCTTCCCCAGCAAAATTAAACCAAGCAATGCACATGCTGGGAGCCCATTCCTGCAGGCACAATTCACCTGGTCCTTTACCCACGTGACTAGGCCCACTGACCTCATTGAGATTGTTCAAGTCCATATTAATTCAGAAATCAGGAGATTATAAGACAAGCCTGAGATTTAAAAAAAATGACCCAAGGGAACATTCCTACCTATAAGCCTATCTCCTTGTGGCTGTTCAACGCTTTTCTCCACAGCACAATACTAATACAGGATGTCAATGTGTTCATCGTGTCACTTAAAAATAACAGAAGAGATTCCATTTTAAACTCCAGCTTGGAGGTTAATTTGTTTGAGACCCTGGATGTAAGATCTTTATAAGTGTAAATGGCAGACTTTGAACCAAAGCTATGAATATAGGTGCAGCTGGTGGTGCTGGCTGTAGTTAATGTTGCTCGACACTGCCCAGTTTTCAATTGCTTAGAACTTTACCAATTATTCAGGCTGAGTTTTTCCATGTTTGGAATCTGTTTCAGGCTGAACTTTTTTAGCAAGATGGTTCAGCCATTTCCAAGCTTGAGATTAGGTGAAAGAACATCATTTTGCCCATGTTAAAAAAAAAAAATCTTACAACTGTTTTATTGAAAAGCTCGAGTGTCTTCCTGCTTTAGAACAGCCATGCAGCAAGGGAGGCCAATTTAGCAAGGCCAATTTGGCAGGGGACAATTTAGCAAATTGTTGTTTTGTCAGGGCTGTGTCTTTTTTTGTTTTTGTGGAAAAACACACCTTTGGGAAAAAATCCCTTGAAATTAGATTCACGATCCCATACTGTTTCTTCCCAGGACTCCTGTGGGATGTGGGCTGAGGAGGAATCAGGGTTGTGTAGTGATGCAGGCTATTTTCTGTAAGACCCCCTGCCTCAGTTGTTGCAGAAGTTGGCAGGTTTGCAGTGAATGAGGCAAGAAGCTGCCCAAGAAGAAAGGATGGGCTCATGGTTAAGGCATTTGAATACTGTCGTAGAAAACTGGGTTCCAGCCCTGCTTCTGTGGCATCATTCCTGACTGAAGCTAGGCAAGTCATTTAAACCAAACTTTTCACAGGTGGTCACTAATTGTGTGCCCCTTGTTTTCAGGGTGCCTGACTTGAGACCCTGGTGTCTGATTTGCAGAAGTCCTGAGTGCTCAAAGCCAGTGGTGGATTAATGCACAGGCCCACAGCCAAGTCGGGGGTTCTTGCAGGAGCACCAAAACCTGTGTAGAAGTGGGGAGGCAGGTGGGGGTCTGGGGCTTCCCACAGTGGCCGGGGCTCTCTGGGTGGCCCTTACCACTGCCTGGCTCTGGCTTCTGGCCTGGTGAGGGGCTGGGGCCTTGTGGGGAAGAGGAGGAGCAGGGGAAGGGGCCCATATCAGCCCCTCACTAGGAAGAGGGGAGCTGATCAGCCCGTTGCGAAGTGTAGCCCCTGTCGCTGCTGCTACGCCCATGTAACAAAGTGGGTGGGCCTGGCCCTTGTGATTCCAGCACCCCGGGGCCCTCGTGGTATGGGAGGACCAAATGTTCTTTGTGCCTAGGGCCCCAATAAACCTTCATCCGCCTCTGCTCACAACTGCAGCTGAAGTCAGTGGGAGCTGTGCTTTGAGCATAGAAAGTGCTATATAGTGCTAAGTACTCTGAAAAAGCAGGTGCTAGGCATGTCAAATTGGGTACACAACGTTCATGGAGACTTTTGATCTTAATATCTCCATGTGTCAGTTAGGAATATAGGAATTGCCATTCTGGTTGAGACTGAGGTCCCTCCAGCCCAATACACTCTCTCAGACAGTGGCCAGCACCATTTGCTTCAGAGGAAAGTAGAAGAATCCTGCAGTAGAGATGTGGGATAATCTGCCTCCCATTTTAGGTTGCTCATTCCCAGTATATAAAATGAGGATAATATTACCTCATCTCATGGAGACGGTGAATGTAAATTAATATTTGTGAAGCACTCAGATGCTGAAATGTTGAGTGCCACAGAAAAGCCTTTAAGGACAGTAAGATGAATAGAGTGAAATAAATAAGACCTGGGGCCACCCATCGACCAGTGATGAGATAGCAAAACATTGAATAGCTGCTAATTCAGTGAGCATCATCCAGCCCATGCACTGAATAAGACAGGGGTACTGTGGAGAAAATAGTATGTGGTGTAATGTATTTATAGACCAGAGCATAGTTCATATACACAAGGGGCAATCGTAATACTGGCATTTCCTACCGTTCAAGTGCTTGACTTTGCAACTTTAACGCTCTTTTAACATAGTTGCTTGTGTGTAACATACGTATAGTTCACAGCCGATGTTTGATATTTCCTAGATGTTAGTGTTGCTCCAACAGGGCTATGTGTCAGACTGAGGAGTTTAAGTTTAAACAATCAGTATTCAAATGTTCCATTTAAGATCCAAACCCTTTACAGAAAGAAAGAAATTGTTTTGATCATTGTCTTCACACAAACACTGTAATTTATTTTTAAACGTTGTGTTTTATATCAAGAACAAAATGTACAATCAAATAATAACTTAAAAGCTATTATTTCTGTTTTACAGAAAGAAAATCAGACTTCACCTAAGTTATATTCTATTTCTGTTGGAAGATAGAGGTTACGTATTTTTGTTGTGTAATCTAATCTTTAATCCTTTTTTTTTTACTGGTACAGAACTAGTTAAATCAGCTCCTGCTGGAAGTAACTCATAGCAGACGTTAATCTAGATGACGGCTAAGTAATGAACTTCACAGAAGGCTGCTGTATACTGTGTCTGTGACACTAGACTGACGTCTGGGCGTAGAATAAATCCAGTATTTAGGCTGTTTATGGTATTCCAGTCCTTCAATTAAGTAAACAAATATATACAGAGCTACACTGGAGTGTATCCTTTGTGGTCTAAACACTATATCTTATTAAAATCATCTGCATGCAGGATGCTGGCTTTGAGTTCTTGCCAGTGGTTTCATCCATTGTTAACAGTGATGCTAGGCTCTCCCAAGAGTTAAATACAGTGGTACTGTAGTTATGTGAAAAAAGGTGCCCTTGGTTATTACATTGGTGGCCATTCACCGCATATTACCTCCCACTTTGTTTCCATCCATGTGTGTGGCATAGGGAGTTGTCTGTAAAAATATAGACATTTTAAAATCATATTTTATAATTGATTGAAAAAAAATCATAGGGAGCGGACTGGAAAAATATAGACCTTTTTCAAACACACACACACATACATATGCTTGAGAAAAATATCAAAGGCATTTTGCAACTGAGTTCAGTAGGGCAAGCTCAGGGCCAAAATAGGTGGAGATGTGTGTGTATATAGAAATGTTTGTATTTGTAGATATTATTTTCGCTTTGACGTGCTGCATTGAAATCAGCAATAAAATACTTATTCACTGCATTTGGGTCGGATTGGATGCCTTAGAGTGAATTATAACTGTCTGGACTTTTTATTTGTAAATGTCTGGGTCTGATCCTGCAAATGCTACACTTCACACAGAATGCAGGATTGGAACAATAATTAGAAAAAAATTATCTAACTGGAACACTCTGTGTAATATTTACATTTTATCATCTTAAGAATATTTTTCTCAGGGAACTCTGTTCACAAAGTGTTTACAATGAATTTCGTTTCAAGACAGCACTTCATTTTATATGATAATATGGATAGCATTCTATGTAGAATAAACAAAGTAATATTCTCTTGTGGTTAGAGGTTTGTTTTTTTAAATGACTCCATCAAATTGAAAGATGATAATGATGCCGATAAATCACACAAAGTATTCGTTCTGAAGCGTACCATCTTAGTCATTATAACTATCTTACCATACTTATTGTATTTGACAAATCAAACTAAAATGAATCTGAATACTTTTCCTTATGTCTTAATTAGCCACTCTTCAAAATGTTTTAACCAGTCCTTTTCAAGCCAAGCATAATTTGGTCTGAAGTGGTTTAGAAATGAGAAAGCTGAATTGTGAATTTCAGTATAGTTTTAGTCCTTGTTGGATCTGAGATTTTTGTAAAGAGAGCTCTTGTAGGAATAAAGGCAGAGAAGCAGGGAAAGACGCCAATAAAAACCCAACCACAACTCATAAAAGATACTTTAAAATATTTTAAAATATAGGCCAGTTTCTGATCTCCATTACACGGTGAAAGTTTCTGCTTTCCTACCACGTAACTGAGATCAGAATCTGGCGTCTTATATGCAAAAGACATCAAATAACCAATTATGTTCAGCACATACAGAAAGTAGCTTATATACTGCGGAGGGAAACGATCTTTTTAGGATTCTGTTTTTACACCTATGTGCAGGGGATGCATGTACTTGCTCCAATGGGAGAAATGTATTCGGAAGAGCTAAATTCTCCTGTCAGAGACATCCTTGAGCCGTTCAGCACCACAGCTAGCTGTGCACAAGCTCACTGTCCATGAACACAGGCAGTTTGACTCTTAGCTTAACCAGCGAATTGCTGGTGCCAAAGCGGGGAAACAGGGCCGGATTAACCTTTTGTGGGCCTGGCGCCAAATTTATTTGTGGGCCCCCCCATGGGGGCAATGGCGCATGGCGCAGGGGGGTTGGTCTCCAGCGTGACGGGCCAGCCCGGGGCAACATGGCATGGCAGGGGAGGCCCCGCTCCACCCAGCCCAGTGCGAGGGCACTATTTACAAACCGGCAGTTTCCAGATGCACAATGGCCCGCCTGGCCCTGTGCTGCCAGCGTACCCCTTCCCCTCGGGGTGGCCCATGCCGTACCACACAGCCCCCCCTGCCCAACAGCGGAACACCCGCCCCCCCAATTCCCTATGGCCAAAGCCATCCCGGACCCACTATGCCCAGTGTCCCCCCCAGACCCTGCCACAACTGCCCAGTGCCCTACACAGAACCCTCACTCCCTAGTGCCCCAACACAGAGCTCTCCCCCACCCCCTCACAGCACAGCACCCACCCCAGGCCCTCTAGAGACCCACTCCCCCACGCCCTGCCTCCCAGCCCCACTCACTGGCTCTGCTAGGCGGCAACTGTGTCTGCCGGGCTGAGCCGCCAGGGTGGGGAATCGCTCCGTCCCCTCGGAAGTGGCGCGATCAGCCAGGCCTGGGCTCCATCAGGACCCACTTGCCTAGAGGCGCCCAGCCAAGCCCCCGCCACACTGCGCCCCCCCCCCAACTGGCTGAGATTGGCCAGGCTTCTGCATCAGTCCCTGGCGTCTCAGCTCCAGGAAGACAGGTGCCCCTCCCCCCCCCCAGGGCTGGAGCAAGGATGTTTCGCACCCTAGGCGAAACTTCCACCTTGTGCCATCCCCGAATCCCCACCCTGAGGTACCCTCCCCCTTGCAGCAGCTCCCCCTCTCTGCCCTGAGGCGCTCCCCCCCGAGGCAATCAGCTTAGGCGCTGCAAGCCTGGGAGGCAGGAGAAGTGAAGCAGCCACGGCGTGCTTGGGGAGGAGGCGGGGCAGGGGTGAGCTGGGGCGGGGAGTTCCCCTGCGTGCCGCCCCCTGGCCACTTGCTGCAGGCGGCCCTCCACGCGCTCCCCTGCCCCAGCTCCCTCCACCTAAATGCCGGCGGCGACCGGGGCGGGCAAATATCCGACCGCTGCAGTTGCTGCTGAAGAAAATGCCATTCCCCCAAATCCTAGCGCCCTAGGCGACTGCCTAGGATGCCTAAATAGTTGCACTGGCCCTGGGGGCCCCACAGGTGACAGGAAGCAGAGACTGCCCGGAGCCGGAAGTGCACTGGGGGTCCGGCCAGGAGGCAGAGAGAAGCCAGCAGGTGAGACCAGGGGATGGAGAGGAGCCCTTGGCCAGATGGTGGGCAGGCTGAGAGGAGCAAGTGGGGGGTGGGGCCTGGGGGGAGTCAGCGGGCTGGTGGGGTCTCAGGGTACAGTGCAAGCAGAGCAGGTCAGGGCCCCTTCTGAGCCAGGCTCCATGGTGCCATTGTAAACCCAACACTGCTGGGCATAGATTTAAGCATGAGATTTAATCATTTAAATTAAATGTAACTAGCAAACACAGGCCTCACTGTCCCCCTGGAAAGTGGAAGGGATCTTGTTCCCACTGTTCCAGGGCAGGGGTGCGAAAGCTGGAAGTGCTGCCTGCATGGCATGTTCCTACCTGATCCCCACTTCACTTGGCCATGGAATCTGAACACTGTGGAGTCCCTATGGAGGAACGAGTTGCCAGGTTCCCATGCCCTGAACACCCTTGGCAAGGTGGCACAGGTTGCAAGGTGTGCAGGAATTGGTGCTGATTTTTCCCCCCGCTATGGTTTTCGCTGCCTCTGATGTGAGATTTCAAGTACAGCAATCGGCAAGGGAGTTCCTAATAGCACACCTCCTGTGCAGCCCACAGGACACAACTCTGCATGAACACAGCTTGTTTTGGGGATATCTTGGGGAACCTTCATGTTTAGGGGGTGGAAGCTGTGGGATCATCCATACATGGTGATGGGGAAAGCCTTGCCTTGGGTGAAAGGATTAAAGAAACTCTGCAGGTGGATACATGCAGTTTCCATTCTCCTACTTATGAAGAACCAGCATAGGGGAGATTTAGCCCGTTGTGTAAGGTGCTCCATTGTTTCTTACCAGAATGTGCACAGGCTAGCCACCTAATGGGAACTCACATCTGAAGCATATGTTTATGCTGGGAGACCAAAGTCACAAGAGACAATCTTTCAGCCTAGGATAATTATCATGTTGTTTTTAACAGAATTTTAACCAAAATGTCAGACGTTTTGCAAAGCCAAGGATCATATATTGTCTCTGTTGGCACCTCTAGCCAGTCACGTTTACTGTCACTAAAGGATTAAGTTGCCAAAGAAATCAGAAGAGGTTGTGGCATGTCAGAGAAGGGCAATGAATGCCGTATCTTTGCCTTCAGTCTGAGCCATGCTACCTTAGCAGTGCCACATTATTCGTTCTTGTCTTAAATTCCGCTCCGACTTACACCATGCTGACTGAGGCCACCAGCCCGAGACACAGATTTTTTTTTTATTAGAATGAAACACAGGGGGATATAGGGTTAATGCTGGCACAGACTGACTGAGAGTAAAATCTTCCAATTACAGGCAGAGCCACATTTATGCTGGCACAACTCCAAAACCGAGTGAATTTGGCTCATAGTGTTCTGAAATTACCTATCCACATCCCTGGTGACTTCATATTAGATGGGGCTGCTGCTAGTAAGTTACTGCCTGCACCTCACAGCAGGAATCATTTTTTGTGGCTGAACTAGCTTTACTTTACATTGGGTTTTGGAGACTAAGGAGTTGTAAGATGATGTCCTGAAGAGACTTTGATTTTGGAAATTGTTTTTTTTTTTGCTGACACAGAAGTGGTCAGCATCCATCATCTACCACCAGTCAATGTATGGAAACATCCCACCAATCCATGTTTTCTTGCTGAATCTAAGATGCAATTTAACTTAAACCTGTTTATCTGAAATCACAGTGGTAGAGCTGGTGGAAAAAATAATCCCTAAGGTTTGAGGCACACAGCTCAGTTGCTAAACAGTGGATAGAAACAGGTTGGAATCTTTATAGTCCATTTGATACATAGGTACTTATCAGACAAGCAGGGCCGGGTTTCAATAGGTTAAAAATAATGTAAGTTTATTTAGGTTACAGAAGTAGAAACAAGGAGTATTTTTCATCAGTGTTTCATTTAGAAACAAAATAGTTTTTGTGATGCTGAAAGATGCATGCTATACATAGCAAGGAACTTACAAGTTTGAGAAAAAACAGAAAGGGCCAAGTATGGCCTCCTAGTTGAATGCCTGCACCCAAAAGCAAAATTTAATCCCAAATTCAGCCCCATCAGATTTACCAAAGCCTCAGTCCTGCAAACAAGTAAGCACATGTGTAACTTTGCATACATGAGCAGTCTCATTACCTGTGTGCATAGCATTAGCTGCATGCCCAAGTGTTTGTAGGCCTGAGGCCTAAAGTCTCTAGTAGAGATTTTTCAAAGCTATGCAGGTGATTTAGCTACCTATCTTTCAATACTTTAATAGGCAATGTATGACTAAATCCTTCGCACTCATTTGTAAATACCAACTTCTGTTGTCAGTATTGCTAGCTGACCATTTATAAATATAACATTATTGTAGCTAGGCTAGAGCGAGGTGCTTAGTTTATTCTCATATGGGGCTAAGAACCTAGAGAGATACCATTTACTTTCTATTTCTGCTCACAAAATAGCCATAAGCTGATGGCAATTTATGCTAATGTTTTTATTATCCAAATATACTCAGTGACTAGCATTTTTGGAAACATTTTACTGCGTGTAATACACATGAATATTTGAAAAATCTAGTGATGTTGCTTTGTTGTAAGTGGATGGGGGGCTCGGAAAATAGCTACAGTTGTGAAATATTTAATGGTAAAAATCTTATAGCTTTTCACAGAAACGTCGAAAAAAGTTGGCCATCTCTAGTTGTAAGTGATCACATAAGCCACATGGTATTGCTTCTCTTACCTAATTTTTTTCAAATGCCACAGCCAGACAACTATGCCATATGTTTTGGTTTGGTTTGTTGCAAGTAAAACTTGCTTGTTGGAACTTTTGTGGGAAATGACTGGACAAGGGGTCTGTGCATGGCCCAAACAAATGCATTTAAAATGTGAATGGCTATTTATGGATGTTTTACGCATATTTTTCCAAGTCCATGTTGGTTTTGCAGATCTTCATTTTTAATCATTGTAGTTAGTTGTCTATACAGCACCCAATCTTGTGGCAGGTACCGTATAGACTAAATCCAAAGACATGGAGTGTAATTCTGGTTCCACTGAAGTCAATGGAAATGTTGCCATTGATTTCGATAGGGCTGGGATTTCAACCCTTTTCCCTACTGCTGTCCCTTTCCACTGTAAGGCCATCACCCCGAAAACTGTTTTATTTGCAGGATTGGGGCCTAACATTAGACATGACTCTGTAAATGAAATGAACAAGCAATAAGTGGAATGAGATGAAGGACAAAAGTTGCAGTAATAAGCTCATGTATCATTCTCATTTGTGGCATGTGTACATCTGGATGGTTCCACCAACTTTTCTTTTATTTACGTTTGTAGGGTAAATGTATGTACTTCACTCCGTCTGGTTTGGGTTTTGGGAAGAGGTGATTTTTCAAATTTAAAAATAAGAGTCTGACCCTGTAAACACTTTCTGCTCAAGGTGGTGCTTGCTTCTATGAGTAATGAGAATGTGCAGGATCAGTACCAAAGTTGTTCTGACAGCCTGGCATTTATTTATTCTATGGCCTGGGTTGTGCAGGAGGACAGACCTTATAATGGTCTGGCCTTACACTATATGAATGTATAATTTTTTATTAAAATTCATTATTGTCTTTATTTCTTCTCCAATGTAACTTTACCTATTCACTTCCTGAAATACAAAATAATGCTCTTCAGATTGTTCAGTTAAGTTGCAACGCGGCTGTTACTCAAAAAGAAAAAAACATAGGAACAGAATTGTCCCTATTTCATTATTTAATGTGTTTGGTTTTGTATGGATTTGGCTCTTTTCATATTTTGATGCAACATATTAATAACATTACACTATTATGCTCTGCAAGAAAATGAAACCCTTTATGAAAAAAGCATCAGTAGGCAGTGCGTTCAGTGGCAAAGCTTTTAACAGCTGATCCGTGTAACACTGCAGCTGTGTTAGCCTCTAGGGGCCCTATTCTGATCTTGTATCTGTGGGCATGTAATGCCACTTAGCTTGTAAAATCATCTCTTGTACAGGTGTGTAGTCATGATCAAGCTTTCAGTGCTGATGTTTTTGCGTACTGGCCTCCTTAGCTTTTGTTTTTATTTCCCCCAGTCATATATTGTATTTTCAAAGAGAGGAAGATCTTTCAAATAAAAATAAGACTAGATCCATTTCTGTATATGCTTTCAGACAGCTAATTCAAGCTGCTTGTGTCTTGAGCGTTGGACTCAATTCCTGAGTGCTTTGCTAATAATAAAATCAAGGAGAAAATATGCAAAAAATGGATATTAGAGATTCAGGGGTAAAAGTAGCAAAATTAGATTGTGAGCAAAGGCCCAATGAGATATCATTCAGTATTCTCACGAGCTGAGATAGCTTTCCTAGAAAGACTGCTGCCAAAGAATACAAACTGAATAACTATTTAACCAAAGTCCAATAATCAAAATACATAGAAAAATAATTATAGTTGTAAGCTCACTTTTCATACTGTAGCTGAGTGGTTTGAATACATGCTATCCATGGGTCTTTTTAAACTTCACAATATTTTCCCACATATTCAATGTTGAATTGCCTCCTGACGTCGAGCCAGATCCAAAGCTGAAGTAGCTGGAAAGACGCTCATTGACTCCAGTGAGATTTGGATCGGGCAGTAAGGGTTCGCCCTGCACACTCTTACACAGGTGATTAACTTTGACTGTGCAGGTCATCCACATGGGACTCCTACTTGCGGGCTTGCACAACCGGGGCCTTGAACATTAGTTCATATAATATCATTTTTTTCTCAGCTGCCATTGATATTGACAGTTGCCTGTGCATATTGAGAGACTGGTTAAGCTGTCTGTCATCGAAAAGATGCCTGTTACAGTTCTGCAATCTACTATTTCTAAACTAATGAAATCTACCTTAAGTGTGAATAATAATTGTTCCTTTTTTTTTTTAAGTAGTAAGCTCTCCGTTGAGCCTATATCAATTGCATATTGGATACTATAGACTGGATCCGTTATGGTTTTACTTTTTCTGAGCCTGAAAAGTGTTCCTCACGTAATGTGCATAAAATAGGAACTCGGTTTTATTATATGCTAACAGCCAACCTAGTGTACCATACTGCTTCATGTCTTTAAACGGTTCCTTGTTCAGCACCAAAAGCTGCATAATGTCTGTAAACAGTTCCTTTTTCTTACTACCTTCCAGGGAAAGATCACAAGCTTTAAGACAGCAGCAAATACATGCATGGTTAATTTAGATGCTTGTTGCCATTTTCTGGTATTTGAGTCAATAAAAATGTATGTTCAGGAAGTTGTTTGAATTTTTCCATGATTGTATCAATCCTGTTTCGCATTCTCGCTCAGGAACTGCAATGTTAGATCGAACTGGAAAGGACTGCAGCATTGTTTTGCTAGATCACTAAAACATTCTATCTGGAAGTTTAGCTATCTGGCTTACGTGTTCCTCGTGGAGCCTAATGTGTGATGCGTCTTCACTAAAAAGATTAATACTATTAAATGGAAAAGGACATTGCATGACAAATTCAAAAATCAGATCAGTAAAGCAATATTTACTTGGTCTGCTTGAGCAGTTTAACATTTTTATGAGAATGTATTTTTTATTATTGGAACTTATTTAACATTGAGGAGGGCAACTAAAGTAAGCATCATTTATTGAGATTGCTATTGGAAGTATTAATGAACTTTAGAACAGTATAATACTTTACCTAAAGACTGTGTTATCATATGCATTTAGGACTACATTTTTAAAGGTATTTAGGGGCCCAATTCCCATTGATTTCACCTAATTACCATTACAAATCTGGGCCCTTGACCCCAATCTTGCATATAATTATACTCAGGAATAGTCTCATTGACTTCTTTGGATGCCTCACCTTTGTAAAATTAAGCACGTGTGTAAACATTTGCAGGATCAGGGCCTTGTGTTGTCTTGAAAAATATCAAATATACTAATATAGGGCCAAATTTTGCAGCTTTTACTCAGACAAAACATTCATTGGTGTCAGTTAGCGCTTTACTCAGGTAAGGATGGGAGAAATGGGCTTTAAAATGCAGCAATTATTTCCAACTGATTCTAAAGCGGGAGATGATAAATTTGTCCTGAAAACATGTCATTGCTTTACAACTGCGGAAGTAAACGACAGAGTTCTTTTGCGAGGGCCCCATGCTGCAGTCCTTAATCACGCACAATTCACATTGACTCTAGTAGGAATTATACACGAGTCAGGCCTGCAGATTTGGGCCCCAAGATATTATCTTTCCACTGCAAAGTATTCTCTTTTTGTGCATACCCACTTGACCCTTTCATTTCATTTATTTTCCAGCTCGCTGTTCCACACAATGACGAATGGACCCGTTTTGCTCGGACACTGGTTGAAATCCGTGCCAACAGAGCGGACAGTGAAGAGGAAGGGACTGTAGAGTTGTCTGCCTAGAGAAAAGGAGGTTTCCACTGTTTGTCTAGCGCAGCATCTATCCCCTGTTGAGTATGCCAGTTTTTGGTGTCAAATCAGTATCGCTGTGGCTTTTGATGCCAGTGCCCCTGCCAGCATTGCTTAGAGAGCTCCATGTTAATCACACCGCGCTTTACACAAGGCTGAGAATCTCCAGAGCTGTTCCATACTTTATATTTCTGTCTGAAACGTAAGAAAGAGAAGACAAATCAAACCTTTATGGGTTTAGCTGTTGCCTTTTAACTACTTAGTAGCTGTATTTAATAGCTAGAAACCATGGTTAAACTTGTGCTCACATGCACTTCTGGCATAGTCCTATTAAATCCATATGAAGCCAGATATGATTATGTGCAGATGTGGTGTGCTTCATGATATGGGACTGGGCCAAAGACTTTAGATGTGGTGTTTCACATGGTGACTTACATTATGAATGGATGTACTATACAAAAGTTGCTGCTCCTTATTTATTGCGGTGTGCTGCATGGAACGTATTTATTTGAAAGCATTAAAATAAATGATCCTAAAGCATGTGCATAATGAGAGCACTGCATTGTCTCTGTGCTGCTGTAGAGGCTACATTACCAGTCAAATACTAAAGATGTAAAATCTATAAATATTTGTTTGAGTGGATGGAATGATTTTTTTAAAATGCCTATTATTTCTAGGCACTTTAACAATATTTCACGTACAGTTGGTTGTTGATACTTGTCATGGTAACACTAACGGGCTGACAAAGAATTGTAGTTCCTGAGTATGACACCAATATTGCCAATAAACTTATTCTGGAGCAACACAGTTAACCTTTTTTGGCCAGCAGCACTCAGCATGTTAATCGCGGGACACTGGCTAGGCCCTGGGAACATGTGACTTCCAAGAATTGCAGAATGCTCATACAACTGCTATGGCAGGGATCGGCAACCTTTGGCACGCAGCTCGCCAGGGTAAGCCCCCTGGCAGGCCAGGCCGTTTTGTTTACCTGACGCGTCTGCAGGTTCGGCCGATTACGGCTCCCACTGGGAAGTGGCGTGGGCTGAGGGATGTGCTGGCCGCCGCTTCCCAATGCCCCCATTGGCCTGGGATGGTGAACCGCAGCCAGTGGGAGCCGTGATTGACTGAACCTGTGGACACGGCCGGTAAACAAAACAGCCCGGCCTGCCAGGGGGCTTATCCTGGCGAGCTATGTGCCAAAGGTTGCCGATCCCTGTGCTATGTAAACAGATCCCTTAGGCTTTTGTTAATGCATTTACATGCATCAGGTCCTGCTACAAATTTTCATGAGAGTCTAGGAGAACTACCCTTTGTCACCTTCTAGATCAGTGCTTCTCAAGCAGGCTTCAGGGGGTCTGCCGAGTAGGGCCAGCATTAGACTCGCTGGGGCCCAGAGTGGAAAGCTGAAGCCCCACCACCTGGGTTTGAAGCCCAAGGCCCTGAGCTCCATCACTCAGGGTTGAAGTCGAAGCCTGACCAATGTAGCTTTGTGGGGGGCCCCTGTTGCATGGGGCTCCAGGCAATTGCCCTATTTGCTACCCCCTAATGCCAGCCCTGGCTTTTATATGCAGAAAAAACAGTTGTTGGGGCAAACCTGGGCCATGGAGTTTTTATATGTTGAGGGAGGCCTTAAAAAGAAAAAGGCTGAGAACCCCTGTTCCAGATGTTGGTTTTCCATGTATATCTGTGCCTAGTTACAACATTGCTCTCTAAGGGTAAGTCTACACTTACCGCGCGGGTCGACGCGGTGAGTTCGACTTCTCAGAATTCAAACTATCGCGTCTAATCTAGACGCGATAGTTCGAACTCCCCGCGTGCTCCGGTCGACTCCGGAACTCTACCACTGCAAACAGCGGTGGCGGAGTCGACCTTGGAGCCGCGGACTTCGATCCTGCGGCGTCTGGACGGGTGAGTAGTTCGAACTAGGGTACTTCGAGTTCAGCTACGCTATTCACGTAGCTGAACTTGCGTACCCTAGTTCGACCGCCGCCCTTAGTGTAGACCAGGCCTAACCATATGAACAGCTCTCTGCTGCATGCCAGGGTGTAAGGTAGAGAGCTCCTACATGTACTGCCCCCTTGTGCTCAGGTGGGGAAAGGGCTGCAGGCAGCATTTTCCTTTCACCCCTGTGCAAGTAGCATGGCAGGATGCAACAGCATTCCAAAAAGCACTAGGATGCAGACTTGGCTAATGCATCATCCCACGCATTTTGGCCCAAAGCATCAGACATGAAGGCTGATTCCACACTGAGTCAAACTAGGGCAAGTCTGGACATGGCTGTGAAGAACAGAGTTAGCGGATACGCTGCTGCCCGCAACTTTGCAGTCAGCATAAACCAGGACCGATTGCATCATGCAACTAGTCTTAGCCCCTGTGCCCACCAAACATGTGTTTAGCATTGTATCAGCCAACTGTGCTTCACAGCCAGGCTCAACCACAGGACCATTTGGAATGTGGACCAGCCCTAGGAGTGTCTACACTGGTGTAATTTACACACAAGGTAGCACGTGTGAAAAATCAGGACTGGGGGAGGGGATTAACAGTTGCCTATTGTGGCAAAGTACCTCCTCTCCTCTAGTAGGTCCTGCGCTTATTGGCGGATTTCCTCCCCTCAGTGGTCTTCCCCTTGGATAAAACCCACAGTCTGGATCAACTCCTCCTATGTCTGATTAGGAGTAGCGAGGCTTGGGGGGAACCCAGGCCCGCCCTCTACTCCGGGTTCCAGCCCAGGGCCCTGTGAATTGCAGCAGTCTCTATAGTGCTACTTGTAACCGCTGCTTGACCGCTACAGCTCCCTGGGCTACTTCCCCATAGCCTCCTTCAAACACCTTCTTTATCCTCACCAGAGGATCCTCCTGCTGTCTGATACTGCCTGATTGTATGGTGTTTCCTCAATCCTCCAGTAGCACACCCTCTCAGTTCCCTGTGTCTCTGGCTGCCAGCTCCTCATATGCACTTTTTGGCTCCTCCTCCTTGACTGGAGTGAGCTCCCCTTTTTATACCAGGTGCCTTGATTAGCCTGCCCTGATTGGCTGCAGGTGCTCCAATCACTGTAGCTCTCTCCTGTGCCTTGTAGAAAGTTCTTAATTGGCCCCAGGTGCCTTGATTATCCTGGAGCAACTGCCATTTTGGTTCCCATGGTACTAGGGATTTGCTTAGCCTGGGGCTAACATACCTGTTCCTCAGTACTTTCCTGTAGCCATCTGGCCTTGCTCCATCACACTATATAAGACAAAGCCCCTAATATCAGGGCATCCGGTCACCCTACTAACATACTGAGGTGGCGAGGAGAAGACTTCCTTACACTCACACTCACTTCTAAGCTGCCTGCAGCCTGCATGGTAGAAGGCCTCTCTAGTCCTATTAGTAGGGCCCCACGAAAGTCAAGATCAAGTTTGCTCAATTTCACAGTAATAGGTTTTAAAAAAAATAAATTTAATTATTTCAGCTATTTAAATCTGAAAGTTCAGTGTTGTAATTGTAGGGATCCTGACCCAAAAAGGAGTTTGGGGTGGGGGCGAGGGGGTTTGCAAAGTTATTGTAGGGGGGAGGTTGTGCTACTCTACGCTTACTTCTGTGTTGCTGCTGGCGGCGGTGCTGCCTTCAGAGCTGGGCTACTGGCCAGCAGCTGCCGCTCTCCAGCTGCTCAGCTCTGAAGGCGGAGCTGCTGCCAGCATCAGTGCAGAAGGATGGCATGGCATGGTATTGCCACTCTTACTTCTGCGCTGCTGCCTGCAGAGCTGGGCCCTCAGTCAGCAGTCGCCACTTTCTGGCCGACGAGCTCTGCAGGCAGCAGCGCAGAAGTAAGAGTGGCAATACCATGCTATGCCAGCCTTACTTCTGTGCTGCTGCTGGCGGGGCGCTGCCTTCAGAGCTGGATGCCCAGCCAACAGCCACCGCTCTCCAGCTGCCCAGCTTTGAAGGCAGTGCAGAAGTCAGGATGGCAATACCACAATCCTCCAAAATAACCTCGTGACACCCCCCCTCGGAACTCCCTTTGGGGTCAAGACCCCCAATTTGACTGGTCTCCCCCATGAAATCTGTATAGTATAGGGTAAACGCACACGAAAGACCAGATTTCACAGCCCATGACGTGTTTTTCATGGCTGTGAATTTGATAGGGCCCTACCTATTAGATGGCTACTATACATGCAGCTATCTGCAGTACTTGCTAACCAAACAGACAAACTGGTCCTGCCCAACGAAGCAGGAGACAGCACTTCAGAGTTTGACATCTTCACTTCTCCCCCCGCACTCCCCCGTACCAATCTATGGAATCATGCCCTGCGTGGCAGACATCCTTTTGCAGAAGATGCACTAGCCATCAAATGCAATTGCGCTGGTAAGTCAGAGAGAGAACATCTAAATGATGCCCCTTGCATGCCCAACTGAGTACACAAAATTGGAAAACAAGGGTAGGCACTAGCCATCAAATGCAATTGCGCTGGTAAGTCAGAGAGAGAACATCTAAATGATGCCCCTTGCATGCCCAACTGAGTACACAAAATTGGAAAACAAGGGTAGGTCTATTGGGCTTCCAATTGAAAGCCCAATAAATCCAGCATTCCAGGCACTGTGTTGCCTCTAACTCTCCTACCAGTGAGCTCAGGTTTAGGGGGAGGTGTTTTTCTGAATATGTTGTTCCATTATTTCCAATCATAGCTGAAAAAACTCCCTCATACACTGTGGAAGTTAAGACTAGCCAGTTCTTGCAGTGCATTGTAAACTGCTGGCAAATTTGCCGCTACTTTTTCCATATTACCTTTCAGTTTTGAAACCTAAGGGGAAAATGCTGCATGTTTTACCTTCCAACCTCTCGCTCCTTTATGGCTTTAATAGCTTGTAAAACAGTTTTCAGAGAAACCTCACAAGACTCTTCAGGATTCACTGCTGTGCACGCAGGACAATGCCCACTTGGCACAGAACACCGCGCCTCCTGGCCCCCTGGCAGCAGGCCTAGAGCACAGAGAAGATGCTGGTGATGGTTTTCCCAAGAGTGATCTCTTTTTTCTTTGGGGACACCCGGGTAAAAAAGGAGGCTCAGCACTGGACCTCTTCTGTTTGACACTCCTGGCACAAGGTCAGGGTAGAACATAAATAAGGTTGAGCCTAAAATATTGCAGCTCAGTTTAGGAAGAATAGGGTTCTGCTATGGAGTAAAGCAACTGTTTGTGCTTTCACTCCACCTCTCATGGACAGGCCTGCTGCATGGAGCTCTTTCCCAGCTATCCCTGGTTAAAGCTTCGAGTCGGTCACAGAAGTAATGGATTTAATGACTTTCGGTGACATTGGGGCCCCACAGCAGTCCTGCTGCTGCAGCAGCAGACCCTCTCTCCCCCAGCCCTGCAGAGCTCACCAGAGGGTGGCAGGGGACCCTGCAGTTCCCAGTCACTGTAGGTGGTGTGGGACCCCCCCCCCACCAGCTCCCACCTCTACAGAGTGACGGGGGATCCCTGCCAACTCCCGGCCCTGTGGTCAGGGGTCCCTTCCAGCTCCTAGCCACTAGGCAGTTTCCTGGCGTTGCATGCAGTGGGGCAGGGTACTGGACCCTCCTCCTTCCCCATTTTGTCAGGGATGTTTTTAGTAAAAGTCAGGGACAGGTCATGGCTTCCGTGAATTTCTGTTTATTGCCCGTGACCTGTCCGTGACTTCTACTAAAAATATCCATGACAAAATCTTAGCCTTATCCATGGTTGATAACCTTCTGCCACCTCATACAATCCATGTCCGAACAAGTATCTCCTTTTCACTAGCTTCCTAAATGTGCCTGCATGTCCCCAGAGTGTTCCCACATTTGCTCAGAATCCCACTAAACACAAAACTCCACTCTTGTTTCATAAAAATGAAGCCACCCCTTCCACTCCCAACATGCACCTTCCGCCAACAGCCATCCTCAGACAAGATGAGTAAAACAAAACAATTTGTGGATCACTGCATGGTTGGCATTTGAACAGCAGTTAGGCTTTCCTTTTCCCTCTACATTTGTACAGCCCTGAACACATGCCTACTGGTCAAGAATGAGCAAGAAAATAGCATCTATATGCAATGGCTGCAAACCATTGTTAGTGGGTCCATTTCTTCTAGGCATTACAATGGAAACAAGCCTGGAGAGCACAGCAACCTTTTAGATTGATCCAGAGAGGACCCTGAAAACGTAAGGATAGCATGGAAAAAAGAACACAGATGATTGTTACAGAAGCAGACACTTGGGATATTAAGGCTGGCATCACTGGGACAGTGGGGGATGTGACACGTTTTGCAAAAGGAGGGGCAGACTTACGAAGACATTTAGAGGTGGGGGGGAAGAGGCTTGAGTTTGGTGTGTTGAGGAAGAAGGAGCCAGTGAAGGTATATATGACCAGACCTTCAAAAGGTATTTAAGCACCTATCTCCCACTGATTTCAATACCTAAATACCTTTGAGGATCTGGGCCTTACTTTCTGATCCTGCACTCACTGAAGTCAATGGCAAAAGCTTCTTTTTTTATTTCAGAGATGCAGGATCAAGACCTTAATGAGGAAGAGACCTTGATAAGGGCAGTCTCAGCAGAGCAGAAGCCAGAGAGGAGGGAATCCATTGTGGAGTTCATAGAATCATAGAATTCAAGATCAGAAGGGACCATTATGATCATCTAGTCTGACCTCCTGCAAGATGCAGGCCACATAAGCCGATCCACCCACTCCTTAGCAAGTGAACCCTGCCCCATGCCCTCCAGGGCCATAGCCAATCTTCCCTGGAGAAAATTTCTTCCGACCCCAAATATGGCGGTCAGCTGAACCCCGAGCATGCGGGCAAGACTCTCCAGCCAAACCCTCTGGAAAAGGTTACATCATACCAGGCACATAATTGACCTATTGACTAAGCCCGTTATCCTATCATACCATCCCCTCCATAAACTTATCTAGTTTAATCTTAAAGTCGTGGAGGTCCGACTGTTCCAGTATTGCACTCTGATGGTTAGAAACCCTAATTTCAAGCCTGAATTTCCTGACTGACAGTTTATATCCGTTCGTGTCCACATTAGCACTGAGCTGAAATAATTCTTCTCCTTCCTGGTATTTATCCCTCTGATATATTTAAAGAGTGTAATCATATCTCCTCTCATCCTTCTTTTGGTTAAGGAAAACAAACCGAGCTCCTCAAGTCTCCTTTCATACGAAAGGCCTTCCATTCCTCGGATCATTCTAGTGGCCCTTCTTTGTACCTGTTCTAGTTTGAATTCATCCTTCTTAAACATGGGAGACCAAAACTGCACACAATACTCCAAATGAGGTCTCACCAGCGCCTTATATAACGGGACTAGCACCTCCTTATCCCTACTAGAAATACTAATGCAACCCAAGACCGCATTAGCTTTTCCACATCACATTGCCTACTCATAGTCATCTTGCGATCAACCAGGACTCCTAGGTCCTTCTCCTCCTCCGTTACTTCCAAAGCTTATAACTAAAGTTCTTGTTAGACATCCCTAAATGCATAACCTTACACTTCTCACTATTGAATTTCATCCTGTTACTAATACTCCAGTTTACAAGGTCATCCAAATCTCCAAACTTTATCAGCCCACTCCTACTCTTGGTTCCCAGGTCAGCAATAAATAGATTGAATAAAGCCTTGAGGAACTCCACTGGTAACCTCCAACCGGACAGTTCCCCTTCAATACTACCCTCTGCAGTCTCCCTTTAACCAGCTCCTTATCCACCTCTGGATTTTCGATCTCCATCTTTTCCAATTTAACCAGTAATTCTTCACGCCTTACTGAAATCCAGATATATGAGATCTGTCTAAAAATCTGTTACTCTCTCAAAGAAGGAGATCAAGTTGGTTAAATCCATGCTGTAAAACCATTCTCTCTTTTAAGATTTTTCCATGACTTTGCATACTACAGATGTTAGACTAACAGGCCTATAATTCCCGGGTCACTTTTTCCCCTTCTTGAATATAGGAACTACATTAGCTAATCTCCAGTCAGTATTTATTAAAGATTATTAATATTCTAGGATGAAGATTATCCGGCTGTTCCAGTTTGGCTTCTACCTCAGCTACTGTAATGTCTACCCCCATATCTTCATTCCCATCGGTCCCTCTATCACTATTCCTTAGCCCTTCATTAGCCTCATTAAAGACAGAGGCAAAGTATTCGTTCAGATATTGTGCCATTCCAAGATTATCCCTAATCTCCACCCCATTTAAAGTTTTAAGCGGTCCCACTTCTTCTTTCTTGGTTTTCTTCCTATTTATATGGCTAAAAAACCGTTTGCTATTGGTTTTAATCTAGATCCATCTCCGCCTTTCTCACAGCTTCCCTGCACCCTCTGACCTCAATAAGGTAGGTTTCCTTGCTGATCCCTCCCATTTTCCACTGAGTGCGCTTTCTGCTTTCTCTTGACCCCCTCTAAGGCGCTTGCTCATCCAGCTCGGTCTAAAACTGCTACTTCTCGGGATACATGCCTCTGACAACTCCTGCAACTTCAACTTGAAGTAACCCCAGGCGTCATCTGCCCTTAGATCCCTAAATATGTTAGCCCAGTCCACTTCCTAACTAGTAATTTAGTAAAATTAGCCCTTTTGAAATCATACACCCTAGTCTCAGATGCACTATTGATTATCCTCCCATTTATTTGGAAACGAATTAGCTCATGATCACGGTTGTCCCCTACAACAATGTCCTCAACAAGGTCCTCGTTACTCACCAAAATCAAATCTAAAATGGCATCCCCCCTCGTCGGTTCAGCAACCACTTGATGAAGGAATTCATTAGCTATCACGTCTAGGAAAAGCTGAGCCCTATTATTATTACTAGCATTTGTTTCCCAATCTATATCCGGGAAGTTAAAGTCCCCCATGATCAAGCAGTTCCTATTAGTGTTTACCTCCTTAAAAACATTATATCCATCTCTAAGCTAGATCAATCACTATCCTGGATGAGGCTCTGGTAGTTTTCTTCCCCAATGTGACCATTGCCCAAACAGACTCCGTATTGTCCATTGCAGCGCTAGTTATCTCATTACATTTTACCTCATTATTGATATACAGTGCTACTCCCCCACCTTTACCTTCGCATCGGTCTTTCCTAAACAGCACATACCCTTCCATACCTGTACTCCAGTCATGGCTACCGTTCCACCATGTTTCTGTTATTCCTACAGAGTTGGAGGAAAGGAATTCAAGGCAATAGCTGTAAACGATAATAGGGTTTACTTCTCTTGCCACCAAAACGCAGCCTCCTCTGGGGCAAAATAGGGTAGCTGTTTAAAAGTGCACAATGCTCAATAGGAATACGAAGAGGACTGCCATATCCAGTTGAAGCTGCCAAGGTAACATAATTAGCTAAGCTGGAATTTGGCCAGGACATACTGTTTAACGCTCCTATTCTTAACAAAAAGCACAAGGGGATTTTAATGATTTCAAGTGACCAGACCCTCTGCTTCAAGGTTCATCCAGAACATGTAAATAATATAATGGCAGCTGAGCAAAGAAAGTGCTCAGCAGATCAGACTAAATAGCGTGTCATCGGTTTGAAGGCACTTTTGGCAGCTCCAGGTACAATGTGAAAGGCTTGAAAATTTAGTCTTTAATTTAGCCTCTGAGATGTAGGCTCAATGTATTCATCTAAAGCTCTTATTTAAATGAGGATAATCAAGGCTAATGCTAAGATTTTGTCACAATATTTTTAGTAAAGTCATGGGCTGGGCAATAAAGAAAAATTCACAGAAGCCCGTGACCTGTTCCTGACTTTTACTAAAAATATCCATGACAAAATGGAGAGCCCCTCCCCCCATGGCTCTTGAGCACCGGGTTCCCTTCCCCCCACGGCTGAGCTGCAGGGTTCCCCCTCCTGCTCGCAGCAGTGAGGAGCCCCCCCAGCTGCGAGGACCTGTGGGGTACACCCGCTGGCCAGAGTTGGGGGCCCATCCCCTGTGGGCAGCGGGAATCCCTCAACCCACCCCAGCGACTGGGAGCTGTAGGGTACCCCCACTGTCTGCAGTGGCTCGGCACTCGGGGCCCCCACCATCTCAGGTGGTGGGGGTACCCCAAGGGCTGGACTCTACAGCTCCCAGCCGTGTGCGGGCTGAAGTCATGGAAGTCTTTGGAAGACACAGATTTCCTGACTTCCATGTCCTCCATGACAAAATCATAGCCTTAATCATGGCAGAGTAGGTGGTGGTAGAGGTTGATATTTTAGTGTCTAGATGGGCACATTATAAACACTTCAGAGGGTTTTTCAGGGACTGCAGCAGTGTTTCCCTTGCACATTCCAGGGCAAGGACTCAGTGTCTGTTTTCAAAGTGAGTCTTTTATTTTGGATGCCCAACTTGAGACACCTCACAGGGTTCTGATTTTCACAGGAGCGGTGCTCAGCACTATCTGAAAATCAGGCTCCCATTAAGGTGCCTTAAGGTAGGTACCCCCAAAATTACTCTGCTGGAAATTTAGTTCCTCGTTGTAACTGTGAACGAATGGCACAAATTATTCATGTTACCTATGCTGGTGAAACAGCATTTGTAAAGTTAGGGGCACTCTGTGACAGGTGGATGGATGTTCTTTGGCATGAGAACTGCTATTCCTACTGCTGCTGGGTTTTGAGCAATCTTTAGTAAAATGCTAGACAAAGAAAAAATTTAGCTGTATGAGGGTTTGATAATCTTCATCAGTTCAGAGCAAGATTGTCTGATAACCTTAGCATCTGACTGAGAAGCAAGGGACTAGGGACACTGCCATCACCAAAGCAGCATGCAGTCACGGCGGATGGAGTGAGATGGTTTGCATAGTTACAGATGTCTGTCAATAGGGTTAAAAGTGTCATTTTCTGTCAAGATCCTAAGCAGGGTTAATTCTCTGGTAATACAACTGTGTTATAATCTACTGTGTTATGCACACAACGAATCCCCATCACTTGGTTTGGGGGAGGAAAGAGAGAAAAATCAGACAATTCTTTAACACATAACCAAAGCAGCTGGGATGAACTTTGCGAGCGGCTGAATTGCTTCCTAATGCTAGGAGGAATAGGGCATATAATGCCACTAACATGCATCTTAATATATCTCCTCTTGCTGAACAGTAACACGTAAAAGCCTTTGCCAAACGCCTTCATCACAGGCTGCCACTATTCACATGCCGCCTTTTGGATAATAAATAGGAATACAGTGCATCTTGTGTAGTTACAAATGCAAGATGCTCACATGCTTTTTACTGGGTATTTGCTGCATTTCAAACTCACCAGAGAATTATAAAATCAAGTGTCTTGAGGTTTAGATATTCTAAACCATTAAATAATTTATGGATAAGCACTAGATTTAAATATTGTTTTCTAGTCTAAGCAATGCTAATAAGTATTTCAACAAAAAAACCTGAAGCTTGAAATTCACAATAACTGTTTCAATGAGAGGTGGCAGATTTCTCCCCCTAACAGTCAGTTGCTGGAATTACTCAGCACTGAAGAGCTAAGGAGGTAGGAACACACCAGAAGTGATGTCATATGTGGGGTACATGAAGACAAAAAGGCCATCTATCCCTAAGGAAGCTGTAGAGTGGTTTAATGGTTTTCATATTTTTAGGTTTAGGAAAATTTGCCTAAGTTATTTTTGAAGCTTGTGGTATGTTTGCTCACAAAAAAAGTTGCTATAAATTGTAAATATTAAGCTATCAAACTCAAAAACTCCTGTCACCTGGCCAAAAATATATATGCCCTAGCTATGGTGTAAGGAGATGGCAAGGCTATGGATTTAACACTTCAGAAACACCCCACCATGCTAATATATGGAGGCTTACCAATTCTTGAACAAAATTTTACAACAGATTACTCAACAGAACTGCAAGATGCAAATAAACTGAGGTTACATCCCACCTTACCCCTCCCACACTGCATAACTTATCCATAAACCAGAAGAGTGCAAACACCTGAAAACTTTTTTTTTTTTTAAAGATAAAGCAAAGAGCAAAATCTTACAAGATCTGAGCCAGTAAGCTCTTCAGCATAAGGAGCATACCATGTGTCTCCATACAGCACCTAAGGCAAGAATGTGTCATACAGCCTCGCACATGTTGATCCTGACTAGAGTCTTTGGATACTACCACAACATTCATGTGTTTTTTTAAAATCCTCCCATCATCTGTAAGAGCAGTTAGTGGCAGAGGGATATTTTGTATGTGGCTTTACTAAGAATTTTTGGTTGAAATTGTGATAGCTCAATATCTACACTACCAACAGAGAAATAAATCAGGGAGGGGATTGACACCATCACACATCAGTCTAGTTTGCTATTACCTGATGCTATCAGAGCCATTTGTGGGGGTTCAGGGCCTTACATGGTACATGTCGTATCGTGCACTATATCTGAGGTGGAAGCAGGTAGTTAAGAACTATTGCCCCATGGACTGAGAAAGCAGCCAGCAGTGGAATATGTTACCAGAAGCTCTGAGGCAGAGGGCATTAGTGACCAGAGGACTTGGTTTAGATTTTGTTTTCTAAACCCCAGGCAATGGTTTTTCCTTTTAAGTTAAGTGTCAAAACCTCGATGGGTTTTATTATAATCATTTAAAAAATGACCGAACCTTCCTTTATTTGAGCTTGTGTACTTGTCAGCACAGGGACAAGGGGAGTTCCAGTTTGGCTTCAGCAGCACACAGGTCAAATCCTTCCCAGTGAGGCTTCCAATGCTTGTCCTAAGTAAGCCGTTGCTAAATGATTTTAAGCACTTTGGGAGGGGGGGGTCTTCCTCCAAGGGAAATCCTGCATGCTATGTATACAAAAGAAGTCCATCCTTAGCTGCTTGAGTCTCCGCATTTGCTCTCATCAGCAGCTAAGAAAGACAAGAAAGTGCACATTTTTAGGCAAAGGTTTAGAAAAAGATATACAAATAGCACTAAAACCAAATGGCTTGAAGTTCTGAAGCGCTGATCATTGGCAGCTGCCATTATAAGTATATTCTTTGGCTTTTTTTTTTTTTTTTTTTATAAAACAGTAGTTTGGGAGTGATGGGGGAATGGAGTTTATTTTTAACAGAGGAGGACCAAAACTCAGTGTGCTGCTCCCATCACCTGTCTCTCACACACAGAGCTCATGAAGTATCTGCAGAGTTAAATAATGACACCTGGAAAAAGCAGTGTGCATGGCTGTCAGGGTTCCCAAAACGGAATTACAATCAGATTATATTTGTGTTTATTAATTTTTAAATGTATGGATACTCCAGGCTCCTCCTGCTGCTCTGCTTCCCTGATTACTTTGGAACGTAAACATGGCCAATTAAAGCAGTTTTCTGTAACAAGCCATATATAACGCAACTAATAGATCCATTTCCATTTGGCATTTGGACAAGTTACAGTGTAACCAATATGATGTCATATACCTAATAATGTAATACTTTTACAAAGTACAGAACTTTAATATTCCCATAAACTCAAAGTTCACATTTAATAGAAATGAAAATATTTAGCAAGGATTACCGCCCTGTAAGGACCTAAATCTTGTGACACCTTTTAGGAGCAATGCTGGGGACCACTTCAACCTGCACTGGCTACACAGGCAGATTGTTTAATAGTTAAACACAGAGAGAGCTTCAAAGTAATGAAAGTTTGCTCCAATTCAGCCTTTTAACTAAAGAAAAGTTTCTTCTTGAGCCCCAGCCCCATCAAAGGGGCTCTCCTCTTCACACTCCCAAGTTGTTATGCCTCAGGTGGACAAAGGTAACTACATTCCTAACCCAACCTGTAAATGCCTGTGCATAATGAATTAAGTTAGCCTTGAAACAGAGTATAAAATTGAAAGACACACATTAAATCTGCTGTGCAACTTGCATAACAGACATTTGTCTCGCTGTTTGAAAGGTTTATTTCTATCTTCATAAATACACAATCCTCTAAACATTGTGCAAGGCACACACCCCGCCCCCTCCCCAATAAAATCTTGGGTTCTAGAATATTTTAATCTCCTTATTCAACTCAATGAAGTAAATAATCTAGAAACAAATAATTTCCAATTACAAGACAGTGGTTAAGGCAGGTACCATTGATACAGTGCATGGATTTTTCTATTGCATTTATTTAAACAAGCAGCATTTACTAAGTGCATCATACAAACAAGAATCCAGATATCAGCATGTCCAAGATAGGCACCTAGTCTTGTAATTTCATTGTACGTGTAATAAAATGCCAAAAGTACTTCCATAAAGTGCAAAGACTATGGACAATAACACTTCCTTCCTGGCATTTTGATACCAGTAACAGAATACCATGACTCAACGTTTATAAATGTGGTTTCCATTACAAAAACATGTTCCACATAAAGCTTCATAATACAATCCAGAAACTCAGCTTGTGCGTGTACATATTTAAAAAGTTGAAGCCATAGTGGCAGTCTCAGGTACTGTGTGTGTATATATATATATATGTATATTTGAATTCTACAAACACGCACTAAGCTTATAACCAATTTACATGTATGGTCAAAATCATTCTGCTTGAGCACCATGATCTCTATTGACTATATTTCAGTGACAATGTATGATATCCAATTTGCAGCCACTTTGGCATAATAATCCTCATTTGAATGTTACCTGCCAGATGATCGCATTCATAATTCTCACCCCTGACCCTCCCCCACAAACAGAATCTAATATTAGTGCCTTCCAAACACAAAGCACACGTCAGATGTGGACAATACATTCATGGTCCTGAACCCAAAGAATAACTGGTAAGAATTTCACAGTGATCTGGTTAAGGAAGCACGAAGACCAATGATTACATTTAAGAAAACTGCCTTAAAACTGAAATGACACTTAACTGATATATGATGAAAAGCTAAAGGAATGAAATATTAGACTGATCAGAAAAGTGGCTCTTTCACCACTAATAAAACTCTACAGCAGTAACATGACATCTTAGGGTCCAATGGCAGCAGCAGCCTGTGAGGTAGGTGGTGATGACCTAAATCGAGGTAGGTATAGTCCAAATTTATTTTCAATCCCTGCAAATGTGGCAACTGCCAATTTATAACCTCCAACATGGTCAGGATTAGGAGCAGGTAGTGTGATCCTGGATTTAGGAACTGGTTCTGATCCAGCTGGTTTTCTGCAAAATAGAAGTAAAATTTCTGTAAAAATACTGACACCAAAATCTCTCTACAAATTGTAAATCAAGTATCTTAAAGTCAAAAATCCCACAGCCACCAGGCAAAAACATCCCTGCTATAAAGTAATGAGAATCACACTGTAATATTTTAGAAAGATCCCAACAGCTTTCATGCTAATCATCACAGAGTTGTCAAACCTAGATGAAATTGTACAGCGTGTTACTCGATGAGACTGCAGTAAACAGTGGTCATATCCCATCCCCAGCTCTTGCACTCTGCATCACTCATCCAGGAACCAGTAGAGTTTGAACAGCTAATGTTTCTGTATGGGTATCTGCAGATGAAAGCATGACTGTGGTAAGGGTAGGCATACCCATGTTAGCTTTCATCTATCTGGTGTGGATAACAAAAGTAGTGAAAACACGATGGCAGAGGCTTCAGCGTGGGGTAGTCACCCCAGCATGGCAAATTCAGCTACACACTTGTAAGAGAACTGATGCCAACAAAACCCACTCTTGCTTCCTCCTTGAGATCTCCCTGATGCCATCGTAACCCATTCAGGTGCGTTTAAAAGCCTTATCCTGCTAACACTGCCTAAATGCAGTTGCATGGGTTGCAGTAGTCACAACAGAGTCAATACCTTGTGATGGAAATATCAGATCCCTGTGCTGCAACAAGCAAAAGTGATGAATGTGTAAAAGGAGGTAGAACTGAGGCTCCACCAACAACTGAGCAATCACTGCATTCTTCAACTGCTCCAGCGAAACCTACAGCCCTTTTAACAATAATACTCCCTGCCCGGTCACATGCAGAACTCCTCCCCAACAGCAATGACTAAGTGGTAGTGCATTGTTGCCTAGTAGTTATCATAGGAAGGAGTCAGGAATCCCAAGTTCTATTCCCCAATCTGCCATTTATCCTCTCAGGGTCTCATTTTACACTGACATGTCCAAAATATCCTCTCAGGGTCTGTTATGGTACTAAAATGAGGCCCAGCTTGCTGTGAAATGGGTACAGAAACACTTGCTCAAATCCCACAGAAGCTTAATTAATTTCGTGAGGTGAAGCCTTTTATCTCATGATCTTGAAGTTCTCTCTGTAACTGCAAAGCATTAAGGTCCCAATCCTGCAGCTGACTCTGCAGGGTCACAGGGGTTCACTTCCGCAGAACCAGTTGCAGCATCAGGGCCCAAACGATACGTTCACACAGTATACTTACACTCCCCCAAAGTCAACGTAAAGCCATCTCTGCAGCAGCTCATAAGTCACCAAAGTTACACCAAACTGAGGAGAGGATCGAAACACACGAGCTTGAAAGAAAAACAAAACAAGCGTGAGCAACAAAAATCAAGTTAAAAACATAATTGGTTCCCTGTCATCAAACAAGTGGCATCTAAGTTGTTTTACATACCACCAGCCCCTTTCCACAAAGCTTTTGGGCCTTCCTCTCGCAGTATCTTTCCAAAGCAGTCTATGACGCCACTGTAAGTGGTTTGCCCTGCCCGGGCTGCCACTTGTAATCGAGTCTTGATAACATCAGCAGGGGTCACTAGAGAGGCCGCAGGCATACCTAAAAATGAAGCAGGGGAAAAAAAGAGGCAGGTATCGGTAAGTTGTTACACATACTAGATGCTTCCTGCATGGGGAAGTTACTGTTCCTTTCAGTCTTACCTCAGAAAACTCAGGCCACAAATATTTGCTTTTAATGAGGAAGAACAACAATGAATAGGGGTAGCCACTGTGAAAAGTACTTCACTCATATAAGGCTCTGGTTAGATGAACAGCCCCACCATATTGTTATTTGAAGTCAGGAGGCGCATACAGAAATTTTCAGTACAAACCATAAACTTGCATAGTTAATAAGTTAACAGTTTTTGGAGATGACGTCAATCTTTCCCTTTCACGCCCCTTTGTGGTTTCTGACATTCTCATCACACAATGTGCTGGAAAAAGCATGTTCACACACCTTAAACAACCTCATGCAGAATGTTACTGGGAACTACATAATGTTGTGCACAATCAGCAAGATGCACAAGCTAAGGTTTAAAGGGTTCATTTTTCTCATTAGGAAACTCACATTTCTCAGCTGCAGGGCAATGTCTGACATCCTCAATTGAATATTCGGAGGAAAATTAAAATTTACCCTGGCAGATAATCAGCTGAAAGCAACAAATACTGAATAACAGCAGGCAATATTTCTAAAGTCATTCTAGGAAATCACAGCTGCCCATGTTGAGATTAAAAAAAAAGGCAGTGAGACTGTGCTCAGAAGACACTGTCTCTTATGGTTTTATTACTTTTCCATTCTGCATATGTTCCAAACCAACTTGGTCAGACGCAGATGCATAAATCTCCTTTTCTTTTTTTTTTAGGCTTAATAATTCTGTAACAATTTTTGTCCAAACCAGCATGGTCTGGCGCAAAACACCATCTCACCCTTCTAAGAGACTGCTTTGAAAGTTGTGTGTAAGTGTGCGCATATCACTAAAATAGGAACTGCTCCTCCGCTCCCGAAACCCAGAAAAGAAGAAAGCACGTGAGCATGCGCATGCACACACGCACACAAAGTTTCACATTTGCAAATTTGGCAGGCAAAGGCTAAAACACGGTTGAAGTTTCACCTGAACTAAATTCCAGAAATGCTGATTTACTCCCCACACTTACCATTACTGACCACAGGATATAGTTACGTCTTCAACTTAAAGATGGACTTTTGTCGTTTAGAGAGCAACCAATGGTTTCAAGGAAAACCAAAAGACATACAGTACTTAGAAACAATACTGCTTACTCTATGTTAATTGTCATCTCTCTCTTCACCTGTTATTTATTACTAGGGACATTTGTGTTTAAAAACAAACTTACAATTGAAATTAGACAAATTACACAGCAGGATATGACAATAAATGAAGAGGGATAAGGGGGGAAAGGATGAGGAGGTTCATAGGAGAAATAAGCAGAAAGAACAAATTAACTTGTGATCATTTGACATTATAATAATCTCCACATCAAATGTTGTATCAAAGAGACTGGGGCATTAGGTGAAGAAAGAGCAACAGGAGAAGATCAAACTAAGGAAAACAGGTTTTGATTTTATACGTGTCCCTAACAACAAACAAGGGGAAAAGAAATATTGATAACGGGGTCACATCTTGAGAACCGTGCATGCAAAAGATACATGTGCACATTTGAATACCCCTAGTTTGCTGTGCAAATACCAGAAAGTGTATGTGCAAGATGGGTATTTTCCACAACTAAGGTGAGTTGAAGCACATTTTGAGGCTCACACTTCTGAAAACATTATGCAATGCTACGGATGCAGAACTGGCTCAAACTACAGTGGATCAGATTCTCAGCTAAAGTAAACCAACCTACCTCTGCAGAAGTCAAAAGAGTTAGATTGATTTACACCAGCTGAGGATATGACCCAACATTTTAGAGACGTTTTTCCATGACATGCCCATGACTTTTTAGTGGGAGCACCAATCTTCCAGTTCACCAGTTCATCAATCCCTTGTTCTGACCTTCAGGGTTACTAGCTTGCGTCTAATAAAAGAAATATCTTGCTTCCATAAAAATAGGGCACCCATGTCCCTGCACTGTTCCACATGATGAGCATCATGGCTCTAATACTGTGCAGGAATCTGCTTATATACTGAAAATACTGAATAAAATTCCCATAATAGCTGATTTCCTAACACATATCAGCAACATATCGGACTGCTTCTGTGGCTGAACTTCAAAGCGACAGTTATCTCAGTCTGCAATCACCTGACAATGGCTAGAAAGAGAAAAATGTTAACATCTAAGAAATGGGTTGGCTTAAAAATACCAGCTTATATTTCAGGTCTGTAGATAGACTCCAAAGTTCAAAAATTGTTTTGTTCCATTAAAATGGGTTAGAATTAACATGAGTTTAAATCCATCTTCTTTCAACAATTTCTGTGGGCTTTTTTTTTTTTTTAAGCACCAGCCATTTGATTAGAGATGTTTTAACTGGTGCCAGCTCAATTCCTATGTGCTACAAGGCACTGCACAAAGAGCTAGTAGAAAGAAGTGAAGGCATGTGATTCAGCACGACTATCTGGTTTTTAGAGTTAAGCCTGCGTCATAATCCACCTGAAGATGTCCAGAAGTTCCAGGCTGCCCAAAGTCTGGACACACACAGACACACACCTGTCTCCAAGAAGAGGGGAGTTTAAAAAAACAGAAGTAGCCACATTCTGAGCAGTTCAACTACCTACGCTGGATTTATTTCTCTCCATCTTTCTCCTGCTCCACTAGCCCTTTACTTACAACCGTTGGAGAGTGTGCTGCTAACAGAGGAGATGTCTCAGGGGCTCTCAAACTGGAGGTCGTGAGGTTATTACATGGGGGTGGGGGTGTCACGAACTGTCAGTCTCCACCCCAAACCCTGCTTTGCCTCCAGCATTTATAATGGTGTTAAATATATAAACAAGTGTTTTTAATTTATACGGGGAGGGGGTCACACTCAGAGGCTTGCTATGAGAAATGGGTCACCAGTACAAAAGTTTGAGAACCACTGGTCTATGTCTAGTAGTCTGTGAGCCATTAACACAGGGGGAGTGGAAGGAGAGAATTCCTTTTCCTTATAGTTGTATACACATTTCCCTCAGCAGATCCTCCGCACCCTTTGCCTGTGATTTGGAGTCTGCTGAGCTTTAGGATATAGAATGTCGGAGGAGGAGGAGGAATTTTAGGTTGATGAGCCCCTCTCAGCTAGGCAGATGCTAAATTAAGATTGCAGGGACCTGTTAAAATCCTCCCAGCCCTAGAAGCTCAGCAGCAGCCACAGAGGCAAATTTGGGCTCAAAAATGCATCCTTACATTACATATTCTAGCCCTTTAGCGCAGACACCCTTAGAGATGAAACGCATCAGTACAAAGACACACTGCACACAGAATACCTGTCAGCAGTGCAGCAGATTCCCAAGATGAGTCCCAACATTCAGTCTCAGTCCCCCAAAATGAATTAAACGAGCCCTGAGGATCGACAATTTGAGATGCACAAGAAAAAAAACCCCCAACAACTGTCTTTTCTGACCAGATTTCCCATGTGGCAGGTGAGAAAAATTTGGATTTGTGATTCCATACAATCCCCCCTCCCCCCAACCTTTAACCACAACGCAGCAGGGTAGAAATAGGCATCTATTATCTGTCTTTTCATACCATGCAAAACAGAAGCAGGCTTTTTCCAGGACCATTACATTTCTATTATCTATCATCATAACTGGTGTTCAGTTTTTGGATAGACTTTTATTTATTATTTCGCTTATGCTGCCTTAAGTATATGCTGATTCAAAGAAACTCTGGATCAAAATCACCAGAAATGTATTTTTTTTAAATAAAAAAAGATTAAATAGAAAAAAATACACAAAAACACAAAGCCAAGATGCTGTGTTGGATCCTGTGGTCAATGACTTACTTTTACCATGCTGTCAGAATCTGCTAGTGGCCTGCTTAGATGTTTGTATCATTAGTATGCATTTGGATTCCATACCAAAATGATATTCAAGTTTCTTTTGATCACAAAGAAGTAGAGAATGAAATGAATGTTTTCATGAACCACTTTCACAGTAACAACTTGCCCGATCAACCAACCAAAACGGACAACAGCATAACAGCTTGACTAGGCAAGATGTCACACTACATTAATATTTCAAGACTAAAATCTTGCTCTCTTTTTACTACTACAAATGGTAATATAAATGCTATCGTTAGGTCAAAAATACAGAGTGCCTTCATATTAACGCCACCTCATCTGGATCAGTTATATGTTCTGCAATCTAATATCTAAATGTTGACACCTTGGTATAGAACAATTATTTTTTGCCTTTACAATCCCTCATTAATAAACACATTTCTAAAGCATCTATCAGTGATATCTAGGTGCAACAGTATGCCATACGCGAAGGAATTCAGGTACTTACCAGCTATTGATCCAGCCATGAGCAAACTTCCAGGGCTAACTTGTCCATCTTCATTTGCAAATGCAGTTTTCAAGTGAGCATAACATGGAAAGTAAATGGCAGAGAAGGGGATATCGCGTAGAAAACATGCCTTCGCACCCTGTGTGAAACAAAATTGAGTGATCAGAGAAAGATCACAATGAAACCAAGAATGGAGATGAGAAACTTGAGCAACATTCCAGTTTTTCCTCTCTACTGCAAAAAAAAAATGCAGAAAAAAACAATTTTTTTCAAAATTGTGAGAAATAATTACGTGTATTTAACTCCATACAAAAGTTTGTATATTATTTGTTGGTTCAATAAATGGTATTACTTTCCACTTGTTCTCTCTCTCTCTCCTTAATACTGCAGTTATTTGCCATTAATAGAAAAAATGCCATCTTGCTTGGGTAAACTCTGATAACTTCTTTAGAGAACAAAAAGTAGTTGAAATTTTTGCCATCCAGCTTTGCATGAGATTCAGGATGAGTTTGATACAAGTCCTAGGTTGGGTCTTCATCACAGAACTTCCCCTTTATAATAATTACCCCATAGAAATAAGTGTAACCCAACCTATTTACAGACAAATAGACCAGGGGTCGGCAACTTTTCAGAAGCGGTGTGCCGAGTCTTCATTTATTCACTCTAATTTAAGGTTTCGCGTGCCAGTAATACAGTTTAATGTTTTTAGAAGATCTCTTTCTCTAAGTCTATAATATATAACTAAACTACTGTTGTATGTAAAGTAAATAAGGTTTTTGAAATGTTTAAGAAGCGTTATTTAAAATGCAGAGCCCCCCGGACCAGTGGCAAGGACCCGCAGTGTGAGTGCCACTGAAAATCAGCTCGCGTGCCATAGGTTGCCTACCCCTGCAATAGACTATGTAACTGCTGAACAAAAACAAAACATATTGTGACGGAGAGATTAATGAGACATGCTCTCATTTACAAAAGAGTGATAATGTGCCCATAATCACAATTCTTACACAAAACATGCTTTTTACATTTGCAGGAAAATACAAGGACTATATTAAATTGTAGATTTAAAATAAATAAATAAAGGATCTTCAGCACTGGCTGATAAAATAATTTGCCTTACTATCCATATGCCTAATTGATTTGAAAACCCAATGGAGTTTAAGATCTGAAATATTGTTTGCTATGTTCTCTGAAATTTTGTTTTTGTTTAAAAGAAGAGAAGAAAGCAAGTAAAGTTTTGGGGCAGTAGCAGACAACCAGAGTTCTTCAGAAGAATGAAAGTAAAAGAGTCAGACAAGATGGGAAGAGGTGTATAGCTTCTGCAGATGGTCAATGAAAATTAGGCACATGCCAATGCCCACATTGCAACTGCCATAAGAAATTGCATACGAACTTCAGTACAGAGATCCAGCAAAGAGTTTGAAAACACTAAGGTTGTGATTAGAAGGAATGTGTTGCGACAAACAGGTAATGTATTTGGAAAGAGGGGAAGGACAGGAAGAGAAAAGTAGAGGTAAAAGATTTTTCACATCTTTGGCTAGGACCCCGGTGTCTCCCGCCCTGGGCTCTCTACCCTTCCAGATTCAGGGTAGACCATTTTTTGGTTCATCCACAATCCTTCCAACAGGTGCCAAGCTGCTCCTCTAGCCTGTTGGGATTATTTAGAGTCTTATACTAAAGCCATTATTAAGGTATCACTTCTCACACCAGTTTTACAAATGGTAACTTCAATAGAGTTACTTAAGGTATTTACGTTAGGTAGACTGACAGACAAATCAAGATGAAAGTCAGAAGTCAACCTATGCCTAACGGAATAAATAGTCTCTGATCTGCACTTATCTCATGAAATCTAATGATATGCCTGAACATATTAGATGAGTTTTTCTGTGCTGGAATATTGTATAACACTGATTACTTGTTACAAGTATATGCTGTTTAGCAGACAAATATACAGACACACCAAGGTGTCAGAATAACTGAAAGGAGAAAAAAATTGAATTAGGGAAAGCATAGTCTGATGTACAGGAAGTGTATTGGCAAAATCAGTTCCTGGAAAAGAGAGGAGATTTCCCGGCAATACGGTGTGGGTGTGGTGGTCAGAGAACATTGGAACAATGACTAATGCAAGTTGGAACACCACTGCTAGTGAGATGCTGACTAGTGCCAGCAGACATCCTACACAGTGAGCACTGGATAAGGCTGGATTCTCAAGAGTTCCTGGTAACCCATTATTTTGTTTTGGATGTTCAAAAATATTTAGTGTACATCACTATCTGCACAAGAATTCCTGTTATATGCTGAAGCAGAAGCCTGTTTTATGGTGATCTTTAATCTTCACATAGAATTTCCACACTCCCTTTTAAACAAAATTACATGTGAACAGACAACATTCTGCAACAACCAAGTGTGTGCTCTGGTTACATTTATCTCACAGGCAACATTCAGCTAGTGATATTTTGCAGTACGAACATTGTTTCCCTAAAGCTTTATTTTTAAACATTCTTTTCCCAAGGCAAATCTCTATACTGCATTTGCCTCAGGAATTTATTGCTCTTATTTTCTTTGCAGTGCTATCATTAAACAGCCTGCATGTTTTCCTCTGTGTTTCCTTCATACTCTGACATATCTCCACATAATTAAAATAACTTGTGGAAATTAATACGCTACAACTACAAGCAACTCTTCACTCACTCTGAACTGCTAATATTTCCCCCCTAGTTATAGCACTCTCTTCGACAGAAATAGCATATTTTTAATACCCCCAATATTATGCATTCAGGTACACAGAGAGAAAGTCTGTCAACTAAGTTGGCTTAAGTGTAAACAAAGTTGGATCAAAACTTGGATCCACTTTAATAATAACCCACTTTGGCTCAGTTCCAATATCACAACAGTCTAAAGTTTCCTCTCATCATTCTGTTTAAAGTCTGGGAAAGCATGTTTAAAAGCAGGCCTCATTTAACTTCAAGTTAATCATCCGCAACCAGCCTAGGCCAATTAGGAAGGCTTAGGGAGATTGGCCACAGTATCTTGAAATGCTAAAGAAACATTTATTTTACTTCTCACACCTTTTTGATGTGGACAACGTGCTGAAAGCCAAACAGAGTTTTAATCAGTCCTCAGCAAGTTGTTAGGATCATCCGCCTAAGTTTATTCTGGCAACCAGGGCGCAGACCCTGCCAGGCATGAAATTGTTGGGAGATCCTACACACCGCGACATGCGCCTCCCTAATGCAACTGCCAGTTGGCTCCCATCTTCAATCTCTTTAATGACTTTAAAGCTCTTAATCTTGGATAGTATCTTGCTGAACAAACCAATAGAGCAAAAGCATCCCTGATTTTCCCGTGGATTCTGATAAACAAATCCAAGTCAGAGCTGGGGCAGTTCTTTAGCATGCTAATTCCTGCTTAGTCCAGCCCTACCTGCAAATAAGGCTCTAAATAAACTATTTCTACTACAAGGGGAGGGTAATTATACTCACAAAGGCACCTCTGTGTCGGGTTGGGCACAAGGAGCCAGCAGGTCTGGGAGACGCAGGCTTAACCTAGTCTCCTGCAGTGAATGCACATTGTCTAGTGCAGGGGGGAAAATGCCAGACTGGGGGGACCTAGAAGTATTCAAGACAACAGTGGTGCACCTTGTCTGAGAGGGTTATTTAATGCTTTTGGCACCTGTACTTACAGCCACCCCCTCTTTTTCTACCTTGCAGGTTTAGAATTTATTTGGCATGTATAATTGTTATTTTGATCCTATAGCTACAAACAATAGGCAGCATGTCACTTCTTGATCCCTTAGCATTCTTCTTCATTTTTACTCGCAACTTAACCCATCAGATTCAAAACTGTAACAGCCCCCAAGTAGCACTTCTTTGGTTAAGAGTCAGCCGGCTACCATCCATGTTACAGAATTAGACATAGCAATTTTGGGGGGCTGTCATTTCCTTCATTTTAAAATCATACTGGATTAAACCAATATATATATTTAAACCAATAAACACAACTGCATGCATTTAGCTATTTAAGTTAGAGGGGGGGAAGTACCAATCTCGAATGCTTTGCTAAGTCCCAGATAAAAATTATCAGCATTACTCAGTGGGCTGGATTTTTTCCTTTTTCTTTTTTGTTATTTTTAATACAACTGTTCAAACTGCATGTATTCATGCATGAGAACTAGTATGGGTGACAATGAGCACTCTATGTAAACACTCTTTAACTTTTACTAAATATTCCTGCTTAATATGTTTATAAAGCCGTTGTCAACACATAATTTGTGTATTTGTGATACCTCTGCTGTTTTCAAAAATCTATACGTTAGCTGAGATCAAACTTCCCGTCTCAACTCCCCAAGAACCAATCCATAATATGGCAAGAATTAAGCAGTGCAGAGTTTTGGAAATTTGTGTATTAAATTCTAGCACTTAAAGTGCAAACCTTTGCTGGCAATATTTATTTTCTGATAAGAATTTGACTTAAATATATTCTAATATTTGCTATTTAAAATGGGACCATAACATTTATTTTTCGTCAATCAATATTTTAAGGCAAAGTTATTTGTTATATCTTTAGGTAACAAGACACCCAACAACATACTATCCAAAGAAATAGTGTAAGAATATGTAGTAGCTACATCCTGATATAATGCATTACAATGCAAAGATTATTTTATTAAATGTTTTGTGTTAAATAAGTTTGAGTATTATACAGTAATTTTATTTAATTTTTAATATGCCAACAGAAATTAGCAGAATACTCCATGGACCTCAGTTTGACCTTATTCATAGCACAGAGAAATATTACAGTGAAAGACAGACTGTAAACCTTGCTGAATCTTGTAAGATGACTCCAAAACTCTTTACTGTGAGATGTATAAGTTCTACTATACTACCATTAAAATAAACCAGAAATTAAAGATTGTTAAAGACACTAGCCCAACAATACAAATAGCATATTATGGGTTAGAATAAGTAAGTATTCTGTCTGCTTTGGGTACGCTTTGGTGTCGGCAAGCTACTTTCTCACAATAACTGCCATCCACAGAACACCCAGCTCCGGTAGCTGTAGAATTTGAAAGACAACTAAGGAAACAAACTGGCTCAATATAAGGGGCACAATATTTACCTCCCCAAAGGAGCAGGTGGTATGAACAGTATGATATTCTAGAATAATTACTCTAAAACATGACACGAGTAGTTCAAAAGTTCATATAAAAAGAAAAATATTTGCCTAGTAGCTTTAAATAAGTAAGGAGCGTCAACCCAACCTTTTTCAAATGATGAAATTTTCTGACCAATTACAGATTGTACACCACAGGCTTCTTATTGGTGAAACAAAACAAAACAAAAAAACCTGATTTCTTTTACACTTCTTATCACAAGGATGTATTTGTAAAAAAAAACAAACAAAAAAACTAGATAAAGAATGTCAATTATCTGACCATGTCACTAAACATCCAATCAGAATGTAGTATTTTTTCTCAAAAATTGCTTTTGGTTTACAATTATAAGTAGGACAACAAAGGCTTCATATTCCTCTTATCTCATCCATATTTAGTTCTGCCCAGGCAATTCTCATTAACTGTGCAGGTAAACACTAGAATAGCAGAACAGCTGGCAATGTAGGATTAAAAAACTGTTTCAGGGTTGGAAATGAACACAAAAATACATGGAATTTGGCCAAAGAATGGGGCTCTTTTCAAGTTGTGCATGAAGACAGGATCAGCATGTATGATTCTCTGGTTCCTAGCTAAAGTTTCAAATCATGAAAACATATTTTTCCATGATACACAGAGTAATTTAACTTGCCTAGTTTAGTATTTGGGCTCCTTAGCAAAATCTTCTCTACATTTAACAACCATGATGGAGATATTAAATTTCTAAGGTATAAGAAGAAATTGATTATGTGATGTGCTAATGTTGTTGCTCTCTAGTTCCCAGTTCAATTCTCAGTTGAATATTATGCATTTGTCGAGAATTCACTGTATGCTTAAGTGATACAGTCAGACAAAAAAAACTCCTACTGAGCCAAATCATGATGTCCTTGTTCAGTCATTACTTAGGCAAAATTCTAATAAGGAGACTTCTTCCTGCATGACAGATATGTAAAGTATAGGGTCTTTTGTAAATAGGACAGCTTTGATATGTACACATTTTTTTCTGATTAAAGAAAGAAGAATCAATGCAAATCTTTCAGATTCTTCCTTGTTGTCCAGAAATCAATACAGTACCAAAACAGCATGAGAGGAACTGAAAAGCTGGCATGCAGCAGACTGGTGGACCATTCTTTAAGAAGAAGTTTTCAAACTCCCAATATAAAAGCTAGCCTCGTACAGAAAAGTAATACTTTAGGTCTATTACTGTACTTACAGATGGACTAACTGACTGATAAGTACTATGCCTGTTCTCATCCATGATAGTTGAAAAGATTAGTTAAGGTATCCATTCCCCTTTTTGAAAAAAATAGCATTTTGCAAACGTTAAACAGTTTCAGCGTAGTTGTATGAGCCTCTGGTAGCATCTTGTTTTCCATGGGCCAATCCCTCTGCCATATAATGCAATGGGAGTGGGAGGGAACCCATTTTCCCCACCCCCAAAAGAACAATTGGAAGGAAACTCTGCAAGTGGAAACTGACAGAGAGAATCCTGTCTCTCTCTGCAGGAAAAATCCACAAAAGGACAATGGTACTTTTACTGCTACGTCTCATACTAACCCACTTTAACCTTGTCTAAACTATCATTTTTCTTCAAATTTCCCAGATGCACTACCACTGACCCTAGGGACAAGAGAGTTCAGAAAGCAGGAGTAAATTAACACTGAAGAAGTTATTCTCTGATGCCACATGACGCAAAGCAGTGGGAAACTATTCCGCTGAGAATGGGCATCTCCTCCCCACTCAAGAGCACTCAGGAAGGGCTCTTGTAGGGTCAAATGGAAAGAGGGGCAATGTCATGATGTTGCAATTCCCCCTTTCAAACCCCACTCAGATCCATGCCTACAGGAGCATTTAGCCCTGAGCAACATTACTAGCAGCTTGACAGTCTGATGTACAGAATTTAGGGTTGCTAGATGTGAGATGGCAATATTTATCAACCCTAGGTGAGCCAGGTTCAGTTCATCAACTTTATTGAGGATGGATGGAGATTTATCTGTCTGTTAAGAGGTGGGGGAGGGGGAACAGAAACCTAAAGAGATACTGCCATATACACAGAAGTCAGAGCTCAATAGGGCAAATAGCAAAAGGGTGGTTCTACATTCCATCATGGCTAGAACCAGAGTGGATGCTCCTTGAAAGGCTTAACTAAAGCCTCTAAGAGAGATGTCTGGCACCTAAGACCCCCGAGGGGCAAAGTCTGCTCACTCTGTCAGAAAGATGGCTTCTAATGTTTATATCTAGATGATAAATTCATCGGTCCTAAACAGCATCCGTCCACCAGAATTAGTTGCTAAACAGACTGAATATTTATATGAACTCCAGACAAACCTCTGTCAAAGTACTCTACAATTTAAAAACACAAGGTCAAGCCATCATCCAAGAAAAATGTTTCTACAATCCTGAGAGCGGGGTGGGGTCTGATTTATGCCTACTAAAGGAAGGAAATTCACCGTTTGGGATAGCGTTTTTAATCATAGAACTATCTTTGCAAGGACACTGAGCATAAAACAAACAAGTTCAAAATATGGAAGATCTGTCTTACCCCCATTAGAGTATTTATTATAAAGATAGTACCTTGATAAAATATCTGTTTAACATTTTATTAGTTAGCACTGGGGGGTCCATATTTACTCAGATATTTTAAAAAAACATTTAGAGCACTTAATATTACCTAGATGTTCAACTTGTGTATTTACTTAATTTAATAAAATAGTTTGCTAATTGAACTATATAGCTTTAAAAAATAATAGTGTCTTTCAGTTCAAGTCACTGGTTAAAATTCACTCCAGATTGGTAAATACTTTGGGGCAGTAGTTTCTGATGACTGAATAAGCATTATTTTGACAGCCAGGACTGTCAAGTTTTCATAGGCACTGAATTCCACAAATGTATAAAAGGACAAAATCAGAGATAAAAAATAGGCTTCTGTGGCTTTCACAGTGTGGATAAAGCTTGTCTCTCAAGTGAATATTTAGCACGGTAACAGCATAATCTGTGATTAAAATTGGTATATGTTCAGAAGCAAAACTACATTTGGAAATTATCATTATAAGCCGTTAACAAAGAGTTCTGTGCCTCGCAAACAAATATTTCCAAAGCTTCTACACTAAGTGACAATAACCTGTGAAGATAATGCTATTTAAAATAAAAAGAATACAACCAATTGAATTCAACAACTAGCACCAGCTGCTCAGAAAAGTTATTTATAAACTCTACTCTAAACAAGTAATTTGGCATTCTTTCTAATCATAATTCTAATTCATTTCAACAAGAATATGTAAAGTTCACTACCTGTCCTCTAAGCCTGTATAGCCTTAGGGACGTGGAATGCTTACCACAGCCACGTTTTCAGTTGTAATGTTGGCCCCGAGCAACACCCTGATGTATACACTCCCAATAAATGACAACAGGATCAGCTAGAGTGAGATGGCCAAAAAATTAGCAAGTCAATTTAGAGGGAAAAACCATTCCCCGTTAAGTCCTATTCAGACGTCTGTACTGCTCTCCAGGCCAAAACACACATACATCATCCACTCACATATGCCAATTTCTCCATTGTGATGTTAACAGAACAATTTAAGAACTGTATGACTACAAATGGAAATGACGCGTAAATATGGTGGCACTTTTTTTTCTTCAGTACTCAGATGGTGTTCATGCTGTCTTTTGTTTCAGGTTAAAACTGCATCGCTACTAAAAAATACACACAAATATTGCCCTACACCACCAAATACTGGATTAAGGATGTACAGTAGGAAGGTGGTCAATCCTGCTTCTGTACACAGTAGACTGCGGAATGGAAAAAACAGTTTGAGAACTACTAGAATATAGCCATTACTTTCTGTCCTGTGGTTAAACTTGTTAAGACATGACTTTTAATGTTATGGACAACGAGATGTCCTACCCTTCTATGCTTCTCTACAAAAAGCTCCAACCTGGCTGCCCTTATTTGCATAAACTGAGGAGAACTAGACTACTCACTTGAGTGCAGATTGCTCACATGGGTAATGGCTATAGTGTGGGGCTCTCTGTGCCCATCCCTATTCTTTCTACTAACTGGTCCGTTAACCTGGCAGGGAAAACTTGCTAGAGAACTATGGGGTTTGCCCTTATGCCAGACTCTTTGGTTCCTGTTGTCTGTATTTCTAAACTAGTTTTATATGGCACTTAAATGCTTATCACTAAAATGAATTATAACATCTGGATAAGCTGGTAAGTGAAACGTAGCAGCAAATCAAACCCACAACTCCAAAAAAAGTGAGTCTCTATGTTTTAATACCTCAAAAGTGGATTTAAAATCAAGTCATTTACACTCTGGAAAACAGTTAATTTTTATTATAGCTTGGGTAGGACATTAGGTTAGATCCTTAGATGCATGAAGTAAACCAGTGCATTCTAGTCAAAGGAGCTATACCGATTTAAGCTAGCAGATGATCTGGCCAGATAGTTTTGAATAATTCTACATTCACAATGTTTCAATAATTCTAACTGCACAACATTAGATAAAGACATATTGTGAGTAACTATGGTTGGAATGCATATATCTTTCCACAGCCTCTCTGTTTAGGTATATGCAGGGAACACTAGAGGGCCACAACATTCCATGGTTTTTATTGCCATATCTCTACCCCTACCCCTGTGTGTGGGTGCATGTGGGGAGGGAGGGAGAGAAATCTAGGACTATGCCTACAAGCAAACATTATGGCTACAGTATTTTGTATAATCCTTTTGTTAAGTAAAGGATAAGGATATAGCTATCTCATGAAGCAGTAAAGAATCAAAGATGAGTCCTGTACCAATCATATTTGCACATCAACCTTCCTAAGCATGATGGAATTAATCTACTAAAATTAATGTCTCTTATTTACAGAGGCTTTTAGTATTGGATTTCAATTCACATTTAATAAAAAGTTACCTTGTAGAGGCCAAAAAAGCCTAGGTCCCGTAATACAGTGAGGGCACTAACTCGTGGACCAGTGGTAATTTCGCCAGCCACCTGCAATCGGATCTTGACAATTTCTAATGGATTTGTGAAGATCACTTGAGAACCTCCAGCCTGAAAGTAAAAGGTGAAGGGGAAAGATGAACATGTGAACACATTAAACTATGAGCTGCGAAGATCTTGCAACATTCAAGAGAAAGAGGTTTCATTCCTGGTACAGTCAGCTAAGCCATTACAAATTATGGAGTTTTAGTAGTAATTAGTTAATGCATTACAATCCTCAAGATAAAACATCTAGCCTCACTCAGTGTGAAGGATGAGGGAATGGAGAAGGAGAGAGATATGTTAGTAACATTTCAGTACATCACACTAGCTCAGTTGTACTACAGTAAAGACATTAGCTCAGTTGCTGTTAGAAGAAAAATTCAGCAACATCAATTTTCACAATACCAACAAGCCAAGAACATTGTAAAGCAAGTAATAAAATGAAAGGAAGAATTAATAACTAAGTAAAGAAACTGAGATCTGCCTGCCAGTACTTAAACATGCTACTGAAGAGAAGGGTCTGGCAGGATCTCTCTCTAACAATTTTGGCACTGGTTCAGAGAACACCAGAGAACATATGAATTTAAAGCAGTGAATTTCCTATGCTTTTTACAATTTACGGATCTCCAAAATTTGATCATCATCAAAAGTCATTTTAGTCCGTTTTCAGAAATCTGTACATCATCTGTACACAGGATCATTATTTTGTTGCAAAATCTTAGTTATTTTGCAGCACTGCAAGAAGTTTATTAATCAAAAAAATCTCTATTTATAAACTGGGTTTATATATATATATTTTTAAATCTCACAAATGGATTTAAACTACCTGTAATGCTCTTTACAATGGACACATATTTTAGGGTCTTAACTAGTTCTGTTACTCTTACTCATGATAACTACTGCAGCATGAAGCCTTCTCACTTTGACTATATAGACAGATCTTGTTAAAGATTTATTCCTGCATCAAAATTACAAAGAAGTATTACATGAAATTAAGTAGAAGCAATATTATTCATTCAAACCCCAATCCAAAGTTCTGCAGACAGTTTTCCCACCACATATCAATTTGCTTAGTTATACAGCAAAAGTATTGTATCCTGCTCGAGTACCAGGTATGCTACCACATTTGCATGAAAAGCAAAAACTAATGCAAAAAATAAATAAATAGTATTTTAGAATGAAATAGCAAAATCGAAGTAGCCATAAATGAAAAAGCAGCATATCTGAAGCACTCTGGGCACCTGTTTGGGGGGAAGGGAGGAGAGGTTGCGGTTTTTTAAAATTAATAATGGCACACATTAACCATCTTCCAACAAAAAGTGTGCTGTAATGCTATTTAACTAATACACCAGAGAAACAGTAAATGGCATACACAACTATTCTTGCCTACCACTTAGACTGCACTTATATTGTGTGGTTACAAATTAAAGTTTTTATATAACCTCCAAAATATCCCAAATGTTTCCTATTTTGACCATAAAAAGAATGCTCTTGTTCAGCTCAACTGGTTTTGACTTTCAAATTGGCATAATTTAGCTGCTTCTACCAAACCAGAATACTGGTACGCATAAAACTGCTATTCCTGTTGACAACAGAAATTCTTCAATACCTCAATTTTGTATTTTATGAATATATACTTTTCAAGCAAAATATTAGTGATAAAACAGTGAGTCTGCTGCTATCAGTTTCCTCCCCATCCACACACCTCCCAAAACATCAGGAATCAAAATTATTGGAAAGCCTTTATGGCGACTCAAACTGCTATTTTACATAAGTATCACTTCATGAGGCACATACTAAGTATTCCTACATGCAATTAGACATTTTTCATTTTGAGGAGGAGAAAAATCCTACATGTAATGTGTTATATCCATTTGTGAATATACATCGTCAAAGATCTCTGAAAAACATTATTTTAAGCCTAACCCCTTTTCTCTTCACCACTTGGTTTCCAGAGTTAACTATAAGTCAGTGCTCCTGCTTTACATAAATCTTCAGCCCTTGGCATAATCTTACGTAATTTTTCCATACTTTATTTTTAAAGATCTTTGTTCTTCTAGAACAAAGATTTTTAAAAAGAGATAACACATTTGTCGTAGCACAGTATCCTATAACTAAAATTCAGACTGTTCCCAATCCTTTATTTGAAGAATAATCAAATAAACTTTGTTCCACACTTATGAACAGATTTACATTAGTGCAAAATAGACTATTTTTTCTCCATATTTTTCTACACACCTGATTTCCTAGCAGTTCACTGTGTCCTGACTGAATATACACATATTTCCTTTATTTTCACTAAGAGGAAACCAAATATCAAAATCCAAAAGAAGATGACAAAATGGAAGTTCAATTTATAAAACTGAACAGGGATGAGGAAAACTCACTAAAATGTATTGAGTAATTTACAAATCCATAAAAAAATGCTTAAAAGTGTAAATCTGAATGCCAGAGCAAAGATACAGATTCAGTTTTGAGGAACAATGAAATATATGTATAAAGCAGATGTGTCTTTCTGAAGCTGTGTCTTACAGTAAGTCTCAGAGTTCCATGGCCACTTATAACCTACACAGAATTAAGTGTTAGTGACTCTGGGCACTTACCCTTCCTTTGTATCAATTTCCAATCTGCAAAATGGGGATTTTATCACTTAGTTTCCTCACACTGGAAGGTTTAATTTGCTTACATTTGTAGAACGCTTAGGGCATGTCTACACTGCAATTAAACACATACAGATGGTCCATTTTAGCCACTGTAGATGTTTGGGCTTGGGCTGGAGCCTGAGCTCTGGGACTTCATGAGAGGGGAAGGCCCCAAAGCCCAGGCTCGAGCCTGAGTCCAAATGTCCACACTGCAATTTTACAGCCCCCCAACAGCCTGAGGCTCACAAGTCCGAGTCAGCTGACACAGGCCAGTCGCAGGTATTTAAACTGCAGTGTAGACACACCCTCTGAGGTCTGCAGATGGAAGGTGATATTAGAAGAGCAAAGTATTACTGAGAACCCAAAAGCCAAATGGTGATTACTTGTTTATCCTGTCCATATCGAAGGTTTTAAGAAAAAGGCAAACTATTCTACAGAAACAGCTTCAAGTGGCAAGTCCAAGAAAATCTCTCTAATAGTATTAACTAGAATCCCCAAAGTATCTTACAACTTTTGTCATTTGCTGGGCTTACCTTGCATACTGATTTGACCAAAGACATAGCAGCTGTACCGTGCTGCAAAAGCCCAAACCGTCAGCAGTTCACAGTTGTGAGCCAGACTGTACTTGACTAAAAGGTTCAAGATGTGTTTGTGTACATTTTTTCCACCAGACATCTTCTTCACCAGCTAAAATTCTAAGGCTGTATCAACACCAGCTAGCACTGATACAGCTCCAGTGGCAGCACTACCATACACTGGGTGTGGTGTTTACCTAGCCTTGAATGTTGGTTTCTGCTCTAGCCGAATGCCAATGGTGGGAAATCTTAGGGGGAAAGAGCCAATGTGTAGAAGGCCAGAATACTTCCTAACTAAACCATTCTTTACGTGTTTAGTATTGATGGACTTTTCTACAGTATGAAAGCCTCACAAACATTGAAGGCCATTTCCTTACAACACACCTATCAGGTAAGTATCATTATCCTCATTTTACTAACAGGGAATTTGAAACAGAGATTAAGTTTGACAGTGTAGACTAGCCCTATGCTAAAGTGCTGCTGCGGTAGCACTTTAACGTGCCTTGTGTGGCCACGGCGCCCAGCGCTTTAAAAAAACCCACTTCAACGAGGGGCATAGCTCCCAGTGCTGGGAGCGTGGATCCCAGCGCTGGGGCACTGTTTACACTGGCACTTTACAGCGCTGCAACTTGCTGTGCTCATGGGGGGTGTTTTTTCACATCACTGAGCGAGAAAGTTGCAGCGCTCTTAATTGCCAGTGTAGACAAGCCCTAAAACACTCAAAGTCACAAACCAAGCCTGTGGCAGAGCCAGGAATAGAACCCATTCCAGGAGCTGAAATCACAAGTGTATCCTTAGTTGCTAGTATTGTCTATTTACGGAACTCACTGAGACAAAAACCTCATGCAAAACATCTTCCTGTCATTTTTACTTTGTAAAAATGGTCAGGGGCTTTAAATCCATTTTTTGTAATCTCTGCAGTAGAAAGTTATTTTAATATTGCTGGAGCCTGCACAAAAAAAGGCAGAATTTGTAAACAATGTGCTTAGTCTGAAACTATCAAAGAATAAAAAGCTATTACATCCAAAATACTCAAGCTTAACTGTCTCCCCTCTATGACCACATGATCCCTTCTGGGTAAATGTTATTAAGAGTTTAATATACATTTTACCTTTTAACTATACCCTAATAATCCCCATTTTTTCTTCATTTAGAATGAAATATTTACATACCTCGGGATTTCTGAATTTCTTTCCACTTCATCTAAACAATTATTTAAAAGTACAAATGCTTTAGTTAAAAAAAGTTAAACACATTCCTTTTCACAGATCCTAACATTCTTAGGTTAAAAATTCCTTCTCAACTAATGAAGAAAAGCCTGAGTTATAATTGTGTCAATACAAACCATGGATGGGCTCAATCTCGCTGCATCCATTTACTGGGTTGAAATTCTCCTCCTTTCAAAGTCATATTTTAAATCTCATTCATTAGCCCATAAGGATGCTACTATAACATAAATCAGCACAAAAATCAATCCTGCCATTTATGTCCTATTTCAGATACACAAAGAAAATCTGCAGCCACAGTAGTAGCATCATCCTTAGGGGAGTTTGACCAATGTGTGGGAATTCATCCTAAAAGTGCTGTATAGAAAATCCTTTGCAGGTCCTGCAAACTACACTATACTGCAACGATCCAACAGCTGATGTAAAGACATAATTTATTTTTATTGTTTTTAAAGCATCACTTAAACTTACAACTTGAGTGGTTTTTAATGATAATACACTAATGTTTATACTCTCTATTTGATAGAAGGCATGAGACTAAAAGTTGAATATTTCCATCATCCAAGAATTATACATAACACACAACTATACAAACCACAATGACTATAAAATGATTAATGAGTCTTCATATATGGACAAAATACATAAAAAGTGCACTTTAAAAAAATGCAAGTTAATGTTTTCTTCTTTACAGTTCCCCATAAGTGACACTACTCTGATCTTAGAGTTTATGATTTTATCAGACCACCTCTCGATGGCAGTGTAGCCTTGTACAGTAGTCTAGATGCATCATACCCCTTCTCCTAATTTTGCTCTGCTTCCCTGGGTGGAAAAGGAAGAGTGGAAAAAGTCTAAGTATTTTTCTTTTGTTAACAAGAAAATGAGGTTCCACCCCATGTGAAAAAATATTTATTTAATACACACCACTTTAATTACACGTCAGTGTAACAAGTAACTTGTCTGTTTTATACTTGACTACTTAGGTCAAAAGTCACCTAGCTGTGCTATAAGTATTTTACAGTCATAAGTAGGATTTCATCACCACCACATTAAAAAGAATGGGAACTTCATATCTTAGTGTAACTGGAGTTTTTTGCACCTATGGACTAAATGAGATCCATCTTCACAAGTGGAAATTGCTAGGAACGCATTGAAAAGATCAAATGTAAATTCAAGCCTAACCTTCAGGAAGCAAGTTCTGTGGCTTTGTACGTGGTGTGAATTTAAATGACCCCTTACCCAAATGAAGCTGCAGACTTCTCCTTCCACAGACTTTTTCAGTAATTGTGAAATGTAATTTTAACTGCTCTGACCTCCATCTTCTCCAACCCATGATCTCTTTTCATTCTACTCTCAGCAATGGATATTTGGAGATTGCTTACACTTTACAGCTGGCTGGATATCTATTGTCACTTTGTCCTCCTTCAAGTGCCTCCTCAAAACTCACCTCTTCCATAATACATGCAGGAAAGTACAACCTGGTGATGGCTAAGCTTGTTGAGAGTTGTGATCACTACTATGGACTAGCTAACATTTGTGCATATCATATTATAGTTATTTGTTACCCCCTTCCTCAACCCCTACCCTGGACTGCTCATGTGTTCCATTCTCATGTCTTGGTTTTAGACATAAAGCTCTTTGGAGCAGGAACTATCATTTATTATGTTGATCCGCACAATGGTTGTGGCATTCAGGCACTATGACAATACAGAGGTTAAATCACTGTGGATCAAAATATTATTTTGTAATTAGGGTGGCCTATCAGGGGGGTCCTACTCTGGTAGCTATAAGAAAAATGTCAACATTTCTCAATAGTTATTGCAGTGTTGCCTAGGGTACAGTAGTAATTTCCTATTATAAGGATGGAGAAATAATGCAGTAAATGAGAATCAGTACTGCCTTTTTTCATGGCAACCACTGTTTTTTATATATATCTACACACACACACACAAAATGTATATATAAGAACTATCCCATCCCCACCTTGGAATAAAATCCCATCAAGGTGTAACTTTCTCCCAATCACTCCTAATCTTTGAAATGGAACTACTAAGACTTTAATAATTTGCCTGATAGGCTGTTCAGAAAACCCTTTGTGTCCTTGACCCTCACAAGCTGCATGTTACTATGGATACCTCCCCTCTCACACTTTTTTGGTTTTGTTTAGTGGCACCTGGGGGGCACTGTACAAACACATAGTAAAGAAAAGCCCTTCCCAGAGGAAGATAAGAATCTAAATAGACAAGATACACAAAGGGTGAGAGAAAGGAAGTAGCATTATCCTCATTTCATATATGGGCAACTGAGATTAAGTGATTTGCCCGCGGTAACATAGACAGAACCAGACACTGAACCTGAGATGTACCGAGTCCCAGTCCAGGGTCTTAAACAACCTTAGTCTCTTCAAAAGTCCTGTTTTACCAATACCAAAAAATCAAAAGAGTATCGCTATACATGCCTTTACACTGGGCATCTCCTTTCCTATCTACTGGGTTCTAGAGAGGTCAGCTCTGTCCCAGATTACTGAAAGCCAGGCTTGAAAAAAATATTCCAATCAACTAGGAGGCAAGATAGACTTCAAGACATATTTTCATAGGGGAACTTGAGGGGAAGCACTTTGGTGAGAACAGAGCTTGTTCAAAAATTTCAGACAAAAAGTTTATTCTTTGAAAAGTGTCTTTTTTTAAAAAATGGAAAATTTAATGATTTTTTAAAAATTCCACAGATTTTTCACATTTTACTCAAAATATTTCATTTACTGAAAGCCAGGATTTTTCAGTGAACTGATTATTGAAAATCCAGGGGCTCAGTAGATGAAAAGTCTTGATAACCATTTTGATAAAGTTTTGGCTAAAAACAGTTAATTGGCGGGGGGAGGATCCATTTCAAATAATGTAAAATAAAGTTGCTTCACATTTGTTCATAAAGTTCTTTTTCTATTTTTCAACCAGCTCTAGGGGAGATACCCAGATCAGCCAGCTCTTGACTTGACTTGTTTGTCCCTTCCCAGTTGCTGAGAAGGGTGATCCACTTATCTCCTGACTGGCAGGAAGGTGGGAGAGCTCTACTCTTTCACCAACTACTGCTCACCCTTTTCCTGTTTGTGCTATCTATAGAGAGGCGTGGATAGCATTCTCCAACATGTACATTTGCCATTGAAAATGTGCAGCACACCTGTTATCACTACCACTTGGCTCACTCTGCTTATGACCGGACATTGATAAGCTCAGCAAAGGAGCCAGACTCATACTGACAGGTAGCATTTTCCCAGTGTGCCTCTCCTTTGAGGGGTAGTTATTCTAGCTCTGGTTAAAGGTTTTTAGTTTGGATAGTCTAAATGGCCAAGTTGCCACACTGCGATCTCAAACACTTAAAGCTTCTTCAATATCCATATGTAGCAAAAACTGGGGAACAAGCTCCCTCAGACATTCACATTAAACAATCTATAAATGGAACTGCAATTAGTCTGATCAAACAGAGCAAAGTAGATTCCTGCTTGAATAATTTCTGAAACAAATAGATACAAGTTATTGAGATTTCTTCACCCTCATTTTTTAACAACATGGCTGAACAGAAAATGATGGTTTATTTACAAAGCTCTGACCAGTTTTGCAATGGAAAAACAGTAGATTTTCTATTTTCCACTTTACAGGTAAAACTGTTCTTCAGAAGCCTCGCCAAGAAATCAAAGTGGAGCCTACTTGATTGGTGTCATAAAAGCAATTAAGTTACAGCCCTGTCAAATATGTTAACATCTGGCTCTGCCTGCTGTACTTCTGTCTATTTTGACTACTAGTGGTATCATTTAATGATTTACAGACCTTCCATGCCTTAAGGCATGGTAGCTGTATTAAAACTGTAATCCATTATTTCTTGGTATTGTCACATTATAAGTATCTTCCCATTTCTACTAGATAACTGGATCTGAAGTCCTGATTTGGATTTAAGATTTTAGTTTTTTGGACCTGTACTGGTTAACACTAAAATCTTCAGCTTCCTTTAAAAGGAGGATTGGAGAGTGCAGTGCAGTTAAAGGTAATTTAAAACAAATTATATTTTTGGGGCTATAAAATATCTTGTCAATACAATAAACTTTCACAATACAGTAGTAAAATCATATTTTAAATATTTAAAATGTGCAGAACATTAAGCACATTCAATGAAAAAATGGGATTTTATAGTCCAAAAGGATTGTATGCTTTAGGCTTTGAAAAATCTAACTAAAACCATGCTGCCCCTCCCCCGGATTGTTTTATGATCTGTAAAAATTCTATTGGAAAAAATCAGCCTCTCTGATTTGTCCCAGGGAATATGCCTTGAAAAATATACATTAAATGAACAAGCCTAAAATAAGAGTATATATACTGCAGAGAAATCATCACTTGGAATAGGTATTTTGTGTGTGTACATGAACATGCCCTACATACTTTAAGAAAGGCCATTTCAAACAGATGGGGTGGGTGAAAGATTCAGTGAACTAGTAGGAGAAAATCCAAAACTATAAGGAAAGATAGCTTGGAATTCCTCATCTGGTCTGGAGGGTGGAAGGATAAATATACACCACAGGACTCTCCCTCCCTAATAAGACGACTTTCTGCTACAATGACCTGGATAGAATATTATGTTACTTTATCTGCCACCACTCTTCAACACAACACCTAAAACTAAGGTTGGATGAACAATTAATTGGAAACAACTCAAATGTAACAGTTTTAAAGCACATCTGGCTTTACCAAATAGTACCTCTCAAATTAAATTTGAGTCTGAATCTAGATATATGTACAAGAGGTTAATGTTTTATATATAGTTAAAATTTATTCATACACAATAAGTCATAGAAGAAGGCCATACTTTTAACAGCTAAATTTAAGTTAAGGGACTTTTAAGCAAGTTAATAAATAGGCAGCTTTAATTTCAACTGGCAATGAAAATAAAGATCTTCCCCAGTTCCTCCTTAAACCAGAAAAGTGAATCTTGGGTTTTTATATGCATGTGCAACTCCCACTGACACTAATGGAAGTTATATGCATGTATTGATGGGAGAATAGACCTCTTAGAGTTAATCTGTTAAGAGTTCAAAAAAGTGTACTCAGTTTCCTTTCAAAGTTAATATCAGCAATCATAAAGAACACCATTATTTCTCTAACAACCTTAATACACTGTACCAGAACTTTTAGCATTAAGAAGAATGAGACTGTTCTATTTTCTCTCTGACATGCACATTTTTTTTCCTGGCATATAGCTCTGAGTTTCTTTTTATCCTAGATTTCTCAGCCAAATATAATAAATTTCTCAGTTTTAAGTTTCTGCACACGGAAAACAGAAATGGCACCTCCAGTTTCCTTTAGTCTACAATCTTGTAAGAGTTTCTGGATTCTTGCAGGCAAGACATCTAAGAAGGTTCTGGTAGTTGCAATCCTCCAGCTCTGTGCCTTGATTACAATATGCTAGAGAGAGAACACAACTCACAGGACACCACTGGACGCATCTTTATTATCTTCAAAAACAAAAGCAATGTTGTAAGTAACAGTATTAAGAATTTGCAGTGGGATTGATTATTTGTCACAACTTCCATGGAATGTTAGTGCATTTACCTTTTATAAATTATTGCTGACAAGAATTTTGCACACTTTCTACTTAAACAAACCCTAAAATCCTGTAACATCTAATTTTTATGTTCCATGGGAGAGCTGAGATTATCCATGCAGGTCCAGTATGTCTCAGCTTTATTATTATAAACATAAAACCTCTAGAAATATATATCTAAATCTATCTCAACAACTTTAATAAAAACAAGTCTGTACGGGAGCTGTAATCGTACTGTGCTACGTGATTTAAAATCAGCTAATAGTGAGGAGGCACAGATGCTGTGTAGGGAAAGACTGTATGTACTTAAGGGAAGAACAAAATTTTGCTTTGTAGTGCTTCTTACAAAGTATCAGGCTACTGATTTATATGGGTGTTTTTGTATCAGTAAATGCAAGTAGTTTAGAGATTTTGTATAGGTATTTATTTTAAGTCATACTGCTTATTTTTCCTTCTCTTGCTAACAATCCAGTGACCAACTGTTTGTATTTTTTAATATATATTTTATTTTCAGTACTTGAATGTCTGTCCCTACTTCCAGAGTTAACACAAGTTACTCATTTTGCCATCACTCCATTTACAAAGAAAACTAATATTTATGCAAGCAAGCAGAATATTCATCTCAATGTTTTATGACACAGACGTCTTCTTAAAAAAAGTCAGTCTTACTTTAAATCACAATGCAACTGGAGTTTTTACTCTGTGATTATGATCCAAATGAGAATGATTCGTGTTACTGTATCAAAAAAATTACTTAATGTCTTAACCAGTAACAGCCCTAAGTGGCTATGTGCAATATGAATAACCATTTTTCAAAATAAAATTGGCTTTCTACATTTTGTTGGTCCCTCTTTCCCTTTCAGGCAATACTGTGGTATATCATTAAACCAGGATGGCCTCAGACGCCAGTAGCTTTCACTGGAACAGTTACCAATGTGAAATAACTTGAAAGTTGGGAAGAAAAATGTTCTCTTCTGGAAGCTTTAAGATTATTACTACTACAAAAGGAGCTCAGCCTCTGTCACCCTGCACCTAGCCATACACTTGTCCTCTTATCATGGTCTCCTTGCAGGTAGCCACAATATTAGGACAATTTCATGTAACATGTTTTTGCATTTTTAAAGTTGAGGAAATTAACCTATATTTTCTGCATAGGTCTTTAGCAGATCTGAATTCTAGCCCCACAGTATCATTGGACACTTTATTACATCTTGGAAATGAAGATTTGTAGAATTATAATAGTGTAAGGGACTATATAAAGGATTCTCAAAACCCACAAATGAAGATAGGAGTACCAAATAGGTAGGGATCACATCTCTTCATGGCTGTCAAGCACCAAATTACTGCATTAAATATATATTAATAAATTATAATAAATAATAGCTGCAGTTTGACCTTATAATAGTAGAATTCCTTATAAGTAAGGAAGCAGAATTTAGCACTTCTGATTCAATAGAATGATTTACACTTCAACTCTCCTTAAACCACTGTATCAAAATAATCTATAAAGGTTACAGTTTTCTTTTAATTGTGTTCTAGGAATTTTTTTTATTTTCTTTTAATTTTAGATAAACTACCACTTTCATCTTCACATAATAAAAGCTATGAAACAGTCTGTTAGCTGAACTAAATACCATGAGGTCATGAAGCAAAGATCTTTCTGTATTTTTTTGCAGGGGAGAAAACAGTTTACAAAACAGAAAAAGGCTTGTTCAATGAAACAAGCAGCTTTGGTTACAAGTGCAAAAGTCAGCCATGTGTACTAATTCTCAGTAATTATGATGCAAGGTGAGCTCCCCAGGGACTTAAAAGTCAACGCCTAGCAATGGTTGGGCGAACAGCGGAGTGGAACCGCTCATGTGATACTGAACCCTTGAAAGCCCTTTGTATTCCCAAAGAGACAAATACACCTACAGAGCTGCTTGGTCCTCCCACTGTGCTCAGAACCGGAATCAAAAATAAAATACCCACGTTTATTAGATGAAAAAGTGTAGACATTACTGCTTAATCAAACAGTTCAGACCTAGGAGATTAGAGAAGGTGACCAATATTTTTAAATGTAAATTTATCACCCATTTGTAGTTGAGATCTGAGCATGGGGAGTGGAAAGCTAATCCGACAGCTTCACCCTTCAAAATTCGTCTTAATTGGCTGCCCTCCTTTAGGAGCAATTCTGATATTCTTGGAATCCTGTAAACTTCTGTAGGATAATGATTAACAATAAGCCGTAACAGAGTCTTGACATACTATATACCACTGTCTTCTTGCCTCCCACATGGGGGATTATCAATGTTTTAAGTAGACGTAAAAGACAAGAGTGGACTTTCCCAAAGAACTCACTCTGCTCCCACTGAAGCCAATAACTAGGCATCACTTCTAAAGACAATCTGTGCTGTAAGTTTGAAGTGGATGCACAAATACAAAAAAATGAGACCACCTGCAGGAAGACATACAAGTCACAACCTATCTACCTGGAACTAAACTGTACCCTTAAGTGAAACACTTCAATTAAAGAAAACTCAAGGCACTCTGCCATCACATCTCTTACCAGAACTTTATGCAGAATCTCAATTAACTTTATATTTCAAATACCAACTGGAATAATCCAACATTTACAGCATATTTAAAATAAGTCCCAAGCAATCTTCCTCTTAAAGCAGATCCTTAGTTTACAATGAACTATTGAAAAAGGCTTGCTGCAGCAGCCTCATAAATGATAGGTTACAGTGAAAGAACTAGTGTTATCCGCACTACATAAAAAAATTAAGATCTGCCAATAAAACAAATCTAGGTTAATTTAGTGCATTTTCATGTTGAAAAGATGCATTGAATTCTATATGACATATGCACACAACTAAAAATTTTCTAAATGGGAGGGGCAAACATTTTTGTATCCACAAGTACTTTATTGCATTTTCCCTTCAGTTAGTGTGTGCTTTTATTTGGGTCTTTACAGGCCCACATTCTTTTTTTTTTTTTTTTTTTTGAATGCTCCTAAAGTTACAGAACAAGGGGATCCTACCTGGCAGTCTACGACAGGTCAGTGATCAAACAGAAGCAGTAGTCAGACAGAAGCCAAATCCTGCTTCATCCCATGAGAATTACAGAAAGCCAGGACTTCTCAGTCTGTACTACATTCAAACAACTTCACCCTGAGGCTCAGATAATCATAACGTGCTCTTTGCAAGCACATACAGCATGAATCTCTGCACTACTGATGTTACGATAGAATTATTTGTTTTTAAGTTGTTCAACATAATTTTCAGCACAGATAGAAACTGCTTTAAAATGTGACCTCATTTGTCTTATGACAGCAGAAACTAAGTTAGATTGAAAATATACCAGCACTGCTCTGCCCCAGTGATCAAAGCCAGTTTAAATAAACAGTGTTCTTTATCTTTAAAGTGCACTAGTCTTTGAACAAGAGTTCATTTTACTTAAAGTATTTATATTCGCTTGAATAAAATCAATACACCAGATAAAGTGAGATATAGTATGACTAGATAGAACTAAACTAAAGTGTAAACTATGCAGAATGAGATACAGATTATTCACTAAAATACTATTCTGTGCAAGGAAAACAGTCTTCTAAACTATGCTGGGTTTTAAATACAGCCTACATTCAGGAATGCATTATGCAGTAGTTAACATTACACAGCCTACGTCTCCTATGAACGCAAGGAAGCATGAGTAGTTTTTGCCATTTACAAAGCCAGTATCACTGCAAAAAGTGAAAATTAGTAGGCGTGATATAACATCAGGAAAAAAGTGACATCGCACAGTGGGTGCCAAAATGAAATAATGCACTAATTATTAACTTCTGGAAAGGTTAGCGTGAATCCTATTTAGGCCATAAGCTGCAGCCAATGTGCCATTTATTAAGGAAACAATTCTAAGATGTGAAGAATTATACAAATTAGTTAAAAGGCAAGAAGCATAGAAATGTTTACCCTTCCACATCAAGAACTGGACTATCTAGGAAAAAACTGAGTTGCTCTAGTAGATTCTTTCCTTGCACTGGATCTGTGGTTAAACAGAAACCTTAGTCCACAAAATGTAATCTTATATAGTATATTTTAATCTCTCCCAAACGTAGGAAATGTAAAGAAGATACTTACACAACCGCCAGCAAGAATTTCTGCTGCCAGTGGGACAGAACGATCTTTGCTCATAAATTTGTCTCTCACAAAATCATTAACCTTAAAAACAAGGATTTATGAAAGTTGATAAATAAGGAGTGAGAAGCACATAGTAATTACAAATTTTGCGCAATTAAAAATGCAAATAAATCCAGATGTTACATCTATCAAGGTGCCAAACAGTCACAGATTTTAAATAAAATCTTATGCACTATATGAAATATTGTAAAGTTGGCTGTAGTACTATTCTTTCAAATAAACACGTTATTTTAAAGATATATGAAATAATCATAAGTTTCCATAAGAGTCTCCAAAATGGTAATTGAAAGCTGATTTAAAATTGGATTTCAAGATGCAATACATTTTATAGCAATGTTAGCTTAATGAAAAAGAAACATTATCACTGGCTATTGTGTATAAACAATGCATTATGATTAGGTAATAATGAGAAATTCTTGAATGCCTTCAAAATATTCAGAAAATCTAAAATTACATGAGCTAAAGAGCAAGTAATGTACATAATAGGAATTCATGCAAACAGGTTCCTTTCATATCAGAGTTCCATTGTGTGCCAGCATTCTTTTATATTAATCTAGGAATTAAACACAACTGCTGCGGGGGGGGGGGAGGGAGGGGGAGGGGATCTTATTCCTTTGTAAGAAGAAACAAAATCAAGGCCTGGGCTACTTCAAAACAAACAGCGGAGTAAAACTAGTGGGTTAGGGAGACTTTGTACATTTTGAATCAAGCCCCCAAATGATAGGTTTAAATCAGCCCCTTTTCAGAAATACAAGTATGCTGCTTGTACACCACTTGCAGTGCCAATGGTTGAGATCCGAGCAATTGTCATACTCTTTGGAAGTAAAACCTCATCTAACGAAAAAACATGGAATATATTCTAACACAGTAAAGCACAAAAACCCTACGTCTCCTCATTGGAAATTCAGACATACAAATCATGGCTAAAGCGAGAACCCTCACTTTCAGACTTACAGTAAGTTTTATGGCCTTCTCTGGGGCTACTCCCAATAATTGTGGTAAAAGACCTGTAAACACACAAAGAGAGCTTAAATGTATTAAATAGCTTAGTATTAGCTAAACAAATCAACGGCTATATGCAAAGATCACCACACAGAAACGAGGGCAATTTTTTAGGCAATTTTCTGCTATTACATTTAATGAGTACTTAAACATTCCATTTCAAGAACAAACTTCTTACTGCCACATGAAGTCAAAGCAACTTCCTATTCATATATTAGTTACTTTGCACTTAAACTAATATTAGTGATTTAAGAAATTTATATACCAAGACAGGTTTAACCAAAATAATACTGTATTCTGCTCTACACATCAAAATGTGTTCTGTTATTTCTTCAGACAAAAGTTAAGGTAGTTCTGCAGTGTGAAACAAGTTATCTGCATTTCAAAATCAAGAGAATAAAGCATTTTTCTTGCATGAAACAATAACATTAGGTGGAATGACCTAAGGGGATATGAAAAAGTAATGCAAAACAGCCAAACATGTACAACTGCATTCTTAAGTCGAGCACTTTGTCTAGAGCGCTAATTCTCCAAAGCTTAGACACTGGAAGTTATATTATTTAGCAACCAGTATGTGGAATTTCTGATTTCTCTTAATAAGAGCTGCACTATACAGTTGGAACTGAGAGTCTCTGGTCAGCACAGGTTTGTTGAATTAAAGTGAACAATCTATTTTTGTAAAAGTTCAGCTGAAATGATCTAAAGAAGATACAGAACCTTACAGAAGGAATGTGGGGACAGAATGCTGCCTCAAGTGCAGCATTGTGCACAGTGAAAAGCGGGGGTGATTTACGGCACTATTTACATATGTGAGAAGTAACCCTGTGAGCAAGAGTTGCAGAAGCAGGCCTTAAGTATTTCAATAATGTACACAGTACTTTGGGGAAAATGACACTAATTCTAACATTTGCAATTCTCATATTTGAATGAAGAGGATACAACTATAGTTCTATGTCTAAGGAGCCTGCTTCCCAAAGGGCTTTTTTGCCACCAAACTGGATATTTGGATGACAAAGAGGATGAAAAATACATTAGTCTGACCCACAGATTTTTTTTCCCCCCCTCTTGCTCCAACCCTCCAGCATTTCTGGTTGCTATTGACATTTGCTGAGAACAATATCATTTGGCTTGTTGTTTCAGAAGCAGTCAAACTATATTCTGCTTTTCAAGAAATAGTGTGTATTTTTTATTAATTATGTGCATCATTACAAGCACACACAAGTACATTTCTCCACCCAAAACAATTAGGTTAAAACAGAATTACAATTACATTGCTGAACCGTCAAACGAAAGAAAATTCCACTAGTGCAATTGCACGTACAGCTGGCCAAAAAAGGGTAAAATTTTGCAAAGGAAAACTGTCCACATTTAGCTGAAGAATTTTAAATTTTGAAAAGTTTCAATTAGTTTTAGTTGCATGTGCAACCTTAACTCTGTGTTCCATGCAAATATACTCTGATAATGTGTGATCATGTCATTAATGACTACTTTTTCCACAAGACCCTTGTCTCATTCAGCCAGTCTTGCGCAATGAATGAGGCAGGGACACATACTGAATAAGACTGAATTCTAACAATCTGTGCCTTATTTTGAACCTAATTCTATTTGCAATCATCACTTTATAAATCTAAAGTAAATCTGAATTTACACCAGCATAACAAAGTATATCGGGGCCTTTCCTGGATATAACAGACGGTGCATGCACACTTCATACACTCCACCTCAAGCCCAATGAAATCAACAGAAAAACTCCCATGGACTTTGATAGGCATGTGCAGTGACAAAATATTGGGAGAGCGTTAATTTAAAGAAATTGTATATATATTCAGTGTCCATTTTTTGGAAGCGTTATAATTAGGCCAAATCGAACTGATTTTCACTGGACAGATTTGGGAATGGTCACTTTGTCATATTTTTTCTACCCCAATTGTTCAAGGTACTCAAAAAAGTAGCAAAAATGTGTTTATCCTGGCAAGTCATTTCTTCCCATCTGCCTTCTTCTGCACTCAAAAAACCCAACTAAACTGTTTTCACTAAAGCTTTCCACGAAAATTTACCTCATAGAGGAAGTTTCAACCCAGAAAGTGAAAATTATAAAGCATCTTAAAAAAAACAAAACAAAAAAACCCTTCATAGTATGAGAAGACTTAGGCAATTTTAATTAGATGTGTTGCTGTGTGTGCCACCTATAAAATATTATATATAATAAAGAGAAATGCTACTTAATAAAGTTTCCTCATACAATCTATGCACATCTCAGGTTTCTGACCTCACATTTCATCTTCACATTATACTAGGGTTCTGAAAGAAGGCAAAGATGGATACGATAAAAATGTAGTATTGCAAATTAAATTAAGAGCTTATGGAATCAGAGGAACAATTTTCAAATTAGTATATATCAAATCAGCACCATCAACTGTTTCTGCTTCATTTCAGTAGTGGAGGAGACAGATCTTATTAATCAAAAATATATTATAGATTTGTGTGGATGATCAGATCTTGGTTTCACACCATGCTTTATTTTTATTTTTTTTAGTATCAGGTAACTACACCACACAAACAAGTGAGTAGGTGGGAAGAGCTGTTGCTCAATCTATGTAAAATGCTTGAAACCCTTATGACACACAATGCAGAGTTGGTAATTGAACACTGCAAACTTTCCTGTTACAGGATTTACACAAGAAAACAGACAATATGAGAGTACTACCACTCCATAAATTGGTACCCAACTGCAAGTTTCCAGAAAATGAAGTTTCTATCTTAGCGATCCCATTTCATTTGTAGTATGAGACACATGTAAATTCACAAGTGACTAAAAGAAGTGATTAAAGACTATAGATTATGAGGAGTTGCGGGAGGGGGAGTATCATGGCACTGGAGGTGCCATCTTCGGAATTAAGAGAAAAATAAAGTCCATATCATTTCCACACTGGCATGTTAGAAAGTTACAAAAAGTATGTACCGGTGTTTATACTGTGCTCGTGATAATGGGTATCTAGGTGTCTTCCAAGTAACACCCTCCCAATTAGCCGTAGGATTTAATTCTCTTTAAAGAAAATTTAATGCTCTCTTTACAGCCACAAGATGGTGTAATTTATCCTTATCTGAGATTAGTGGTTTAAGACATGGTATTTCTGCTCTTTTAAAAATTGGGGTGGAAATAAAAATAAAAATAAAACAAAACAAAACAAAAAAAAAAACCTCTGTTCACTCCAGTGAATGGAAAAATGTGATCTGTTTAAAAAATATCCTGAGTAGGGTCTGGAAGACCTGCTCACTTGTCTGACACTGCAATGCGCAGAGTGTTGAATGCCCAACTATCTCAATTCTGAATAATTGCACTAACAGAGTTCTTTCCATTGCTAACAAACATGTTACAATAAAGAGCCTCAGTTATTGAACAGTGGCACATATGTGCTACTCTAACTTTAAATACTTAAATTCCTCAGACAGTAGCATGAAATGACATAGGAAGTTTTTTTTGTCAAAGTAACCACAGTGCTATATACCAGGTGAATGTACTCATCTGTAAATTCATCCCTCAAATTCTTGTCATCCCTTCAGCATCCAAACCTAACTGGAACCTCTTTAACCTCCCCTCTGCTGCCAAACTTTCCCAGTGTCCTTTTGTCATACACCTGGCAATCAGGCAGCAGCCCAACAACCACTGCAAGTAGCTAGAGGGAGTTCCAAATTCTTTAATAAATTCCATCTATATTCATCTTTAAAAAGGGAAGTTACACCAGAGTGAACTTCAAACAACGCATTTGTACAAAATGCAGTTTACTCTGCCAGCAAATTGCCTCTACAATGATTGTGTTGTTCAAAATAATCCAGTTTCTCCTCCTGTTTAATCCTGAAATGAGATCATAATCCTGTGTTTAGGGCATTAACACTGTCAAATTGATTGCAAATTCACTGATTCAGAATCTACTTCAAGATAAAGGGGAAGATGGGCTGTGGTGGAGGAAGCTCATAAACCCAATATTACTTGCCCAGAAACTGCCAAAAGGAGCAAGACAGTACAATGTACAAACAACGCAATGAGCAAAAGGAGTTTATGCAGGACGTGTGATTTCCCCAATTTGAAATTCCTGTGTTAGAGCGGTTTATACAATTCTTCAGAAGACGATATAATGGAATTCTCATTGCATCCTGATGGCGCCAATTTGCTATTTTGGAAACACAGATAAAGCAGCTGTACACTAGGAAATTAAATTATGTTTTTCATCTAATAGTTGGGCATTTTCTAAGTTTTTGGTTGCTAGAAACCTCTAGCAAGAAGAAAATCTCTGTCAACACTCTACTAAATTACTAGATTTGCTCAAAAATCATGTAGGATACATTAAATATCCTGTGTGTTTAATCTACATAATCTGTGTTTTATAGAGGAATTAGTCAACCAACATCCAATAATTCAAAGCACACGTTACAGCAGTGGTGCCCAAATTTTTCCTGTCACGCTCCCCCCTGCAAACCCCCCCCCCCCCCCAAGTAGTGGAATCTGTCCGTGCCCCCCCTCCATTACTGCACAGCCAAGGATTCCTCAGCATAAGAATGGGGGCAGAACTGGGGATGGAGGAGTAGCTGGGGCTAAAGGCAGAGCTGGCCTGCGGGCGGAGAGGGAATGAGGGTGGGGCGGAACTGTGGCTGGGGATGGAGCTGCAACTGAATGACACACACCCCCCCCCCCACCATGGATGTTGTCTTGGGCCCTGCCACACATCCCTCCCTGAACGTTTCTCCGCACCCCTTGGGGGGCACATCTCAGCGAGCACTGCGTTACAGGAAGAGTGTGTAGCAACACCTATTATTAAGGTTGAGACAAGGCAGGTTTTTACTGGTATTTATTGGACCAACTTCTGTTGGAAGAAGGTACAAGCTTTCAAGCTACACAGAGCTCTTCCTCAAATCTACACGGCCACTGCAAACTATTATTACGGTTGTCTAACACTTTGTATTATAACTCTGTTTTCAGTTGCTCATAACTTTGTCAAACTGTAATCTGTTGGACTAAAATTTTCTATGCTTCATGTCTGCCTCAGGTTGAATTTCTTACGGGAAGTCTGACGAAAAACAAGAGTTGTTTTCAGAAATGATGTTCAGTCACTACAGTATCTAGTATGCTTACTCTAAAAAGATATCCAAAATCAGCTTCAATCCAGGCTTGTATGAGAATCTTCACTGATCTATGTGTCAGAGGAGCATAAACTACCGCTGGTAGTGTACTTAATATGTCTGATTCCAGAAGAAGAGAAATTTATTTTACCTGTGTGCCCCCACTGGAAAAATTGCAGCCATGTGTATCAGTTTATGATTATCTGTAACTACCTATCCATAACCTAAAGTAATACTGTTGATGTTTTTGCTTTTTGTGTCAATACTTGAACCCAGCAGTCTGTTGGGTTTTGAGTTGGAGCCATGGCTAGCAAGATAACAGGGGCTGATGTCCAAGGAATGCAGTTTGTCATCTTTTATGTACAACTGGTGATCAGTGAAGCACATGTTGATGGTCCAAGAAGAGCTGGCTATTCACATGGTATTGTCTTTCCTTCTTGTTTTCAGCCAGAAGATACAGAACAGATGGGAGGGTGCAATAAAATGAAGAGCAGAAGTAGATGGTTTGATTAACTTTTGTCAAAAATTACAAGACACCCATCATACTGAAGACTGCTAAAGGGACAAAAAAGCTTTTCTCATACTAAGTTTTCCCTGTAAGCAATTGCTGTAGTTGCCACAGCAATGCTATACAATTGCAGATGGGAAGGGAGGTGGTCCATGACATTGTGAATGAAGGGAGGAAGAGGCCCGCAAGACAATTTCTCAATTAAGATGTGCTTTGTACTATGAAAAAGTTTGCAGACCCCTGACCTAGGAGAGAGTTGTGACTTATTAGGAGCAACAAATCTGATCAAAGACATTTAGACTACACAAGCATAAACCAGGCCCAGAATATTAATTTTTTCCTTTTTTATTCAAGCCCTAACAACAACAGGGACTGAGGAATTCAGGTTGGCAGAAAACTTTTTTTGGTATATTACTATTATATATGACATTTGGAAACTGACCTCTGTACAGTCCAAAGAAGCCTTCATAACGCAGCACTTTTTTAAAGCAATCAAAGCTGTTTTTGTACATAAGTTCTCCCACAAATGACCCAGTAGAGCGCTGGTTTTGCATTCGAGTTTTCACCAGATCAATTGGATACACTGCAGTAGCTCCAACAGCTGCAAACAAAATTTGGTGTGTGAAAAAGTGTTATTTTGCATACAATGTTGTTTTTTTTAAAACAGTAATAGACACAGTCTATGCTTATATCTCAATAATAACTTGTGTCTTTTTCATCTACAATATAAGCTGGTTCCATAAAGGGTTGTCACAGTTCATTTTAATTAAATGTGCATCATCACAGCCCTTCCTCATCATTAGCCTCTCTCTTATGAAACCAGTCTGGTGACAAGCCAGGCAGAAAAACCACCTGTAAATCTCTGATCACTTGTAGATACAAAAGAAATTATACAACGGGTTCCCCCTGCTCTCATTCTCTGTCATAGTTATGGCTCAAAAAAAAAAAAAAAAGTAAAAAAAAAAAAAAAAAAGATAGGCAAGGCTTTGTCTTCCTACACTTAAATGGGAGAAACAGAAAGAAAGACAGATAGAAAGACAAAGATGCACATTCTTGCACTTATTCATTACTAACCTCCAGCAACTGAACCCAGGGCAAATCTGTAGGCCGATTCTGCTATTTGGATGAGAATAGGGCGAGAAACATCACCTGGAGCTTTCTGCAAGGGTAGGAATTGGGGAGGGGTTGGGACAATGAGAAGAGTAAAAAAGAAAAAATTAGATTACCATTTCACAGATATGTAGAGTGAAGTCAATGTCAGATACTGCTAGGTAATCCCAGTGGTATGTTAGGAAAAAAAACCCTAAAAAATAATTGAAAATTGCAGTTCCATTTTCTGTGTTATTGCAAAAATGTAACCTGTTATGACTGGAATGGAAAAGACAAGCTCACTGGGCATTCCCAACACAATTAGATATCCCCAAAGTCAAACAGTGACCAAAATGCTTTATAAATAAAGCACTGGCAGACAAATCACCATTTTCTACACCTGGAAACAATTCTACTTTGAAATTCCTGCGTGTGTTAGTATTCAAACACTGATTGGATTTACATTTAAGAAATGTTCCATGTTCAGAATTGCTTTCTAGTAGCAGAAAGGAATTCAGAGACAGTGGTAATCCTTACACTCTCCTTTCCCACCATTACCTTCTCTAATAAGATTGGTGGATGCTCTAGGGAATAGGACAATATGGAAGTTTTAATTTCACTACTGAAATCGTCATTTTTTTCTTATTTTATTATTTTATTGGCTTTTTTTAATGCACTGTTATATACTTCAGTGATCTACAGAAAATAGCTTGAATTGCCTAAAAATAAATTAAATGTAGCACAGTTTACTGCCAGGTAACTGAAATTCTTTCACTCCAAGCATCAAGTAGAATCAGTGGTTCTCAACCTTTCCTGACTATTGTACCCCTTGTAGGAGTCTGATTTCTCTTGTGTACCCCCAAGTTTTACCTCACTTAAAAACTATTTGCTTACAAAATGAGACATAAAAATACAAAACTGTCACAGCACACTATTACTGAAAAATTGCTTATGTTCTCATTTTGACCATATAATTATAAAATGAATCAATTGGAATATAAATACTGTACTTACATTTCAGTGTATAGTATACAGAGCAATATAAACAAGTCATTGTCTGAATTAAATTTTAGCTTGCATTGACTTTGCTAGTGCTTTTTTGCAGCCTGCTGTAAAACTAGGCAAATCTCTAGATGAGTTTATGTACCCCTGGAAGACCACTAAGTACCCCCTCAGCATACATGTACCCTGGTTGAGAACCACTGAAGTAGATGACAGTAAAATAAAAGTTGGATGAGGGAAGTGAAGAGGTACAACTGACAACCAGAAAGGGGGCTGATTTAAAACAGGCTTCTTGGGCATTTCCTATCTTCTTAAAAACAGCATAACGCAGAACAAAAACCACTTGAACAAACATCTGACCCCTATGCAGAAAATTTGGGCGAATGCATGAGGCAGATGTTTCCATCACTGCAGTTCTAGCTGTTCTACTGCTACCTACTGTAGCTTACACTAATTAATACATAGAACAACACAATCACTTCTTAGCTCCCTTGCAAGACTTCTAGGAAGAGATGGTCGGCTTTTGGGAGTCAGCTAATTAGAATTCATCATATCACACTCAATACTTAGGCATTGCTCAAAAAAACGCGGATACTGCACTGGAGTAGTGAGGGGCGCACACACATGCGCACACACACACACACGGAGGCCTGGCTGAAGGCCTATTAGTCCTAAAAATGTAGCCTGCATCAATTCATTGTGGTCAAACTGGCGTCTCTGCACAGACCCAAAGCTCAGAACAAAAAAAAATTTAGTCTCGCAAGATACAAAGCTTGGTTTGCCTTAAAATATGTTTTTCTAAGACTATCTACACCCAAGACTGCGTCAGTTTTAAGAAAGTTGGAAAGACCCACAAAAACGTGATTACAAACTAAAATTCAAGACGCCTATGAGATTAAAAAAAAGGAGTTCCCCAGTTTCTTTTTTGCCTCACATAATGACAAAAGATCACTTTCTGATAAACCATAGTACAGTCCCACGTCTTACATTTTTTCCCCATATAACTTATGAATACTTCCACACAGCAGAGAGTCTTAGTTTTTAAACGATGATGGCCCACTAAATGAAATTAGGTCTCAATTCAATATTCGCAGAATGTAAAGCAAAGCAGACAGACCATGTGCTGAAGACTTGAACACATATATCTCTTTAGAACAAGGACTGCCGCTTTCATTTAGCACGCTGGATGCCAGAACTGACATCCATACTGAAATCAGAAAGTCATCTTTCCTCATTAAAAACTACTTTGAGAGAGATAATCAGGGAGGGTTAAACTGCTTTAGTAAATGAGCATACATCTTCTTTTTGTAAGTGGTTAGATGACACTTTTACACTTTTGTTTTATCCTTACAATCAAATCTATCGCACTTCGTCTCCTTAAATGGCAAGAGTAAAAAACTAGCAACTGTTTTGGGGAGAAGGGGGAGGAGGGAGAGGGGATGTTTAAAGTGAAGATTCCAATAATACCCCCTGTTCTTTATGTTAAGAAGTGCAAAAGAAACAAAACATGGATAACTCAGACAACAAGAGAGGAGCTGGGCATTGGGAGGGAGGAAGAAATAAAAGGATGGTAAAAGCATCATTACAGTTTCTTTTCTTACCTGTCTCTGAGCCTCAGCCAGATTGTAGGGCAGTGTTCCCTCTTCCAGAGGAGCAATTCTTTCAATGTCAGCTAGTGTCATGCGTCTGTGGAGATCAAGCAAACACTAAACTGAAATTTACATTAAACAGAGGGTTTTCAAACAACTATAAGTTACCTTTACTTCTAGGCACTGTGCTAGAATATCACTCCCCCACTTCCCACAGTTTAAAAAAAAAAAAAGAGCAGTAAGAGAGATCATTTCTACTTACCCCCGTGGCTCATATAAATCTGCTAACTGAAACAAGATGTCAACTTCCATTGGTGTAACCTGACCAAATTTCTGAGCTGCCAGAACAAACTCCTCTACAAGAGAATAAAAATATATGAGAGAGGAAAACTAATCAAACCAAAACAGAACACCCCAAGCATCCCAAAGTCACCATTCATTTTAGTATTAAACCAAGACACTGCAAAAAGTTCTCCCACCACAAAGTAAATGTATGTTTTAAATACTACATCCAGCATGGAAATAAGAGTAGCTTTCTGGTTTTCAAAGTCAGTGCTATCAGCAGGATTTAAGATATCTGACATACGGTATCAATCAGTTGTGGGTCAGAGGGGAAAAAACAACAACAAATCCAAACACCCCATGAACAAAAACGTGGAACTTTTCATGTATATGTCCCAGTAGGCCACATTAATGAAGCTTTGGTGTTGCAGAGGGAATTCTCTATAAAAGTGATTAGATAGAGCAGATAACATCTTGTTCCAAGCTTGTAGATCAGCTTACTATGCCGCCAGTACAAGTTTATGGAATTCTTCAACTACCCTTGAAGGTCAGTTTTAATAGACTGCCAATTTGGCAGGAGTCCTAGGAAGTTTTTGAAGACTTTGAATATCTTTACATTCTCTCCTCACCAGCTCCCTTCCCCCACAGCCATCTTCAGTTTCCTAGGACTTTCTCCTTGGCAGTAACAAAATGGAAAACCCGGAGAGTGGACTAAACAGGAGCATGAATGGTTGAACAATACACCGCAAAGAGCTGAAAACAAAGGCACAAGTTTGTGTGTTTGTTTGCTTTAAAAGCATATGGATGAGTGTCCTCCCCCAAGCCAATACTTCATGAAAACTTCCTGACTGCACAATCAGAACATTTCTACTAACCTTTAGTCACTTCCACATCTTTTCTATTTCCAGCCAGAGTACTGTAGATCTTCCTAATGAGCTCCATGTTGTTAAGGAGAGAATTAAATCCATTAAAATAGGAAAAGCTGACCTGATGGGAAGTGGTACCTCCAGCAGCCTGGAACAGAGAGAGTAAAAAGAGGGAAGGAGAGGAGCTATTTTAAATGCTTTGCAACACTTTAGGATCAAGAAAATCTTTGAAAAAAGCTTCGAAACAACAGTAGTTTATAACAATGACAGTAGCAAGGGATTTTTTTTAAATGCAAAATAAATAGCCATATGAAAGAGTCTTATGTTACTGAAACTAATCATAACCAGAATGTAAGTCTCACCCCACCCCTAGAAGCCTAAACAAATACATATGCAGGATTATAACAACATGACCAGCAGTAATTTACTGAGTTCAAGTTTCAATACTGTTTCAGTTGGACATATTTTATAAGTTGGTTTATTTCTTCTATTGAGAAAATCTTAAAACTTATACATGCACAGAAAAACTTTATCAAAACACATTTTAAAAATGGTTTACCCAAACATTTCAATTCACACTGTGTTAGTTAAATATAGTAAGTACAATCAATACAACATAATTTAAGTACAGCATTCATAACCTAGCACATTTCTGACCACTGAAAACGAGATATGACATGGGGGTGGGGGGAGGAGACACACATGAAAGCCATTGTTAGGCTGGATATGCAGAAGCAACTCTCTCTACGTGGCCCTGAAGAGACCTCACACACAATAGTAGATTCACATCTAGGCACTACCACAAAGACATGGGCCAAATGAGCCCAAAATTAAGATATTCAGCACAAGGCTGGAGTCACTGACCAAAGGAAGGGGTGGAAAGTGTGAAGTATGATGCATTTAAAATCTGAATGGAAAAGTATTTGGGGGAAAATATATCATAGGGAATAAACCCAAACTGCCACAGAATAGACTGGATGAACAAACAGAAGTCTGATCTAATTTCTATTCATTCTACAATATGGTATGAAAAGCTCTTTCAACAGTTTCTAGTGACAATTACCAGCTTTCACTGATCCAGATACTATACACAATTGTGAGCTATTAGTGGAACTTTAAACTAACAAAACAAACATTTCAAGAATGATTGCTCAGACAGGGGGCAATGGCCTTTTAGAATAGAGTACAATTTGCCATGATAGACCAATACTTTGGTATGACACAGCCCAAGGTTTTCAACCACTCATAATTTGCTTTGGCTTTTGTGTGAGGAATTGATAGTAGGATCTATGAAGAGATACAGGCTGAGATGAGAGTCTAAGTTTGTGTATGTAGACAATTATGTATCAAGTGATGGTCACAGGGTGCAAACAGAATAATAAATTTGGGGAAGGGACTGTCTCTAACTGCATATGCACAATGAGGCCCTGATCTCTAAGGGTATGTCTACACTACCCACCAGATCAGCAGGCAGCGATCGATCCAGCGGGGATTGATTTATCACGTCTAGTCTAGACACAATAAATCCACCCCTGAGCGCTCTCCTGTCGACTCCTGTACTCCACCTTGGCGAGAAGCGCAGGAAGAGTTGACGGGGGAGTGGCAGCAGTTTACTCACCGCAGTGAAGACACCATGGTAAGTCTATCTAAGTACATCAACTTCAGCTACATTATTCACATAGCTGAAGTTGCTTAACTTAGATCGAGTCCCCCCCCTACTCCCCAAAGTGTAGACCAGGCCTACGACAGTGCAAGTAAGGAATGCACAACTTACCGCTACTAGACATTCTTCTACAAATGGTGTCAACATGTGTGGCCGGATAGTGACCATAATGTCTCTGAAGTCAATGGCAGTGACTCTTCCAGCTTGAGCATTGTCTCGCTGCACAAATGCTTGTTTTGCATGTTCCAACTGTATCTCCTGAAAATGCATTAAAACAAAGTTATATTTTGCTTTAGCTATATTTCCTGAACATGTACATTAAAGTTAAAATCCACAGCATACCTGATGCTCTACAAAAGAGAGTTACATGTCATCCTCCCCTCGCATAGGGACAGAGTTCTGCATTTATTATTGTTCAACCTTCTTTATGCACAACAAATAAGGTCTCCACTAATATTTTCTACATCTCAAAAATAAGACCAGGGCTCCTTTTCCCTCTCTGGGCTTGTCTATGCAAGGAAGAGCCAAGAATAGCTAGTGGAATAGCTATAAGTGCAAATAACTATTCTGCACTAACTTCCTGTGCAGACACACTTAGCATGGAACAAAAGTGTCCACACAAGAGTAACTGCAGAATTGGGGCTTTAAATTCACACCTTAGCTTATTTCTCACTAGCTTCCCTTTAGGTTCTGCAATTCATTTAACAGAGAAATGTGAGCAAGAGTTTAAAAAAACCAGTACATGTGTGCTCCCATTTATGTATTTCAATGTAACCAAAGGTGTCACATCCGAGAGCACTGATCAGTTGACTGTAAGTTTCACAGTAGGTAAATCAAATCTTTCAAATGTACTCGGGAAGCAGGGGGGAGAGATACATGACAAATAATCACTCCAAAAATTACAAAATTACATCTTCTCCTACAGTCATCTACAACCTGTTCCTAGCAGCAGGCAGATTATTTTCCCTCCATTTGGTGTAAAACTGGGGGGGTTTATGACTAAGCTACACCAACAAAATCCAAACTTAGTATAGGACAAGTTACAGATTGGGGCAATATCAAAGATTTTCAATTGGTTTTGTAGTAAGTCTTAAACATAGTGACAGTGAAGACACAAACAGGTAGACTTGCCTGTTTAGGATTAATCCCTTTTAATGGGAAGAGGAAAAAAATGCAGACATTCTAGCAGTTACTACGTTATCGCTTCCAGCTTCAAATCTTATTAAAATGTCTTTTCCCTGGAAGGATATTGCTTATTTCTAAGCCACATCTTAAATGAATTAGTGTGGAGTGTTTTCCTAGATACTGAACTTGTCTTGAAATGGGACAGATGCACTTTGCTATTATCTCCACTACTCACATTTTTTAAAAAGATTCTAAAAAGTCAAGTTAAACTGAGACCTTGTACTAATCAAAATTCACTATTATGCTGCTTTTAATGGTGCAATGATGCAATTCAATAATAAGTAGAGGAAATCAGTATTTGTCTCATAGGCAACACCCGCATTCAGTGGGATAAAGAATAGGAAACAAACGGCAAATACAATATTTGTGCCACCTTCCAAATCAACTTCTTAAATCCTGGCCTCATGGGCTTCTTAAACAATTTTAATTTAATTTCTAATCAACATCTTGAGAATTTGTAGCTTGTCTCCAAGTTATGATGAAGCAAGATAATATGTTAGGCAGAAAAATGAGCACTGCTAAATGTTTCAATACTCTAATTCACCCACTAAATTATTCAGAAATTTCTGGTTCTAATGAGAAATGCTTATGGAGGTTACAATATTTTAGCCATAAAATTTAAGTTACAATTCCAGGTCGGTCACATTTCCTTTACGCTACAGCCCCCTGTGGGGAGGCAGGGGAGGAGATGCTATAATTCAGCAACAACATTCACTCTGGCCATGTCAGTTCTTGCTTCAGCCTGGTTGTGACTGTAATTTCATTTATTATAACAAATGTTGAAGCGAGCAGTTTGGGAAGGCTTTAGGTGGGAAGAGTGCAAGAAAACAAAGTTTGTCAGCTTGAGGCAGGCAGCAACTTGGGAGTTTGCCTGCATGGAGCTCTGATGATGAACTGGACATAAAAATTCTTGTACCCCTGTTGATCACCACTGAAGACATGAACATGCTCATTTTTTTGTATCCATTGCAGTAACACAGTGAACCTGTGGATCATATGGACCATGACACACACACCCCCTACACATGCACTCACACGTCCAATTTGTGAGTAGTTGCTCAGCAAACCCATCCTGATCTGACGATGGGGATTCTGTGTGATCAAAGGTTTTTCCTCTGCACAATTTAGAAACTCTATGTGCAAAGAAAAACCCACGGCTGGCCTATGACACCTGATTAGGACCTGAGTCCAAGGCCAGAAGTCTACACAGCAATGAAACAGCCCTGCAGCCTGAGTCCCATGATCTCAGGTAAGCTGACATGGGCCAGCAGCGGGTTTTTTCTTTGCTGTATAGACATACCCTAAATGGTTTGAGCAGATTCCCAAGACTTGGAGGAAAACTATCCACACACCCCCATGCTCACTGCAAGGGTTTTAACCCAGTTTTTATGGCTATGATTAATTTGAGATAGTCAGAGAAGTGTCTTCTTTCACAATTAAATGGAAAGAGCAATGGTCCTCTGTCACTCACAGCCACCCAAAATGTCAGCAAAGTGAAGAGGTGGTGGAAAAGTATATTCAGGGAGTGGTTACACAATAAAATTAAAGCTTTGCTACAAAAAACAGCAAAGGAAAGCCAGAATTGGTATATAAACACCATCACATAAAACATACTTGTTTAACATCAGTACATTTCATAATAATGTAAAATTCTGTGTTTAATTTAAAAGAAAAGTGTATGCAATCTAGCCATCTCAAAGCCTGAAAGTTAAGACATTTCACAGCATGACTAATTATACTTCAAAAGTATGCTCCGTAGCCACTAGCATTAGTCTGGGAGAAGTGATGGGATATCAAAAAAATAAAATAAAATAAAAAAACCCAAAATGGCACCGCTAAACACCAACTGTAAATAAACTTAATTTGCAAATAAATTTTGCTTTTTAATCAAGCTGAGAAGTGTTTCACATCTTTCATCCTAAGACTGCTTAGTTAAGCAAAATATGGGTGAAAAGCAGCTATATAAGAAAAACAAACTTAATTGCTTCTCAATGCAAAATACTTACCCACTGAACTCTCCCTAGATTAAAGTTTCTGTAATCCCTACACATACCTTAAAAAACAAGTTTATCCCTTGATGATAGGAGCCTGAATTTCAACAAGCTACAGTAACTGTTTATGTAAAATTAATTTGCACGGTTGCAGGCACCAGAGTTCTAATGAAAGGATTTCCCACCTAGAATTTCACCTCAGCTTTCCCATACAGCTCATTAAAAACATAATTCATTTTCCAGTTATGTGGAGATTTATGTTCAGGTATGACTGATATATCCAATTGACTTGTACTCATTAGCTGCAACACAATCCTTTCCACTGTAGCAGATTGTGAGGTCCCATTTACAGGTATTATTATCTCATCAACTAGCATGCCAGAACTGACCAAAACCCTAGCTAATGCTTAAATGTGTTTGACAGACCTATACATTAGCCAACACAAAATCTGATCGATCAACTGATTTTAAACTCTGGGGCTGGGTTTGAGATTGTTGTTCTTGAAGCAGATCATAGTATTTAAGCCTTGTCCAACTCATGAGGGACTGCATCTCACAGAGGAAGCTCTTTGTTTAGAGCAGTGAAACTCAGACTGAGGCTCGTGAGCCGCAAGTGGCTCTTTAATGCATCTCCTGTGGCTTTGCAGCACATTATATTAAAACACTGCGTGATTTAATTATTACCAATGTATATTATTAACCAATCAGGATGCCTTTACTTTGTTATTAACCAACTGTAGAATACTTGGTCAATCATTCTGCTGTGAAACTTATATAAATAAAATAGTAAATGAAACAATGAATTCACACTACTGTGGCTCTTTCTGATCATGAACTGGCTCCTGAACCACTGAGGTCTGAGCATCACTTGTTTAACAGCAAGAATAGATCTCAATTCCTCTTGCATATAAAATAAAGCTTGTTGATTAAATGTTCATCTACCTTTCGTGTGTCAGAAATGAGGATTAAATAAACTGCACTAAGAGAATACGAATATGGAAAAAGTGTGTTCTCCACAGGAATGGGAGTGGGGGGACAATAAAAAATATGAACTACTTTTAATCTTAGATTATTTCACTAAAAACCAGCAAGCAGTGCTTTATTTACAAAATAGTAGCTGCAGTACATTAAGGAACCCATCTGGTCCAAGTTAAGGGTAATATAAAAAGCATTTACACATCAGGAATGCCAAGAGGTAACTTGGCATCCACTGTGGTATCCTGCTGCCTAAGGTCCAAGGTCTAGACGTTAGACCAAGAAGACTGACTCACATACAGAGAGAAGGTCAGGAGGAAAAGCTGAGTACCAAAGGTTAAGAAATTCAAAGCAAAATTTCTACACATGAAGAGTAACTCAAATTTGTGCCAAGAATAGTTTCTGCCAGAGCTTCAGCATTTACAATGTAAGGCCACAATTGTGTAAGGCAAAGGATAGTAATGACATCATATCTATATGAACTGGGTAACGAGATATACCAATTTACTAAAATTGCTTCAGTGTAGCAATTATGTTGAAATTGAGCAGACTGTTTCAGTAAAATCCCAGGACTTCTGGTCACCTGGAGCCTCCAACAAATATGACGGCAACTTAACCAGCTACCTCACCTTCACCCCGGATGCCTCTCAGCTGTCCAGTGCACAGCCAAAGGGAAATCTTTGCCCTGCTGCAAATCTGAACTGCTGCTTGAGTCATGAAGAGCAAGATCACTGGGCTGGCCACAACTCGGGTGGAAGGAGAAGAGGGAAGGACAAAACACATCTTTACAGGCCAGGAAGGTGCTAAACTGGAGGTGGAAAGGAATATGAGCAGACAACAGGGTAAGAAAAACAGAAAAAAAATATCCAGGAGGAGGGACAGAATATTCATGTGAGAACAGCAATCAGTGAAGGACATGAGGCTGAAGTTCCTTTTTTAAAAAAGGGGTGGAGCTCAAACGGGAAAATAAAAATAAACCATAACACATGAGTAGGGCGAGAGAAAATGACAGATTTGGAGATGTGGTCTGGAGTTTAAGGTATGGGCACCTTCTCTATACTGTGATTAAGATGAAATACAATTAAGTATTAAACACTCATTAAAAGTTTGGTTTTTGGACTGCAGGTGAGAGACAGCAATGGTCTTGACTAAAGAGCATCAGTAATAAGCCAAGCAATGGAAACACATGGGGTTATAATTTACTATGATAAAACAGATACCTACCTTTTCGTAACTGTTGTTCTTTGAGATGTGTTGCTCATGTCCATTCCATTTTAGGTGTTGTGGGCACGCACACAATCACAGTTGTTGGTGATTTCTGCATTAGCAGTATCCGTAGGACCAGCCGTGGCGCCTTCTGGAGTGGCATGCTCATGCGGCAGTATATCAGGAGCCGCTGGCCCTACACCCTCTCAGTTCCTTCTTGCTGGCAACTCCGACAGAGGAGTAGGAGGGTGGGTAATGGAGTGGACATGAGCAACACATCCTGAAGGACAACAGTATAAAAGGTAAGTAATGGTTTCTTCTTCAAGTGCTTGTCATGTCAATTCCATTTTAGGTGATTCACAAGTGGTATCTGTGGAGGTGGGCTAGGAGTTCACAGCTTAACAGCCTGCAGAACTGCCCTACCAAAGCCAGCATTGTCCTGGGCCTGCTGGGTAAGCACATAGTGGGACGTAAACGTGTGGATGTCCTGGATAGGCACTTGGGACAGACAGACTGCCAAAGAGGCCTGCACCCTTCTAGAGTGGGCAGTGACGATCACCGGGGGCGGCACCTTTGCTTGATCATAGCAGAAGCAAATGCAGGCAGTGATCCAAGAGGAAATCCTTTGAGCGGATACAGGGTGACCTTTCATCCTGTCAGCCACAGCGACGAACAATTGTGTCAACTTACGGAATGGCATGGTCCTGTCGATGCAGAAGGTCAGAGCCCTCCTGACATCCAGGGCATGTAGCCTGCGCTCTTCCTCCGGCTTCAGAAAGAAGACTGGTAAGTAAATGACCTGGCTCAAATGAAACTGAAAGACTATCTTGGGAAGGAAAGGTGGGTGCGGTCTTAGCTGGATCTTGTCCTTGTAGAACGTAAGAATGGCCATACTAGGTCAGACCAAAGGTCTATCTAGCCCAGTAACCTGTCTTCAAACAGTGGCCGATGCCAGGTGACCCAGAGGGAATGAACAGAACAGGTAATCATCAAGTGATCCATACCCAGTCACCCATTCCTAGCTTCTGTCGAACAGAACGCAGTTCCGAGGTGAGTGCCCGAATCTTGGATACCTGATGGGCCACCACCAGGAATGCACCTTCCAGGAGAGGACAAGAAGAGAGCAGGAAGTCAGAGGCTCGAAGGGGGACCCATGAGCCGCAACAGTACCAGATTCAAGTCCCACGGAGGGACGGGATTCCTGACGTGTGGATAGAGGTGCTCCAGGCCCTTAACGAATCTGACCGTGATATCCTGAGCAAAAACCAGCCTGCCCTTGATCGGCAGGTGGAAAGCTGAGATGGCCACTAGATGGACCCTGATCAATGAGAGACACAAGCCCCGGAGCTTGAGATGCAGGAGTTAATCTAGAATGAGCTGCAACGAAGCCAACTCGGGACGGACATCATTACCTGTAATTCAGCAGCTGAAACGTTTCCATTTGGCCAGTTAAGTGGCTTTGGTGGAGGATTTCCTACTTCCCAACAGGACTCGCTGAACCTCAGCCAAGCACTGCCGCTCCTGTGTGTTTAGCCACGCACAACCAAGCCTTCAGATGTAGCGCCGCCAGGTTCAGGTGCAGAAGACTGCCGTGGTTCTGGGATCACAGGTGTGACCTGAGCTGCAGCTGGAACGGGGTTGCTACCAAGAGGTCCAGCAAAGTACTGAACCAGTGTGGGCGTGGCCAAGCTGGCATTATAAGGATGACCTTTGACTTGTCCTGTTTGATCTTCATGAGGACACTGGGAAGCAATGGCACCGGAGGGAAGGCAGACATCAGAGCCCCCGACAACGGGAGCAGAAAGGCATCCGACAGGGATCCTCTGTCCATGCCCCGAATCAAGCAGAAAATTCAACATTTTCTGTTCTGCCTGGACGCAAACAGATCCACCCGGGGAGTTCCCCACCTGTGGGGGATGGAACTGAGCACCTCCGGATGAAGGGACCATTCATGCTGAGACTAGAATATTCTGCTGAGGCAATCTGCCAGTGCGTTCTTGCTCCCTGGAAGGCGAGCAACTATGAGATAGATGTTGTGCTGCGGATAGAAGTCCCAGAGCCAGAGGACTTCCTGGCAGACGACCTGGCTCCGCCCTGCCTGTTGATATAGAAGACTGCAGCCGTGTTGTGCGTCAGGACCTGAATCACCATTCCTTGTATAAGAGGTAGAAAGGATTGGCAGGCTAGGCAAACTGCCCCGAGTTCCCTGACATTGATATGCAGGGAACAATCATGACTGGATCAAGTACTGAGATTGCCTAAGTGGGCTCCCCATCGCAGGTCCAAAGTGTTGGAGACAAGGATCACTGACGAGGCCAGGGTCGCGATGGGAACTCCTTCCAGCACCGACGCGGGATCCTGCCACCAGATGAGAGACGACAGTATGCTGTCGGGAATGCTGACCCACCCGGTCCATGCTGTGCTGGTTGGGGGCATAGAATGACGCCAGCCATGCCTGTAGGGGCCTGAGGCAGAGTCGTGCATGCCAGACCATGTACATGCATGCCGCCATGTGACCCAACAGTCTCAGGCACATGAGGGCAGTGGTGAGCAGGTGGGCTCACAGGTCCGAGATGAGGTTCCCCATGGCTTGGAACCAAGTCTTGGGCAACAAAGCTCTGGCCTGAGCGAAGTTGAGAACTACCCCGATAAATTCTATGCATTGCACTGGAGTTAGGGTTGACTTTTTCTCGTTTATCATCAGCCCCAGGTCGCGGCAGGTGGAACAGACCAGATCGAGATGCCTTCGCACCTAATCTTATTAACATCAAGGTACAGGTAAATTTGGACTCCCCGACGTCGCAGTTAAGCGGCCACTGACGCTATGTGCTTTGTGAACACTCTCGGGGCCAACAAGAAACCAAAGGGCATCGCCGTGAACTGAAAGTGGAGCTGGCCCAACATAAAATGGAGGAAGCGCTGGTGCCCCGGGAAGATGGAAATACGGAAGTATGCTTAAATCGAGGGCAGCGTACCAATCTCCTGGATCCAGGGAGGGAATGATGGAGGCCAGGGATAGCATTGGAAACTTCAACTTCCTGAGAGACTTTTTGAAGCAATGCAGTTCTAGGATAGGTCTGAGGCACCCTTTTGCCTTCAGAATTAGGAAATAGCGGGAGTAGAATCCTCTTCCTTCCATGTTCCGAGGAACCTCTTCCACTGCCCCCAGGCACAGGCTTTTAACCTCCTGAACGAGGAGGTACTTGTGAGAAGGGTCCTTGAAGAGGGATGGGAAAGGGGGCTGGGAGGGTTGGTCAGCTATAAATTGCAGGGTATAGCCCAAAGAAACCATATCTAGCACTCAGTGGTCCTACGTGATGAGACCAGGCCGCCCAGAAAGGGCGGAGGCAGATGAGAAAGAAGGGGGCTGGATCGGTGAATTGGCTGGGCTGTCATCCTTGGGCGTACCCTCAAAACGGCTGCTTCTGGCCTCCCTGATTTCTGGGAAGGTCTGTACTGCCGGGCGGGAAGACAACGGATAGCACCTCTTAGGCCCCTTCTCCTTGTCCTTCCTCCAGTAAAGCCCAGGACCTGGACTGCGGTGGAGAAGGAGAGGGCCAAGGATGGAACCGCTTCCTGGAATGCTGAAGGGATCGGGAGTCCTTAAGCCCCTGGAGCCTTGAGTCGATAAGCTTGGAAAAGAGCCCTGTACCCTCAAAGGGGAGGTCCTGGATTGTGGCCTGAATCTCTGGGGACAGTCCAAAGGCCTGCAATCACAAGCTGTGCCTCATGGCCACCGCTGATGCGACCACCCTGGCCACCGAGTCCATAGCATCCTAGGCCCTCTGGAGGACTCCTCTGGCCACTGCTGTGCCTTTGCTTACTAACACAGTGAACTCTTGGGCACAATTGTGTGGGAGGGCCTCTGTGAACTTATTAAGGGAGTCCCACAGGTTGAAATTATAACATCCCAGCAGGGTCTGGTGATTAGACACCCTGAACTGTAAGCTGGCTGTTGAGTAAACTTTCCTGCCAAACAAATCCATTCTTTTGGCGTCTTTATTTTTCGGTGTCCCGCTAACCTGGCCCTATCTGTCCCTCTCATTTAGTGTGGATACGATCAGTGATGAGGGGGATGAGTGTACAAATACTCAAAGCTCTTTGCAGGGACATAATATTTCTTTTCTGCCTTCTTGGAAGTCAGCAGAATAGATGAGGGGGATTGTCACAACGATTTGGCTATCTTGAGGATCCCTGGAAGGATGGGCAATGCGACCCGTGCTGGGGTGGTGACTGAGATGACACTGAAGAGGTCATTACCCTCCTCAGCGACTTCCTCAATCTGCAGGCCAAGGTTTTCAGTCACTCATTTAAGAATGGCCTGTTGCTCCTTAAAGTCATCTGGGGGACTGCTAGGGTGGGATGGCCTGGGTACCACCTCGTCCGTGGACGACTATGATGATTGCACCGCCTGTGGGAGGGTGTTGTCCTCTTCCTTGTCAAGGGAGGATTCCATTGGTGTTGGGGTGTGATGCGCTGCCTCAGCCTCCAACTTAGTTCAGACGGTGGTGCCGCAGCCAGCTTGTCCGATGAGGCAAGGGAGGGCTGGGACTACTGGATTGGCATCACTGGCACCCACAACGGGTTCCAGTACTGTCACCGGGGGGGGGAGGGGGCACTGTCTCTGACACATCGGCACCGTGGCCAGTGCCGCCCCAGTCTCCCATGGTGGTGGAGGGAGTCTCCCCTTCTTGGCAACAGGCTGAAGTCACGGTTCAACCCTGACCACTGCCCCTCCGACGACCATGGAGAGGCCATTGAGGACTGGGTCTGTTTGCTGATCCTGGTGGGCGATCGCTAGGGTGACAGTGAGTAGCGCTGCCTGCCCAAGGAATGGTACCAGGGTGAACAAGACCGGTGCTGAGATCCTGAGCAACTCCTCCAGGGCAGCAACCGACATCAAGAAGACCGCCTGCGAGAGAGTGACCAGCACCTTGGTGACCTGTGGCTGGATATTTGCCAGTACCGGTGGTACAGTACCTTGAATCCGGAGTCCCACGATGATAGTGGGGATCTCATCAGGGACCTAGGCCTCCTGGCCAGAGAGCTGGGATCGGTGCCGGGGTCCAAGGTCATGGCGATGGAGACCTGCGCCTGCGGTCCAGCAACCGGGGTGTTCCGCCAGTCCATGCTGCACCCTGGTAGGCTTGCCCTTCAGAGCCAGGGACAGAGCCGCTTTGCTCACCTGGCGTGGCACCTGCTTTGCTCTTTAGCCACCAGGACTGCTTTGGGTACTAAAGGCCCCACAATAGGCTGGGAGCGCCTGCCGCTGTCTGGGGTGGGAGGGTGGGTCCCTGGCCAGGGTGGAGGGTCTGACTTCAGTGGTACCCCTGTGAAGCCACGAAGCAGGCGCATGGCCTGACACAAGGTCCTTTGCCCGTGGCCCCTCTGTCCTTCAGTGCAAAGGGACTCTGCTTCTTCTGCCGCTTTCTTGGCACTGGCGAGGGGGAGTGGTGCTGGGCCAAGTCCGACACCAGCGGTGCACTGCGCACCAAAGCCGATGTACTCTGTGTCAGTTCTGCGGTCAACGGCTCCAACGCGGGGCGAACAGCGGCCTCCATCAAGAAGGCCCTCAAGCCAGTATCCTGCTCCTTCTGGGTCCGAAGGCACATGTTTTTGCAGGTGCAACACCTGTCCTTTCTGTGGCTTTCTCCCAGACATTTGAGACAACTATTGTGCGGATCACTGATCAGCACTGGCCTGCTGCATGCTGAACACGACTTGAAGCCGGGACTCTACTAACTAACTTAATACTAGAACTAACTACTATGAACTATATACGAGTAGAATGAAGTCTATGAAGAAACCACTACTGCTCTTGCGATGCAAGACAAGGCGCTCCAACCAGCTGTCATGGGTGGTAAGAAGGAACTGAAAGGGCATAGGGTTGGCAGCATCTGATATACCACCGCATGAGCATGCCACTCCAGAGGGCACCATAGCTGGATTCCACTAAGGCAGAAATCTCAGACAACTGTGCATGTGGGCACGCACACACCTAAAATGGAATCAACATGAGCAAACACTTGAAGAAGAATCTAATAAATTTTAGAGTTTTCAAAAGGTGCCTGTTTCCAGTGCTGTCAAAACAACTACTCTACCCAAACAGAGGTCTACCGTAAAGACTGGTCAGACAAGTTTTTCAGCCCCATCACAAAGCAGTGCTTGGACCCTGCAGCAGAAGGAAGACCCTCACCCTCCTCATCAGAGTAGCAAGGCACCATTTACTTTCCATGCCCATCCAGTCCATGACGTCTACCAAGTGCCAATGTGACTGTCAGTCATTATAGAGACAAGATAGGTGAGAAAATATCTTTTATTGGACTAACTTCAGAAGTTTGTCCAGTGAAAGATATTACCTCACACACCTTGTCTTTCTAATATCGTGGGACCAACACCGCTACAACTACACTGCAAACAATGTCAATCATTATGGTATTTTTGTGATGTAGACACCTGCTCCCTAGGAACCGTGAGCCTTTTCACACAGGCTATCAAAGCTTTCCAATTCAAAAGGCACTTGATCACTATAGAACCAAGGTAGAGTTGCACTGATGACCCAGAGGAGAGACTCCACCCAATTACCAATCCAGGCACCTTCTTCTAGAATTTGAGTTTTTCTTCACACCTCCAAATAAGCAGCTAAACTAAGCAGGATTATCAGATACAGAACCAGGATGTTACAGTCTACCAAAGTCAGCATACATGTCTAGCCTAGGTATTTAGCAATAATAGTAATTATTAAAACCAAGAGAATATGATTGCATTTATGATCTCCTACATCCTCTTCAGGCAAAGAGTTAATTAGGCTCTATTTCACAGAGTCAATTTGAAACATTTGTCTCAATAGCATTATCTTAATTATTCCTCATCAAAATGATACCACCTCCTACTGTGAAATAACTTCCCTGCATAAACAGAAAAATAAAAAATACAACCTTGCGGTCTTGAAGTAGGCTCCTATTTTAAAACTATTGTGTAAAATTTTTACTGGCACTCAATGTGTTCAAAATGGATTCAAACAAGGTACCCATGCATCTCATTTTATTTATGGAAAGTATTATCATATTTTCAAAATCATTAACTGATTTTTCATTTGTATGATATTTTGCTTTGTGTAGCAATATATCAAAAACCATAGACATGAAATGATTCCCTCCAGAGGAGATAGCTTTTATTTATTCTCTATGAAGCACAGGCAAAAATAAATAGAATTTTCTATCTGATGCACTATTTGGTTATTAAATGGTATCAAACAAACAGTGTACATAAGAAGTCTGCAGCAGAAGGAATACCATTACTGTATTTTACCACTAAAATCACATACATTTGGTAACCATAGAATTATGATAATCAAATGAAGCATTCCTTAATATCAGTTTTGGCAAGTGAGTTCAAAATGCACAATATTTTGTACAAACATCTATTATTATTTAACATATTGGATTCTCCTAGTGAAAGATCTCCTACAGTTTTTAAATGTCTTGAGGTCTGGGTATTCCCCCCTCGTATCTCAAAGATGAGCTTGAAACAGTGAGCCACACCCATCAAAAAATACTCATGCCACATTCAAGTGCCAAAAAAGTAACAACTACCTAGATTCAGCCATTTTACCACAAGCAGATTATCTCTGCCAATGCATAACGTTCTAAAATCCAGCTTTCTGACAGTAAGAGCAGCCCAAATACACCATTGTTGGCTATGTTGCCAATATGGTGTTCACTAAATTACTATTGTGATTCTTGCACATTTCTTATTATTCATTGTGACAGACAGGCAATTACCTCCAATATCTTTGGGAGATCTCACTGTATTAAGTTTATGTATCATTGTGGGCCAGTATGCATTTCCATGGGGAGGGTGACTGATGAGGCAAATTCACTCAGCTTATAACACCTCCAGAAAAATACCACCACCTGGAGGCTCACATATACTGGTTCAAACTGGATTCTTCAGAGACTAACAGACAAAGAAAGGACTTTTGGATAAATGGCTTGAATTTAAACTGACTCACGGCCATCTTTCTGATTCATCAAACCAGCAGGACATTCTGTCCAACCGAGGGACATCAATCTAGGACTTCTGCCTACTGAACAGCCATAAGACTGATGGATGGCCTCTGGTAAGCGTTTATGATGTGTAGGAACTTTTTTTTTTTTTTAAATATGTTTTTACTGGAATGCTTTCACTTTAAGAATAAATATGCTTGCCTATAAAGTGGTATCTTATAACTGCTGATAATTACATTGTTATAAGCCTTTGAAAAGAAAGCAAAGCTCAGACACTGACCTGTTTAGGCAGTCTGGCATGCTGGCAGTCTCACTGTGTAAGCAGGGAATTATGCAGCCTGAAAAAATCCCCATCAGAAGCGGGAGAGATGCGTGTCTCTACCCAAGAGAATGATGGATAAGGAGCCAGGAGCCTAGAGTGGGTGCCCTCACAGGACTACAGAGAGGGAATACAGATGCAGTTGCCCTGAACTGTGAAACTCATGACAAACTTTATTGCATTAAACCCACCAGTAAGAACTGAGTAAACTCCGCATACGTTAGACGTCTTTTTCGATCTTTTCCAAAATGCAGCTGAACAAACTCTGAATTCCAGTTAAACGGAATGTGCTGATGAATTGTGGTCTGGCCAAAAACTTGTTTAACATCCTCTAGAAAAAGAGAAAAAAAGAGATCTGATTAAAAAATAAGGAGCCACACATAGAAAAGTAGTACTGATTTTTTCTGTCTAATAGGAAAACATTTTTCACATAGGAGATTACCCTATAAAATGTATCAACAAGCTTGGATTTTACTGATTAACTAAATCATAAATCTAGAAGAAACTATCTATTCTCACAAAGAAAACTCAGTTTTCAAGTACAACGCCTCACAAAACAAGATCCCAAAGAATCTTTTTTAATTATTAAGTTACATACTGACCAAATCTGTTTAAAAGAGAACCAAGTAGACACTTCATTGTTTCAAAGTGGTCTCTGTCAAGGAAAGATTAAGATTAACTGAAATTCTATGAAGAAGATGACAAAACTTAACCTGTTTTCAAAGAACAACGAATTTTTGGATCAGTCTACTGTTCACAAAAGTAGTATTATTCAAAGTCTTCTACGTTCAAAGAAACATAGCTACAAAAATACCAATATTTCAAGGTCCATTTTAATAGTCAGCTAGTCCTATACACCAGAAAATATATGTATAAAAACAAACTTTAACTTTTGAAATCTCTGGTTTCCTATAAAAAAATGTTAATCTGACCAGTAAGTACTTGCTTAGGACCTGATCCTCCAAACTCAGACTACCAGATGCATTCCTTACCACTATGATTTCTAATAAACGGATTTCATACACAATTGAAGGAATTTTTTAGATGGTTTAAGGTATCATTAATTGATTTATGGGCATAGGAATGATGAATACCAATCGGAATATTACAACATAAGGGCAGTGGATTGCTGGAATCTAATTAAGTACATCTTCTAGCTAATGAGCACAAGAATAGGTATGAAAAGTTACACATCTTTTAGATGTAATGATGTGACAAACTCCTTGGACTTGATTGTGACTCTAAGGGATCAAAAGATTCCATCTTGAATTTATAGTCCTACAAGAATTTGTCATCATTTGAAGTCTAGACCTTGACAGATTACCCATGATCTTTGATACTAAAGTAGAGGAAACAGAATCCTCTACCTCATTCCTCCTGAGCAACCAAGTGGATGGCCTTGATGTCCAGCAGATAACTTACGGTGTCTGCTATTGAGTCCTTTTCCAGGAGGAAGAAGGGGAAAAAGGAGAAGGGAGCCACTGACGAGTTGGAGAAAGATCAGAAAACTAACGTGAAGGATTTTTTAAAAATTATTATGGAAGGACCTATTGGTCTGAAGTGGCTTCCTACTATATTCCCTAACACCGAAGCTGCTTAAACACATTCAAGCCCAATTAAATTCCTCATGCCAACTGATCTAAAAAACACATTTTCTCATAACAATTCTAGATTCCTGTCAGAATTATCTTCAATCCGCACTCAGAAAGGTCCATTCCCAGTGCTCCCTCCCTCCCCTTGATCTTACCTGGCTCTGAGGACATTAACAAAGATCTTAGTAGTGGCAGAAGCAGCAATCCATAAAGAAATAATAATTATCGTATCTCTCTTTTACATAGCACTTTTCATCCATTAGACTGCAAAGTCCAGGTGATACCCTACATGGAGAACTATCTTGGTGAGAGGGCTGTCAGCCATTTTACAGGCAATACCCAAGTGACTAGTGTCTCTCCCATTTGGGATTAGCATGGAAAAAAAGCTCTCCTCTCTGACCACCTCTCAATGTCTCTCACCTGGAAGCAGAGCTGATTTCTCAGTTTGCTGGCAGTTTCAAAAAAATCGAAAACAAATATTGGCTCAGGTCGAACCAAATTTGACATTTGAAAATTCTGAAAAAAAGTCCATTTCAGATCAAATAAAATGTTTCATCAATCCAAAACATTGTTTCCAGGTATTTTTAAAAGGATGGAGTCACAAAATGGCTAGAGGAAACGATGATAGAGGCAGACTTGGAGGCGGTGGGGTTAACTCCTTATAAGCTATAGCCCAGTGGTTAGGGCACTCACCTGTCATGTGGGAGACCCAGATCCAATTTCCCCCCTATGCCTGGTGTGGGGCAGGGACTTAAACTTGGGTCTACCACCTTGGAGGAGAATGCCCTAACCACTGGGCTATGGGATACTCTGGTGTAGGTTTCTCTCAGTGTCTCCTGCTGAAGCTGTTCCACTGTGTATAAATAGTTAAACAGTCATTTGGGCAGAGAGAGAGAGAAGGGGAGAAAGAGAATGACTCTGTAGTCAGGTAGTTAATGAACTCACCTGAGACGTGGAAGACCCAAATTCATGTCCCTGATCCAATAAATATTTAAAATGCATTTACTATGTAAAAAATACAAAACAAAAAAAAAAACAAAAAAACCTCTCCAAATCTACCTGGGAGCCTTCTTCACCACAGCAAAGATAATTCACCTGAATCTAGGGTACATAGCAAAGATATTTTCCAAGGCAGCAGCTCTTCAGATACTCTAACCATCTAGAGTCACATTTTTAAAGGCATTTAGGTGTCTAGCGGGATTTTCAAAACCACCTAGACACCTAAAGCCCTTTGTAGTCAATTAGTTTAAGGCATCTAGAGGCTTCTGAAAATCACAATAGGAACCTTCATCTGACAAAATGAGTATTCTCCCACGAAAGCTTATGCTCCAATATGTCTGCTAGTCTATAAGGTGCCACAGGACTCTGTCGCTTTTTACAGATCCAGACTAACACGGCTACCCCTCTGATAATAGGCACCTTATTACCTTTAAAAACCTGAGCCTGGAAGTCCTCCATCATCTGGGACTGTTGACAGTGGTACTAAAACTGGTTCTCTTTGAGAGAGACTCCACTGTAGACTATTACTTCTTCCTTCAATGGGATTATTAGTTTAATCTTTTATCAGACCTAATTTGTGAAGATCTGGAAGTCAGAGTGGTGGAAGGAGAACTAAAAAATTCCCCACAGGGTGGATTGATTTAAATCAAAGCAATTTAAAATCACTAATTTTAATCATGATTTAAATCAACAAGCAGGAAACCTTAATTTAAACCACCAGTGTTAATGGTGTTTTGCATTTGTATTTTTAATGATTTCCTAATGAAAGGTTGGTTCTCATTGGCTGATAATTACAACTAAATATAATCTTTACACTAAATTTGGTGCTTCTTTTTGTTAACCATGAGGATATGCTGTATTGATAGCATTTATTTAAACAATTATATAGCTTAATTTACATGTATTCATTCTCAAATTTTACACATTTTATTATGTTAGAAAATGGTGAACTATGCATGTTTTATTTACTAGATGATAATATTTTACCTGTAATTTGTGTGAAGCTCCATTTGGACAGAAACTCAAATTCTACTAAAAATGCCATAAAACAAACTTTTTTAAAAATGAAACTTCCTTAAAGGTGTTGGATACATAAGAAAAAAACCTCATGATCAAGTTTATCAAAATGTGTTTTTATATTTAAAACCAAATGATTTATTAAACAACGGTAGATTATATCTGTAGTTAGCAGATCTCATCCTCTCACACCTAGTTTTTAATTCATAGATTGGAAGAGGAAAACAAGCTTTCCTGATTTTTCAACTTCCAGTTGGTTTCTTAACCTTGAACGAACTAGTTATTGAACTGAACTATCAGCATAAACTGAAATGAAAAAAATATTCTCTCTGCCCCTGCAGAAGAGGCTACTACAGTCAAAAGTTGATTTAGCACATCAACAAACCAGATGTCCCAATTTTACAGGGACAATCCGAAATTTGGGGCTCTATCTTATACACCTATTCATCCCCAACCCCCATCCCAATTTTTCACACTTGCCATCTAGTCACCCTAGTTCCAGGTGCCTAGTCAATGATAAGTTCAGCGGTTTGATTTTCTTTAAAATGTGGCAGCAAAAAATGTACTGTTCAACTTATTTTTATTTAATTGAAATGGCTTACAAAGATCATAGTCCGCTTAGGCCTTAACATAGGTTGTCAATTTCAAATTTAATTTTAAATAGGTTAAAAAAATAAAAAGCCTGTATTGAATTTAGAATTTTTTAAAAATATATTTTTTTTAATTAAGAAAACCAAATTTTGTCCACCCTGTTTTCCCATCAGCTGATCCTAGTTAACCTGGCATTATCCCAGCAGTCATTGAGAACTAAACATCCAGAGGCTGCTTTCAAAGCCTACAAAATAGAGTGAAGAAATTTTTTCTCAATAAATTTGGGACAAATGCCTCACCCTAGACAGCACTGTTCTCTTTCTCAGAGCCCCTTCCCCCCCCTGTCTGCACTCCACAGCAGGCTTGTATTTTGGGTTGTCAGCTAGCACATCCAAGCACAAAATTCCACTCTTGGGGAAATCGGATGGGTTCACAGGGAGGTCTCATCCCTTTTCCAAGTGCATTGTATTAGGACCATATCCCACTGAAACAGAAATTGCCCCCTGCAGCCCCTCTGTGGAGATTTTAGAGAGTTTCTGTTGCTGCATTTGAGCCTAGACTACTTTTTTTTTTAAAACAGCCCCAATATCTTCAGTCAGGCAAGCAGAGGAAACAGCTGCCTCCTCCTGTTAAGAACCACTTCTAATCTTCCAAAAGGATATGGATGTTCTCAAACCAGTCCTGTGGTTTACTCCCAAATCAGTCTCCCTTTTGTAGCAATTAGGAAAAAGCTTGGTAATATCCTATTTTCTTACCCACCTCTCCTCCCTCCAGGATGAGACTAGCACTGTTTGCGTATCACAAGAGCCCTGAAAGTCTGTTTACAAAGAACGTATCAAGTCAATCTCTCAGGCTATGTCTTCACTTTGAAAAAGGTGTGTTCCTACGTGGTGTAATAGCTTACATGAAGTAACTAATACGAGGTAAGATCTCGTGATGACAAGCCAGTTTGTAACTTTCACACTTGTTAGCAGGTTGTGGTAAAAGACTATAGGCTGCCTAGGGTTTACTTTAGTAGCTTACACAGATGTTTGCAGATAACTGCCTTGCCTTCACTACGATTTTACCTCATGTGTTAGCTAACTAAAAGTAAGAATACACCTTTTTTTCCCCTAATGAAGATGCACCCTCAAACTCCTTCTCTGTGATGAACAGAACAACCTCAACTCAAGAAAATGACAAAAAGAGGGGTAAGAAAGAATGGTTATTTCAAGTCTGAAAGTATGCTTCCTAATGATTTGTATTGCACCTTAACATTAAGGTGCTGGGCAAATTACAAACACCTAGATAACCTATAACAAAGGAATTGAAACGCGTTATCAAAAGTATTGGTAAGAAAACAATATCAAAATTAATATACATTTATCCTAGTATTTTTGTCCTATTACTTACGTGCATTCATAGGTATACGTATGTATATACCTGTACCACCCCAGGAATTCAGATAAATACAAATATTCCTCCGAACAACCAAAACAGCTGAAGGAGAAGAAGTAAATATGATTTCTTACTACAGTTTAGTCAGATTTGAGGTGCTGCCCCAAACAAACTTCAATATTTGTTTAGCTGTTTAGTACAATAGGCAGAGAGCTTCAATACTTAAGAGCATTTCAAAACGATGATGTAAACTGACGTCAGTGTGTTTTCGAAACTAACACCGGGTGCTTTTCTGACATTGTGCATGTTGGATTATATGGTGCATTTAGCTGACTGGAAGATTGCCTACTGTGCTTTTATTGACTACTTGATGGTATGAGACATGGTATCCCCCCCCTTTGCCCAAGACTTTTTACACATACCATATACTTTCTTCTCATCACTATTCATGGTTCACAAACTCTTATAATGTTCAGTGGACTGGATATTAAATTTTTCCTTTTTCCCTCACTACACTCATCACTCACTCATCTAGAAAAACTTCACTGATTCGCGTCATTTGTAGTCTTACTGTCTGATTCAGATACTAAAACCGTTCATGCTCCATGAACAAATTTACAATGGTTTGGCCTTTGATTTAACTGTCAAAAGATACTAGAACATTTACTACAATTCACTCCAAGCTGTTCCTCAGTTCAAACTGAACTCTTCCCTTATCTTCTAAATCCAGCATTACAACAGAAGGTGGTCACTTTTAAAATTTAATTTTACTTCAAAGCTTAGGGCAGCACTGCACCACTCTGCAAACTAAACCAAAGCAGATGATACAAAGCAGACAAAATACAAATAAGGGTGAATTAAAAGAGCACATTTATGCCCTCTTGGTAACTTCAGAAAAGTCTTTTTATAAATTTTAATCAACTTTTAAAGAGAGTTTATCAGGTCAAATTTGTCAGGTCAAATTTCACCCTAAATCTGGATTTTACATAAATATTCTTTTACAAAAGAAAAAAAAAATCAAAAATTCCAGCAGAAGCAGGGATTTTTGTTTTGTTTTTAATTTTAAAAAGAAAGCATTCACCCTGCAATGTCAGGAATAGTAATATTTCAGCATTGTGCTATTGCACAAACACCTGGAAAAGTTAGTAAAAACTGACTATGACCAATTAGCACATTTCTATTGTCCAGAGAGCTGTTAATCAAATCAAAAAGCATAAAAAGCGGCAAAGAGGACATTCTAAGTTTTCAGTTTTAGTAATCCATGGTGTTATTTGTAACAGATTAATTTATTTTACTAAACTTTGGATTTTAACCTGAAAATGTCTAAGTGTGTCAAGTAGAACCTGAAATATCAAACTTATCTGAAGGGAAACTATAGTATTATAAAAACAAATAACTTTTATATTTACACTATCATAATTTTTCTGCATACTTCTCTATCATTTTATTTAGTTAATAGCATTCAACTAAGCTCACAGAAATGTACTTTTAAAGGACCAAAATATTAAGCCAACCTTTTCTCAATCAAATTGACTCTGCTGAAATCTATAGCAGATACTGAAACCTAGATACATATTATAAACATTAAAATAATTTATTTACATTTGTTTGCCATGAACACTAGCTATAATTGCAAAACATTAATAAAGTGTATTGTAGAATGATCATGCAGTTTGTTCACATGCTAGAAAGCCTTAATTTAATAATTATCTATTTCAGAGCTTAAAATGTTAAAGTTTTGAAAGAATGAGTTCATAATTAATAATATAGATCAGGGTGTACTAAATTAACACTCAAACGTCCACTCCCGTCTTCTGAAGAGCTACACTAACTATTTCTAACATTTGGAAAAAATTACTTGGGCATGCCATAAAGTTAGAACTTATCACTAAAAATTCTATAGGCTATAATTCCTAAACATCCACTGTATTAAATGTGAAAAACTTCTCAAATCAATAATTTTTTCACTCAGGCCTAAATTTACCATTTTCTTTTTCATTTGGACAAATATTACACAACTATATTGTTCCAGCAAAGTAGTCACTTTGGGCTTGGGTGTCTTATATATGTATTATGCCCTTAAAAGAAATCTTGACATTCCATCCTGATGATTTGGGTAACAACTTATGTGAAAAGCATGGCTAACTTAGAAAAGTTAGATGCCTGCAAGTCACCAGGACCTGATGAAATGCATCCTAGAATACCCAAGGAGCTAATAGAGGAGGTATCTGAGCCTCTAACTATTATCTTTGGAAAATCATGGGAGACAGGAGAGATTCCAGAAGACTGGAAAAGGGCAAATATAGTGCCCATCTATAAAAAGGGAAATAAAAACAACCCAGGGAACTACAGACTAGTTAGTTTAACTTCTGTGCCAGGGAAGATAATGGAGCAAGTAATAAAGGAAACCATCTGCAAACACTTGGAAGGTGGTAACGTGATAGGGAATAGCCAGCATGGATTTGTAAAGAATAAATCATGTCAAACCAATCTGACAGCTTTCTTTGATAGGATAATGAGTCTTGTGGATAAGGGAAAAGTGGTGGATGTAGTATACCTTGACTTTAGTAAGGCATTTGATACGGTCTCGCATTATATTCTTATCAATAAACTAGGCAAATACAACTTAGATAGGGCTACTATAAGGTGGGTGCATAACTGACTGGATATCCGTACTCAGAGAGTAGTTATTAATGGTTCCCAATCCTGCTGGAAAGGTATAACAAGTGGGGTTCCGCAGGGGTCTGTTTTGGGACCGGATCTGTTCAATATCTTCATCAACGACTTAGATATTGGCATAGAAAGTATGCTCATTAAGTTTGAAGATGATACCAAACTGGGAGGGATTGCAACTCCTTTGGAGGATAGAGTCATAATTCAAAATGATCTGGACAAATTGGAGAAATGGTCTGAGGTAAACAGGATGAAGTTTAATGAAGACAAATGCAAAGTGCTCCACTTAGGAAGGAACAATCAATTTCACACATACAGAATGGGAAGAGACTGTCTAGGAAGGAGTATGACAGAAAGGGATCTAGGGGTGATACTGGGCCACAAGCTAAATATGAGTCAACAGTGTGATGCTGTTGCAAAAAAAAAAAAAGCAAACGTGATTCTGGGATGCATTAACAGGTATGTTGTGAGCAAGACACGAGAAGTCATTCTTCCGCTCTACTCTGTGCTGGTTAGGCCTCAACTGGAATATTGTGTCCAGTTCTGGGCACCGCATTTCAAGAAAGATGTGGAGAAATTGGAGAGGGTCCAGAGAAGAGCAACAAGAATGATTAAAGGTCTAGAGAACATGACCTATGAAAAGCAACAAAGAGTCCTGTGGCACCTTATAGACCAACAGATGTACTGGAGCATAAGCTTTCGTGGGTGAATACCCACTTCGTCAGACGCATGTAATGGAAATTTCCAGAGGCAGGTATAAATATGCAGGCCAGAATCAGTCTGGAGATAACGAGGTTAGTTTAATCAGGGCAGATGAGGACCTCTTCTAGCAGTTGAGTGTGAACACCAAGGGAGGAGAAACTGCTTTTGTAGTTGGCTAGCCATTCACAGTTGGCTAGCCAACTACAAAAGCAGTTTCTCCTCCCTTGGTGTTCACCCACGAAAGCTTATGCTCCAATACATCTGTTAGTCTATAAGGTGCCACAGGACTCTCTGTTGCTTTTTATAGATCCAGACTAACATGGCTACCGTTCTCAAACATGACCTATGAAGGAAGGCTGAAAGAATTGGGTTTTGGAAAAGAGAAGACTGAGAGGGGACATGTTAGCAGTTTTCAGGTATCTAAAAGGGTGTCACAAGGAGGAGGGAGAAAACTTGTTCATCTTAGCCTCTAAGGATAGAACAAGAAGCAATGGGCTTAAACTGCAGCAAGGGAGGTTTAGGTTGGACATTAGGAAAAGATTCTTAACTGTCAGGGTGGTTAAGCACTGGAATAAACTGCCTAGGGAGGTTGTGGAATCTCCATCTCTGGAGATATTTAAGAGTAGGTTAGATAAATGTCTATCAGGAATGGTCTAGACACTATTTGGTCCTGCCATGAGGGCAGGGGGATGGATTCTATGACCTCTCGAGATCCCTTCCAGCCCTACAATCTATGAATCTTCTGCTAAGCAGAGAACACAAGACAAACTGGAGAACTCATAAGGTAAATGACGTAATGAGATAAGTGGATGCAGTTTCACATCATGCACCAATATCAATGTTGCCTCTTCAACCCCTTTTGACAAGGACCTTTTTATATTAACCACAGTTGGGTCTAACGAGAAAAGTAGCAGTGTTATAGCTGGAGCTTAGATTCACATAGTCAAGATTATTTTAAAGAAAGGTTTGCTCAGTTCAGAAGTCGAATGTTGCTTTCCTATAACCAGCCCTACAAAGAACTGAATTGTCTGTATATGATCTACCTGGAGTAAGGGGCAGTGCACTGTTTCGACTCCCAGAGCCACAATCTCCCTCTGAGGGAGACAAGGTGGATCAGGTAATATCTTTTATTGGGCCAACTTCTGTTGAGAAAAAGAGAGAAGCTTCCTAGCTACACAGAGCTCTTCTTCAAGATGAAGTAGCCCTTTAACACCTCTGCAGTCATAAGACAAAAAAGGGAGGTTAGTAGCTTACAGATTATAGTAATAAGCCATAAATCTAGTGTTTTTAGTAAGACTATGATTTTTAGTGTCCAGCAAAGTTATGAATTTAAGCTTCCAGGCTCATCTTCTGAATGTGTTGTGCAGGTTTCCTCTGAGGCAGAGGACTGAGAAAGTCACATATGGCATGATGATTTTGTGAAAAGTGTTTGCCCACAGGTGATGTGGTATTTTTGTCTTTTATCAGTTTTCTGTGAGAGTTCATTTGAGAACAGAGAGACTGTCTGGTTTCACCCACACAGTGGCTATTGTGGCATTCAGTGCACTGGATGAGCTACCACCACGTGTTGTAATAGGCATGTATAGGACTCGTGGATCCTGAAATGTGCCTTGTGGGGGATATTGATCATCGTAACACTGGAGATAGGTCTGAAGGTTTTGCATCTATTGTTATGGCAGGTTCTGGTGCCAGTTTGAGTTGATGGATCCTGGTCTGTGGGGAGCTTCCTTCTGATGATGGAGATCTCATCCTGAAAGATCTCTTTCTCAAATTCACTCTTCTGGCCTTCAAATAATCCCGCAACCTTGTCGGGCTCCCCACAACCAGAACACACCTTCCCCCACTAAGGCTGGAAGCAGCAATACAGTGCACGAGTGCTGGGGAGTGACTTATATCCCCTTACTTCCTTGAGTCAGTCTGCAAAATGGACCACAATCTATCCCTCAGTTTGGGGTCCAAAAGTCAAGCTAACTTCTTTCCTTCTTACTCATCACCAATAAGATATTGCAGGCCAAAATCTATTTTCAGTTACATATCCAACCCCCATTGTCTTCAAATTATGTTTTCCTCTGTTGAACCTGTGAAAACTGCAGTTTGCACAGTAGTAACTGAGGGCATACAACTGAAGACAATGGGGGAGGGGGGACTGCCAAATGTGACTGGAAGGAGATTTTGGTCCACAAAATAGATAATTGCACTTACTTGAGCTATTATCTCCACTCTACACACAAAGTTGTACCAGTTTAACTAAAGATGTCCCCCTGTGAGTGGGCACAATCTCTCTTTAAACCTGACTTATGTTAGTTTAAGTTTGCACCCATACAATGCGGCTGACCTACACACAATCTTGCACCAATGTAACTGAATTGGTATTAATTCATCCCTTTTGTCATTTTGGTGCAAGTCTAGGTTTGGGAGTTTATCCTATTTTATTTTGCTGAAGTCTGATCAAAATAGGACAGTTACTCCAAAGCAAGAGTATCTGTCACACAAACTTGAACAGAAATAACAGAAGGTGGTAATTTAAACTAATTTAGTTATTTTGGGGCAAGTCTGCCTGTAGGCCAACCCTGATTTCTAAATGCAAACTAAAGAGATATACTGGTAGGCTATGTTTGAACTGATAGCATCTACACAGGAGTTTGCACCAGTTTACATGTAGCTAAAACTTTAATGTCAGATTCAGTTTCTGGATTACCATAGGGGTTAAAAACGGCATTATCTGGTAGTATCTCTGTTGATAACAGCATCTCTATTACTTGTGATGATATGCAACAAGGAAAAAAATCTTAAAGCAAAAGCTAGGCTCTAACTTATACCCCCAGGCAAGCAAGCCAGCCTGGATTCAAAGCATATATAAACACAAGTTAAAGGGTTTTGTGTAGAGAAAGTAGATAGGGCTGGGCTAAAACCCACAAAACAGCCTAGGTTAACTCTGCAGTGAAGGCATACCCTCAGAGTCCAGGCTGAGTCACAGCATCCCTTGACTGGTGCAAACCAATTTTGTGGAGGTGGTCTGGGAACACAAACTTGTTTCAGAATTCACAGAATCATTTCCTAACAGCTAGTTAATACAAAACACTAACTAACTAAAGTGACAAAATGCATACTTCTAGCTCAGAGACATTATTCTGAAGCAGTCCAAGTTGTTATATTTCTCTCTGATGCAGATTTGTGAGCTCTATTTCTTTAACAGCTATTTTGTTTAGATGGATGTTACAAAAATCGCTTTCTTGCAAAAGCATTAACATACATTCCCCGCCCCACTTAAATACTTCAATTTCAAATGCACTACAAAACATACTCCCACAACAGTGCTGTATTAGTATAAAACTATTTTAGTTCAATTAAAATGTCTAACTATCTACCCCAAAACCTACCTAAACTGCAATTTTCACTTTGAGCACTTCCAACATGTTCTCAGTTTTGTTTTCTTTTATCATCTTATCAAATCTGGTCCTGCATTCCAACTGTTGGAAAAAAATAGTCATTAACTGCTAGGTAACAGCAGATTTTCCAATTTAAAAAGTAAGAAGATACACACACTGTGTGTAAATATATTTTGCTATCTGAAACTACATATTAAAATTCATAATAGCAAAAAATTTCACTGCTCCAAGAGTCTGTTACAGCATTTAACTTTCAATATGCAATCCAGTACAACTTTAAAAAGGATGGAACAAAATTAAGGCTAAAACATACACTGTTGTTGCTACCATACAAAATGTGTACAGGTGGGGGGAAGTTCTGGTTGTTACCCAAATTGCCCTATAGTATAAGTATAAAGGATGGCTAACTTTCAGCTCACAGTTAACCAAAGAGTGATCTTATATGGTTGTGATTTACTCTCAAATTGGCTTCATGCCACCTTCCCCACACTTTTTTTTTTTAAAGTAGCGTGAAGTAGCAGCAGAAAGCACAATATTTTAGCCATTTGAGCATGTAGTATTCTCAAATTATCCCACCAACTGGAAGTGCTCTGTTATCTCTAAGCTTTCAAAATTGGAGCCATTATAGTCAATCGCACAAATCCACATTTAGCTTTTCATAAAAAGTGAATTTTTGACCCACTGAACTGGAAAGGCTTCTGTGTGGTTTTACTGATCTTTGACAAGATACCCCACAACACAGACATGCCAATCTGATATTGGTGTGCATCTGCATTCAATTGTTTAACACTTATTGTTCATAAGTGGGAACTGATTTTCCATTGTTTGCAACCTGATCATTTAAAAAATTGTAACAGTTGTAGTAAATCAAAAGGTGAATGACTTGGTAATGGGTTGTGAAGCCTTTCACCTCTAGATAATACATTAACCTTTGGATTACACTGATGGAAAGCGAAAGTCATTGCTTTGGATGGCGGCTAGGTAGCCTATGTAAAAGGAATTGGTAGGCTTAACCCAATTCTAGGCAGAGAGGTGTCTGTATCATGACAGCAGTTACCATAGTGCCAACATTCGTGCTGCCTGCAGTGTTGTAGGCATGTTGGATATCAGAGAGACAGGGTGAGTGAGGTAATATATCTTCTGTTGGTTAGAGAGACAAGCTTTCAATCTTAGGGTATGTCGGGGGTCCAGCGCTGTAAGAGAGGTCTCCCAGAGCTGTAATAAAACCACCTATGCCAGGGGAATAGCTCCCAGCATTGGGAGCATGGCTCCCAGCGCTGTAGTACTATATACTCTGCCACTTTACAGCGCTGAAACTTTCATCGCTCAGGGGGAGGGTTTTTCACACCCGAGAGAAGAAAGTTGCAGCGCTGTAAGTGGCAGTGTAGACAAGGCCTTACATAGAGTGTCTTCAGGTCTGTGTAAGCTCATCTCTCTCACCAACAGAAGTTGGTCCAATAAAAGATACTACCACATCCGCCTTGTCTTTCTAGCATTCTTGCTAGCAGTCTCAGCAAAGGAGCAAAATGGCACGTGAGCCTAGAGTCTTGTATTAAAGGTGGCCCCTTTTAGTCAGACTCAGTGGCATGGAGAAGCCATGGCTCTGCAGCATCTGTTTGGTTTTCATTTTTGTTAGGTGTTGTACAACCAGGACTTCTGACTCTATTGCTATTAATTCGGGACAGCAGCATTACATGGACATTGGAGAACAAAAACTGAAAGCCCAATTCTAATGTTAGAGTAACAGCACACCAGGTTTTTATTTTAGAAAAGAGATAATAGCCATTAGACAGAAGAATAAGAAATCATTTAAAGATTCATACAGCTTAAGAACAGCTGCACAATTTATTTTGAAGTTAAATTCAAGTCACGCAAAATTAGAAAAAATTACCACAGGAATCCACGTTTGTGTCTCAGTGATTTCAACATTAAACAGACAAATGCAAGCTATGACTTCTGTTTTTCTCCTCAATTCTGTTCATATTTTCATCCTCCAACCCTTCCTCACCCTGTTTGTCTCTTCTGTCTGCTCTGGACAGGGCAATGTCTTTGTTAAATGTCTGTACCTCCCTAGTGCAATGGGGCTCTGACCTTTGAGTGAGGTTCCTAGATGCTACTGTAATACAAATAATTAATTGGTTTAATAAAAACAGCATCTTTTTATAAACATCACCCCTGCGAAATCTAGTTGGGATCTCTTATATCTCCCTCCATAATAAAGATTCTGGATGCCAAATTATGCCTTGATTACACTTGTGCAAACCTTGTGTCTCAGTTAGGCCTGTACAAACTCAACAATCAGTAATTTAAACAATTCTGTGTTGCTGCACGTGAAGAAACAGAATCCAACTTGCCCTAAACCAAGCTGATAAGAATGATTGTGAACAGAGAGTAAATCGGTTAAGTAGGAAGATGACATTTTTTATTTTCCACAGTAGAACTCTTTATATTTATTTATAAACAAAAAAATTATGCCAAACCTCCAGTCAGTAGGCAATTTTAACTTTGGTGGTGCTAGCAGGCATAGCTATACTTCCAAAAGGCTCGATAAAACACAATCATGAAAAGGGTTATTACATTTAAAATGACAGCTTTAACTTGTGTCTAAAACGTGTTTTGTTTAACTTAGCATGCAGTCATAAAAAATATATGCCTGCTTACAGAACACTTACAACCCAAACCAAAACTTACCACATTTACGGAATTGTCTAGAAACTAAATATCTACGAAATTAATGTCAAGGTCGCAAGCAAAAATTTTACATTTTGGAGATAAATATATGAGCAGTCTAACTTCTATGCATTATTAATGACACCAGTCATAAATTGTGCAGAATCCGTTATCAAACAATAAGAGGACTATTGGTCACTATAAAATTGCAAAGATCAGAACTGCTCCACTAGGGTAGGTCTACACTGCAGAGTCCTTATGGTGGCATGTAGAGTACATTACTGCACTCCCTCCTAACAGGGGTATTAATTGCAGGGCAGACTCTGAGGCACTGCTTAGACAAGTAAAGACATGCCTGAACCCTTTTAGTATTTACCATATAGGTCTCTCTACATACCCAAGCAGTATTTCCCCGAGTCTACACTGCTATTTTTAGCAATGTAGCATCCTACTTCCTCCCCACTTCCAGAGCCTATCCCCACTGCCTCCTCTCTGTCACAGCCTTTCACTGCTGCATATAGTTATACACCAGTGTTGAGACAGCCTGCTTTTCACTGCAATATGTAGCTAGATATATGCTACATATCACCAATGTGGTATGCAGTGTAGAGGTGCCTTTAGAGAATCAAAGTAAGATTTTGCACATGTAGCAATGCTATACGGCCCATAATATCTAGATGAAAGTTGAAAGAACGTTACATTATATAGCATAAGCAAACAAAGCAGTCAAGGACAGTAATTCCTCACCAATTTGAGCTAATGACTTGGAGATCCATCACGTATTACTGAATATTCAAGTTAGTGAGTAAGTGAACAAACCATAAAAAGTCAGTTCTTTATTTTGATTATTCTAGAGGCCCCGATCAGAACTGGGGCACCATTGTACAAGGTGATATACAAACAGGTGAAAGTACAGTCCCTGCAAGAACAGCTTACAGTCATAATAAAGATATAAGCATATTGTGGAACATATCTTAAAAATAATGAAATCTTGATCATACCAGCACTAACTACAGCACCCTGCTGTTAAAGCTTTGGTCATTCAGGGGTTCTGTAATGATTCTTAGTGTAATGACAAAGTATCAAAACAGTACCATACAAAAGGTACTCTGAATCTGTACACAACAGTTGCAGAAATAGTTAAATATATGTGAAGAGCTGTGTACAATGAGAATGCTTATGTGTACACAAGCCCTATGGCAGATAAATGTGCAGAAGTGCTGTTTGCTAACCTGTATACAAAATTTAACATGTTCCTTGGATATGTGGACTGCCATAATTAATAACAGACGATGTCTCCCACTATAAATACAGACTATACATATATATTGACTGCACCTTGAGACAAAGGCTTGGAATGAGTTATTCAATTCTGCAGTTACATGCACCTAACAATTTCAGGTTCTTCCCCCCCATTCCTCCGCCTCTAGTTCTGAGAGGAAGGGGTTTTTATTTTTAAACCGATACTATGCAACTATCTTACAATCAACTCAATTTTTCCATAAAACATCTTAATATCCATTTGAAATCTCCATCAAATTGAAATATATAGGACTTTTTTTTTAACACTATAAAAAGAATTTTACTGAATCCATGATCACTAATACCATAAACTGTTTATCAGTTGAGCTGTACGGGAACTAGAATTTCTGTTTCACAGGAAATTCTGTAGTTTTGAAACAAAATCAGAATGAAATCAAGAATTTAATATTGTTTTGGATCAACTGAAATGCTTCAATTTTTACGTTAATTTTTTATAATGTAAAATTAAACACATTTCAAAACAAAAAGTTGTCTCAAAGACAAAAATCAACACATTCATTTCTGAAAATGTTGAAACCAAATGTGTTTTGTTTTGTAAGGCTCGATTTCAACAACCCGGCATTTTCTGATAGAAAAACTGGAAAATTTGCTGGAAAATTTTCAAGCAGTTCTATTTATCAAACTTTAATTCTGTCACCTGTTTATTTCTATTTTATACATAAATTCACTAGTAATATCTATATCAAATTTAAGATCTCTCAGTGTAGTTGACTATTCCAAAGCTCTGACTTTAGGCATAATAACTTTATTATAGTTAGCCTACTTGTATAAAATAATACAAATGCTTTATCAGGGAAACTATAGTATTATAAAAAACCAATAACTTATATTTACACTATCATAATTTTTCTGCATACTGCTCTATCATTTTATTGAGTTAATAGCATTCAACTAAGCCCACAGAAATGTACACTCTTTGCATCCTTGTTTTCTAGCGTTACTGATTTTAGTTGTTGGTATTAAAGCAAGGATTGACTCTACATCATGGGTAAAGAACACTCTGCATGCAGTCTCCCCAAAATTTCAGCACAACTCCTTTGAATGAGGATTTCATCTTTTGAGCATTTACAAGCAAACCATCCAATTTATCAAATTTTGTTTGACAAGTAGCAAGCAATAAGCAAAAGCCTGGTCACACTGAAGCAATGGTAAAACCCTCAATGATTTCAAATCAGGTAAGAATTTCACCCAAGATGCTAAATATTTTTCCCCAGATGTATTAAAAAGCTTCATATACACAAGATAATTTAATTTCACTGGAATACTCTATTAGACATCCCCCACTCCAACCTCTTGGCATTTGTTTATATCAGGGGTGCCCAATCTATGGTCCACCAGAAGATTTGATAACATCTGCGGCCTGCTTCAACACAACTTAGTAACAGCTGATTCATTAGCATTTTGTCCTCATGTTTACATCATTTTAGCTTACACAAGTGTGTCAATAGACAATACTGTACATAAAAACACCCTATCTAAATACATACGAAACAAGCTGAACTTACAATATAAATAAATACAGATGACTTTAAATCTTATTAAAATATACAGAATCTGTTTGGCCCCCACCATATGTGGTCCTCCTGTGTAATAAGGTTGGGCATCATTGGTTTATTTGAATAGGCCCATAAAAATCAATGACATTTAATTTTTACATAGTGTTTAGTACATTTTAACATAATATGCTTTGGCTTTATCATCGCATGAAAGCAGATATAGTCTCTAGATTGCAGAGATATTGATTTCATTCTGATATTTGTCATGTTGTATATGAAATTATGATTAAAAATATTAATTCTATTACATGGCTTAAGATACAATTGCAATAAAATCTTGCTTCATAGAAAAATGTTTTTCAGCGCTTATATGGCTTTTTTGAAGTGTAAAACTTTCAGAAGCCTATATTGAAACTCACCAAGACCATTCCTGCACTTTAGAGAGGAGACAAAAGATCTAGTCTAGTAATTAAAGCCTGGACTTAGGAAAACAGCAACTTCTAAACCAGCGGTTCTCAACCTATTTACCACTGTGGGCCACATATGCAGCTCTGTGTGTGTTATGTGGGTCACATCCACACAATGTACATACTACCTGTATGGCCCCGAGGATGTACATACTACCTGTATGGGCCACAGCTGTGTGCTGATTGGGCCACAAGTGCCTCCGGGTTGAGAACCACTGTTCTAAACTCTACACCCAGCTTCAGAGGCGTAGCAAGTACCCTCCGTACCCTCCGACCGTAGGGGGCCCCCGCAAGGAAGGGCCTCCCTAAAAGTGTCAAAAAAATGTTTCTGCATTGTAAGGGGCCCCGGACATATGTTCGGAGGGGGGGCCCCGCAAGGAAGGGGGCCCCTAAAAGTGGCAAAAAAAAATGTTTCTGCATTGTAAGGGGCCCCGGACATATGTTCGGAGGGGGCCACGTTCTTTGTTGCTACGGCCCTGCCCAGCTTTGCCACTGACTGGATGTGTGGACTTGGGCAAATCACATACCATCTTTTTATCTGTTTCCCCAAGTGCAAAATGTTTGTAACTGTTACCTGCCTTCTCATAGATGTTACAAGGACTAATGTTTGAAAAGGACAATACAAGTTCTAAGTTTTATTATTATAACACACAAGGCTCTTTCAGTCACCCATTCACAATCAAACATAGAGGTTATCAAACGGACTTAATTTTTAAATTTTGACATTTTTACCCAAGCTTCTAAATGTCAAAAAAAAAGGTATATAGTATAAAATTTCAAAGAGCTCTGACTCTTTAATGAGGCATTAAAATACTGTAATACAACAAAAAGCAACACTGCTAAGTCTCTTAAACCCCTGGACTTACATTATCAGCTTTTATGTGCCTGTCAACACTCAACAGTAAGACGCAACGGTTTGCTCTTTGCCTCAAATTTAAAAGCCAACTAAACTCCCTTCCACCTTCCTGCTGAGAGTTTTAACTCCTTGCAAACTGCTGAAGCTTTGACACATCAGCAGCAGATAAATCTACAAAGTATGCAAAGGCCAGATACAGTCTCAATCAGCCAAGAGCCAAAACACGTTGTTACTTCCCATTCCACAACTGCAGCCCCTAGAAATGACAAATTAAAAACAATACTTTTTCGTACCATACTGCATGCAAGCAAACTCTTCTTCTTTAAAACCAATTATACTTGGTTACCTTTGTCAGAGAGACTTATTTAAGTTACATTATCATCCTCATCAACTTAAAGGCCCTTTGTTTTCAGCTTTTACTGAAAAATTTCAAGACTTTATAAAAACTATTGTTTGGTTTTTACTGATTTTTACCCACATTTTTGACCACTCACGTTCACAAAAATACAGATTATGTTAAGAAATGCAATATATTACATTAGAGAGATGTTTATTTTAATGATAAGTTAGTGTAAGTGTGAGGCTGTCTGTTAAAGTAAGACAATGTAATGGAAGATACACTCACAGACTCAGGCATGTACACATGTATATGTACATTAATGTATAGTTCATTACAAAACCACAGCATTAAACTGTTATTACCTTCAATACTTTTTCTTTTCTCTATTTGTTGCTTTTTTTTTTTACTCCCATACCCCAATATTAACCTCTATATTTACCTAGAAAACTGTCCAGTTAATTTTGTGTCTTGAACTTTCACCCATTTTAAAAATGTTTTATATTAAACACTAACATTTCCTGGAAATGTATCAGACATAATAAAAGCTGAACATGAAGGCCCTTTTATATACTTAAAAACTGCAGTGTAAAGAAGAAATGTTGCAAACAGATACATAGTTTTCAATTATATACCTAAACTGAGAAGGAAAGAAATTTTATCTGATGGCTAAAAAACTTTTATTTTTCCAATGATACATTAAGGTTTTTTTTGTTGTTTGTTTGTTTTGTTTTTTAATACTTTGCATCGCTACAGCACCCAGAACAATCCCAGAATAGTGTACCAATATCCAGGCATATAACATTTAGACTAAACAAGCAACTGAAAAATAAGTACAAACTTTATCAGTTTCAAGATCAATGTGTCTGAAAACGACAGAGTTGGGTGACATGCATGGGGTATTCTATTTAGCAGAAAACACAATTACCCATTGGAAAACCCTAAATTATACTGAATATAAACTAGAATATTCATAGTTTCCCTATTAGATAGCCAAACAATAACTCATCTAGATCTGGTGAGATTACTTTTCAGCGGTACAGATTAACTGTAATTCCTAGCAACATCAAAGTAACTACCAGTCATTGAGATACTATATTTATAAGCAATCCTCTAGAGATCAATTCCTTCTGCTCCCCTACAATTGAACAATACACAAACAATATACAAACACATTGTTCAAAATCTCCAGTGCCGACTCAAGGGCTTAATCTTGCTCCCATTCAAATCAACCAATGTAAAAAACTCATAATTAACTTTAATGGTGCAAGATCCAACCACTGAGTGGCAAAGTTATAATACAGTAGCGAAATAAATAAACTTTTAAATATCAACACTTTCATAATTTAAAAGAAAAAACCCTCACTTTCTCCTTACATCTTTGCGATGGAAACCAGAGATTAAATTTCTTTCCTTACCTGAAGGTCTTATATCCAGTGCTGTGCATGCAGCATTCACTTCACCCTCCCACACCCCACCATTTGTTTTGGAGGAGAACACCCTAAAGCGTTATGTAGCCTCTCCTCTTCCAAATGTTAATTTGAGAGCCTTCCAACCTTGACAGAGTCCTTTTAAGAACAGCCACAAGACAAAGTTTGGCATAGAGCAGGGTAGGCAAACTTTTTGGACTGAGGGCCACATCTGGATATGGAAATTGTATGGCAGGCCATGAATGCTCATGAATTTGGGGGTTGGGGTGTGGGCTCCAGCTGGGGTTACAGGCTCTGGGGTGGGGCCAGAAATGAGGCGTTCAGGGTGCAGGAGGGGACTCCAGGCTGGGACAAGGGGTTGGGGAGCAGGGGGTGTGAGGGCTCTAGCTGAAGATGTAGACTCTGGTGTGGGGCCAGGAACGAGGGGTCTGGGGTGCAGAAGGGTGTTCCTGGCTGGGACCAAGAGGTTCAGAGGGCAGGAGGATGATCAGGGCTAGGGCAAGGGGTTGGGGTGCGGGAGGGGGGGCCAAGGGTGCAGGCTCTGGCGACACTTACGTCAAGCAACTCCCGAAGCAGTGCCATGTCCCCCCTCCAGCTCCTACACTGAGGTGCAGCACCGGCCAGGCAGCTATGCGCATTGCCCTGTCCGCAGGTGCTGCCCCTGCAGCTCCCATTGGCCGTGATTCCCAGCCAATGGGAGCTGCAGAGTCAGCGCTTGGGGCGGGGGCAGTGTGCACAGTCCCCTGGCTGCCCCTACGCGTAGAAGCCAGAGTGGAGACATGCTGCGGCTTCCAGAAGCCACACAGAGCCACAGCACGCACGGAGTGGGGCAAGACCCCAACCCCACTGCCCGGCAGGAGCTCGAGGGCCAGTTTAAAAAGGTCTAATGGGCTGGATGCAGCCCGCGGGCTGTAGTTTGCCCACCTCTGGCATAGAGGTTTCTTCATACAAAAAGGATGTCAGTAGCGAAAAATTTAAAGCAGATCAATCCTTGAGTTTGAAATTGACCCACTCCTTTGCAAGCTCTTTTCTTACCATGAGTCACTAAGTTTCTTATCATGAGTTCAATACTTTCCCTTGGAGTTGGAGAACCTACAACCTACAATAACGCACATCATTGAGAAATACAATAGGTCAATATTTTTAACTTTTAAACAAGAATCCTACATTTATATTTCCACATTTTATGCAAAGTTTGGGCTTTGTTCTATTATTTCAGCTCAGTGCTAATGTGGACACGAGGACAAACGGATATAAATTGTCAGTCAGGAAATTTAGGCTTGAAATTAGACGAAGGTTTCTAACCATCAGAGGAGTGCAATTCTGGAACAGCCTTCCGAAGGAAACAGTGGGGGCGAAGGACCTCCATGACTTTAAGATTAAGCTAGATAAGTTTATGGAGGAGATAGTATGATAGGATAACGGGCTTAGTCAATAGGTCAATGGGTCAATGATAGGATATTGTTAGCCTTTTTCCAGAGGGTATGGCTGGAGAGTCTTGCCCGCATGCTCGGGGTTCAGCTGACCGCCATATTTGGGGTCGGGAAGGAATTTTCCTCCAGGGTAGATTGGCAGTGGCCCTGGAGGTTTTTCGCCTTCCTCCGAAGCATGGGGCAGGGGCCGCTTGCTTGAGGAGTGGGTGGATCGGCTTATGTGGCCTGCATCTTGCAGGAGGTCAGACTAGATGATCATAATGGTTCTGATCTTGAATTCTATGATTCTATGATTCAACACACCCTCTGATTCATTAAAAAAAGTTATCAGATAACTACTTTCTATTTATTTGAATGGAAGCACTTTTTTCTTTTGAAATTCCATACTGTGCAGACTCATATGCTGTGTAAAAACTAAACATAAAACCTGAGGAAACATCTGTGGTCAGGATAAATAAACCAATAAGAATTCAGTGTTAAAAAGTGGAACTAAACTGATTCAGCATCTGAGTACAGAGGAAAGAATTTTAGTTGTTTCGAGATCATTCACTAATGTTACAAGCACATAGAGCTCTGAAAGAGGCAACAACCTGTAGGATCACAGGCATTCAATAAGCCTTTGTTTCAAAAAAATCAAAAAACTAATCAATTTCACTATAGACGGGGATATTCTGTAATATATGTCTAAAGTGGAAAACGCATGATCAAATCTCTCTCTCTCTCTACACAAATACACACAGATTACATATTGGGCATAAAATATTTCCTTCACTGAGATTAAGGACAGTAGAACTTTTATTATTCATTTGATTTGTTTCAACATTTTTAGTGCCCATTCTAAGCTCTGAGCACTTTGCAACTGCTACAAGTAATATTTCACACAGAAAACTAGATGTCTAATAAACCTAGACAACCAAAACACCTATAAACCAAAACATGCCTATGGTTTGCTCCACTGACTACAAGATCAAATGTGGCTTTTTAAAAAACATTTGCCTCAACAATGGCAATAGCAAATCTTCCCATTTTAAATGGAAAGGGAAGGATGGATGCATCTGTGGGTGAATATTAACTTAAAACAAAGGGTGCTTGCATTAAGGGTGTCACCATGCACTCAGTTCAGAAGAGACAAAGAACCACTGGCATTCACCAGATTGTCCTTTTGTCTCAAATTGTTCACTCACTGATACTACTAAGAACAAAGACATACTGATAATTGAGTGTATATAGTAACATAAAACTCCGTAAGTAGCAATTTTTAAAAAAAATAAGAAAAATTTTCTGAAGTGCAGCCCACTCAGATTATTCACAGCTGCTATTTGTGTATTTTTCTTCCACACAGAATGGTAACAGGCATCTAGGCAGGTGGCAATTAGTTCTACAGATGTCAAAAGCTGTCTATATGGTTGCTAAAAGTAAATAACCCCAGTGACCATAGTGTAATGTGACACATGTTTCTTATGGAGTTGTCAATGTAAACCCCTCCCTTCCAAAGAACAGACCAGATTTTCAGTGGGGGTAGTATCGGGTATATTTAAGAAAAATCTCAATAATGAAATTTTTAAAAATCAAAACAAAGGAAACCAACTTGAAATCAAGCCAATTTAAACAAAAAAACTATTCAAAGTAACTTTGAGCCAAGCATCTCCTCAAGTCCTCCTGCAGTTGTTTGTTTTTTGGGGGTTTTTTGGTGTAGTTTTATAATCGTTGTGCACCCCCACACACACACCCTCAACCCGGTGCTATGTGAAAGACCCACACAAGCAAAGGAAGAAAGTGACTGACTCTACAGAGGAAACAGTGGAAAGGATTGTACACAAAGTGAAGACAAGTGCACAACATAAACTGAAAAAAGCACAACAAATTTCTTTGTTCTAATAGCTTTCAGTTATAAACACGGTAGGTGTTTCATATAACGATAGCTGATAAAATATTTTCAGGAAAAGTCTGAATTTAGGTTGACCATGTCCCTTTAACTCTGAATATTTCAAAGTTGGAAAATAAGTCTTACCAAAAGTAACTTCTCCTTCGCCTGTTTTGTCAAACAGTTGAAAGGCCACCATGAACAATGCATCTGGAGCACACAGGACTGATTCAAATGCCACAAATTCTTGAAAGGATATAAGCCTGCAAATAAGACAAGTAAAAAGGTGTGAAATCAATTACACATAGGAAATATAACTACAATTTAAATGCAAACTATGCAAGGCTAAGCACAACGAAAGTGTTGACTGAAGTATGGTACAAGATATTCTCAATGCTACATGTTGCAAAATGTATTAGTACGAGGATTGCAGACATGCTGTTACACCAGTGGATAGAAATAACTCTGGTGAGAGCACAAAATCCTTTCTCAATAGCAATTCACAGCACAGTGTAACATTACCAAACTAACCAGGTGCTTTTGAAAATCCCACCGAAGCAACTCAGGAGCATGAGTCCCTTTAACTTTTCAAAAGCTCATCCTTTAAGACCTCAGTGCTGTCAATCATTTCAAAGGGGAATAAGCAAAATGTGTTATCTGTATGCTAGTAACATAGTCACTAGTGTACTAGTCACCCACTGCAGCCCTTGTGTATTGCACATAATGCCACAATTCTTCAAATAGTAGCCTGGGTCACCTATCAAACCACAGGTAAGTGCCAAGAGAGCTGTTTATACAAGTTCACTAGTATAATCAGGTTCTACAGTGTATTCAAAGTGCTGAGATGCAAGCAGAAATATTTTTCCTCCACTCAATTCATACGCAGTAACAAAGAATTAGGTGTATGAAAATCTCCTATTCTTCCTCTGGCATATCTGACAAGAGTCTGGTGGGTTCAGATTTCTCTGAGTTGTACCTGATGGACAAAATGGGGGCTCAACATCTTCTTGAGACTATAGGAAATGCAGTTTCTTCAAACTTCCTTGAAAGCACCCATTGTCAGAGAAAAGACAATGAATCAAATGAGGGATGGATAGCTCAGTGGTTTGAGCATTGGCCTGCTAAACCCAGCGTTATGAGTTCAATCCCTGAGGGGGCCACTTAGGGATCTAGGGCAAAAATCTGTCTGGGGATTGGGCCTGCTTTGAGCAGGGGGTTGGACTAGATGGCCTCCTGAGGTCCCTTCCAACCCTGATATTCTATGATCCATTGATTTGATCCAGTATGGCAATATTTACTCTTAAAACTTAACCAAGAGTTCAATTCTTCAAACCCAAAGTAATAAAGAGGTGTATTACTCTTGTATTTATTGTTTACAATCTAAGCAAAATACATAGAACTTAAATTATTACCCATTATTATTTGTTAGGTGTTGACAAGACAAAATGAAAATAGCTCTTGTCCCAAAGAGCAAACAGCCTAAGCAGGATGGACAGAGTAGACCGAATGCAGTAAAAGCCCAGAGGAAGGAATATTAGATTTTTCTTTAATCATTACTTATATTGCAGTTGACACACTTCTTGGTGACACTGCAGAAGAAGCAATTCTTTAAAGGGGATTTCAATGAGAGAAAGCAGCATCTTGGAGATGAGAGTAGGCAGGGCATTTCATGCCTCAGGGAAGGCATGAAAGAGTTTTAAATGGTTGTAAAAGAAAACCAGACAAACAGGCTTGAGGCTGGCATCAATGGTGCAAGCAGAGATGGAGCAGATCTGTTTAGAGAAAACACTACCCATACTAGAAAGAAAAATATCCATGAATTCTACAGAAAACCCCAGCCCAAAGCAGTAATGCTGGAATTTGGCAATTGACATGCAGCTACTTTACATCCTTAAATATTGAAACAAGCCCAATATTATTCCATACAGAAGGCAGTGAAGATAACAGCCAAACACATCATGTTGGACTGGTTTATATATATATAGCATGCAGTGCTACTAAGGGTATGGCAGTTACAGAACCTGACAAATCATAAGGAAATAGCACATTGTGCACAATTTCTGTGTACCAGACTAGGATTAACAAAATTCCAGGCATTAAAGCAGGGGTTGGCAACCTTTCAGAAGTGGTGTGCCGAGTCTTCATTTATTCACTCTGATTTAAGGTTTCGCGTGCCAGTAATACATTTTAACATTTTCAGACGGTCTCTTTCTATAAGTCTATAATATATAACTAAACTATTGTTGTATGTAAAGTAAATAAGGTTTTTAAAATGTTTAAGAAGCTTCATTTTAAAATTAAATTAAAATGCAGAGCCCCCCGGACCGGTGGCCAGGACCCATGTAGTGAATGTGCCACTGAAAATCAGCTTGTGTGCCACTTACGGCACATGTGCCATAGGTTGCCTACCCCTGCATTGAAGGATGCAGCAGGAGTTGTTTTTGTTTTTGTTTTTTTTTTTAATTTGGAACACATTCTCTGTCAGTACTTTCAAGTAATAAAAACCCCTAATAAGTCTGAGATAGATTATTAAAATAACCTACATACATTTTTAAAAAACAATTATTCATAGTTATGGGAAGATTTAAAGTATACCAATGTGATGTTCTAGCTAGCTATTACAGAAGAGACATTAATATCTTCTGTGCCAGCTGAATTCAAATTAACCCAATTTTTACATGTTAATTAAACCAGCTATTTTCTTCTTATTGTATTTTTGCTCCTTAAGCAGACTAGCCTACTAGTGATTCCCAACAGATCTACTCTAACAACAATGACGTATTCATTTACTTCTATTATGACCATACAATACAGTAACTGAGCAGTAATTTTTCAGTCAATTACACGTGGTTCTCAATGCTTAAAGATGCTGAAATAATGCGTACTACATAGCCATATGCTTAAAGCTCTATACTGCACAAGGCCAGTTGCCTGGGTAACACATTTTCTTTCTGGTTTAGCATAACCCTTCATTGAATATCATTAGGTGTCATTAAACAGCAGATATTAACATGAACTTCAATACACTACTTAAATTATTTTACCTACATAAATAGGTATTCATTTATAACATGAAAACCCACATAGAGAAAATTCTAATAGTCTAGTACTAAAATGCTTACAAATTATAAGTCAAGCATGCAGATATCTTATTTAACTGGTTAAAATCTGTCTCCAAACACCCTACCCCTATTAACATTGGCAATTCTGTTTGTATAACTTATTCAGGAAAGAATGAAATCCTGAATTTTAACACCCATACACAGTAGTTACAAACTAAATCCACCCACTAGGTTTGGTTCATCAAGACCACTATTTTACTGCCTCCCTTTCTATCTATTTATCCAAGATTTTATACTGGTGGTCATAGCTGTAGAATCAGAGTCCCAAGCAGCTGTAATGCTTTCCATCAGAAAAGTCCACATGCAATCATGGAAAGGAAAAGCCATTATCTACTGTAATAATACATACAAATGCAATGATGAAGAGGTTTCTTAAGTAATCAATGCATATGTTTTACTGTATCAGCAATTTAAGTATGATAACATAATGAGAGACAAATTGAAGCTACATCTATTATTTCATGCTCCAACCTAAGTAAACTAAGTACAGTGTAAATTGGTGCATTAGAGATAAATTTATATCCAAAAATAATGGGAAATGTTGGCATTTCCAAGTGTTATTTTTGAATGGTTTGTCCTTTCTAAAAATAAAGCACATAGTATTTCTCAGTGAAGTGTGTTAGTTACTGCAGTCCAAAATAACTGAGATATAAAGTAAATACTTATTTTGTTAGGCATTTAAAGTACAACAGCAGACAAAAATATATTATGTTAAAAGGAGGCAGAATGAAGAACTCCTGGACTGCTGTATCAGTGACATCCCTTGGTACATACCAAGGTATTATTGGAAGAGATTTTTAATCCAATCCAAGCAAGTCCTATTATTTTTTAAATTAAGAGGAGGGATCAGTTGGAAGAACTCTTTCACAGGATCCCCTTGCATAGACACATTGTCCTGATGTGAGGACATGACTTTCTCCCCATGAAAAATGGGGGATCCACAATAGACCATGGCTGTCTTTGTGGAAACCTTGGATCTTTGTCGCACCAGCTGTATGCTTTGTGGTAACCCTCAACTCCTTTATTCCTGGGCTGTGCAGCTCCACCACAAGAAAAGTCTGTCCACGGTAGCAACTGGGGAGATCCATGTTATAGAATACGGTCTTAGGCTGCACTCTCTTTTCCAATTTAATTCTGGGGGAAGCAGGGGACAACATGCATCCCCCAGAATCCTGTCCATTTCTTCTGTCCAGTCCACCCAGTCTCCACTCCTACACCAGTTCCAAGATGCAGAGCACAAGCCACAGGATCCAGAGTTGAAGGGACAGCACCAAAGAGTCACCTGAGTCATCTGCACAAAAGGGGGGGGGGGGGAATTGTGAAGCTCTGTGCACAGATCTCAGGGTTGCAGGTGGAGGGGCATGCTAAGAACCTCCCCTACTCTGGGGTAAAAAGTCCTTAGCAACCAAGATGTTTCTGCTACTGAGTCAGGAGCTGCTTCATGGTCCTGCTGTCTGTTTGCCTTAGCATCCACCATGGTAGTACTGAAGCTTCTCTCAGTAAGAGTGACTGCACTTGGCCATCCTGAGGGCCAGATGCTCCTTAAGACTGGAGTGAGGCCTGGAGGCAATGGAATGGCTGCCACTGTATTTCAAGAACACATTTATGCAAGCATGCACCACCTCTGCACTTGCATATTTCACAGCAATTAAAAAATACACCAAAATGAATTCACAATTCCTCCTGCAAGGTACATTCCCTGTAGATGGCCTGTGTTATACAGGAGGTCAGAGTAAATGCTCGATGGTCCATTCTGGTCTTGGAAACTATGAACATTCATCAGCCATCCAAAAGCCTGAGCTAGCAGGAGCAGCCTGGCATTTTTCCCTCAAGCTTGCAAATCTGGGCTTTGAAAGAATGCCAGAATGGAGTGAATTTCAGAAGAGGAACCAAAAGCAAGAGTGAGCCAAGTAAAACATGATTGCTTCAGGTTGGAGATCACAGAGAATTTTAATCATCATCAGAATGATGCATGAATGCCTGGGTACATGGCAGAACAATCCTGTGACAGGGTGCTACAAGGAGGTATCAAATTCTTTTCACTTTCTGAGCCTCCTCCATTCTTCCACAGAGTGGTATGACAACTAAGACTAGAAAATTCAAGAGATTCTCCAAAGACACGCTAAGGGCATGAAAATCTCAGTGACTGGCTGTTGCTAATAGATGCAGAGAGAAGCCCCATCCACTCTAGATTAGTAGCCATTGAAACACAAGCACAAATACCCACACTAAAATTAATGCAAAACTCTAGTAGTGAAAGGGCAATATAACATTGGATCGTTAAATCCCAATTTGTTGATGATTTAACAGAGGCTATAGCTGTAATTTTGCTATCTGTGACACTAGCCTCCACTAAGGTAGGATAAAGTTATATATTATACTCACAATCATCCTGTTACAAAATGGCTTTGAAGCTCCACAATGTAGAAAAAGCAGCCTTAAAACACCAAACGAAGAGAAGAGTGGTGGAAGCCTGGAAAGGGTTTATCATTTCCAGTTATAATCCATTTAAAGCCATCCTCACCACATTATAGTTATGTAACCTTTTAAAGAATTCCTTTCCCAGAGATAGCAATCATCACGTTAACTTGTCTGCAAGGTCCATAGTGCCTAACCACAGGAGGTTTGCGAGGGTAAGTCGGGCGGGAGAAAGGGCACAAAAATTAACATGAAAGCACTTGGCTGTATGTGCTCTCGCTGTAAAGAGTATGCATTTTCTATTCATTCTTCATTTTTATATTTTACTCCCTGCTACATACATTGTTCTTCATTTTTTCAAACCCACAACTATGGACTTAAGGACTTTAAGTTCTTTTAACGACACTGTAAGGCAGAGTTTGAAAAATCTATTCACCTGGGGTGAGGCAGCAGCTTGCCTGGGCAGGTACCAACAGCAGAAGCTATGATTGCATTACAAAACGAAAAAGTGGGGAGGGCTAACCTTGATTGTTGGCAAATTCAACCTTCTAAATGTGAATCATGTGTAAGCTGCATAAATGCTGTCTTCCCAAGTCTGCCAACAGGCTGCTCCAAACCCTTGATTGCTGCTCAAGAGATCTGCTCAGCAACAGCAAAAACAGATCGGAGCTTTGTAAGTTTTCACTAGTGTTATTCAGAACCATGTATGGCAACAGCAAAGGTGTCTCTTGCTTTGCTTAGACCTTCTCTCTCTCCCCCTCACTTCCCTCCACCTCCCCCTTTTATTTGGTCACTGATCTGGAAAAAGGGGAGAGGGAAAAGAAAAGAGTGACAAAACCAAGAGAGGTTTATTAAATTTTATAAAACAATTTAGTAAATATAAAGGTGATTAGCAATATGAAAATTAAGTACAGTGCATAGTAGAGTACAACTGTTTGATTCTTTTAACTGCAGAGATTCAGACAGTGTTTTTCACTCCAGCTGTAGGCTTATTGCTTGGGCTGACACATTCTAGGTAAATTTTTGAAAGTGCTCTCAGCTTGTTACACTGTGGTAGATATTGAAGGCTTGCTTGTCTCTATGAATTGGGAGTTTTAAGTCAGGTACATGAGCAGTTTTTCGAAGTGCTATACAATACAGATGAATGAGCAGTGGTGAGATAAGATTCTCTTAAAAGAAGAGTTTATATACTTTCTAAACTCATTAAATTAGAATGAAAAACACAAGACATACCCATCCTTGGTCTGATCCACCACACCTCCCAGGAGCTGCACAGTGTTTGGATTGGGCACCCCAGGTCCTATTATTCCCAGGTATCGTGTGATAAAGTCATTAGGAGACATGAAAAATTCTCCATTTTTTTCAACACTTGCATACTGTAAAATAAAAAAAATATATATTTGTCTCAGATGAATTCTTCTCTAAACAATTGATATTTTTGGCATTTCAGCAGCATCCATTGGCCTCAAGTCAGGATTGGGGCCACTGTGTTGCACAAGTTTCAGTGGTAGCCGTGTTTGTCTGTATCAGCAAAAAAAACCAATGTGTCCTTGTGGCATATTAGAGACTAACAAATTTATCTGGGCATCTGATGAAGTGGGTTCTAGCCCACGAAAGCTTATGCCCAAATAAATGTGTTAGTCTCTAAGGTGCCACAAGGCATTTTTTTTATGTTCGCATATACATACTAACAGACAATTCCTGCCCCAGAAGAGTTTACAATCTACATTAAAACAAGATGCAACAAGTGAGTGTAACAAACAACTGAAGGGGGTAGGGAAGATAGAAGAGAGTAACAGACACAGGAATACATTAGTCAAAAGCACAATAAGCAGGTTTCAACTTAAAAGATATAAAAAAACCCAGCAATACTAACAATATCAGCAATTCTTATACATTTAGCTTAGAAATAGTATATAATTCTGCAATAAGGTCTTGATTCAGGAAACACTTGTGAAACATATGTTTAAATTGACTTCCATTGGACTTAAGTATGTGCTTTAATGATCTTCCTAAATAAGGATGATATCCTGAACCAAGGCTTAAGTGTTTTGCCTAACAGGGAGATAGTATATGGTATTCTAGGCCCAAGGAGATGCAAATGGATCTTGTTTATTTTTTATTTTATTCCTTAATTTGCAAAAGCTACAAAGTACATTAAGAGTGTACTATAGGTACAAAACAAGGTTTAAAAAGATGCAAATGATCAGTATGTACGAGAACAAAAAACAACAAAGTGACCTTGTACAGTCTCCAAGGGTATGCATAAATCTTAGATTATTTCATTTCCACCTTCCCAGGCACAGAAATATGCATGTTACTAATATCTCACCATTTTGGCATATCAACTTTGGACTACTGAGTGTACTAAAACAATTCTGTCCCCAATGAGCATTTGCAGACAAATGGAAAGAAAGGCAGTAAAATCAGTCATACTTAGGCAAAGCCTGCACCCTATGGTGCTTCCTTGCAGCCATCTTCCACAGATAAATCCTACCCTGTGTGTAACAGAACATGACAAGAAGCCTTTAGCCTGATCCTTGTCATAAAAGCATATCCATAAGTAGTTTGAGTTTATCAGGAAACAAACTCAAAAAGTCAGATACTGTACTGTGAATATTCTTCCTTTTTCAGTGAGCCATTTTACTAGCATAATGAACAGTGTTTATTCTCTTATTTAAGATTTTGCCTTTTGTTTTTAAAATTTCATTCATGGTTTATTCATGTAAAAGTTGTAAGTCTTAATGAAATAATGACTGTTCTGGAGAAAACTGAATCAACAGCAGGAATACTTAAATAGGATTTATGCAGAAAGATTGGAAATATAAATAAGAGGATAGAAATCAGTAAGGGCCTGATTTTTCCACAGTTATTTATGTGGCGTTATATCTTAGGCTTTGCCTACAGAGAAAAATTGACCAGCATAGCTATTCCAGTATAATTTAGGCCTTGGCTACACTTGCAAATTTGCAGCACTGCAGCAGGGTGTGAAAACACACCCTCTCCAGCGCTGCAAATTGCGGCGCTGCAAAGCGCCAGTGTGGTCAAAGCCCCAGCGCTGGGAGCGCAGCTCCCAGCGCTGTACGTTATTCCCCACAGGGAGGTGGAGTACGGACAGCGCTGGGAGAGCTCTCTCCCAGCGCTGGCGCTTTGACTACACTTAGCTCTTCAAAGTGCAAGTGTAGCCAAAGCCTGAGCTATTCCAGTATAACACCCCTGTAAGGACACTATTCTGGAATAAATTATTTTGTTCCAGAATAACGAACAGCTGCCACTCCTCTCCACACACACAAAAAACCCCATAATGCCTGTGATGAAAGGAAAAGAACAAGAAAAGCAATAATAAACATGCCCTAATTGTACTGGCCTACCTCATCCCACCCCTCCACAAAAAAGTCACCTGGCATTACTGTATTTATCATCTTCCTGGGTAAGTTTGACAACAGTATACTTCCTTTCCTTGTGCAATGCTGAACTAAGCCCAGACAGTCTCCAAAAGAAAAAATATATAAAAAGAAATCAAGAACACAAAAGGAGAGACCTCATGCATTTAAAGACAGGAGACCCAGAAGCAGAGGAAGACACACCAAGAACTTTATCCCCTTCTTTATGTTTCTGTTAATATGTGGCATACCACACGTGCAACAGCACTAGTTATTGCCAAACAAATGAGCCTCGGAGATCCCAGGCAATGGGGTCCAAATACTTTGACATTAAAAATAATATTTCAGCTACAAAATTTCCTCTCTTTTTCACAACTGTAGCCCTACCCTTTCCCAAATATGTTAATGCACCCAATCTAGGTAATTTTGTGTCAATATGAAACATGTATAAAAAGGTAAATATGGCCTTATTCCTCAAATCAGCTATAAAAAGTTTTAGGGGGAAAATAAGTTTAACACAATGGTAAAAGAAAAATCTAGGCAGTATTTGCGACACCATATGTTTGCTTCAAGGAAAACAGATCTATATCAGGACAACAAACGTGCTGAACAGGAAAGACACTTGTTAATTGCTTTTTTTTTTTTAAACATGGAATGATAAAACATTGCTACAACTCCCCATAGCGCATTCCCCACACTGCAGTAATAAAATAAATTAGGTGTCTATTGCTATTTTGTGGTATACTTCAAAGACATGCATTTTGTTTTACATTGCTGTGCCTCTTACAGGGGAAGGAAACCATCAGTTCTTAGTTCACAGAGCTACGCTGGTGCCTGCTGAATACTGTTAGGCCTACTCTAGCTACCTCCACTTTGGCATCCTTCTGAGAGGTAGCAGTACGTAGATTTTTTTCCAAGTACAGTAATGTCCTCAAGGTAAGTGTTTTGCATTGGCAAAAATCATATGAAAAACACACTAATTTACTTACATCGGCACACACATGCTGGTTAGCATTGTGGGATTTATATTTCAATAGATACTTATTTTTAAAGCAAGCTCACTAGCTGAGATGCTGGAAGGAATTTCCAATTGTATAAGAACTAGCAGATCCATTGATTTCAATGTAATCACTTGCGAGAAAACAATCTTTAAGAATCCCAGACTCAAAAACTTTTAACACAACTGTTATTGAGAAACAAATCAAATAAATCAGCCAGTCTATGCTTCTATATTTCATTTTTTCTTCCAGGCTGACCCCCTGCTAGGACACTCAATAACAGAAAACAGTACAGGGTTTCAGTGTCCCCCCGTTTCTTGTCACTGTGATTTACTCGCGTATTTGAAATCCTATCACGTATTCTGCACTACATATAGAAAATGACCTTGAAAAATGTCAACTTGCTCATTTTGACTAAAGTCTAATCTCTTAGGGGTTATGGTAGAACAGCTACAAAAAGTAGAGTTACTCTTGGAAATTATCATAACAAAAGAAAAAACATCAATTCTATTGGTTTTGGAACAGAGGCACGAAAAAAATATGGTCCTTCACAATCATTTCTTTTCTCCACTTTGGCAATTATACCCACAGAGAATTTGATCTAATACAATAGTACTTAATAGCTTTTCGGTTACTTCCATACATTTCAGCTTGTAAAGTATTAACCAGTTCAGCCACATTTTTAGGAAAGATTTACAAACATTTTACTGGAGCCTTCTTTTTTTTTAAATTAAAAATGGCAAAATGGATTATAAGCAACTAAGGATTTAGGGTGGGTTATGTGAAGCATTTAATCTGATAGCCATATTTATTTCTACATTGTATGTAATATTATAGTGTTATTTTGGCAAAGTTTTTTTAAAGTGTAATATGGGAAAATTGCTGTTAAATTATATTCATAAATACAGATCCATCAATCTTGAGAGAACTGGATTGGTCCCACAAATTACATTCACATGAGGTACCTTAATTAACATTTGTGGCCATAACTTGTCCTTAATACAGTGCAACAGTGTGATGCACCCATTCTCTCCCATCTCAGTGACTGGTGTAGCACTTTCTGCATTATTGTGAGCAAAATATTCAGATCATTTTTCACTCATGAGACCACTGAACTATCTAATTTACTTTCCAGCCTAATGGAGGAAGGTGCAGGTGAGGAGTAGAAACGTGGGAGGAGGTGAGATAGTTTGCTATTGTGCTTAGCATGCTTCTCTGTGGCTTCTCAGATTCTTGGCGTCGAACAGCTGAAGGCAACCAACATGATGAAGTTAATCTTCAGAGGCAGAGTTAGGAATAATGCTTGTGAACATGCAATAGAAGAATTTCACGTTGTTCTGAGAAAACCAGAGCCTAATATTTTCCGGAAGGGAGAGTCTTCTCTCCGAGGACCACGTTTCTTCTCTCCACTCTTTACTCCTGGTGGAATTCTGCACCACTGCGCAATGCAGAATTTTTCAGAAATTAACATTGTGTGCAGAATTTCCTTTCCCCCGCAGAAATGGGCTGCAGTGCTGCTAGCTGCTACTAGGGGCCATTGGACTCGGCAGAGCTCAACTTGCACATAGAAGACACCACTGAGGGGAGAGGGAGGGAGCTAGAGGGTTCCTGGCAGCTGCAGTTCTCAGCATGCCCTGAGGGAAGGAGAGAGTGGTGCACAGGAAACTCCATGCAAGCCTGGGACCAAGCATCAGGTGGTTTCTCCCACTGAATCTTTGGGCTCTGGGGGGTAGGGAGGGAGTGCAAGCATCTGGGTGGGGGGGGGTGAAGCTGGGCTCTGGGGTGGGGGGGACGGGAGATTGTGGGTGTCTGGCCCCCTAGCTGGGCTCTGGGAGCGGAGGGGCAGAGAAACAGGAACTGGGTTGTCATAGAGGTTTCTTTAACTCTCTACTTCTGGGGGAATGTTTGTGTGTCTCTGTATTGTTACAGACATACTTGCTGACAGGTATTTTGAAATAAATTGCCAAAATAATTGAAACTGGTGTGATTATGTATTATTATTTTGACGAATAAAATTTACAGAATTTTAAAATATTGTGCGCAGAATATTTAATTTTTTGGCACAGAATGCCCGCAGGAGTCACTCTTGCAATAAAAGTCATTGGAATCCTTCTGGCCTGGCTCCTCTATTTGTTCTTGCTCCTCAAAGGAGCACAAGAACACCTCCCATAAGGCCAGTTGTCCTGACAGATACCAGTACTGAGACAGTATTTTATGGCTCAATTTTCATAACTGAATGTCTAGCTTCAGGTGCATAAGTACACAGATGGGCAACTATATTCCCCCATTTCCCCCCCTCCCCCATTATAATTCACAAGAGTCTACAACAAGCTCATGAAGGTCATGGGGTCGGGTAGAATTTAGTATGATATTAGATCTCTGTCTTTCAACACCTTTGCAAAAGAAGGTAAGATTCAAGAAATCACCCCACCATACCATCTCCACCATTCTGACCATCTAACTGATCAGAAGGGAAACTTTCCTACACATCCATATCCTCCCTGCTCATTACACAGTCCTACTCTTCTCCATAGGGAAGCACTATCTATATACTGCTATATCCACTGTACTATTAAGCCCTTAGGGCATTTTTTGTAAAAAAAAAAAAAAAAAAAAAACTTATTGTGGTGATCACAGCCTAAGACCACAATCCAGCAAAACACTTCAGCACAGACTTAACTTTAAGCATATGAGAAGTCGGAGTGAAATCAATGAGACTAGGTTCATGCTTAAGTGCTTTCGTGGATCAGGGACTAAAGGAAAAAGGTAGCAGTGTATTTCACAAACTCCTTTTTCAGAGCCCTTTTTTACTAGGAAGCAATCAGAGGTGTTGCATAAATTCTGTTGCAACACAATTTAGTGATCAGTTTTCCAAGCTTTGCATATATTTTTTCTTTTACAACAATTTTGTTATGTTCCAGTAGTCACTTTGGATCAGCCGCTAGAACTTCTCATAACAGAACTATTTTGCGCTCTACCCTTAAATTAGGCTTAGACAGAGCCAAATTTTAAAAGAGAGGCCTCTATCTCCAGCAGTTCAAACTCCGGGTCAGGTTCCAGAGGCAGCTTCTTTCATTGGCCCAGGGAAGCTTGTCCCCTGCTCTGGGCCAGGGTGGGTGGGTAAAAACCGTGTCCGCAGACCCCCGCCGGGGGAAGGGGAGAAGGTGGAAACAACACCGTTGGCTTGCAGGAAAGCAGCACAGACCCCTGTGCTGCTCCTGCTCCGCCAGCCAGAGGGGGCTCACAGCTTTACTTGTGAGTCTGAGCATCTTCACTTCCTAGTTGTAAGTGGGTGCCCCGCGTGTGGGGGTAGGGGTGGGGACAGGCAGCCCACATGCACCTACCTTTAAGATGCAATACAGGCACAGTACAGTATTTGCTTTTTTTCCCCCCCATCTCTGATGCTGCCTGATGGTTACTTCCAGTTTCACATGGTGTACCGTTGACAGGTCAGTCTGTAACTCTGGTGTTCGTATCTTTGAGGTTCTACTACATTTGCACACTTTTAAGCACTATCACCTATATACATTAAAGCGATGATGCTTCAGAAGCGTAGGCACGTGAAAGCAGACGCACAATGAAGCCTCCTTGCAAATTTGATCCTTAATATGCTGTTCATTTTGGGATTATAAACCAGGAAACGTCCATTTTTAGTTAAATCTCACTGCTTAAGGGTGGGGAAAAAAAGGGATTTTTCTAAGATTCCAAGTGCCTTTTCTGAAATTTTGGGGGTGGGGAGAAGATAATGCCTTATGGCCTCCACTGCTCCTGCAAATATTTCCGTGGCAGCCCAGCAGGGGAAGCAGAAATAACATGAAACTGACAAGTATTGCAATCACTACATATGTTGATCCTGCCCGCACCTCTAGGGAAGCGGATGCACAAGTGCAAAAGCATGGAGGGTAGAAGACAGGTTACCCAGTGGTCTAACGGCTACACGTCTTCAACATTACCACCACGTGTAGGAACAGTACTGAAACTCCCTTCCCTTTTTCTGAACACTCTCTTTCCAAGATACTACTAATATTTTCCTGAGTCAATACAATAATCACTCAAGAATGTATTTGACTTCTTGGTGAGCATTGTTCAATTTTGATAGTTGTATTTAAGTCTAACATGGTAATAATACGGTGAATGATTAATGGTTGAAAAAGCTATCAAGAGTTGAATGCTACAATAAAGGAGCAAAAGATATGAAAATTTTAGTCTGAAAGGGTAAAAATATTTACTCTATACATACCTTCAAAAATATTGTTTTCAACTCAGCTGGATCAGCTCTCTTGGTTAGAGCCACCTACAAGTAAATACATTTATATTAATATGCATATTTTATACAAAAGATGTAAAAATGTCATTTAAAAGGAAAAATACAAACAATAGAATTAATGATGAAAATAAATGTTTGTCTTAGGTAAATCAGCGACTGATTTAGTTGGTCATGTTTACTCACTTAACATTTACACTAAGTTATTAAACATTTTTGCTGTAAATGTTTCTTCTATGCATTCTTCAACTCTTAAACCTGCAGGTTGCATATCTGCCAAAGTACCAACTCCCTCCAAAGGGCTCATCTGCTGTACCTAAGCATTTATACCATGCTCATTACATAGCTTTGCGCTTACCGCACCTATCATCTCAGGATCCCAAAGTGCTTTATAAGACATATATTATCCCCACTTTACACTGATGAATTAAAAGACTGACTCAAGGAAACACAGCAATTAATGGAAGACTCAGGATTAGAACTCAGATCTTCTGTCCTAATCTTCTACTATAATCTCGCTGGAATTTCTACCTCCTAGTCCCATTATTTGAAAAGATATGGTTTTGTAGCATAGACTTTGTGACACCACACCACATTTTGTGCTTAAGATTTCACTGCAGAAAAGGTAGCTAGCTTACGAAAATGAAAGCTCGAATTCCCATGAACTGTCATCTGTAGCAGCAAAATAAGTTACTAGCAAAGCTTTTTAAAAGTTTATGAACACTCAGTATGGAAATAGGAATAAGGGACAATCCTCATTCTCCTTTTGTAGCTAGCTGGTGGCATCTGCTGTCTTTCTCTCTCTCTCTCACTCTTTCTTTGGAGGTGAATGAATGTAGCCCCTCAATGTGTGCATTCCACATTTTTTCCTGCCCCTCCACAAATTTTTAGCCAAAATAAGTACCATCATAATAAGCATAATCTGTGGGTCAAATCAGCACATAACCTTCATCTATAGCCTGTAAAAGCTACTCAAAGCACTCAGTTAACTTGGGTTTTCAGATTAGGGCTGTCAAACTATTAAAAATAATTAACCACGAGAATAAAAAAATAGTCATGATTAATCACAGTTTTAATCGCACTGTTAAACAATAATAGAATACCGTTTATTTAAATATTTTTGGATGTTGGGGGAGAGTGCATGTGTGAGAGACAGTGTGAGTTGTAGGGAGTGTCTCAGCACGCCACCTCTTTAAGCAGAGCACTCACCAGCCTGAACGCTTGCTGAGACATCAGCAGCCGCGGGCAGCTCCCACTCTGACCCAGAGGCAGCAGCACAGACAGACTCCCGGTCCCCAACACCAGCTCAGCAGAGACCAGATATAGAGGCAGAGGGATTGGGACACACCATCACCCTCCCTCCCCCTGCTCTGCACAGCAGACAGGAGGCTCCCAATCCTGAGCCACTTGGTCAGGGGCGGCTCGAAGGCAAGGAGGGTGCACATAGGAGCAGCGGTGGCTACAGAGGGCAGCAGAGCAGCAGGGGGAGGAGGGACACCCCTGCTCAGAGGCACCCCCCCCCCCGAAGCACAGCGCCCTGGTCGATGGCCCAGCCCACCCACCCCTAAGGCCGGCCCTGCTCCTCAGCCAGCAGAAGACAGGCTCCCCCTGTTCCCTGACCCCCAGCTCAGTGGCAACTGGGTACACAGACGGGGGACGGCAACACCCTGACATTAACTCCACACACACACCTGCCCCCACTCCGCACCGCAGTCTGAAGCAGCTTGGCCGGGGTGGCTGCATGGGGGCGGGGCTCAGGAGGCGGGAGCAGCAGTGGTGCAGGACAGCAGGATGAGGGGCACGCTGCCCCAGAGGCACACAACAGTGCCCACTTGAGCACGGTACCCTGGCATGCAATTATCACTCGTTAAAAAAATAGCACGTTAATTTATTTTGAGTTAATTGCATGTGTTAACTGCAATTAATTGACAGCCCTATTTTGGATAGATCCATCCGTTATGGATTAAAGGAAAACGCAAGTGGGGGATATCAAGCAAACTCTTGTCAAGTTAAAAATTGGTTATCTATTTGGAAACTACATCATAAGTTATTGCTCTTCAGCATAAACCTAAATAGAAATATAGGCAATGTTTAACTGAACAGACCAGATCTCCTGCTTCTCTGATATCTTGATCCTGCCCAGGGGTTCTATTAGTGTACTGAAGAGGAATGGGCTGGGGGGGACCCTATGCTAGAAGCTTGTGTGGGGAAACTGTATAAAGAGAAATTTCTTCATGATGCTAGATGGTGAAAAAAGTGGAAACTTATCAAAAACTGATTTTTTTGGTAAAAACTGTGTGTATTTTTTCAAGATGTAGAGCAACTCTAGTGATTATTTTGCATCCTTTGGCAAATTAACCCATAGGATAAAAACAAGTGCTACCTACTCTAACCACAGACCCTATTTTTATTATGGAGCCTAAGCAAAGACTCCACAGTTGGGGCCTGCATTTGTCTTTACACTGGCACAGAGATCTACCCGCATGGAGGCCCTTGCAGAATCAATACCTACAATTTTAACTATTTAATTACACAATAGAACCTCAGAATTACAGACACCTTGGGAATGGAGGCTATCCATAATTCTGAAATGGTGCGTAACTCTGAACAAGGCGTTAGGGACTTCAGTGAAGGAGTTGAGGCTGCAGCTGCAGCTGGGGTCAGAGCTCAAGACAGGGGGTGGCCGGGGCTTCTGACCCTAAGAGCTGCAAGGGCTCCCGGCTGGGGGGACTCAGGGCGTCTGCCCCTTCGGAGCACTAGGGCTCAGGGCTTTAGACCTGGGGGGAGTGCTGGGGCTTGCGGCTTCAGCCCCATGGCTCCATTCCCGGTTTCAAGGGGGAAGAGATGCCATAGCTCGGGGCTTAGCTGTGGGGGAAGCACCAACACTAAAACTGGCACACCCCTCGTAGCTAAAGCCCCGATCCCTGGCGTGCGACCCTGCCCCTCGCTGAGGTCGGGAACGGAGCTGCACTGCTGATGCTCCAATCTCCGGTACTGCCCCCGCCCCCCACTGAAATCAGGAGTGGAACCAAAGCCCTGGCCCCGAAATCACCCGTGGGGCTGAAGCCAGGAACAGAGATGTGGGGCTAAAGCCCCAAGCCCCAGCACTCCCCCTAGCCTAAAGCTCTGAGCCCCAGTGCTCCTGAAAGTCAGAAACCCCAAGCTCCACCTCTGCCCAGACACATGCACCCTGCAGCTGCAGCCCCAATCTGCCAGTGGCTGAAGCCCCAATGCAGCACAGTATTTGCCACCACACACACACTTTTTTTTTTTTGGTCTATGCTGCTGCCTGATTGAGGACTTCTGGTTTCACAGGTGTCTGGTAGACTGGTAAGTCCGTAACACTGGTGTTCGTAAACCCAATTTTGACTCCCTCTCTCACCGTGCCCCAAAACCTGCTTAAAATATCCTTTCTGATTAAAATTTCTATGGCCTTGTGTGTGTCATATTTTGTGACCCACTATTTTCTCCAATAAACTTGCTTTTATTTAAAGACAAACTGAACTGGATTCAGTGACTTAGTGCAGCAAATGCTGTCAGCCCTGGGAAGGAAAACAAAACTGACCTGACTTCAAGGCGTAGAATCAGGAAGAGTTCACAGGCTTAACACTTAGGGCCTAACCCAAAAGCTCAATAGTGAGAGTGAGAGTTTTGCCGTAGAGAATGGGGTTTGATCAGACCCTCGTTCAAAAGTAAAACAACTGTAGATACTTCTGCAAAAGTCATGATGAGGAAGCTGGCATGGGCACATATATAAGATCTGAAGGGTGCTAGGACCTAGTTAGAATAGGCTTTAACCAGATGTCTCCCATTACACTGAAAGTTGCACAACTGGATCTATTAGCAAGCCCTGTAAGTTTACTTACTGTAAACTAGCTTTGTGGGGAGTTAACAACATTTGGTAGCTCTTCTTCCAAAAGTCACCAGGGCTATGTGCAAAATTGTTGGGTGGAGAGTCTGAAAACATGCATAATCCAAGTGTCATCTTTTATGGTTATTTACTTGAGAGCCTATGGTCAAGGCCCTGTCCGCTCGACAGAAAGCTAAATATAAATTCTGTAGAAAGGTCCCTTGATTTTTGCAGCACTCCTGTGTTGAATTCTGCAGCACTACAAGCAAATTAAAAAACCTACTGACTATAAAATAAATATAATCAGTACAACATTGCATTCATCATTAATTTTGTCATTACATTAAGTTTTACACTGCCTTCACATTTTCAATTTGTGATAAAAATATACCTGTAGAAATTGTTGGGTAAAATGGGGGAGGAGATAAGAACTGGCCGTTTTGATAGCTACACAGCAGTGGTTCATACAGGTTCAATTCAAATGCCATTAACAACTTTGAGAAACCTAGTACAAACGGCTCTCCAACTCCAGCAGCCATTTTCAGTTTTGTATTGATACTGAAGGAGGCAGCTGGAGTTCATGAGCCATCTACAGTGTTCAATGGGGCTGATGCCAGTGGAGCTGAACCAATGTTAGCAACATTGGGAATATTTACAGTTATTTATTCCCTAATCCAGACAAGGCTCAAGAGACAATACACATAGGCCTCACCCACACCAGTAAAGTGACCTGTTGCAAATCACGGTTGTCCCTTGTGAAAAGGGTCTTGATCAAACTTTCTGCGATCATGCTGAAAATTGTTGCATTCCAGGTTTGCCAGTGTGATAGCTAATATGTTGTCTGACACTGGAGACTGAACCAGACACCACCAGACCTAAAACATGAGCTGCTATAGCCTGAACTAAAGAGACAAGACTCCCAACGTGGCAGCTGTAACAACTCTCTTCCTCTGTTGATGACCACAGAGGGGGACCTGTAACACACATTCACCAGTAGGTTACAGTAGTAGTTAAACAGTTTTTTTTAAACCAGATGAGGGTAGACTAGGGGAGTCTGCAGCCTAAAACCACTCTCAGTCAACAGGTAGTTTGCCTAGCATAGACTGACCACAAACACTACTTGTGCTGCTTCCACTCTGGTACAATTCAATGTCGTATTGACTGACACTCACAGAAATTGCCTTATAAGAAATCTTTTGTTACTCACAAATTGTATCTATTCTATCTATCTTTTCTCCTGTGGGGGAAAAAAAACAAACACTAAATTGATAGGCAAAGTGTCCATCTCATCACGTGAACAGACATCTGAAAAGGCCTATCAGTGGGACAATGTTTGTTATTGCCCTATACGCAGAGTAGCTTTATAAAAGCCAGACACTTTTTTTAAGACACATTTAGTGGATAAAGCTTTCCAACATCTATTTTTAAAAACTTGGAGACACTGAACATAGGCTCTGAGTAACAAGCAAAGTTACAGACTATTCATGAAAGTGGGTGACATACTAGATGAGAGTCTATGGATAAAAATTTTTACGCCAGTGGGCCACTGTCTCCGAAGTACTTTAGGCGTTTTTGAAAAATTTATCCAATTTTTTTTATATATGTGTATTATATTAAATTGTTTTAGTTAACGGTACAACAGATTATAGAAGCACTAGCTGGCCCCTGGCACACCAGGGGTTAAACACCAAATTCCTATTTCTCTCCACTAGCAAAGGCGTTCAGGATAAGGGTTACAGAAAGGACTATTGGAGAAACAGGAGCAGGATATGTGGGGAAACTGAGGTTCTCCCCAATCGGGCTCAGAGGACTGAGCAGATTCCTGGGTTGGGAAAAGGTGTGTTTGTTACTCATTTTGCTTACGTTCCCTTGTCTTGGTTTGTATTTATGAAGATTCTCTTCTGCTAACTCCTTGTAGCTGCGATTTGCTTCTGCTGGTGCTCAGGTGTCCCACCAGTTTATTTTAACATATACTTTTAATACGTCATTTCAGCAGTAACAATATGCCAAGTCCTGGACCAACGCACAAAATGAAGACAGTCCTTGCCTTGAGAAGCTTATGATTTAAGAGATACACAGAGACAGGATGCATTAAAAATCAAAAAGGAGAGACTGCATTGGACTTTGGAGGGTTTTAAAATAATTAACTACTAATTTATTTATTGTACTTAATATTCAAGGAGCAAGTCTTTAGGAGGTATTTGAAAGAGGAGAGAGTGGTGGATAGGGAGTGAATCCCACAAATAGGACAGGATGGAAAAAGAACAGACATGAATGAGGGAGACAGATTGCAGCAGGAAACATGATAAGAAGTAATGTCCAAGCATACAGAGCCTTGATGGTAAATATAAGAAGTTTGAACTTGATGCGGTGGGGAAGTGGAGCCATTGAAGGGATTCCAGAGTAATGGTGATATGGTCAGTAATGGGTGAAGAAGATACTTTTAGTGGGCCTATTTTGGAAGGGCTGGAGGGGTAACGTGAGTTTTAGGTAGGAAGAGATGTAATTACCCAGAAAGGAGATGATCAGGGCATCAACAAGTGTTTTAGTCTCTCCCAAACAGGATGGGATAAGCTTTCAATAGACTGTGGAAGGAGAAACAGCAAGATTTGGGGAGGTGAAGAGAGGGGTCAAATATGATCCCTCCATCCCACATTCTATACTTGCTCTTTTTATCCTCCCAGAGTCCAGTTCTGGTGTTCACACTTTTTTGGAAAGTGGAAAAAGTGAAGAGCGATCAGAGAAAAGCTACAGAAATGATCTGAGGTCTAGAAAACCTGCCTTACAATGAGAGACTTAAGGAGCTCCATCTACTTAGCTCAAAGAGAAGGTTAGGAGGCAGTTTGATCATGATCTATAAGTACCTACAAAGGGAGAAGATTTCCGATACTAGAGGCCTCTTTAATCTAGCTCACAAAGATCTAGTATAACAAGATCCAATGGCTGGAATTTGAAGTTAGAACCATCCAGAATGGAAATAAGATACATATTTTTAACACTTAGAATAATTAATCATTAGAACAGATTTCAAGGAGATGTAGTGAACTCTCCATCACTTAAAGGCTTTAAATCAAGACTGCAGGTCTTTCTAAAATACATTCTCTAGTTCCACCACAAATTATTGCTCCTGATGCAAGAATCACTTGGTGAAAGTCTGTGGCCTGTGTTATGAAGGAGATCGGCCTTAAAAAGACATTAAAATATCTTATAAATTATAAATATACACACACACATAAATACAAACACACACAGACACACACATCCTTTCTGCTGAACTAAACCCCAGAGATTAGAGACTGGAATGCTTGAAACCATTTTAGAATGTGGTTTTAGAGAGAGTTTGCATTCACACAATTCTTTTATACTGATTAAAGATTATCCTAAAACCATGTCCTAACCAGCACTGGAATCAAGGATATAAAACAGATGTGGTACAACCAACTTGCTTATGTAGATGAGAATTCACTTTTCCTATGTATCTGGAACTATGTTAGCTAAACCAGATTAGACTGTCCTCCTTACTAGCAGCTCTCCTTGAAAAAGCCAGTTCCATTATGCATTGCATCATGAGTTCTGTATCAAGGTTCTCTCAGTGCACTCTGCCTCCAAGGTCAGTTGCAGTTAATAATAATATGTGGAGATATACTATCTCATAGAACTGGAAGGGACCCTGAAAGGTCATTGAGTCCAGCCCCCTGCCTTCACTAGCAGGACCAAGTACTGATTTTTGCCCCAGATCCCTAAGTGGCCCCCTCAAAAATTGAACTTACAACTCTGGTTTGGCAGGCCAATGCTCAAATCACTGAGCTATCCCTCCCCCAATTTAGCCTCAGAATGCAAATGATTGCAAGTAGCCATATCTGAGACAGCATTTGTAGTCTTTCTACACAGTCAGAGTCTAAGTTAAGGACCTTTTATTACAGCAAAAGATGGAAACCAACCAATCTATGCAATAATTCTTGCATTCCTATAGGTTGCAAGCACCTAAACCAGACTCTAGAAAATTCTGTCAAGTTTAAAAAAGAAATGTTAATAAGATTATCAACTAATACTCCCCAAAAGGCAGAGGAAGCATACAGAGTTACAGCACAGACAGTGATGAAACTAGAAAGTGTACTGAGCTCACTCCAACTTTGGTGACTATTGGGGACCAATAAAATTTAAAGTAAACTACTTTCTCCTATCATCAAGTTGTCACAACTACAAATCAGTAGGCATCTCCCAAACTGCAGGTATCAAGCACCAAGGTAAGTGGAAGTCTTCACTTCTCCCAGGTCCTTCATAGATCTACAGGAATGGACATTTACATGTTACTTCTGATCCTATTTTTAGAGCCCTGAAATCTGTGGATATCCATTTTATATCTGCAGACCATGTTTATGGATCACAGATCGGATGTGGATAAAAATTCTGTATCCGTGCAAGGCTACACCTATTTTCAATGTCCCAAAGTATATGGAGCAGGCTTGTTCATAAGATCTGTTCTTGCTCAAAAGGTTCAATATTCACAAGAAATGCCTGACAGGCCATAGTTTAGCTTGTAAGCAAATGCAGTATGTGTAAACACACATGTAGCTATCCAGCCAAATATATGTAAATACACTTTAATTGGGAAAAACTGTGTAATTCTGAATGTTTACTAACATATTATTTGTCCACTGTTCTGAATTACATATGTAGTTAAGGAGGAATGGTGTATTTGTCCTAAGTAAAAAACTACAGAAGTTAACTTCCATAACAATGGGTCTAGATATTTATTCAACCATGTTTAAAAAAGAAAACCCTCAGCTACTAAATGCTAACATTTTTTCCCATTATTTTCCTTAGTCAGAAGCCTGGAAAACAAAGAAGGGATGAGCTGTAGCCATGTGGTAAGGAAGGAAGATGTCTGAATATGTATCTTCACTCAGCAGCATTGCATCTGCTGGGAGGGGGAAAAAGTTATAATGAGACCAACACCATGTCACTCTACAATCAAAGGAAGTGTTGATAGTTACAAGCAGCAGCAATCCAGACCAGGGCCAGCAGTTGCTGGACAAGGGCACAACATACTAAAGCTCACTAAATACTACAATGAGAAACTCAACTGGAAAGCCACGTCTAGTTTTTTTTTGGAGAAGTGGGAGCATTCATTTTTTCCTATCACTTCAGTACTGAAATGCTCCACCTCTCTAGCCGTTGTTCCTTCTGATGCATCATCCAGCACTATCCAGTGACTCTCCCATCCCTTTCCTACAACAACTTCCCAATACCTACTCTGCACTGGCGCCTCTGCACCATATTTTTATCCTGATGCTCCTGACGTCTCAGATCCCCCAATGTACACAGGTCTGAAGTTTTCTGTTCTGAGCATGCACATTCACTATTTTTCCGCCATAACTAGTTTTCTGAAGCCAGATGCCTGCTGATGATATATCCCAATGAAAGTGAGTGAATCAGAGCTCACCAATTCAAGACTGGGAAAGATTGGATAACTTGATAGCATATGATCATCACATCCTCCATAAAAATATTTATATTTAAATAATGTCCAAATAAATATAATGCGAGCTGCCAGCCAAGGCAGTCAAAACTGAAAAACTTTCAATCCATAGGTATTTAAAGTAAAGTAATGTTTCTGCCTCATATTCATCACAAAAGAGCAAAATAATGGCACAGGCATCCACATCGATTACACTGGCATTCCTAGGGCTTGTAGAAATGGAGGTTTACCCTCACCTCATCCATGTAAAGGTGCTGAAATGCATTTTGGTGGCTTACACAGCCCACTATGTAACTCACTCCCTTTTGCTTGCTACGTGTTCTGCACAGCATACAACACACAGTCTTCCACAAGCACACCTTCATGTCACCAGCTGACTTCCT